>NC_092761.1:41061989-41661989 GCF_047496795.1 Chiloscyllium punctatum | reverse complement strand
TCTACTTCCCCTTCCTCCCCCCACTATCTCCATCCCCCCTTCCTTCTCCCCAATCTCCTTCCCCCTTCCTTCCCCATCTCCTTCTCCCCTATCTCCTTCCCACTTCCTTCACCCCTCTCCTTTCCCCCATCTCCTTCCCCCTTCCTTCCTCCCCATCTCCTTCTCCCTTCTTTCCCACCATCTCCTTCCCCTTCCTTCCCGCCGTCTCCTTCTCCCCCATCTCCTGCCCCCTTCCTTCCCCAATCTCCTTTCACCCTATCTTCTTCCCCCTTCCTTCCCCCATCTCCTTTCACCATCTCCTTCCCCCTTCCTTCACCCCATCTCCTTCTCCCCTACCTCCTTCCCACGTCCTTCCCCCATCTCCTTCCACCTTCCTCCCCCATCTCCTTCCCCCACATCTCGTTTCGCCCATCTCCTTCCCACTTCCTTCCCCCATCTTCTTCTCCCAAACTCCGGCCCCATTCCTTCCCCCCATGTCCTTCTCCCCATCTCCTTCCACCTTCCTTCCCGCAAATCTCCTTCCCGCATCTCCTTCCCCCTTCATTCCCCCATCTCCTTTCCCCTATCTCCTTCCCCCTTCCTTCCCCCATCTCCTTCCCCCTTCCTTCGACCCTATCTCCTTCCCCCCATTTCCTTCCCCCTTCATTGCCCCACTATCTCCTTCCCACCATCTCCTTCCCCCTTCTTTCCCCGCTCTCCTTCACCCCTTCCTTCCCCTCCTCTCCTTTCCCACTAAGTCCTTCCCCCTTCCTTCCCCCATCTCTTCCCCTTCCTACCCCTTTTCTCCTTCCCCATTCCTTCCCCCATCTCCTTCCTACTTCCTTCCCCCATCTCCTTCTCCCTTCCTTCCCCAACTTCTCCTTCTCCCCTATCTCCTTCCCCCATCCTTCCCCCATCTCCTTCCCCTATCTCCTTCCCCCTTCCTTCCCCCAGCTCCTTCTCCCCTATCTCCTTCCCCCTTCCTTCCCCATCTCCTTCCCCCTATCTCCTTACCCCTTCCTTCCCCCCATCTCGTTTCCCTTTCCTTGCCCCCTCTCCTTCCCCATCTCCTTCCCCTTTCCTTCCCCCATTTCTCCTTCCCCTTTCATTCCACCCCTCTCCTGTCCCACTATCTCCTTCCACCTTCCTTCCCCCCATCTCTTCCCCCTTCCTACCCCCTGTCTCCTTCCACTTGCTTCCCTCCATCTCCTTCCCACTTCCTTCCCCCTTTCTCCTTCCACTTCCTTCCCCCCATTCCTTCCCCTTCTTTCACCCTATCTACTTCTCCCCAATCACCTTCCCCCTTCATTCCCCCATGTCCATCTCCACATCTCCTTCCCCCTTCCTTCACCCATCTCATTACCCCTTTCTCCTTCCACCTTCCTTCCCCCATCTCCTTTCCCTCATCTCCTTCCCCCATCCTTCCCCCTATCTCCTTCCCCCATCTCCTTCCCCTTCATTCCTCCATCTCCTTTCCCCCATCTCCTACCCCCTTCCTTCACCCCATCTCCTTCCCTATCTCCTTCCCCCTTCCTTACACCCCATCTCCTTTCCCTCATCTCCTTCCCCCTTCATTGCCCACTATCTCCTTCCCACCATCTCCTTCCCCCTTCCTTCACCCCTCTCCTTCTCCCTTCCTTCCCCCCTATCTCCTTCAACCTTCCTTCCCCCTTCCTACCCCTTGGCTCCTTCCCCCTTCCTTCCCCCATCTCCTTCCTACTTCCTTCCCCCATCTCCTTCCCCCTTCCTTCCCCAACTTCTCCTTCTCCCCATCTCCTTCCCCCTTCCTTCCCCCGCCTCCTTCCTACTTCCTTCCCCTCTCTCCTTACCCCTTCCTTCCCCCATCTCGTTCCCCCATCCTTCCCCCTCTCCTTCCCTATCTCCTTCCCCTTCCTTCCCCCCTTTCTCCTTCCCCTTCATTCCACCCTCTCCTTTCCCACGATCTCCTTCCACCTTCCTTCCCCCTATCTCTTCCCCCTTCCTAGCCCCTGTCTCCTTCCCCTTCCTTCCCCCATCTCCTTCCCACTTTCTTCCCCCCTTTCTCCTTCCACCTTCCTTCCCCCATTCCTTCCCCCTTCCTATCTCCTTCTCCCCAATCACCTTCCCCCTTCATTCCCCCATATCCTTCTCCACATCTCCTTCCCCCTTGCTTCCCCCCTATCTACTTCCCCTTCCTCCCCCCAGTATCTCCATCCCCCCTTCCTTCCCCCATCTCCTTCTCCCCAATCTCCTTCCCCCTTCCTTCACCCCATCTCCTTCCCTCTTCCTTCCCCATCTCCTTCCCCCTTCCTACCCCATCTCCTTCCCCCTTCCATCCCCTATCTCCTTCCCCCATCTCCTTCCACCTTCATTCCCCCCTCTCCTTCCCCTTCATTCCCCCCTCTCCTTCCCCAATATCTCCTTCCCCTTCCTTCCCCACTACCTCTTCCCCCTTCCTACCCCTATCTGCTTCTCCCCTATCTCCTTCCCACTTCCTTCCCCATCTCCTTCCCCCATCTACTTCCCCTTCCTTTCCCACAATCTCGTTCCCCCTTCCATCACCCCCATCTCCTTCCCCATCTCACTCCCCCTATCTCCTTACCCCATACTTCCCCCATCTCGTTCCCCCATCCTCCCCCCCTCCTTCCCCTATTTCCTTCCCCTTCCTTCCCCCCTTTCTCCTTCCCCCTTCATTCCCCCCCTCTTCCCCATGATCTCCTTCCACCCTCCTTCGCCTCATGTCTTCCCCCTTCCTAGCCCCTGTGTCCTTCCCACTTCCTTCCCCCCTTTCTCGTTCCACCTTCCTTCCCCAATTCCTTCCCCCTTCCTTCACCCTATCTCCTTCTCCCCAATCACCTTCCCCCTTCATTCCCCCATGTCCTTCTCCACATCTCCCTCCCCCTTCCTTCCCCCATCTACTTCCCCTTCCACCCCCCACTATCTCCATCCCCCCTTCCTTCCCCATCTCCTTCTCCCTAATCTCCTTCCCCCTTCCATCCCCCTATCTCCTTCCCCTTCCTTCCCCCACTATCTCCTTCCCCCTATCTCCTTCCCCCTTCCTTCCCCCTCTCCTCCCCCTTCCTTCCCCCTCTCATTCCCCACTATCTCCTTCCCCTTCCTTCCCCTCTATCTCATCCCCCTTCGTACCACCATCTCCTTCTTCCCTATCTCCTCCCCCCTTCCTCCCCTATTTCCTTTCCCCCTATCTTCTTCCCCCTTCCTTCCCCCTCTCCTTCCCCACCCCTTCGTTCCCCCGTCTCCTTCTCCCCATCTCCTTCCCCCTTCCTTCGCCCCTACCCCCTTCCCCCTTCCTTCCCATCAATCTACTTCCCCTTCATCCCCCCACTATCTCCACCCCCCCATCCATCCCCCATCTCCTTCTCCGCAGTCTCCTTCCCCCTTCCTTCCCCATTTCCTTCCCCCTATCTCCTTCCCCCTTCAATCCCCCTATCTGCTTCCCCCTTCCTTTCCCCACTATCTCCTTCCCCCCTATCTCCTTCCCCCTTCCTTTCCCATCTCCTTCTCCCCATCTCCTTCCCCCTCCCTTCCCCTATCTCCTTTCCCCTACCTTCTTCCCCTTCCTTCCCCCCTCTCTCCCCCCCTTCGATCCCCCTCTCCTTCCCCCAACTCCTTCCCCCTTTCCCCTACCCCCTTTCTTCCCCCCATCTCCTTCACCCTTCCTTCCCCACTATCTACTTCCCCTTCCTCCCCCCACTAAATCCATCCCCCCTTCCTTCTCCCATCTCCTTCTCCCCTATCTCCTTCCCACTTCCTTCACCCCTCTCCTTTCCCCCATCTCCTTCCCCCTTCCTTCCTCCCCATCACCTTCTCCCTTCTTTCCCACCATCTCCTTCCTTTTCCTTCTCCCATCTCCTTCTCCCCCACCTCCTGCCCCCTTCCTTCCCCATCTCCTTTCACCATCTCCTTCCCCCTTCCTTCAGCCCATCTCCTTCTCCCCTATCTCCTTCCCACGTCCTTCCCCCATCTCCTTCCACCTTCCTCCCCCATCTCCTTCCCCCACATCTCGTTTCGCCCTTCCTTGCCCCATCTCCTTCCCACTTCCTTCCCCCATCTTCTTCTCCAAAACTCCTGCCCCCTTCCTTCCCCCCATGTCCTTCTCCCCATCTCCTTCCACCTTCCTCCCCCCAAATCTCCTTCCCCCATCTCCTTCCCCCTTCATTCCCCCATCTCCTTTCCCCCATCTCCTACCCCCTTCCTTCACCCCATCTCCTTCCCTATCTCCTTCCCCTTCCTTACACCCCATCTCCTTTCCCTCATCTCCTTCCCCCTTCCTTCCCCCTATCTTCTCCCCCCATCTCCTTCCCCCTTCTTTCCCCCATCACCTTCCTCCTTATCTCCTTCCCCTTCCTTCCGCCCTCTCCGTCCCCCCATCTCCTTCCCCTTCCATTCCCCCTATCTTCTTCCCCTATCTCCTTCCCGCTCCCTTCAACCCCATCTCCTTCCCCTTCCCGCCCCACTCTCCTTCCCCCCTTCGTTCCCCCTCTCCTTCCCCCATCTCCTTCCCCCTTCCTTCGCCGCTATCTCCTACACCCTTTCTTCACTCCATCTCCTTCCTCCTTCCTCCCCCCGTCTAAATCCCCATTACTTCCCCCACTATCACCTACCCCCCTTCTTTCCCCCATCTCCTTCTCCCCTATCTCCTTCCCCCTTCCTTCCCCTATCTCCTTCTCCCCTATCTCCTTCCCCTTTCCTTCCCCTATCTTCTTCCCCCATTTCCTTCCCCCTTCATTGCCCCACTATCTCCTTCCCACCATCTCCTTCCCCTTTCCTTCCCCCCATCTCCTTCCCCCTATCTCCTTCCCCCTTCCTTCCCCCAGCTCCTTCTCCCCTATCTCCTTCCCACTTCCTTCCCCCATCTCATTCCCCCTATCTCCTTACCCCTTCCTTCCCCCCATCTCGTTTCCCTTTCCTTGCCCCCTCTCCTTCCGAATCTCCTTCCCCTTTCCTTCCCCCATTTGCCCTTCCCCTATCATTCCACCCCTCTCCTTCCCCACTATCTCCTTCCACCTTCCTTCCCCCATCTCTTCCCCCTTCCTACCACCTGTCTCCTTCCCACTTCCTTCCCCTCCATCTCCTTCCCACTTCCTTCCCCCCTTTCTCCTTCCACCTTCCTTCCCCCATTCCTTCCCCCTTCTTTCACCCTATCTACTTCTCCCCAATCACCTTCCCCCTTCATTCCCCCATGTCCATCTCCACATCTCCTTCCCCCTACCTTCACCCATCTCATTCCCGCCTTTCTCCTTCCCCCTTCATTCCCCCATGTCCTTTCCCCCATCTCCTACCCCCTTCCTTCACCCCATCTCCTTCCCCATCTCCGTCCCCCTTCCTTACACCCGATCTCTTTTCCCTCATCTCCTTCCCCCATCCTTCCCCCTATCTCCTTCCCCCATCTCCTTCCCCCTTCATTCCCCCATCTCCTTTCCCCCATCTCCTACCCCCTTCCTTCACCCCATCTCCTTCCCTATCTCCTTCCCCCTTCCTTACACCCCATCTCCTTTCCCTCATCTCCTTCCCCCTTCCTTCCCCCTATCTTCTTCCCCCATCTCCTTCCTCCTTCTTTCCCCACCACCTTCCTCCTTATCTCCTTCCCCTTCCTTCCGCCCTCTCCGTCCCGCCATCTACTTCCCCTTCCATTCCCCCATCTTCTTCCCCTATCTCCTTCCCGCTCCCTTCAACCCCATCTCCTTCCCCTTCCTTCCCCCCTCTCCTTCCCCCCTTCGTTCCCCCTCTCCTTCCCCCCATCTCCTTCCCCCTTCCTTCGCCGCTATCTCCTACACCCTTTCTTCACCCCATCTCCTTCCTCCTTCCTACCCCCGTCTAAATCCCCAGAGAGGGGGATGGAGAGGGGAAAGGTGAGAGGGAAACAGGAGAAGTGGAAGGAAGGGGGAAGGAGAGGGGAGACGGAGATGTGGGTTAAAGAGAGAGGCGAAGGAAGGGGGAAGGAGAGGTGGATAAAGAGAGAGGGGGGAAGGAAAGAGGGGAAGGACCAGGGAAGGAGAGAGGTGGGAAGGAGAGGGGGAGGAGGGGGAGAAGGAGAGAGGTGAGTAGGAGAGAGAGGGGTAGGAGTGAGGGGTGAAGGAGAGAGGGTAAGTAAGGGGGGAGGAGACAGTGGAAAATGAGAGGGGGAAAGGAAGGTGGAAGGAGAGAGGGGAAGGAAGAGGGAAGGCGAGAGCAGAGCAGAAGAGACGGGGAGGAGAGAGGAGGGCAGGAGAGAAGGAAGGACAGGGGACGGAGAGTGGGGAGAAGGAGAGGGGGAAGGAAGGGGGAAGTAGAGATGGGAGAAGGAGAGGGGGGTAGGAAGTGGAAAGGGGAGAGAGGGGAGAAGGAGAGAGGAGAAGGAATAGGAAAGAGGTAGAGGAGAAGGAGACGGGGAAAGAGAGATGGGTTAAGGAGAGAGGGGAAGGAGAGGTGGAGAAAAAGAGTGGGGGAAAGGAGAGAGAGGGGAAGGAAAGAGGGGAAGAACTGGGGAAGGAGGGGGGGAGAAGGAGAGGGGGGAAGGAAGGGAGAAGGAAAGAGAGGAGAAGGAGAGAGAGGGGGAAGGAGAGAGGGAAAGGAAGGGGGAAGGAGAGATGAGAGAAGAAGAGGAGTGAAGGAGAGAGGGGGCACAGAGAGAGTGGAACTAAGGGCAAAGGAGAGAGGGGAGAAGGAGAGAGGCGAAGAAGGGGGAAGGAGAGGTGGAGAAAGAGAGACGGGGGAAGGAGAGTGGGGGAAGGAAGGACTGGGGAAGGAGAAAGGGGAGAAGGAGAGAGGGGGAAGGAGAGAGGGGAAGGAAGGGAAAAGGAGAGGGGGAGAAGCAGTGGCAGGGGTCGGAGAGAGGGGGAATGAGAGAGGGGAAGGAAGGTGGAAGGAGAGTGGGAGAAGGAGGGAGACGGAAGGAGAGGGGAAAGGCGAGAGGGGAGAAGGAGGGGGAAGGAAGGGGGAAGGAGAGGGGAGAAGGCGAGAGGTGAAGGAAGGGGGAGGAGAGAAGGTAGATGGAGGGGGAGAAGGAAGGGGGAAGGAGAGAGTGGTGAATGGTAGAGGGAATGAAAGGGGGAAGTAGAAATGGGGGAAGGAAAGAGGCGAGAAGGAGAGGGGGAAGGAGTGAGGGGAGAAGGAGAGATGGGAAGGAAGGGAGAAAGAGAGGTGGAGAAAGAGAGAGGGGAAGGAAGGGGTAAGGAGAGAGGGGAGAAGGAGAGAGGGAATGGAAGACGGAAGGAGAGAGGGGAGAAGGAGTGAGGCGAGAAGGAGAGGAGGGAAGAAGAGGGGGAAGGTAAGAGGGAAGAAGAAGTGAGGGGAGAAGGAGAGCGGCAGGGGAGGAGAAGGAGTGAGGGGAGAAGGAGAGAGGGGAAGGAGAGAGTGAAGAAGGAGAGATGGGAAAAGGAGGGGAAGAGGAGGGAGGGGAGAAGGAGAGGGGTGAATGAAGGGGGAAAGAGAGAGTGGAGAACGAGAGTGGGGAGAAGGAGAGAGGGAGAAGAGGGGGAAGGAGAGAGGGGAGAAGGAGGGATGGAAAGGAATGGGGAAGGAGAAAGGTGGGAAGGAGAGAGGGGAGAAGGAAGGGGGAAGGAGAGGGGGACGAAAGGGTAAGGGAGAGACAGGACAAGGAGAGAGGGGAGAAAGAGAGGGGGGATTAGAGTGGGACGGGTAGCGGGGGGAAGGAGAGTGTGGGGAAAGAGGGGGGAATGGGAGAGGGGGGGAATGGGGAAGGAGTGAGGGGAGAAGGAGAGATGGGGAAAGGAGAGTGGGGAAGGAGAGGGGGGAGGAGGGAGGGGGAAGTAGGGAGGGGAGAAGGCGAAAGGGGAAGAAACGGGGAAGAAAGATGGAGGAAGGAGAGGCGGGGAAGGAAGGGGAGAAGGAGAGAGGGGAAGGAAGGGAAGAGGAGAGAGGGGTGAAGGAGTGAGGGGAAGGAAGGGGGAAGGAGAGAGCGGAGAAGGAAAGAGAGGAAGGAAGGGGAAGGAGAGAGGGGTGAAGGAGAGAGGGGAAGGAAGGGTGAAGGAGAGAGGGGAGAAGGAGAGGGCGGAAGGGGGATGGAGAGAGGGGAGAAGGAGAGAGGAGGGTAGGAAGGGCGAAGGAGATAGGGGCGAAGGAGAGAGGGGAAGAAAGAGGGGAGGACAGAGGGAGAAGGAGGGAGGTGGAAGGAGAGGGCAGAAGGAGCGGGGGAAGGAGGGAGGGGAGAAGGAGAGAGGGGAAGGAGAGAGGGGAGGAGGAGAGAGGGGAAAAGAGAGGGGAGAAAGCGAGGTGGGGCAGAAGAGGGTTCTGATACAGGGGAGAAGGATAGAGTGGGGAAGGAGGGGGAGCGAGAGAGGGGGAAGGGGAAGGAGTGAGGGGAGGAGGAGGGAGGGAAGGAGAGAGGCTGAAGGAGAGAGGGGGATGGAGGGGGGAAGAGAGAGGGGAGAAACAGAGCGGGGAAGGTGGGGGGAGGAGAGAGGGGAGAAGGAGATAGAGGAAGGAAGGGGGATGGATAGAGGGGAGAAGGAGGGGGGTAATGGACGGGGGAAGGAGAGAGGGGAAGAAAGGGGGAAGGAGAGACGGGACAAGGAGAGAGGGGAGAAAGAGAGGGGGGATTAGAGGGGGACGGGTCGAGGGGGGAAGGAGAGAGTGGGGAAGGAAAGGGGAACGGGAGAGGTGGGGAATGGGAAAGGAGTGATGGGAGAAGGAGAGATGGGGAAAGTAGAGGTGGATGGAGAGAGTGTGGAAGGACAGAGGGGAAGGAGAGGCGGTAAGGAGAGGGGGGAAGGAGAGGGGGAAGAAGGGGGTAGGAGAGAGGGGCGAACGAGAGAGGGGAAGGAAGGGGGAAGGAGAGAGGGGAGAAGGAAAGAGGGGAAGGAAGGGGGAAGGAAAGAGGGGAAGGAAGAGGGAAGGAGAGAGGGGAGAAGGAGAGAGGAGGGAAGGAAGGGGGAAGCAGATAGGGGTGAAGGAGAGGCGGGAAAGCAGAGAGGGAAGAAGGAGAGAGGGGGGAAGCAGAGAGGGGAGAAGGAGAGAGGGGGGAAGCAGAGAGGGGAGAAGGAGAGACGGGGGAAGGAGAGAGGGGAAGGAAGGGTGAAGGAGAGAGGGGAGAAGGAGAGAGGGGAAAGAGAGAGGGGACAAGGAGTGAGGGGAGAAAGAAAGTGGGAAATGAGAGGAGGACGGATAGAGGGGTGAAGGAGAGAGTGGGAAGAAGGGTGGAAGGATAGAGGGGGGAACGAGAGAGTGGGGAAGGAGGGGGGAACGAGAGGGGGGAAGGGGGAAGGAGTGAGTGGAGAAGGAGAGATGGGGAAAGGAGGGGGGAAGGAGAGAGGGGGAAGGAAGGGGGTAAGTGAGACAGGAGAAGGAGAGAGGGGAAGGAAGGGGGGAGGAGTGAGGGGAGAAGGAGGGAGGTGGAAGGAGAGGGGTGAAGGAGCGGGGGAAGGAGGGAGGGGAGAAGGAGAGAGGGGTAGGAGAGAGGGGACGAGGAGAGAGGGGAGAAAGAGAGGGGAGAAAACGGGGGGGAAGAAGAGGGTTCCGATAGAGGGGGGAAGGAGAGAGTGGGGAAGGAGGGGGTAACGAGAGAAGGGGAAGGGGGAAGGAGTGAGGGGAGGAGAGAGGGGAGAAGGAGTGAGGGGGGAAGGAGAGAGGGGGGAAGGAAGGAGGAAGGAGAGGGGGAAGGAGAGAGTGGGGAAGGCTAGAGGGGGAAGGAGGGAGGGGAGACGGAGGGAGGGAAGAAAGGGGGAAGGAGAGAGGGAGAAGGAGGGAGGGTGAAGAAGTGACGAAAGGACAGAGGGGAGAAGAAGACAGGGGAGAAGAGAGGGGAGGAGAGAAAGGGAAGTAGGGAGGGGAGAAGGAGAAAGGGGAAGGAAAGAGAGGGAAGGAGTGGGGGAAGGAAGGGGGTAGGAGAGAGGGGAGAAGGAGGGGGGTGATGGAGAGAGGGGAAGGAAGGGTGAAGGAGAGCAGTGAAAGAAGGGGGAAGGGGAGAGGGGGAGAAAGAGAGGGGAAGGAAGGCGGAAAGAGAGAGGGAAGGGGCAAGGACAAAGCGGAGGCGAGAGGGGCAAAGGAGCAGGGGAAGGAGTGAGGGGACAAGGAAAGAGGAGAGAAAGAGAGATGAGAAAGAGACGAGGGAAGGAGAGGGGGACGGATGTGGGGGGGGAAGGAGAGAGGTGAAAGGAGGGTGGAATGATAGAGGGGGGAACGAGAGAGTCGGGAAGGAGGGGAGAATGAGATGGGGGAAGGAGCGAAGGAGTGAGTGGAGGAGAAATGGAGAAAGGGGGAAAGAAAGAGGGGAAGGAGAGAGGGTGGAAGGAGGGGGGGAAGGAGAGAGGGACAAGGAGGGAGGTTGAAGGAGAGGTGAAAGGAGAGTGTGGAGAAGGGGGGGCCGAAGGAGGTGGTGACGAAAGGGGAAGGAGAGGGTGTGAAGGAGAGAGGGGAAGGGAGGGGGAAGGAGAGAGGGGAGACGGAGAGAGGGGAGACGGAGAGAGGGTAAGGAATGGGGAAGGAGAGGGGGGAAGGAGGGAGGTGAAAAGGAGGGAGGGGAGAAGGAGTGGGGCATGGAGAAGGGGGAGGACAGAGGGGAGAAGGAGAGAGAGGAGAAGGAGAGGATGGAAGGATAGAGGGGGAAGGAGAGACGGGAGAAGGATAGAGGGGAAGGAGGATGGAAGGAAGGGGGGAGGAGGGAGGGGAGAAGGAGAGAGGGCAGGGAGGGAGGGGAGAAGGAGGGAGGGGAGACGGAGTGGGGAAGGAGAGAGGGGGAAAGAAAGGGGGAAGGGGAGAGGGGGAGAATGAGAGAGGGGAAGGAAGGGGGAAGGAGAGAGGGGAGAAACAGAGCGGGAAGGTAGGGGGAAGGAGAGAGGGTAGAAGGAGAGAAGGGGTGAGGAGTGGGGCAAGGAGGGAGGGGAGAAGGAAGGGGGAAGGAAACGGGGGAGAAGGAAATTGGGGATAAGGAGAAAGTTGAAGGAAGGGGGAACGAGAGAGTGGAAGGAAGGGGGAAGGATAGGGGGAAGGAGAGAGGGGAGAAGGGGGGAAGGAAGGGGAGAGGGGGAGAATGAGAGAGGGGAAGGAAGGGGGAAGGAGAGCGCGTAGAAGGAGAGAAGGGGGAGGAGTGGGGCAAGGAGAGAGGGGAGAAGGAGAGCGGGGATAAGGAGAAAGTTGAAGGAAGGGGGAAGGAGAGAATGGAAGGAAGGGGGAAGGAGAGAGGGGAGAAGGAGAGAGGGGGGAAGGAAGGGGAAGGAGAGAGGGGGAAGTAGGGAGGGGAGAAGGAGAATGCTGAAGAAACAGGGAAGGAAAGAGGGGGAAGGAGGGAGGGGAGAAGGAGAGAGAGGGAAGGAAGGGGGAAGGAGAGAGGGCAGAAGGAGAGAGAGGGGAACGAAGGGGGAAGGAGAGAGGCGGGCAAGGAGAGAGGCGGGATGGAAAGGGTTGAGGAGAGGGTACGGAATGGGGAAGGAGAGAGGAGAGAAGGAGAGAGGGGAAGGAAAAAGTAGAGAAGGAGAGAGGGGAAGGAAGGGCAAAGGAAGAGAGGGGAGAAGGAGCGAGGGGACACGGAGAGGGGGAAGGAAAGACGAAGGAGGGAGAGGGAAGGAGAGGGGAAAGGGGAGAGGGGGAAGGAGAGAGGGGAGAACGTGAGAGGGGAAGGAAGGGGGAAAGAGAGAAATGAGAAGGAGAGAGGGAAGGAAGGGGGTAGGAGATAAGGGGGAAGGAGAGAGTGGAGAAGGAGAGATGGGAAGGAAGGGGGGAGGAGAGAGGGGAGAACGTGAGAGGGGAAGGAAGGGGGAAAGAGAGAAATGAGAAGGAGAGAGGGAAGGAAGGGGGTAGGAGATAAGGGGGAAGGAGAGAGTGGAGAAGGAGAGAGGGGAAGGAGAGAGGGGAGGAGGAGAGAGGGGAAAAGAGAGGGGAGAAAGCGAGGTGGGGCAGAAGAGGGTTCTGATACAGGGGAGAAGGATAGAGTGGGGAAGGAGGGGGAGCGAGAGAGGGGGAAGGGGAAGGAGTGAGGGGAGGAGGAGGGAGGGAAGGAGAGAGGCTGAAGGAGAGAGGGGGATGGAGGGGGGAAGAGAGAGGGGAGAAACAGAGCGGGGAAGGTGGGGGGAGGAGAGAGGGGAGAAGGAGATAGAGGAAGGAAGGGGGATGGATAGAGGGGAGAAGGAGGGGGGTAATGGACGGGGGAAGGAGAGAGGGGAAGAAAGGGGGAAGGAGAGACGGGACAAGGAGAGAGGGGAGAAAGAGAGGGGGGATTAGAGGGGGACGGGTCGAGGGGGGAAGGAGAGAGTGGGGAAGGAAAGGGGAACGGGAGAGGTGGGGAATGGGAAAGGAGTGATGGGAGAAGGAGAGATGGGGAAAGTAGAGGTGGATGGAGAGAGTGTGGAAGGACAGAGGGGAAGGAGAGGCGGTAAGGAGAGGGGGGAAGGAGAGGGGGAAGAAGGGGGTAGGAGAGAGGGGCGAACGAGAGAGGGGAAGGAAGGGGGAAGGAGAGAGGGGAGAAGGAAAGAGGGGAAGGAAGGGGGAAGGAAAGAGGGGAAGGAAGAGGGAAGGAGAGAGGGGAGAAGGAGAGAGGAGGGAAGGAAGGGGGAAGCAGATAGGGGTGAAGGAGAGGCGGGAAAGCAGAGAGGGAAGAAGGAGAGAGGGGGGAAGCAGAGAGGGGAGAAGGAGAGAGGGGGGAAGCAGAGAGGGGAGAAGGAGAGACGGGGGAAGGAGAGAGGGGAAGGAAGGGTGAAGGAGAGAGGGGAGAAGGAGAGAGGGGAAAGAGAGAGGGGACAAGGAGTGAGGGGAGAAAGAAAGTGGGAAATGAGAGGAGGACGGATAGAGGGGTGAAGGAGAGAGTGGGAAGAAGGGTGGAAGGATAGAGGGGGGAACGAGAGAGTGGGGAAGGAGGGGGGAACGAGAGGGGGGAAGGGGGAAGGAGTGAGTGGAGAAGGAGAGATGGGGAAAGGAGGGGGGAAGGAGAGAGGGGGAAGGAAGGGGGTAAGTGAGACAGGAGAAGGAGAGAGGGGAAGGAAGGGGGGAGGAGTGAGGGGAGAAGGAGGGAGGTGGAAGGAGAGGGGTGAAGGAGCGGGGGAAGGAGGGAGGGGAGAAGGAGAGAGGGGTAGGAGAGAGGGGACGAGGAGAGAGGGGAGAAAGAGAGGGGAGAAAACGGGGGGGAAGAAGAGGGTTCCGATAGAGGGGGGAAGGAGAGAGTGGGGAAGGAGGGGGTAACGAGAGAAGGGGAAGGGGGAAGGAGTGAGGGGAGGAGAGAGGGGAGAAGGAGTGAGGGGGGAAGGAGAGAGGGGGGAAGGAAGGAGGAAGGAGAGGGGGAAGGAGAGAGTGGGGAAGGCTAGAGGGGGAAGGAGGGAGGGGAGACGGAGGGAGGGAAGAAAGGGGGAAGGAGAGAGGGAGAAGGAGGGAGGGTGAAGAAGTGACGAATGGACAGAGGGGAGAAGAAGACAGGGGAGAAGAGAGGGGAGGAGAGAAAGGGAAGTAGGGAGGGGAGAAGGAGAAAGGGGAAGGAAAGAGAGGGAAGGAGTGGGGGAAGGAAGGGGGTAGGAGAGAGGGGAGAAGGAGGGGGGTGATGGAGAGAGGGGAAGGAAGGGTGAAGGAGAGCAGTGAAAGAAGGGGGAAGGGGAGAGGGGGAGAAAGAGAGGGGAAGGAAGGCGGAAAGAGAGAGGGAAGGGGCAAGGACAAAGCGGAGGCGAGAGGGGCAAAGGAGCAGGGGAAGGAGTGAGGGGACAAGGAAAGAGGAGAGAAAGAGAGATGAGAAAGAGACGAGGGAAGGAGAGGGGGACGGATGTGGGGGGGGAAGGAGAGAGGTGAAAGGAGGGTGGAATGATAGAGGGGGGAACGAGAGAGTCGGGAAGGAGGGGAGAATGAGATGGGGGAAGGAGCGAAGGAGTGAGTGGAGGAGAAATGGAGAAAGGGGGAAAGAAAGAGGGGAAGGAGAGAGGGTGGAAGGAGGGGGGGAAGGAGAGAGGGACAAGGAGGGAGGTTGAAGGAGAGGTGAAAGGAGAGTGTGGAGAAGGGGGGGCCGAAGGAGGTGGTGACGAAAGGGGAAGGAGAGGGTGTGAAGGAGAGAGGGGAAGGGAGGGGGAAGGAGAGAGGGGAGACGGAGAGAGGGGAGACGGAGAGAGGGTAAGGAATGGGGAAGGAGAGGGGGGAAGGAGGGAGGTGAAAAGGAGGGAGGGGAGAAGGAGTGGGGCATGGAGAAGGGGGAGGACAGAGGGGAGAAGGAGAGAGAGGAGAAGGAGAGGATGGAAGGATAGAGGGGGAAGGAGAGACGGGAGAAGGATAGAGGGGAAGGAGGATGGAAGGAAGGGGGGAGGAGGGAGGGGAGAAGGAGAGAGGGCAGGGAGGGAGGGGAGAAGGAGGGAGGGGAGACGGAGTGGGGAAGGAGAGAGGGGGAAAGAAAGGGGGAAGGGGAGAGGGGGAGAATGAGAGAGGGGAAGGAAGGGGGAAGGAGAGAGGGGAGAAACAGAGCGGGAAGGTAGGGGGAAGGAGAGAGGGTAGAAGGAGAGAAGGGGTGAGGAGTGGGGCAAGGAGGGAGGGGAGAAGGAAGGGGGAAGGAAACGGGGGAGAAGGAAATTGGGGATAAGGAGAAAGTTGAAGGAAGGGGGAACGAGAGAGTGGAAGGAAGGGGGAAGGATAGGGGGAAGGAGAGAGGGGAGAAGGGGGGAAGGAAGGGGAGAGGGGGAGAATGAGAGAGGGGAAGGAAGGGGGAAGGAGAGCGCGTAGAAGGAGAGAAGGGGGAGGAGTGGGGCAAGGAGAGAGGGGAGAAGGAGAGCGGGGATAAGGAGAAAGTTGAAGGAAGGGGGAAGGAGAGAATGGAAGGAAGGGGGAAGGAGAGAGGGGAGAAGGAGAGAGGGGGGAAGGAAGGGGAAGGAGAGAGGGGGAAGTAGGGAGGGGAGAAGGAGAATGCTGAAGAAACAGGGAAGGAAAGAGGGGGAAGGAGGGAGGGGAGAAGGAGAGAGAGGGAAGGAAGGGGGAAGGAGAGAGGGCAGAAGGAGAGAGAGGGGAACGAAGGGGGAAGGAGAGAGGCGGGCAAGGAGAGAGGCGGGATGGAAAGGGTTGAGGAGAGGGTACGGAATGGGGAAGGAGAGAGGAGAGAAGGAGAGAGGGGAAGGAAAAAGTAGAGAAGGAGAGAGGGGAAGGAAGGGCAAAGGAAGAGAGGGGAGAAGGAGCGAGGGGACACGGAGAGGGGGAAGGAAAGACGAAGGAGGGAGAGGGAAGGAGAGGGGAAAGGGGAGAGGGGGAAGGAGAGAGGGGAGAACGTGAGAGGGGAAGGAAGGGGGAAAGAGAGAAATGAGAAGGAGAGAGGGAAGGAAGGGGGTAGGAGATAAGGGGGAAGGAGAGAGTGGAGAAGGAGAGATGGGAAGGAAGGGGGGAGGAGAGAGGGGAGAAGGAGAGAGGGGAAGGAACGGGGGATGGAGAGAGGGGAGAAGGAGAGATGGAAGGAGAGAGTGGAAGGAAGGGGGAAGGAGACAGTGAAGAAGCAGTGGCGGGAAGAAGAGGGGGGAAGGGGGAATGGGAGAGGGGGAGATTGAGAGAGGGGAAGGGAGGGGTAGGAGAGAGGGGGAGGAACGGGGAAGGAGAGAGGGAGAAGGAGAGAGGGGAAGGAAAGGGTTAGGAGAGAGGGGAGAAGGAGGGGGGAAGGAAAGGGGAAGGAGAGAGGGACGGGGAAGGAGAGGGGAAGGAGAGAGAGGAGAAGGAGAGAGGGAAGAAGGAGAGAGGGGAGAAGGAGGGGTAGGAGAGAGGGGGAAGTAGGGAGGGGAGAAGGAGAAAGGGGAAGAAACAGGGAAGGAAAGACAGAGAAGAGGGGAAGGAAGGGGGAAGGAGAGAGGGGAGAAGGAGAGCGGGGGAAGGAAGGGGGAAGGAGAGAGGGGAGAAGCAGAGAGAGGGGAAGGAAGGGGGAAGGAGAGAGGGGAGAAGGAGAGTGGGGAGAAGGAGAGGATGGAAGGAAGTGGCACGGAGAGAGTGGAGAAGGAGAGCGGGTGGAAGGAAGGGGGACTGAGAGGGGGAAGGAGAAAGTGGAGAAGGAGAGAGGGGAAGGAAAGGCGAGGGAGAGAGGGTAGAATTGGAAAGGGGACACGGAGAGGGGGAAGGAGGGGGTGAAGGAAAGATGGGGAAGGAGAGGGGAAAGGAGAGGGGAACGGATAGAGGGGGGAAGGAGAGAGTGGGAAGGAGGGTGGAAGGATAGAGGGGGGAAGGAGAGAGTGGGGAAGGAGGGAAGGAGTGAGGGGAGAAGGAGAGATGGTGAAAGGAGAGTGGGGGAAGGAGAGAGGTGGAAGGAGAGAGTGGGGAAGGATAGAGGGGGAAGGAGAGAGGGGGAAGGGGAGAGGGGGTAAGTAGAGAGGAAAGGAAGGGGAAAGGATAGAGTGGAAGGAAGGGGGAAGGAGAGTGGGGAGAAGAAGAGCGGGGGAAGGAAGGGGGGAGGAGAGAAACAGTAGGGAAGGAAGGGGTTGGAGAGAGGGGAGAAGGAGAGGGGGAATGAAGGAGGGGAGAAAAAGGGAGGGGAAGGAGAAAGGGGAGAAAGAGAGGGGGAAGGAGAGGGTGATGGATAGAGGGGGGAAGGAGAAGTGGGAAGGAGAGTGGAAGGATAGAGGGGGAAGGAGAGAGTGGTGAAGGAGAGAGGGTAGACGGAGAGTGGGGAAGGGGGGGAAGTAGAGAGGGAGAAGGAGGGAGGGGGAAGGAGAGGGAAAAGGAGAGAGGGGAGGGGAGGGGGAAGGAGAGAGGGGGAAGTAGGGAGGGGAGAAGGAGAAAGGGGAAGAAACAGGGAAGGAAAGAGGGGGAAGGAGAGAGGGGAGAAGGAGAGAGGGGAAGGAAGTGGAAGAAGAGAGGGTAGAAGTAGAGAGGGGGAAGGAGAGGAGGGAAGGAAGGGGGACAGAGAGAGTGGAGAAGGAGAGTGGGGAGAAGAAAGGGGGAAGGAGAGAGGGGAGAAGGAGAGGAGAGAAGGAAGGGGGACGGAGAGAGGGGAGGAGAGGGGGAAAGGAAGGGGGAAGGAGAGAAGGGAGAAGAAGAAGAGGGAAGGAAGGGGGACAGAGAGAGTGGAGGAGGATGGGGGGGAGGAGAGAGGGGAGAAGGAGAGAGGGGACACAGAGAGAGGGAAGGAGGGGGTAAGGAAAGACGGAGGAGGGAGGGAGAACGAGAGAGGAGAGAAGGAGAGGGAGAAGGAGAGAGGGGAGAAGGAGGGGGAAAGATAGAGGGGAGAAGGAGAGAGGGCAAGGAAGGGGGAAGGAGATGGGGAGAAGGAGAGAGGGGAGAAGGAGATGGGTGGGCAAGAAGAGAGGGGAAGGAAGGGGGAAGGGGAGAGGGGAGGAGAGGGATAAGGAGAGAGAGGAAGGAAGGGGGAGGAGAGGGGGCAGAGAGGGGAAGGAAGGGGGTAGGAGAGGGGAGAATGAGAGAGGGGAAGGAAGGGTGAAGGAGAGAGGGGAGAAGGAGGGGGGAGAAGGAGAGTGGGGGGAAGGAGAGAGGGGAGAAGGAGAGGAGGGAAGGAAGGGGGACGGAGAGAGGGGAGAAGGAGAGAGGGGGGAAGGAAGGAGGAAGGAGAGAGGGAGAAGAAGAGGAAGGAAGGAAGGGGGACGGAGAGAGTGGAGAAGGATGTGGGAGGAGAGATGGAGAAGGAGAGAGGGGATAAGGAGAGGTTGGAAGGAAGGGTGAAGGAGAGAGGGGAGAAGGAGAGATGGGAAGGAAGGGGGAAGGAGAGATGGGAAGGAAGGGGGAAGGAGAGAGGGGAGAAGGAGAGTGGGGGGAAGGAGAGAGGGGAGAAGGAGAGGAGGGAATGAAGGGGACGGAGAGAGGGGAGAAGGAGAGGGCGGGGAAGGAAGGGGGAAGGAGAGAGGGGAGAAGAAGAGGAGGGAAGGAAGGGGGACGGAGAGAGTGGAGGAGGATGGGGGGAGGAGAGAGGGGAGAAGGAGAGAGGGGAGAAGGAGAGGTTGGAAGGAAGGGTATAGGAGAGAGGGGAGAAGGAGAGATGTGAATGAAGGGGGAAGGAGAGAGGGGAGAAGGAGAGATGTGAAGGAGAGGGGAAGGAAGGGTGAAGGAGAGAGCGGAGAAGGAGAGAGGGGAAGAAACGGGGGTAGGAGAGAGGGGAGAAGGAGACGGGTGGGGAAGAAGAGTGGAAGGAAGGGGGAAGGAGACAGTGGAGAAGCAGTGGCGGGAAGAAGACGGGGGAAGGGGGAATGGGAGAGGGGGAGAATGAGAGAGGGGAAGGAAGGGGGTAGGAGAGAGGGGGGAGGAACGGGGAAGGAGAGAGGGAGAAGGAGAGAGGGGAAGGAAAGAGGAAGGAGAGGGGGGCAAGAAAGGGGGAAGGGGAGAGGGGGAGAATGAGAGAGGTGATGGAAAGAGTTAGGAGAGAGGGGAGAAGGAGGGGGGAAGGAAAGGGGAAGGAGAGAGGGACGGGGAAGGAGAAGGGAAGGAGAGAGAGGAGAAGGAGAGAGGGGAGAAGGAGGGGTAGGAGAGAGGGGGAAGTAGGGAGGGGAGAAGGAGAAAGGGGAAGAAACAGGGAAGGAAAGACATGGAAGGGGAAATGAAGGGGGAAGGAGAGAGGGGAGAAGGAGAGCGGGGAAGGAAGGGGGAAGGAGAGAGGGGAGAAGCAGAGAGAGGGGAAGGAAGTGGCACGGAGAGAGTGGAGAAGGAGAGCGGGTGGAAGGAAGGGGGACTGAGAGGGTGAAGGAGAAAGTGGAGAAGGAGAGAGGGGAAGGAAAGGAGAGGGAGAGAGGGTAGAAGGGGAGAGGGGACACGAAGAGGGGGAAGGAGGGGGCGAAGGAAAGATGGGGAAGGAGAAGGGAACGGATAGAGGGGGGAAGGAGAGAGTGGGAAGGAGGGTGGAAGGATAGAGGGGGGAAGGAGAGAGTGGGGAAGGAGGGAAGGAGTGAGGGGAGAAGGAGAGATGGTGAAAGGAGAGTGGGGGAAGGAGAGAGGTGGAAGGAGAGAGTGGGGAAGGATAGAGGGGGAAGGAGAGAGGGGGAAGGGGAGAGGGGGTAAGTAGAGAGGAAAGGAAGGGGGAAGGATAGAGTGGAAGGAAGGGGGAAGGAGAGTGGGGAGAAAAAGAGCTGAGGAAGGAAGGGGGAGGAGAGAAACAGTAGGGAAGGAAGGGGTTGGAGAGAGGGGAGAAGGAGAGGGGGAATGAAGGAGGGGAGAAAAGGGAGGGGAAGGAGAAAGGGGAGTAAGAGAGGGGGGAGGAGAGGGTGACGGATAGAGGGGGAAGGAGTGAGTGGGAAGGAGAGTGGAAGGATAGAGGGGGAAGGAGAGAGTGGGGAAGGAGAGAGGGTAGACGGAGAGTGGGGAAAGGGGGAAGTAGAGAGGGAGAAGGAGGGAGGGGGAAGGAGAGGGAAAAGGAGAGAGGGGAGGGGAGGGGGAAGGAGAGAGGGGGAAGTAGGGAGGGGAGAAGGAGAAAGGGGAAGAAACATGGAAGGAAAGAGGGGGAAGGAGAGAGGGGAGAAGGAGAGAGGGGAAGGAAGTGGGGAGAAGAGAGGGTAGAAGTAGAGAGGGGGAAGGAGAGGAGGGAAGGAAGGGGGACAGAGATTGTGGAGAAGGAGAGTGGGGAGAAGAAAGGGGAGGAGAGAGGGGAGAAGGAGAGGAGAGAAGGAAGGGGGACGGAGAGAGGGGAGAAGGTGAGAGGGGGGAAGGAAGGGGAAAGGAGAGAAGGGAGAAGAAGAAGAGGGAAGGAAGGGGGACAGAGAGTGTGGAAAAGGATGGGGGGAGGAGAGAGGGGAGAAGGAGAGAGGGGAAGGAAGGGGGAAGGAGAGAGGGGAGAAGGAGAGAGGGGAGAAGGAGAGAGGGGACACAGAGAGGGGGAAGGAGGGGGTAAGGAAAGACGGAGGAGGGAGGGAGAACGAGAGAGGAGAGAAGGAGAGGGGGAAGGAGAGAGGGGAGAAGGAGGGTAAGGATAGAGGGGAGAAGGAGAGAGGGCAAGGAAGGGGGAAGGAGTTGGGGAGAAGGACAGAGGGGAAGGAAGGGGGAAGGAGATCGGGAGAAGGAGAGAGGGAAGAAGGAGAGAGGGAGGAAGGAGAGGGGGAAGGAGAGAGGGGGAAGTAGGTTGGGGGAAGGCGTGGGGAGAAGGAGAGAGGGAGGTAGGGGAGAGGGGAGAAGGAGAGAGGGAGGAAGGAGAGAATGGAGAAGGGGGGAAGGAGATGGGAAGGAGAGATGGGAGAAGGAGAGAGGGGAAGGAGAGAGGGGAGAAGAACAGATGGGAAGGAAGGCACTGATTAAGAAATAGGAAATTACAATGTATCTGGAAATGTAGTCATCGAGTTCCAAGGATGCGAATTGGAGAAGTCTATTGGATGAATGTCCTGTTCCTTCACACAATGCAACATCCTGACAGTATCGACGGTTCCATTCCTCTTCACAGGTGGGTGTTAATATATCTTCTGAAGTAGTGAGGTGTTTCCATTGTCCTGTTCCTGGAGGGTGTCTTTGTTGGTGCCTCTCTGTCTGACCCACTCCTTGTGTGACTTTAGTATTGCTGGGTTGTGAAACTGTCCTCAGGGGTTTGAGATAACTGTGGTGTTGTGTCACGTCAGTGGGAGCAGAAATCCTAATCCCTTGTATGTGTGCTGTCTGATTCGGCTTGTGAGCTGCTGGGGAATTCTGGGGGTTCTGGTACAGTTTGGCCAATTTTGCTTTTGTGGGCCTACCGTGGGTTAGCAAATCTTTTCCCACACTGATTTGTCCTGACCCGAAATTTATCCAACTGTCGGTGGTTACTGATTTGCACTGACCCCAAATTTTTCCAAGTGTGGATGGTTATGGATTTGCACTGACCCAAAATGTTTCTAATGTAGTGTGTTACTGATTTGCACTGTCCAGAAATGTTTTGAAATGTCAGTGCTTACTGATTTGTACTGACCTGTAATTTTTACACTTTTTGGTGGTTACAGATTTGTACGAACCCAAAATTTTTCTAAGTGTCAGATATTACTGATTTGCACTGCCCCAAAGTTTGTCTAAGTGTCAGTGTTCCCTGATATGCACCAACTAGAAATGTCTCCATGTGTCAGTGGTTACTGATTTGCACTGACCCCAAATTATTTTAAACATCAGTGCTTACCAATTTGTACTAACCCGTAATTTTTCCACCTATCGGTGGTTAATGATTTGTACTGACCCAAAATTACTCTGTGTCGCTGCTGACTGATTTGTACTGACTTGAAATTCACCCAACTCTCAGTAGTTACTGATTTGCACTGACTCCAAATTTTTTCGAAGTGTCGGTGATGAATCATCTGCACTGCCCCGAATTTTTTCCAAATGTCAGTGGTTGCTGATTTGTATTGCCCCCAAAGTTTTCCAAGTGTGGATGTTTACTGATTTGCACTGACCCAAAATCTTTCTTAGTGTTAGTGGTTACTGATTTGTACTGTCTTGAAATTTTTCAAACTGTCACTGGTTCCTGTTTTGCACTGACCCGAAATGTTTCCAATTCTCCGTGGTTACTGATGGAAACTAAACGGAATTTTTTCAAAATCTCGGTGGTTACTGATGTGTACTGACTCAAAATTTTTCAAATAGTCAGATCTTACTGATTTGTACTGACCCCATCTTTTTCCAACTGTCGTTGGTTACTGATTTGTACAGAGCAGAAATTTTTCAAACTGTTGGTTGTAACTGATTTGTACGGACCTGAATTTTCTCTCAGTGACTGTGGTTACTGATTTGCACTAACCCAGCATTTTCTCAGAGTCAGTGGTTTCTGAGTTGTACCGACCCGAAAATTTTCCAACTGTCAGTGGTTACTGATTTGCGCTCACATGAAATTTTTTCAACTGTCGGTGGTTAGCGATTTGTACTGACCCCAAACTTTTGTAAGTGTCATGGTTACTGATTTACACTGCCCTGATGTTTGTCAAAGTGTCAGTGTTTCCTGATTTGCACCAACTAGAAATCTTTTCCAGTGGTCACTAATTTGTACTGACACCAAATTTTTCTAAGTGTGGATGGTTACTGATTTACACTGACCCGAACATTTTCTAGGTGTCGTTGGTTACCGATTTGTAGTGACTATAACTTTTCCAATTGTCGGTGGTTACTGATTTGCACCGCCCTGAAGTTTGTAGAAGCGTCCGTGTTTTCTGATTTGCACCAACCAAAATTTTTTTTCTCCATGTGTCAGTGGTTACTGATTTGTACTGACCCGAACCTTTTCTAATTGTGAATGGTTACTGATTTGCACTGACCCAAATTCTTTTGAAGTGTCAGTGCTCACCACTTTTTGGTGGTTACTGATTTGTACACACCCAATATTTTTCGAAGTGTTAGTGCTTACTGATTTGAACTGACCCTAAATATTTCCAACTGTCGCTGCTTTGATTTGTAACTGACCATCAGTTTTTCTAAGTGTGGATGGTGACTGATTTGTACTGAGCTGAATTTTTTTGAAATCTCAGTGTATACCGATTTGTACTGACCTGCAATTTTTCCAACCGTCTGTGGTTACTGATGTGCACTGACGCTAAATTTTTCGAACTGTCGGTGATTATTGATTTCTACAGACCTGAAATTATTCTTTGTGTCGGTGGTTACTGATTTGGACCGACCAGAATGTATTCCATGTATCAGTGGTTACTGATTTGTACTGACCCCAAATTATTCTCAGTTTTGGTGGTTACTGATTTCTACTGACCCAATTTTTTCCAAATATCGGTGGTTACTGATTTGTACTGACCCGAAAGTTTTCAAACTGTCACTGGTTCCTCATTTGTGCTGACTTGACATTTTTCAAACCGTGAGTGGTTACTGATTTGCACTGCCATAAAGTTTGTCAAAGTGTCAGTGTTTCCTGATTTGCACCGACCAGAATTTTGTTTCCATGTACCAGAGTTTACTGATTTGGACTGACCTGAACATTTTCTCAGTGTCGGTGGTCACTGATTTTTACTGAGCACAAATTTTGCTAAGCGCAGATGGTGACTGATTTGCACTGTCCCAAAAATTTTTAAAATGTCAGTGCTTACTGATTTGTACTGACCCGAAAGTTTTCCACCTGTCAGTGGTTACTGATTTGTACTGACCCCTATTCTTGTCTGCGTCGGTGGTTACTGATTTTCATTGACTAGAAATTGTTTGAAGTGTCAGTGGTTACTGATTTTAATTGACCCTAAATCTTTCCAACTGTCAGTGTTTCCTGATTTGCACCGACCAGAATTTTTTTCAAGTATCAGTGATTACTGATTTATACTGTCCCAAATTATTCTCTGTGTCAGTGGTTACTGATTTCTTCTGACCCGAACCTTTTCTAAGTGTGGATGGTTACTGATTTGCACTGACCCAAATTCTTTTGAAATGTCAGTGCTCACCAATTTGTACTGACCCGTAATTTTTCCACTTTTTGGTGATTACTGATTTGTACCCACCCAATATTTAACAAAGTGTCAGGGCTTACTGATTTGAACTGACCCTAAATTTTTCCAACTGTCAGTGTTTCCTAATTGGCAACGACCAGAATTTTTTCCATGTATCAGTGGTTACTGAATTGTACTGACCCCAAATTATTCCCTGTGTCGGTGAATACTGATTTGCACTGCTTTGAAGTTTGTCGAAGTGTCAGTGTTTCCTGATTTGCACCGACCAGAATTTTTTTCCATGTACCAGTGTTTACTGATTTGGACTGACCCGAACATTTTCTCAGTGTCGGTGGTCACTGATTTTTACTGAGCACAAATTTTGCTCAGCGCAGATGGTGACTGATTTGAACAGTCCCAAAATATTAAAAAATATCAGTGCTTACCGATTTGTACTGACCCGAAATGTTTCCACCTGTTGGTGGTTACTGATTTGTACTGACCCGTAATTTTTCCAACTGTTGGTGGTTATTGATTTCTACTGACCTGAAATTGTTCTAAGTGTCGGTGATTACTGGTTTGCACTGCCCTGAGCTTTGTCGAAGTGTCAGTGTTTAATGGTTTGCACCAACCAGATTTTTTTTCCCATGTATCAGTGGTTACTGATTTCTACTGACCCAAACACTTTTCAAGTGTGGATGGTTACTGATTTGCACTGTCCCAAATTCTTTTGAAATGTCAGTGCTCACTAATTTGTATTGACCCGTAATTTTTGCACATTTAGTTGAATACTGATTTGTACACACCCAATATTTTTCAAAGTGACAGTGGTTACTGATTTGAACTGACCCTAACTTTTTTCCAACTGTCAGTGTTTCCTGATTTGCACCGCCCAGAATGTTTTTCCATGTATCAGTGGTTACTGAATTGTACTCACCCAATATTTTTCAAAGTGTCAGTGCTTACTGATTTGTTCTGACCATAAATGTTTCCAACTGTCAATGGTTACTGATTTTTACTGACGAGAATTTTTTTCAAAATGTTAGTGCTTACTGATCTGAACTGACCCGAAATATTTCCAACTGTCACTGGTAAATGATTTGGGGGACCATCAGTTTTACTAAGTGTGGATGGTTACTGATTTGTACTGACCCCTATTATTCTCTGTGTCGGTTTTTACTGATTTTCATTGAATCTATTTTTTTCCAGCTGTCAGTGGTTACTGATTTTCATTGACTAGAAATTGTTTGAAGTGTCAGTGATTACTGATTTTAATTGACCCTAAATTTTTCCAACTATCAGTGTTTCCTGATTTGCACCGACCAGAATTTTTTTCCATGTATCAGGAGTTACTGACTTGTACTGTCCCAAATTATTCTCAGTTCTGGTGGATACTGATTTCTTCTGACCCGAACCTTTTCGAAGTGTGAATGGTGACTGATTTGCAATGTCGCAAATTCCTTTGAAATGTCAGTGCTCACTGATTTTTACTCACCCGTAATTTCTCTAACGTTGATGGTTACTGATTTCTTCTAACCATAAATTTTTCAAACTGTCAGTGGTTACTGATTTTCACTGACTAGAAATTTTTCGAAGTGTTAGTGCTTACTGATTTGTATTGACCCCATTTTTTTCTAACTGTCAGTGGTGACTGATTTGTACTGAAACAATTTTTTGAAATTTCAGTGCTTACTAATTTGTACTGACCCACAATTTTTCCAACTGTTGGTGATTATTGATTTCTACTGACCTGAAATTATTCTAAGTGTCAGTGATTACTGATTTGCACCGACCAGAATGTTTTTCCATGTGTCAGTGGTTACTGATTTGTACTGACCCAAACATTTTCTCAGTGTCGGTGGTTACTGATTTTTACTGAGCACAAATTTTGATATGCGTGGATGGTGACTGATTTGCATTGTCCCAATTTTTAAAAAAATGTCAGTGCTTAGCGATTTGCACTGACCCAATATTTGTCCACCTGTCGGTGGTTACTGATTCGTACTGACCCTAAATTTTTACAACTGTCGGTGGTTATTGATTTCTACTGACCTGAAATTATTCTAAGTGTCAGTGATTGCTGATTTGCACTGCCCTGAAGTTTGTCAAAGTGTCAGAGTTTTCTGATTTGCACCGAGCAGAATTTTTATTCCATGTATCCGTGGTTACTCATTTGTACTGGCCCCAAATTATTTTCTGTGTCAGTGGTTACTGATTTCTACTGACCCGAACCTTTCCGAAGTGTGGATGGTTACTGATCTGCACTGCCCCAAATTCTTTTGAAATGTCAGTGCTCACCGACTTGTACTGACCTGTAAATTCTCTAACTGTTGGTGGTTACTGATTTGTACTCACCCAATATTTTTTGAAGTGTCAGTGCTTACTGATTTGTACTGACCTGAAATTTTTCCAACTGTCGGTGGTTACTGATTTGCACTGAATTGAAATTTTTCAAACTCTCAGTGGTTACTGATTTGCACTGCCCTGAAGTTTGTCGAAGTGTCAGTGTTTCGTGATTTGCACCAATCAGAATTTTTTTCCATGTACCAGTGTTTACTGATTTGCACTGACCCGAACATTTTCTCAGTGTCGGTGGTTACTGATTTTTACTGAGCACAAATTTTGCGAAGCGCGGATGGTGACTGATTTGTACTGACCCGAAATTGTTCCACCTGTCAGTGGTTACTGATTCGTACTGACCCTAAATTTTTACAACTGTCGGTGGTTATTGATTTCTACTGACCTGAAATTATTCTAAGTGTCGGTGATTACTGATATGCACTGCCCTGAAGTTTGTTGAAGTGTCAGTATTTCCTGATTTGCACCAACCAGAATTTTTTCCATGTACCAATGATTACTGATTTGTACTGACCCCAAATTATTCAATGTGTCAGTGGTTACTGATTTTCACTGATCCTAATTTTTTTCCAACTGTCAATGGTTACTGATTTTCATTGATGAGAAATTGTTTGAAGTGTCAGTGATTACTGGTTTGAATTCACCCGAAAATTTCCCAACTGTCAGTGTTTCCTGATTTGCACCGACCAGATTTTTTTTTCAAGTATCAGTGGTTACAGATTTGTAGTGACCCCAAATTATTCTCTGTGTTGGGGGTTACTGATTTCTACTGATCCAAACCTTTTTCTAAGTGTGGATGGTTACTGATTTGCACTGACCCAAATTCTTTTGAAGGATCAGTGCTCACCGATTTGTACTGGCCCATAATATTTCCAAATGTCGGTGGTTACTGATTTGTACTGGCCCGAAATTTTTCCAAATGTCGGTGGTTACTGATTTGTACTGACCCAAACTTTTTCCACCGTCTGTGGTTCCAGATTTGGACTGAATTGAAAATTTTCAAACTGTCATTGGTTACTGATTAGCACCGCTCTGAAGTTTGTCGGAGTGTCAGTGTTTTGTGATTTGCACCAACCAGAAGTTTTTTTCCATGTGTCAGTGGTTACTGATTTGTACTGACCCGAACATTTTCTCAGTGTCGGTGGTTACTGATTTTTACTGAGCACAAATTTTGATATGCGTGGATGGTGACTGATTTGCACTGTCCCAATTTTTTTTAAAATCTCAGTGCTTACCGCTTTGTACTGACCCACAAATTTTTCAACCATCTGTGGTTACTGATTTGCACTGACCCTAAATTTTTCCAACTGTCAGTGGTTGTTGATTTCTACTGACCTGAAATTATTCTCTGTGTCGGTGATTACTGATTTGCACTGCCCTGAAGTTTGTGTAAGTGTCAGAGTTTCCTGATTTGCACCAACCAGAATTTTTTTCCATACATCAGTGGTACCTGATTTGTACTGACCTCAAATTATTCTCAGTTTTGGTGGTTACTGATTTCTACTGACCTGAACCTTTTCTTACTGTGGATGCTTACTGATTTGCACTGACCCAAATTCTTTTGAAATGTCAGTGCTCACTGATTTGTACTGACCCGTAATTTTTTCCAAATGTCAATGGTTCCAGATTTGTACTGAATTGCAATTTTTCAAACTGTGTCGGTGATTACTGATTTGCACTGCCCCAAAGTTTGTCGAAGTGTCAGTGTTTCCTGATTTGCACCGACCAGAATGTTTTTCCATGTCCAGTGTTTACTGATTTGCACTGACCCAAACATTTTCTCAGTGTCAGTGGTTACTGATTTTTACTGAGCACCAATTTTGATATGTGTGGATGGTGACTGATTTGCACTGTCCCAATTTTTTTTAAATGTCAGTGCTCTCCGATTTGTACTGACCCAATATTTGTCCACCTGATGGTGGTTAATGATTCGTACTGACCTGAAATTATTCTCTGTGTCAGTGGTTACAGATTTGCACTGCCCCAAAGTCTTTTGAAATGTCAGTGCTCACTGATTTGTACTGACCTGTAAATTCTCTAACTGTTGGTGGTTACTGATTTGTACTCATCCAATACTTTTCGGAGTGTTAGTGCTTGCTGATTTGAACTGACCCTCAATGTTTCCAACTGTCGGTGGTTACTGATTTGTAACTAACCCTCAGTTTTTCCAAGTGTGGATGGTAACTGATTTGCACTGACCCTAAATTTTCCAACTGTCGGTGGTTATTGATTTCTACTGACCTGAAATTGTTCTCTGTGTCAGTGATTACTGATTTGCACTGCCCTGAAGTTTGTCGAAGTGTCAGTGTTTCCTGATTTGCACCGACCAGATTTTTTTCCATGTATCAGTGGTTACTGATTTGTACTGACCCCAAATTTTCTCAGTTTTGGTGGTTACTGATTTCTCCTGACCCAAACCTTTTCTAAGTGTGGATGGTTACTGATTTGCACTGTCCCAAATTCTTTTGAAATGTCTGTGCTCACCGATTTGAACTGACCCGTACTTTTTCCAAATGTCGGTGGTTACTGATTTGTAATGACCAGAAATTTTTCTTACTGTCTCTGGCTCCTGACTTGTACTGACTTGAAATTTTTTCAAACTGTCAGTGGTTACTGATTTGCACGCCCCCAAAGTTTGTCGAAGTGTCAGTGTTTCCTGATTTGCACCGACCAGAATTTTTTTCCATGTACCAGTGTTTACTGATTTGCACTGAGTTGAAACATTTTCTCAGTGTTGTAGGGGGTAGTGTAATTTTTAAACGGTTAGCTGCCTTTTAGTCTTTTCTACCTCATAGTGAACACAAGCATGTAGGGGGTAGACGGTTAGCTGCCTTTTAGTCTTTTCTACCTCATAGTAAACACAAGCATGTAGGGGGTAGACGGTTAGCTGCCTTTTAGTCTTTTCTACCTCATAGTAAACACAAGCAGACACTCGAAACTGTTGCTGGACCTCCCCCACGTTTATATGAATGAAACAGTTGTAACAGATTTCCTCGATAGTTGAGAGGCCGCCCTTAACCACAGTTGTACAACATCATCCATATAAGGGAAGAATGGGAAGTTCAAACACTGATTGGCCAAGTGAATAACAAAATAATCGCAGGCACCAGAACCCAAATAAGGAAAACAGTGGGGAATCCGAGCACTCGTTGGTCAAGGCAGCAGTAGTAGACCCAGCCCACATATACATGTATATAATGTGTGGAGATTACTATGCTTGTGTGTGTGTACCTTTGGGAACAGCACCCGACTTTGCAAAGTTGAATGAAAAAGTTTTGGACAGACTCCTCCGTGCCGTAGATGGGGCTGGACAGCCACTTATCTCGCACAATTGGGGGCTCGTCCGGGATGAAATAATTATTGCCGGGGGGGGGGGGGCAGTCTCTTCGGCTCACGGATCAAGCCTGATTACAACAAAGACGCATCTAGTATATGTTTATACTTCTCACTGATCAGCTTGGTCCGTTGGCCGTCGGCCAAGAGAGGATGTGACCCGGCTCATTTAAAAATAATTTTGAATCCTGGAAAAGGAACACACGGACGAGTGCTGGGACGACCGGTTAGTGACTATACACGGGGGTACACAAATTTAAAAGGCCAGACAACTCCGTGCACGGATCAAGGTAAGAGATTCTTTTGTTCTTCCTTGTTGGCCGCGTGGTTTTGACGGTCATCTGTGAAAACGCTTTGGGCGTTTAAGACCAGGACTGAAGATAAACCACGGGAAATTGTGGTTTTGACGGTCATCTGTGAAAACGCTTTGGGCGTTTAAGACCAGGACCGAAGATAAACCATGGGAAATCAGACTTCTAGATTTACTAAGGAAAAGTCAGGGAAGACTGCAAATGGGAAAGAAATACCCCCCGATAGTCCATTAGGTCGGAAGTTAAGTCTATGGACGGACAGTAGTAGAACGAAGGACTTAAAGAAAGAGACCATGATAAAATATTGTTGTTTCATATGGACCAAAGAACCTATCCACGCCCCCTTGGTAGTTTGGCCCGAGTATGGGTCTGATGAAGACTGGGTGTGTCAAATCCTAAATGTATATGTTAACAGAAAACATCAGTTTGACCCAGAGGAGAGCAAATATGCCGCCGCCTGGTTGGCGGGCGACGGCGAGAGTCCCACGCGTCTCTATCCTCTGATTCCCCAAACAGACCTGAGGAAGCCCCAGAAGTCTTGGGACATCCTCACCGACGGTTTGCCACCGTCTTCCCCGCCCCCGTATATACCACCCGCGCACGACCAGGCGTCCAGCGCGGACCTCCCTCCTGCGACGGATAATTCCGAGTCCCAGCAGGCTACGACCAGTGAGGAAGGGACTGCTGGGGGGGGCACAGGAGGGGGCACAGAACTCACCCCAGGCACTGGGAAATCAGTCCGACTCGAGATGCGGAGAGGTCGAGAAGAGGGATTGAGAGCTGGGAGGAGTGACAATATTGAACAGCTGAACCCCTTACGAGAGGTGCCGTTTGGGAATGAACGGACCGGTTTCGTAGTACAACCTTTAAATTCTGGGGATATCCGGCAACTCCGTAATGAACTCCCCCGTCTACTGGACGACCCCGTCAGTGTGGGAATACAACTGGACCAATTTCTGGGGCCCAGTATATACACATGGGCTGAACTGCAGGCCATGATGAGAATACTATTTAATTACGATGAAATTGTTATGATCCGGAATAGTGCAATGGCCATTTGGGATAGGGAGCATCAGGACGGCCCTCAGCGTGGAGAGCAGAAGTACCCCTTAGAGGACCCCCGGTGGGATCATAACGACGCGGGGGGACGGGCCAATATGACAGACCTCAGAAGCCTTATAATCAGGGGGATCCAAACCTGCGTACCCAAACAGCGGAATTTAGCAAAAGCATTTGAAGTTGGACAGAAAAAGGATGAATCCCCGAGTGAGTTTTTAGACCGTTTGCGGGAGTCCATGCGAAAGTATTCAGGTTTAGACCCCGATGGGGAAATAGGCAAGAGCATGCTTAAGGTGCACTTTGTGACTAAGTCATGGCCTGACATTCAGAAGAAATTACAGAAAGTGGAGGATTGGGCTGAAAAGGATGTTGCAGAATTATTACGGGAAGTACAGAAGGTGTACGTTCAGAGGGATGTAATAAGGGAGAAACATAAGACAAAAATGATGGTGGCAGCCGTACGGGAAGCTTGTAAGTCCACCGGAATGGGGGAGGGAGATTACGGGGTGGAAAGAGGAACGTCGAAGAAAAGTTGGAGAGGGAGAGAAGTGAGACGGGGCAGAAGTGAGAGAGGAGGATCTTATGGAATTGAGCGCCCTCAGAAGGCCGGATGTTACCATTGCGCGAAACTGGGACACTTCAAAAGGGATTGTCCTGAGTTTAAAAGGGAAAGAGAAGGGATGTATGAAATGGAGTGTGAACAAATGGATTAGGAAGTCAGGGCAGGATCGGAACACGGGCCTACCAAGAACCACTGGTAAATTTACGGGTGGGCCCATTTAGACAAGATGTTACCTTCTTAGTTGACACAGGCGCTGGCAGGTCCTCAATTCCCCTCCATCCGAGGGGGGTTGGCTTCCAAGCTAAAACATTAAACATTTCAGGAGTTAAGGGTGGGGTTTTTAATGCGAAAATATTCGAACCACAACCCTTGCGGCTGGAGGAGGAGGAGCTCCAGGTGGAACTCCTTCACCTCCCTCATCTTCCCTATGGGTTGTTGGGACGGGATTTGATAGTCCGTTTCGGACTGTGAATAGAAGTGGGAGAAGAGGAAGAATTAGCCGTTACCATGTCATACCTTAGTGAGTCCCGATTGACAGAGATAGACCCTAGGGTTTGGGTCGCCAAAGGGAACCGGGGGGGACTCGCAATTCGACATGTGGAGGTAAAATTAAAGCCCCAGAGCCCCGACGTCAGAGTGCGCCAATACCCCATCTCTTGGGAAGGGAGGCAGGGCCTGAAGACAGTTATGGAAGACCTAATTAAAGATAGATTGGTAGAGCCCTGTATGTCACGATACAATTCCCCCATCCTGCCGGTCCGGAAGTCGGATGGGAGCTACCGAATGGTCCAAGACCTAAGGGAAGTAAATAAAATTGTCCTAGTACGGCACCCTGTGGTACCGAACCCATACACAATTCTGGGGCGAATTCCCCCGGACCACGGCTGGTTTAGTGTTATAGACTTAAAGGATGCCTTCTGGGCGTGTCCCCTGGACAAGGACAGTAGGGATCTTTTTGCTTTTGAATGGGAGGATCCTGATACTGGCAGAAAACAACAGTACAGGTGGACCGTACTCCCCCAAGGATTCACTGAGTCCCCGACTCTGTTCGGGCAGATTCTGGAACAATTATTGGAGGGACTAACCTTGTCCCCGGCCCTTAAGCTTATACAATACGTGGACGATCTCCTTTTATCCGGACCGGCGAAGGAGGACGTCCTACTTGGGACTAATGCCCTGTTAAATTACCTCGCTGAGAAGGGGTTAAGAGTGAGTCAGAAGAAGCTCCAATATGTCGAGAAAGATGTTAAGTACCTAGGACACTTGATAAGCCAGGGACAGAAACGAACAATTCCGAAAGAGTGCGGGCAATAATCGAACTAGGCCTCCCAACGACCAAGAGGGAGTTGCGGATGTTCTTGGGACTCTTAGGCTATTGTCGGTTATGGATAGACGACTATGCCCCCCTTACTAAAGACTTGTATCTAAAACTCATTGAGGAGGCACCCAACAGAATAAAATGGGAGGAGGAGGAGAAAAAGTTAATTGAAATCCTAAAAGGAAAATTGATGGCCGCACCTGTTTTAAGCTTGCCGGATTTTAGTAAGACATTTCGCCTCTTTGTGAACTCCAGAAAGGGAACCGCTCTTGGAGTATTGACCCAGGACTGGGGGGGTAAAAGGAAGCCCGTGGCTTTCCTGTCAAAAATTCTGGATCCAGTCTCCCGAGGGTGGCTGGAGTGTGTCCAAGCGGTGGCAGCCACGGCAAAGCTGGTAGAGGAAAGCAGGAAGTTGACTTTCGGGGCCCCCTTGACAGTCACGACTCCCCACCAGGTCAGAACTATCCTGAATCAGAAGGCCGGGAGGTGGCTGACTGACTCGAGAATTCTGAAATATGAAGCCATATTGTTAGACCGAGAAGACCTCCGAATAGAAGTCGGGGGCTGTCAGAACCCGGCGGACTTTCTTTGGAAAGGGGAAGGGGAGGAGGAACTGGAACACTGCTGTTCAGACATAATAGAGTACCAGAGTAAAGTGGGGGAAGATCTGAGGGATACCCCCTTACATGCAGGAAGGCGGTGGTACATTGATGGGTCCTCTCGAGTGATAGATGGGAAGAGACACAACGGTTATGCAGTCATTAGTGAGACTGGTTGGGAATTAGTGGAAAGTGGACGGCTACCGAATGCCTGGTCCGCACAAACATGCGAATTGTACGCCTTGCACCGGGCTCTGAGGAGTTTAAAGGGAATAGCCGGGACAATCTACACTGACTCTAAGTATGCCTTTGGCGTAGTACACACCTTTGGGAAGATCTGGAAAGAAAGGGGAATGATAAATAGTAGAGGAAAGGAGTTGGTCCACGAGGAACTAGTAGCCATGATCTTGGAGGATTTGTTGCTGGCACAAGAGATTGCTGTAGTACATGTGAAAGGACACCAGAAAGACGATAAAATAGAGACCCTGGGGTATCAATTGGCAGATGAACAGGCAAAATTGGCTGGGATGGGGAAGGAAGTAATAAACTGCCTGGTAAGGATTCCACAGATATCCGAAATTACCGAAGTGCCCACGTTTACTGACAAAGAAGAAACTCTTCTCGCGTCTCTGGGGGGTACAAAGGATAGGGAAGGCAAGTGGAACTTACCCGATGGCCGCCAGCTACAAAGTCGACCGTTGACGCGGGACATTATTGCCCGTTTACACCAAGGGGGTCACTGGGGCGCCCAGGCACTGTGCGATGCCTTCCTGCGCCGATATGCTCACCCTGGTCTGTACACGGTAGCCAAGCAGGTCACAGGAGATTGCATAACATGTTGAAAGATTAACAAAAGGGGGCTGCGGCAGCATGCAAGACAAGGGGGTAGGAGTCCGGCCTATAGGCCGTTTGAGTATATCCAGGTAGATTACACTGAGCTCCCCCCCATAGGTCGCCTGAAGTATCTATTAGTAGTGGTAGATCACCTGACAGGATGGGTGGAAGCTTTCCCCACTACCACGGCAACGGCAACTCAGGTTAGCAAGATTCGACTCGAGCAAATCATCCCACGATTTGGGCTACCGCGCGCTATTGACTCTGACCAGGGGAGCCACTTCACCTCGACCGTCCTCCAGAATGTAGTGCAAGCAATGGGGATTGACTGGGATTTGCACACCCCCTGGCATCCCTCCTCCTCGGGCAAGGTCGAAAGAATGAACCAGACCATCAAAAAGCAGCTAAGCAAGCTCACTAGTGAAATCGGCCTGCCTTGGACCAAATGCCTACCCCTTGCCCTGTTGCAAATTCGCACCCAGCCAAGGCGGGATTTGGGCGTCTCCCCTTTCGAAATGTTATTTGGCCTCCCGTTCCATGGGCCGAAGGGGGAACCTCCTGTATTTGAGTCTCGGGATATGTTTGTGCAAAAATATGTGGTGGCTCTGGGGTCTACTATATCTCGTTTACGCCAACAGGGACTTTTGGCACAGACGCCGCCCCTCGAGTTTGCGGTGCACACCGTCAAGCCGGGTCAGTGGGTCCTAATTAAAAGCTGGAAGCAACGTACCCTCGAACCAACTTGGGACGGTCCCTTCCTGGTACTTTTGACGACCGAAACGGCTGTCCGTACGGCCAAAAAGGGCTGGACACATTACACTCGAGTCAAGGGACCAGAGCCACAACCGACGGAGGACGAACGAACCTCTCTGACAAAGGCATCTAAGGAACAGAGACTCTGAGAACGAACTAATCGGACTTTGGCGAGTCTAAAGGAACTGTGCCCTCGGGCTACGGGTGTCGCGACAAAATGCGGTCAATCGTATTGTTAACTTGCTATGCCATTATTCTTGGGCTGGGTCATAGTGTGCGTGTTACCCAATTTGGCCTCCGGATGAAACAAATAGAGGACCGTCAGTGGTTCACCATCTCCGTGCTTGCCAACCAATCAACACAGACACTTAGCTTAGACCTATGTGAGTTGGTGCCCTATAGGACTAAAAGTCAACTGAATCAAACTAAGCAGAATCTAGAGAGAGAAAGGGGATTCCAGGGTCAGACGTTAGTATTACAATTGCATGGTAGGGCAGGCCTAAGTAGGCTTCCAGCCCCCGGGGCCCAGGCTATGGTGTCAGTTGTCCGTGATCCCATCACCCCTGGACGAGATTGTGGGCAGAATCAGTGCAATCCGCTTTATCTGACCATAAAGAACTTGGAAAAGAACGAGGCGAGACTTAATAGAACAATATTGGGTATTAGAGTTGGGGGCCAGGCAGGATGGGGGGGGGGGGGGGGGGAATGCAGCTGTGCTGCACGTATATCACGGTCATTGAAGCTGAGTCTGGGGGCTCATCCACCACTGATAAGCAGGAAAAGATTAGAATAATTGAGACGACGGATTTGGAAAAGACCTTTGAAATAGAAACGGGATCCGGGGAGGCGAATGCCTGGATGGAATGGGTCAAAAATACTGTGAGGAGAATGAAAAAGAGTGATTGCTACGCATGCACGAGTGCCCGCCCTAACCCTCAGGTGGTCCCATTCCCGCTGGGATGGGAGAAACACCCACGAGCCACGGACTGCATGATAAGGCTGTACCAGGACCGAGAGACCTGGAACGACCCCACTTGTCGACCCTTGAGTTTAAGTTTCCCCCCGTCAGGTCTGAGGGGGCGCCCCACCCGCCATCATTCTCAGGGGTAACGGGTACGCACCAGGCCTGCGTCTCTCGGACGGGACTACAGTGGGACGACGATGTGGGGACATTTGACAAGTGCAGCGGATCAATGGGGCTGGTCAATGAAACTACCGGGGGCGGGAATTACTCCCACATTCATGTGCCTAGGGCAGACCTCTGGTGGTACTGTGGTGGGAGGGTTCTGCGACCGACCCTGCCCCAAAAATGGACGGGCACTTGTGCGATCGTTCAATTGGCCATCCCATTCACCCTGGCATTCGAAAAACAAGAGCAACCCCGTTCTAGTGGAAGAACTGAGAGGGTTTTGGAGACCTCTTTCGACGATAACATATATTTAGATGCCATAGGGGTCCCCAGGGGTGTTCCTGACGAATACAAGGCGAGGAACCAGATAGCGGCGGGTTTTGAGTCGTCACTGTTCTGGTGGGTGACCATCAATCAGAACGTGGATTGGATTAATTATATTTACTACAATCAGCAGAGGTTCATTAATTATACCCGGGATGCAGTGAAAGGAATAGCAGAACAACTGGACGCCACTAGTAGGATGGCGTGGGAAAATAGGTTGGCCTTAGACATGATGTTGGCAGAGAAGGGGGGTGTTTGTGTCATGATAGGCACTCAGTGCTGCACTTTCATCCCCAACAACACAGCCCCTGATGGGTCCATCACCCGCGCCCTGGATGGACTCACCACATTGGCGGACGAACTGGCTGAAAACTCGGGCATCGACTCTGGCCTCACGGACTGGTTGGAAGCTTGGTTCGGTAAATGGACGGGGGTGGTCGTTCCCTTTCTTGTCTCATGTATAGTGGTGGCAGGGGTACTCACTGCCCTTGGGTGTTGCGTTATTCCCTGTGTCCGGGGATTAACTCAACGACTGATCGAAACCGCCCTTACTAAGAAGGATGTTCGCTATAGGCAGGTTGAACGAATAAATCTCGAGATGGAACAACGTGAATCCCTCTTGGGCGGGGGTAGTATTAGAGAAGGGCAGTTTGATGAACAAGCTCGGGAGTTATTAAATGCCCTGGAGAAGAAACTTCCGGTTGAAAAATTACAGGCCGTAAGAAAAGACACGGGGGATTTGTAGGGGGTAGTGTAATTTTTAAACGGTTAGCTGCCTTTTAGTCTTTTCTACCTCATAGTAAACACAAGCAGACACTCGAAACTGTTGCCGGACCTCCCCCACGTTTATATGAATGAAACAGTTGTAACAGCTTTCCTCGATAGTTGAGAGGCCGCCCTTAACCACAGTTGTACAACATCATCCATATAAGGGAAGAATGGGAAGCTCAAACACTGATTGGCCAAGTGAATAACAAAATAATCGCAGGCACCAGAACCCAAATAAGGAAAACAGTGGGGAATCCGAGCACTCGTTGGTCAAGGCAGCAGTAGTAGACCCAGCCCACATATACATGTATATAATGTGTGGAGATTACTATGCTTGTGTGTGTGTACCTTTGGGAACAGCACCCGACTTTGCAAAGTTGAATGAAAAGGTTTTGGACAGACTCCTCCGTGTCTTTGTTCCTGGGAAGGGAAATAAAAAGTGCCGTCGATGGGGCTGGACAGCCACTTATCTCGCACAGTGTCGGTGGTTAATGATTTTTACTGAGCACAAGTTTTGCTAACCGCAGATGGTGACTGATTTGCACTGTCCTAAATTCTTTTGAATTGTCAGTGTTTACTGATTTGCACCGACCCGACCATTTTCTCAGTGTCAGTGGTTACTGACTTGCACTCACCTAATATTTTTTGAAGTGTTAGTGCTTACTGATTTGGACTGACCCTAAATATTTCCATCTGTCGGTGGTTACTGATTGATAACTGACCCTCAGTTTGTCGAAGTGTGGATGGTTACTGATTTGGACTGACCCAAAATCTTTTGAAATGTCAGTGCTCACCGATTTGAACTGACCCGTAACTTCTCTGTCAGTCATTACTGATTTTCACTGACGAGAAATTTTTCAAAGTGTCCGTGGTTACTGATTTGTATTGACTCAAAATTCATCCAACTGTCAGTAGTTACTGATTGGGACTGCCACAATTTTTTTCCAGATGTCTGCGGTTACTGATTTACACTGAATCCAAATTTTTCTTCGTATGGATGGTTACTGATTTGCATTGACCCGAATTTTTTCTTACTGTCACTGGTTCCTGATTTGTATTGACCTGAAATTTTTCAAACTCTCAGTGGTTACTGATTTGCACTGCCCCAAAGTTTTTCGAAGAGTCAATGTTTCGACCAGAATTTTTTTCCATCAATCACTGGTTACTGATGTGTACTGACCACAAATTTTTCTAAGTGTAGATAGTTACTGATTTGAATTGTCCCAAAAGGTTTTAAAATGTCAGTGCTCACCGATTTGTACTGACGCAAAATTCATCCAACTGTCGGTGGTTACTGATTTAGATGGAAACAAACCTTTTGGTCCAACATGTCCATGCCGACCAGATATCCCAACCCAATCTAGTCGGACCTGCCAGCACCCGGCCCATATCCCTCCAAACCCTTCCTATTCATATACCCATCCAAATGCCTTTTAAATGTTACAATTGTACCAGCCTCCACCACTTCCTCTGGCAGCTCATTCCATACACGTATCACCCTCTGTGTGAAAGCTTTGTCCCTTCAGTCTCTTTTCTATCTTTCCCCTCTCACCCTAAACCTATGCCCTCTAGTTCTGGACTCACTAACCCCAGGGAAAAGACTTTGTCTTTTTATCCTATCCACACTCGTCATAATTTTGTAAACCTCTATCAGGTCACCCCTCTGCCTCTGATGGTCCAGGGAAAACAGCCCCAGCCGGTTATGCCTCTCCCTATAGCTCAAAACATCCAAGCCGGGCAACATCCTTGCGAATATTTTCTGAATCCTTTCAAGTTTCACAACATCTTTCCGATAGGAAGGAGACAGAATTGCACACCATATTCCAACAGTGGCCTGACCAATGCCTTGTACAGCCACAACATAACCTCCCAACTTCTGTACTCAATACTCTGATCAATAAAGGAAAGCATACCAAATGCCTTCTTCACTATCCTATCTATCTGCAACTTCACTTTCAAGGAGCTATGAACCTGAACTCCAAGGTCTCTTTGTTCAGCAACACTCCCTTGAACTTTACCATTAAGTGTATAAGTCCTGCTAAGATTTGTTTTCCCAAAATGCAGCACCTTGCATTTATCTGAATTAAAATCCATCTGCCACTTCTCAGCCTATTGGCCCATCTGATCCAGATCCTGTTGTAGTCTGAGGTAACCGTCTTTGCTGTCCACTACACCTCACATTTTGGTGTCATCCGAAAACTTACCAACTGTATCTGTTATGCTTGCATCATTTATGTAAATGACAAAAGTAGAGGACCCGTCACCGATCCTTGTGGCACTCCACTGGTCACAGGCCTCCAGTCTGAAAAACACTCCTCCACCACCACCCTCTGTCTTCTACCTTTGAGCCAGTTCTGTATCCAAATGGCTAGTTGTCCCTATATTCCATGAGATCTAACCTTGCTAACCAGTATCCAATAGGGAACCTTTTCGAAGGCCTTACTGAAGTTGATTTAGATCACATCTACTGCTCTACCCTCATTAATCCTCTTTGTTACTTCTTCAAAAACTCAATCAAGTTTGTGAGACATGATATCCCACACACAAAGCCATGTTGACTATCCCTAATAAGTCCTTGCCTTTCCAAATACATGTACATCCTGTCCCACAGAATTCCCTCCAACAACTTGCCCACCACCGATGTCAGGCTCACTGGTCTATAGTTCTCTGGCATGTCCTTACCACCCTTCTTAAACAGTGGCACCACGTTTGCCAACCTCCAGTCTTCCAGCACCTCACCTGTGACTATCGATGATACAAATATCTCAGCAAGAGGCCCAGCAATCACTTCTCTAGCTTCCCACAGAGTTCTAGGGTATACCCGATCAGGTCCTGGGGACTTATCCACCTTTATGCGTTTCAAGACATCCAGCACTTCCTCCTCTATAATATGGACATTTTTCAAGGTGTCACCATCGATTTCCCTACATTCTATATCTTCCATATCCTTTCACAAAGTAAATACTGATGCAAAATATACGTTTTTTATCTCCCCCATTTTCTGTGGCTCCACACAAAGGCCGCCTTGTTGATCTTTGCGAGGCCTTATTCTTTCCCTAGTTACCATTTTGTCCTGAAAGTATTTGTAAAAACCTTTTGGATTCTCCTTGATTCTATTTTCCAACGCTACCTCATGTCCCCTTTTTGCCCTCCTGATTTCCCCCTTAAGTTATACTCCTACTCCTTTCTACTCTTTTAAGGATTCTCTCTATCTATCCTGCCTATACCTTACATATGCTTCCTTCTTTTTCTTAACCAAACCTCCAATTTCTTTAGTCATCCAGCATTCCCTATACCTACCAACCTTTCCTTTCACCCTGACAGGAATATACTTTCTCTGGACTCTTATTATCTCACTTATGAAGGCTTCCCATTTTCCAGCCATTCCTTTACCTGCGAACATCTGCCCCCAATCAGCTTTTGAAAATTCTTGCCTAATACCGTCAAAATTGGCCTTTCTCCAATTTAGAACTTCAACTTTTAGATCTGGCCTACCCTTTTCCATCACTACTTTAAATCTAATAGAATGATGGTCGCTGGTCCCAAAGTGTTCCCCCACTGACACCTCAGTCACCTGCCCTGCCTTATTTCCCAAGAGTAAGTCAAGATTTGCACCTTCTCTAGTAGGTACGTCCACATACTGAATCAGAAAATTGTCTTGTACACACTTACTCACTCCATCTAAACCCTTAACACTATGGCAGTCAAAGCCTATGTTTGGAAAGTTAAAATCCCTGACCATAACCACCCTATTATTCTTACAGATAGCTGAGATTCCCTAACAAATTTGTTTCTCAATTCCCCTCTGACTATTCAGGGGTCTATAATACAATCCCAATAAGGTGATCATCCCTTTCTTATTTCTCAATTCCACCCATCTAACATCCCTGGATGTAATTCCCGGAATATCCTCAGCACAGCTGTAATGCTATCCCTTATCAGAAACTCCTCTCTTGCCTCTTTTTCTATCATTCCTGTAGCATTTGTATCCTGGAACATTAAACTGGCAGTCCTGCCCATCTCTGAGCCATGTTTCTATCATTGATTTTTTTTAGATTACATTACAGTGTGGAAACAGGCCCTTCGGCCCAACAAGTCCACACCGATCCGCTGAAGCGTAACCCACCCATACCCCTACATTTACCCCTTACCTAACACTACGGGCAATTTAGCATGGCCAATTCACCTAACCTGCACATCTTTGGACTGTGGGAGGAAACGGGAGCACCCGGAGGAAACCCGCGCAGACACGGGGAGAACGTGCAAACTCCACGCAGAGAGTCGCCTGAGGCGGGAATTGAACCCGGGTCTCTGGAGCTGTGAGGCAGCAGTGCTAACCACTGTGCCGCCTACACACACCGCGCCGCCCACTGTGCTATGATATCTCACAAATGTGAGGTGATGCATTTAGGCAAGACTAATTCGAGAGCGAATTATACAATGAACAGAGGACCCTTGGGAAAAGTTGATGGGCAGAGAGATCTGGGAGTGCAGATCCATTGTACCCTGAAGATTGCTGCACAGGTGGATAGAGTGGTCAAGAAGGCATATGGTCTGCTTGCCTTCATTGGACGGGATATTGAGTATAAGAGCTGGTAAGTCATGTTAAAATTGTGCAAGACATTGGTTCGGCCGTATTTAGAATACTGTGTACAGTTCTGGTCACCACATTCCCAAAAGGATGTGGACACTTTGGAGAGGGTGCAGAGAAGGATTACGAGGATGTTGCCTGGTATGGAAGGTGCTAGCTATGAAGAGAGGTTGAGTAGGTTAGGTTTGTTTTCATTAGAAAAAGGGAGTTTAAGGGGGGCCGTGATTGAGGTTTATGAAATCATGAAGGGTGTAGACAGGGTGGATGGAGATAAGCTTTTTCCCAGGGTGAAGGATTCAATAATGAGAGGTCACACTTTCAAGGTGAGAGGTGGAAAGTTTAAGGGGCAAGTACTTCACACAGAGTGTGATGGGTGTTTGGAATGGGTTGCCAGCAGAGGTGGTAGGGCCAGGCACGGTAGGTACATTTAAGATGTGTCTGGACAGATGCATGTGTAGGTGGGGAGCAGAGGGAGACAGATACTCAGGAAATGGGCGACAGTTTTAGACAGTACATTTGGATCGGCTCAGGCTTGGAGGGCAGAAGGGCCTGTTCCTGAGCTGTACATTATCTTTCTTTAACGCAGTCCCATGTTGCTAACAGTGCCCTGAGTTCATCTGCCTTCCATGTTAGGCCCCTTGCATTGAAATAAATGCAATTTAATTTATTAGTCCTACCTTGTTCCTGCCTGCCCTGACTGTTTGACTCACTTCTGTACTTAACTGTCCCAGTCTCAGACCTACCAATCCCCAGCCCCAATCCCCCACCCCCCCCCCCCCACCTTACTAGTTTAAATCCTCCCGAGCAGCGCTAGCAAATTTCCCTGCCAGTATATTAGATTAGACCCCTTCGAAATTTATGTAATCCACCCTTCTTGTACAGGACACTTCTACCCCGAAAGAGATTCCAATAATCCAAAAAATGTGAATACTTTTTTGATATAACAGTCCCACAACAGGAGAGAGAAGGAAAGGAGGATGTGGGGGGGATGAGGTTAAGGGGGAATGGGGGGGGGGGGGAAGGAGTGGGGAAATGAGAGGTGGGGAAGGAAGGGACGGGAAGGAGATGTGGGAAGGGAAGGGAAGGGAGGAGAGGGAGACGGGTGGTATGAGAAGGGGGTAGGAGGAATGAAGGAGGGAGGGGGGAATGAGGAAGGGGAGGGAGTGGGGGAAGGAGAGGGGTGAAGGAGAGGGGGAGGAGTAGGGTGAATGAGTGGGGGAATGAGGGAGAGACGAGGGGGAGGAGAGGGTGAGGAGGAGAGGGGACAGGAAAGGAGAGGATGGAAAGAAAGGGGGGGAATGTAAGGGGGAAAGGTGAGGTGGGGATGGGGGAAACGGGAAGGAGGTGTGAGAAGGTAGCAGAGGGGAAGGAGACGGGTGGAAGGAGAAGGTGGTAGGAGGGGGGAAGGAGGGAGGAGAAGGGGGTGGAGGAGAGGGGGAAATGAGGGAGGGGTGCAGGAGAGGAGGGGAAGTATGTGGAGGGAAGGAGAGATGGGAAAGGAGAGAGGGGAGGAGATGGGCAATGTAGAGGGGGAAGAAGAGGGTGAAGGGGAAGGTGAAGTGGGGGAAAGAGAGTCGGGGAAGGATGGGTGGAAGGAGAGGGGCGAAGGGGGGATGAGAGGCAGAAGGGGGAAGGAGAAGGGGGTAGGGGTGAAGGAGAGGTGGGTAAGGGGGAGGAGAGGGCAGAGTTGAGGAAAGCAATTAGCAGGGAAGGAGAGGGGATAAGTAAGGGGGAAAAGTAAGGGGGATGGAGGGGAGAAGCAGAGAGAGAGAAGAGTGGGGGGGATGGAGGGGAGGAAAGGGGGTAATGGAGAGGCTTGAAGGAGGGGAGGAGAATGTAGTGGGGAAGGAGAGGGTGGAAGGAGGGGAGCCGGAAGGAGAAGGTGAAGAGAGGGAAGGAGAGGGGGGATGGAGATGAGGGAGTCGAGTAGAGGGGAAGGCGAGTGCTCGGGAATGAGGGGGGAAGGTAAGGGTGATGGAGGGTAAAACAGAGAGAAGAGTGGGAGGAAGGAACGGGGAGGAGAGGAGGGGGGCAGGTGAGAAAGAAGAGAGGGAGAGAAGAGGGGGGTAGAAAACAGTGAGAGAGAGACATAGAAATGTCCCTCAGTCCTCCCTGTCCCCTCTGCCCTCTCCCCTCTGACATTTAGGCACGGATAAGTTGGACGGAAGGGTCTGTTTCCGTGCTGGACATCTCTAAGGCTGTAATTACTGCTCCGCATCCCTGCACCAATCCTCCCATTTACCAATCCTGCACTAATTCGGGAATTTCACCAACTCACCCATTGTGGTTATCCTGCCCCAGTCCTCCCACTAAGAATTTAATGGCACCTGCATGAATTCTCCAATTATTGTTGCCCTGCATCATTTAGCTGTTCCCTGATACACAACTTCCACGTACGGATGACCTGCTGGATTTTCTGTTCATTGAGTGATGCTCTGAACTGAATCTCCAATTTCCCGATGCTTGCAACATTTCTTCTTTTTATTGATTCCATGGCCCCTATCCCCCAATTTAGACACGCTCTGCAACACTTTTCTCATATATTGGCACTCACCCCAGTTTTCCAATTTCTAACTTACTGATGCCTGAGCCCAATTCTACCATTTAAGGGTGCGCTACTCTAATTCTCCCATTTAATGGTGCATGCATCCATTCTCTAATTGAGCTCCACTGTGCACCGTTCTTCCATTCAGTATTTCACTGCAACAATTCTCCCATTTAGTCGACCGCTGACAGAATTCTGTAATCTTGGCAATCGCAGCATCAAATCTCCAGATTACCGATCCTACACATATCTCCCATTTAGCGGTGAACTGCACCAACTCCCCCATTTCGTGGTGCACTCTCGAACACTAATCCTTTGCAACATTTGTCCTATTTACTAATTCGCTGCCCGGGGTCTCCCATTTGCTCCAATTCTCGAAGTTATCAGCACCCTGCACCAGGTCTCTCATTTACTGATACCCCACACCAATTCTCCAATTCAGTGTTGCTTAGCACCATTTCCACCAATTACTGATGCCCTGAAGAAGTTCTCCACTCAGTGTTCCCTTACACCAATCCTCATACTGACTGATGCTCTCGCCCAATTTAGGGGTGCGCTGCTCTAAATCTCCCTGCCCCAATTCTCCCATTTAGTGCAACACAGCATAACACACCCATTTAGTGGTGAACTGCATTAATTCTCCCATTATCTGATGCCCTGTTGCAAATTCTCACATTTCAATCAGCCTTTTCCCAATTTTTCCATTTAATAGTTTCTTGCAATGATTCTCCAATTTAGTGGAGAGCTGACAGAATTCCTAAATTTCGGCGTAGACAAGTTGGACTGAAGGGGCTGTTTCCGTGCTGTACATCTCTAAGGCTGTAATTAGTGCTCCGCTTCCCTGCACCAATTCTCCCATTTACCAATTCTGGACTAATTCGGGAATTTCACCAACTCACACATTGAGGTTATCCTGCCCCAGTCCTCCCACTTCGAATTTAATGGCACCTGCATGAATTCGCCAATTATTGTTGCCCTGTATCAATTCTTTACATTTATTTGTTCCCTGATACCCATCATCCACGTACGGATGCCTTGCTGATTTGTTTCCCTTTTAGTGATGCACTGAACTGAATCTCCAATTTCCCAATTCTGGCAACATTTCTTCTTTTCATTGATTCCCTGGCCCCTGCTATCTAATTTAGACATGGTCTGCTCCAAATTTCCATCATATTGGCACTCCCATCAATATTCTAATGTAACGGCACTGTGCAGCAGATTTCCCACTTTTTTGTTTCCACTTTTACTCATATCCCTGTACTGATTCTTCCATTTATGATGCCTTATCCCGATTTTACTATTAAGGGTGCGCTATGCTAATTCTCCCATTTACTGTTGCCTGCACCAATTCTCTAATTTCGCTCCACTGTGCACCAGGTCTTTAATTTACGAATACTCCACACCAATTCTCCAATTCAGTGTTGCTAAGCACCATTTCCCCCAATTACTGACGTCCTAAACAAGTTCTCCACTCAGTTTTGTCTTACACACACTTCATACTGACTGATGCACTCACCCAATTTATAGGTGCCCTACACTAAGTCTCCCAAAAGGTATTGTCGTGCCTCAATTCTCCCATTTAGTGCAACACAGCATAACCCACCCATTTAGTGCTGAAATGCACTAATTCTCCCATTTTCTGATGCCCTCTTGCAAACTCTTACATTTCGATAAGCCCTTTCCCAATTGTTTCCATTTAGTTGTTCCTTCCAATAATTCTCCAATTTCGTGGAGAGCTGCCAGAATTCTTAAATTTAGGCGTGGACAAGTCGGACTGAACGGTCTATTTTCGTGCTGTACATCTCTAAGGCTGTAATCACTGCTCCGCTTCCCTGCACCAATTCTCCCATTTTCCAATCCTGCTCTAATTCGGGAATTTCACCAACTCACCCGTTGAGGTTATCCTGCCCCAGTCCTCCTACTTAGAATTTAATGGCACCTACATGAATTCTCAAATTATTCATTACACTTAAATGTTCCCTGAAACACTTTTTCCACGTACGGATGCCCTGCTGAAGTGTTTTCATTTAATGATGCATTCAACTGAATCTCCAATTTCCCGATGCTTGCAACATTTCTTCTTTTTATTGATTCCCTAGCCCCTATTCCCCAATTTAGACATGATCTGCTCCAATTTTCCAATATATTGGCACTCCCATCAATTTTCTAAAGTAATGGTAATGTTCACCAGATCTCCTATTTGTTGTTTCATACCAAATCTCCCATTTACTCATATCCCTGTCCCAATCCTTCCATTTACTGATGCCCTAGCTGATTCTACCATTTAAGGGTGCGCTACTCTAATTCTCCCATTTACTGTTGCCATGTACCAATTCTCTAATTTAGCTCCACTGTGCACCAGGTCTCTCATTTACTGATGGCCCACATCAATTCTCCAATTCAGTGTTGTTTAGCACCTTTTCCCCAATTACTGAAATCCTGAACAAGTCCGCCATTCAGTTGTGCCTTACTCCAAACGTTATGTTGACTCTTGCCCTCGCCCAATTTAGGGGTGCCCTACTCTCATTCCCGTATCAAGTCTTGTCCTGCCCCAAGTTTCCCATTTGGTGCTAACTGCATCAATTCTCCAGTTATCACATGCCCTTTTCCAATTTCTCGAAATTCGAGAAGCCCTTGTCCAATTCTTCCATTTAGTAGTTCCTTGGAATGATTCTCCAATCTCGTGGAGTGCTGCCAGAATTCTAAAATTGAGTTATAGACAAGTTGGACTGCAGTGTCTGTTTCCATGTTGTACATCTCTATGATGGTATGACTCTATTTATGTCTTCACTGCTCTGCACCATTTCTCCCATTTACCAATCCTGCACCAATCCTGAAACTGCACCAACTCTCCCTTTGAGTATTATCCTGCCCAATTTAAAGGCACCTGCATGGATTCTCCAATTATTGTTGCCCTGCATCAATTCCTTCCATTTAATTGTTCCCTAAAACACTTCTTCCACGTCCGGGTGCCCTGCTGAATTCTTTTCAGTTCGTGATGCACTGAACTGAATCTCCAACTTACCAACACTTGAAATATTTTTCTTTTTATTGATTCCCTGGCCCCATTCCCCAATTTCGGTGCACAGTGCCATTACATTGGAAAACTGGTGTGAGTGTCAAGATATTAGAAAATTCAAGCAAAGCATTTCGAAATTCCCATTTATTGATTCCCACCAAATCTCCCAGTTACACATATCCCTGCACTAATTCTTCCACTTACTTGTGCCCGAGCCTGATTCTACTATTTAAGGGTGCGCTACTCTAATTCTCCCATTTCCTGGTGTCATACATCCACTCTCTAATTTAGCTCCACTGTGCACCAGGTCTTCCATTTAATATGTCTCTGCAACTATTCTCTCATTTAGAAACCAGCTGCCAGAATTCTCTAATCTTGGTGATCCCTGCATCAAATCTCCAAATTACAGATCCTACACATATCTTCCCTTCAGTGGTGAACAGCACCAACTCCCCCATTTCGTGGTACACTGTGTTGAATCTCGACCACTAATCCTTTGCAGCGTTTGTCCTATTTACTGATTCACTGCCCGTGTTCTCCCATTTGCTCCAACTCTCGAAGTTATCAGCACCCTGCACCAGGTCTTTCATTTACAGATACCCCACACCAATTCTTCAATTCAGTGTTGCTAAGCACCACTTTCCCCAATTAGTGAAGTCCTGAACCAGTTCTCGTCACAATGTTGACTTACACCAATCTTCATATTGACTGTGGCCCTTGAAAGCTTTTTGGGTGCCCTACACTATATCTTCCATCAAGTATTGTCCTGCCCGAATTCTCCCATCTAGTGTTACACTGCCCCAATTCTTACATTATCTGATGCCCTGTTACATTTCTCACATTCCGATAAGCCCTTGCCCAATTCTCCCATTAAGTAGTTCCATGATTCTTCAATTTACTGGAGCGCTGCCAGAATTCTTAAATTGAGGCATGGACAAGTTGGACCGAAGGATCTGTTTCTGTGTTGTAAATCTCTATAATTGTATGACTCCATTTATGGCTATTTCTCCCATTTTCTAAACATGCACAAATCCTGGAACTGCGCCAACTCTCCCAATGAGTATTAACCCCCACCCCCTCCCCGTTCTCCCACTTCGAATTTAACGACACCTGAATGAATTCGCCAATTATTGGCGACCTGCATTTTCTTTTCATTTGACGGTGCACTGAACTGAATCTCCAATTAACTGATGCTTCCAACAACAATTCTTCTTATTGATTTCCTGCCCCTATTCCCCAATTTAGACATGCTCTGCTCCAATTCTCTCATATATTGACACTCACAGCAGTTTTCCAATGTCATGGCGCTGTGCATCGAATCTCCCATTTTTGATTCCCACCAAATCTCCCATTTACTCATACCCCTGTACTAATTCTCCCATTTACTCATACCCCTGTACCAATTCTTCCATTTACTGATGCCCTAGCCATATTCTAGCATTTAGCAGGAGCCTCAGATTTGGTAAGTGTGACTAGACCATGAAACCAGAAGGAACAGAAAGCCAATGAAGTGAGAGAAACTAAAAGCAATGGAGTTGTCAGAGGGAGATCACAGGAAGTGACACCTTTTCCGACAGCAAAGAACCTAAGACCAGGAGGCAGTGTTTCCTCCCCATGCTGGGTTTCAGGAAATATGGTCAGAGCTGAAGCTGAGTTTTCAATGGGACGGGCAGGATACCATTTTACTGACCATGTAGGTGTGAACAACATACAAGAGTCTGCCTCGTCACTCTCAGGAACTCACTGTTTAACTAAGAAGCTGACCCACTGGATTAATATCTGTGTGCAGTGTTAATTAGCACAGAGCCAATCAGATCAGGGAGATCCCTTGGTGCCTTGTAGACTGCTGTGGGATAAATGGGTTCTGTTTCTCTTCTCACAGATGCTGCCTGACCTGCTGAGTTTAGATTTCAGATCCCCAGGAACAGCAGGGGTTTCCCTTTATGTATTTTCTTTCTCTTTACTCAATGGGTCATTTGTGATGCTTAAGATCCCACATGTTTTCTATTTCCCCCTTCAGCAGATCTTGTCACAGTAAAAGACCTGTGCACATGAACACCAAGGTAACTCTATCCATGTTCACATTTCACACTCTGTAGTTCGGTCGAGTTTGTCTCTCTTTAGCCTTTTATACCAAACTCCATCACAGTGGGCTTCAGTCTGTTCATTTCCCTCCACAACCTTCTGCTATTTCCTGGTGACATTATTATTCGCCTGTCTGTACAAACAATCCTGTTGGCCGGTATCATCCTCAGTATCTTCTCCAAATCCAAGTTAGATGTCAAAGAAAATATTGATTGTCTTTTCTGTCTCGATAATAAATGACCATCTGTTTCATTCGTATACAGAAAACAACATGATTAAAATATTCATCTTTACAATAAAAAAGCAAATTGGATTTTAATTCTGCTGTTTGCGTGTTGCAGTAATTTATGATTTCTTTGCATTTTTCCATCCGTGCGCATTAATTCTCCATGGCGAGCTTGAGCCATTTGTTACAATAGCTTCAGTTTTTATCCAGCCTCTTATGTAATAAGTTGTGAAACAGATTGGACGGCCTTACCTTCATTAATCTGATTTTATTCCATCACATTTGTTGAATTTTAACTCCACACTGACTCTCCTTATACAGAGCCATCCTCTCCAGTTGGGTTTGTGTTGTTCTGCTCCAGGTATATTCCAAGTGTAAACAGCACCGGTGGCAAACTGACCCACCTGTTATCATCAGGAATAGAATCTTGTTGTACTTTTGAGACTGGTGTCATATTGTCAAACTTGTATGTTGGGGCAGTAGAATTACCCTTTGGGTAGAGAACTGGCTCGAAGGTCGAAGACAGAGGGTAGTGGGGGAGAGTCAGAAAGATGCTATTTCACATGGAATGTGTTGAAGGGGAATTGATTGCTCAGAATAATGTTATACAGATGTTTGTAAAAGTTAGGAACTCTGACTGTTTTGAGTCTGTAGTTTATTTTATCCTTGTGTAGATTTGACACATTAACCCTCCCTCCCCACCACTACAGAAGCTGTTGGAACTGTTCAGTGTTTCCAGCGGATTCTGTAATTATTTCAGGTTCCTGACAGGAGCAGTCTCTCACTTTTCGAACAAAACAAACCCATCCTTGTGCTGCAACCAATATTTCAATAAGAAATGGGAAGCAGCAGAGGGGAAAGCTTCTGAGATGCCGAGCAATGCTGCCCGGTTCCACACTGCAATTCACAGGAACCATCACCAGGAAATGCAAGGAGCAATCTGACAGATCAGGTTTACCACAGAATGAACGATTTATTTCCTCAGTTTATTCAAGTGCGTTTCCTTTTAAAAGCTATTTACAAACCCCAACACTGCGATGGCCAGGAATCGAACCCAGATCAATTGCTTGGAAGGCAGCTATGCTCACCTCAACACCACCACCACCCTGGTAGCGCCTCCCTCCCCATTCCCAAACACATTAAACAAGGCCGTGATTATCACCAACTGGATTGGGGCTGAAATCCAAACAAGAAATTGCTGGGGAAGCTCAGCAGGTCTGACAGCACCAGAATCAGAAGCCTTCAGTTCTGAAGACCAATCCCTGGATCCGAAAGATTCACTCCCCACAGATGCTGCCAGACTTGCTGAGTTTCCCCAGCAATTTCTGTGCTGTCTCTCAGATCTGCAGCATCTGCAGTTCTTTGTTGGAAACAAAGCAAACGTTGAGCCACCGAAGGGGATATTGGGTCAGGTGATAGTCTCCTTCATCCATAGAGGCAGATGGGAAGGAGCATGGAATCATAGAATCCGTACAGTGTGGAAACCGGCCATTCGGTCCATCATGCATCCCACCAAGACTCACCTCCGCCCCCACCTCTCCCTGTAACCCCGCATTTCCCATGGCTAATCCACCTCACCTACACATCTCTGTATACTACGGGTAGTTTACCATGGCCAACCCACCCTAACCTGCACGTGTCTGGACTGTGGGAGGAAACCGGAGCACCCAGAGGGAACCCACACAGACCCGGGGAGAATGTGCAAACCCCACCCACACAGTCTTCAATCAGACAGGGATCCGGGGAATTGGAGAGGTTTAGAGAGGGAGTCCAGGCGGTTAGACTGGTATGTGAATGATGGGCCGAACAGCCTGATCTCAGTGCTGTGAAATCTCTACAGTAACAAGTCTCCCTAAATGCAGCATTCATCACAGTTTGTATTTTGCTTTAATCCGTCCTGTTATTGACCTTATTCTGAATGAAATGGATGGAGAGGGGTTGTTTGTGCATTCAGTCAGATCTGTGTATTGGTGGGTCAGGAGCATCATACCCAATAACAACAGGGGGAGGGAGGATTGAATTCCTGCCCCAGACAGATCCAATTGCAACATGCCATTTCGTCATGGATTTCATTTGGTTTAAGATGTTTTATTGTTAATACCATCACAATATATTGATGCCTTTCTGTGCATGTTATGAATTTGGACAGAGTGATCCCTCTTTTCTCTGTGAACAAACGGAATATCAACGAGTCATGTTGGAGAATGTATCCTCTCACAGAAACAGGAACAGGGAGATGTCATTCCCTCTGAAATAAACAAAGGCCATGCTGAGAAATCCGATAAGGTCAGGCAGCATCTATAGGGAGAAGGGAAAGGATAACCCGTGTGTTATGAGGGTGGGGGGATTCAGCAGAGCGGGAGTAAGTTAGAAAAGTAATGATTCCTGAGCAATTGGAATGGGGGTAACACTGAAGAAAGAATGAGATGGTTTGTAATAGGGTGGAGGCTGCAGAGATTTAATGATAAACGGTTTCATGGAAACAAATGCAAAAGGATTGGGAATTGGTTCATTAAACATCTAAGAGCTTCGGAAATGTGAGCAGGAGGAGACTATACAGCCTGTTTAAACTGTTCAGTCTGTTCTGGCAGTCAATCCAATCAGAGCTGGTTTGAGATTTCAAATCCAGTTTCCTACCCACCCCCCATATCCCGTGACTCCCTGACACACCGGCAATCTGTCTATTCCAATCTGAAATGTATTCAGTGAGGGAGCATCCACAATCCTGGGGGAGCGAGAATATTACAGACTCAGAGGCCTCAAAGTGAAGGGCTGTCTCCTCATCTCAATCCCAAATAACCTGCCCCTTACCCTGAGAGGGTGGCAATCAAACCCGAATGAACTGCAGATGCTGTAACATTAACGCTGATTTCTCTGCACAGATGCTGCCTGACCTGCTGAGCTTTTCCAGCAATTCCTGAGACTATGTTATTGTGTTTCAGATTCCCAGACCCACAGGATTAATTTCTCAGCATCTCCCCTCTCAAGCCTCTTCACAATCTGAGACACTGAAGTGAAATCGCCTTTCAATTTTCTACAATATCGACCCAATTTATTCAGATACTCAGCACTGGAGCACACGGGTCCCAAATACTGAGCTTTATTTTGTGATTCATTAATGGGTTTGGGTCATTGCCGCTGGGTCCCCACGGATTGCTCAGATATAATTCCTCTGGTGACGGTGAGTTATTGCCTTGAACTGCTGCCATTTATTTGGGGCAGATAAACCCACAATGATGTAAGGGAGGGAGTTCCAGGATTTCCAACCAATGGCACTTGTGGGACTGAGATGTATTTCCAAGCTAGGGTGGGGAGTGGCTTGATGTGGAATTGCCAACTGGTGGTGTTCCCGTGTATCTGCTGTGTTCAGCATTCCACATGATAGTGCCGTGGGTCTGGAAGCTGGTCTGGAAGGATCCTTGGGGAATTTCTCCAGTACATCTTGTCTATGGTACACACTGCTGCTACTGAGTGTCGGTGGTGGAGACAGGGGATGTTTGTAGCTGTGGTGCTGAACAAGCTGCATGCAAGTTTATTCCACCTAATTATGGAGAACACAACTCGCCCCAACTGTATCTCTATCTATTTCTCTTATGTTTAAAGTGACACAGTGCTTTTCGTCGTGTTGATGCATGTTTGTGTGTGTGTGTTCGTATGGTAGAGAGAGAGAGAGACAGATGTCAATACATACAGATACTCAGAGACACACACAGAGATGTGCAGAGAAACATACAGCAGCACATAGAGAGACAAATGCAATCACACAGGCACATACAAACACACGCACACAAACACACAGACAGATATTGATGGAGACAGCAAAAGTGAAGACGCTAACAGAATTCCTTGTTCCTAAAACTAACTGACAAATTAATCAATGTTTTAGGAATATTTGACTTTAATTTATCCATAATTTTAGCTGGATGGCTGTGCCTTTAACAAATTTGTGAAGGAAATAAGAAGAAGTGGCTTAGTTAGCACAGTGCGAGGTTACCTTTGAAAGATGAAAGCAGTTTGAATCAATGAACCACTTTTGGCCATCCCTGAGTTTTCCAGTCTTATCAGAATGGCCGCTGATGCTGGTGAATTGGGGCGAAGTGCTGTCTTGTTCCAGGATGATGAGTTAGGAATAGTGAAACCTGGAGGATGCTGCTATTAGAAACAATACTAGGCATTGGAAAAAATCCTCTCCCATAGGGAAGGGGGCTTTGGGATTACTGTTGGCTCTTCAGCACTTTGAAGTCTATCCAACAAAGAACAATGAAATACTAAATGACACTGATTGTAATCCACTGGCCTTCTTTACAAAGGTTCAAATAAACACTGCAAGATTGTTCCGATCGAATCATTTGTTGTCACCATTTTATGTAAACGTCATACACATTACTGGATAACTTAATGGGAATTCAGATGGATTGTCCCAAGAGGCAGATGCTGGAATATGGAAAAGATTTAAGGAATGCTATGATTGCATAACATTGTAAGAAGGGAGAAAGAATAAATAGATTGAATATTATTTTTAATTTTGTGCATCTTGTATTTTGCAAATAAACGCGTTTTTGAAATGTCATTTTAGTTTTCTCCGGGCGACTGCAAATCAAAGAATTTTTTTTAAAAAATCTTCAGAATAATTTTGACTAAAATGTGAAAAGAGCGACCTTACAAACAGCCGATTAGTGGAAGATTGCTGCACGGTTTGACAGTGATTCACCTGAGAGTCACCCAATGATTGAAGTCTGGTTGGAGATGAACGGAGTTATTCACAGATGGAACTTTGGTTTGAAACAAGGAGCTGATTGATAATTGGCCACTAGTTCACCAATGACAAAGGCTGTCTGCCTGCCAACAGTGATGTGATTGGTTCTCAGGCAGGTAAACAGCTTGGGACACTGAAAAAGACCCAGACAAGTCTTGAGCTGCTCAGGAGCTCTCTCTGTTCTCTGCAGTAAAAGGCAGTTTAATCCTGAAGAAACCTGGTTTATTTTTGATTCCGCTGTTCCCATGAGATCTGCGTTTTTGACGAGTGTCTACAAGTATTAACCAGTCCTTCTATCTCTTGTAAATCAATGAGCGCCTGCAAGATGCAGCAAAAAATATTGTTTTGCGTGCAAACCAGTACAAATCATGCCTTATATAAGGACATCGGGTTAAGAGAGTGTTGTGGCCATAGAACAGGTGTAGAGAAGGATGAACTCTAATATATGACAGGCCCAGTCACACGTCTAATAACAGCAGGGGGGAAACTGCTCCTGAACCCATTGGTACATGTTTACAAACGTTTGTACCTTCTGTCCAATGGAAGAAGGTGGAAGAGACTATTGCAGGAGTGGGAGGGGCCTTTGATTATGACGGCTGCTTTCATGAAGCAGTGGGAAGTCGAGACCCAGTCAGATGGAAGGAAATGTGATTTGGGTGATGGACTGGGTTGGGTTCATGCCTCTCTGTAAGTTCGTGCAGTACGGGCAGAGCAGGTACTATACCAAGGTGTGATGCACCTGGATAAGATGCTTTCTACAGTGCAATATAAAAATTGTTCAGTCATTGCCGAAATGCTAAATTTCCTTCACCTTCTGAGTAAGTAGAGGCATTGATGAGCTTTCTTGACTGTAGAGTTGACATGGATGGACTGATTGCTGGTAATATTAATTCCTCAGAACTTGAACCTCTCAATCACCTCCACCTCAGCACCAATGAGAGAGACCAGGGTCTGTCCTTCAGTCCACTTCCTGAAGTCAATGACCAGTTCCTTTGTCTTGCTGACATTGAGGGAAAGATTGTTGTCCTTACACCATACCACTAAGCTCTCTTTCCTGTACTCTGTCTCACCGTTGCTTGAGATCCTACCCACTATGATGGTGTAATTAGCTAATCTGTAAATGGTGTTCTCAACCATCCTTATTGATTCTGATCTGCAGGTCAGAAAGTTGAGGATCCAGTTGTAGAAGTGAGTAAAGAGTCCCTGGGCTCAGACTGTGTCGATGAGTCTTGTTGGCATTATGGTGATCAAGGCAGAGCTAAAGTCAATATATAGGTGTCTTACGTCGGTGTCCTTGTTATCCAGACATTCCAGGGATGAGTGAAGGGGAGGAAGATGGTGTCTGCATGGATCTATTTCGATTGGAGGTGAATTATAGTGGACCAAGGCATTCTGGGAGGTTGGAGTTAATGTATGCCATTCCTAACCTCTCAAAGCACTTCATAGATGAGTTCAGCCAAGACTGTATTAAATATCGGAGCAGGTTCGAGGGGCCGAATTCCTGACTCCAGCTCCTTTTTCTTGTGTTTGTTTGTTCCTTACAGCACAGAGGGAGACATGTTAACGAATGGCCCTGGCAGTCAATGAAGATTCAAATACACAAAGTGGGTCAGTGTGACACTTGGTAAATGCCCGTTTTCTGGATAAGATGCTCCTGATTCCACACCAAAACTCTGACAGATTCTGAACAAGGCCACACACCTACAATTCAGTCGCAGACCTGTCATCTTACCTTTTGTGTATTCCTGTCGTTTTTAATGGTTGAAGTTTGGAAAGTCAGACAGACTACTGACATTTTTAATTATCTCAGGGCACTGACCTTAAACACATTCTTGAATCCACATGTCAATTAATTGAAACATTGTAACGTAGTTCTCCATGTCCTGCTTTTGCAGTTTAATTTGTAAATTAACATTTCCACAATGCCGGAATGTATGGATGGAAAAGGCTTTTCATTCATTTGCCCCTCTCCTGTGCTGACTGAATTCCAGACTCAAACTGAAGCCTTCTCTGTTCCTGCACCCACATTAACATTGGACCATTTAGTTTAGATTGTCCCTCCTCTAACATCCAAAATACATCTGTTCACATCTCGCTTTATTTCATCTGCAGGAGGCCGAGAGATGATAATGTACAAAGTGTAAGGTATGTTTTAATCTGCAAAGCAGGACAAATGTTTTCAGAAGTGTCAGTCAGTTAGCCATTTTAGGTTTATTCAAAGCAGCCATTTCATGTTAGCACAGAACTGACAGTGACTTTATAAACAGGGAAAGGCAAGAACGAGTGGGGACTTGGGAGTCCATGTGTAAGTGAATGCAGCGTAGATTCACAGAACTATAGCTGGGCAGCACGGGTTCAATGGTCAGGGAAATGACACCAGCCCAGGATGGTGTCACTGGGATTCAGAAAGATCTAAAATGATATAAGTTTGAGATTTATGACAGGAACTGTTGGGTTAGATAAAGAGAAATTATTTTCTTTGCTTCTGGAGGCTCATTGTCTAATAACTTAACAAGAGACTGGAACCCTTTGGAAACTCAGGCCGTGTTCAGCGTGAGGTTAGGTTTTGTTTAAATCACCCGTTACTGTCCCCATCAACTCTCGCAGAAAAAGGGGCCTCATAAGGTTAGGTACAGGGTAAAGCATCCTCTCCACTGTCCCCATCAACCAATCCCAGGACAGGTACAGCATGGAGTTAGATGAGGAGAAAAACTCCCTTTACATCGCCCCCATGAAACCGTCCCAGGATAGGGACCATAAGACCATAAGATGATAAGACATCGGAGTGGAAGAAAGGCCATTCAGCCCATTGAGTCCATTCCACCATTTAATAATGGGTGATGGGCGTTTCAATTCCACTTACCCACACTCTCCCTGTAGCCCTTAATTCTCTGCGAGATCATTTACATGTCTCCTCATTTCCATTCTGAATTGACTTGCTCTAATTTTAAAGCTGTGCCCACGGGTCCTAGTCTCCCTGCCTAACAGAAAGAACTCCCCAGCATCCATCCTTTCTAAGTCATGCATTATCTTCTAAGTTTCTATTCGCTCTCCCCTCAACCTTCAAAACTCTATTGAATACAATCCCAGGATCCTCAGCCATTCGTATGTTAGGCCTACCGTTCCACGGATCATCCGTGTGAATCTCCGCTGGACATTCTCCAGTGTTAGTATGTCCTTCCTGAGGTGCGGGGCCCAAAATTGGACACAGTATTCTAAATGGAGCCTAACCAGAGTTTTATCAAGTCTCAGAAGCACATCGCTGCTTTTACATTCTAACCCTCTTGAGATAAATGAGAACATTACATTTGCTTTCTTAACCACAAACCCAACCTACAAGTCAACCTTGAGAGAATCCTGGACTCGCACTCCCAGATCCCTTTGTACTTTGGCTTTAGGACTTTTCTCACCGTTTAAAAAATAGTCCATGCCTGTATTCTGTTTTCCACAGAGCAACACCTCGCATTTGTTCACGTTGAATTTCATTACCCATTTCCTGGACTCATCTCCTAAACTGTGTTAATCTTTCTGCAACCTCCCCACCTCCTCAGTACTACCTGTCTGTCCACCGAACATTGTCTTATCGGCAAACTTCGCCAGAATGTCCCCAGTCCCTTCATCCAGATCATTAATATATAAAGTGAACAGCTGTAGTCCCAACACTGAACCCTGTGGGACACCACTTGTCACTAACTGCCATTCTGAAGAAGAACCTTTTATCCCATCTCTCTGCCTTCAGCCAAACCTGAATCCATGCCAGGAGCTCACCTCGAACAGTATGGGCCTTCCCCTTTCTCAGCCGCCTCCCATGAGACACCTTATCAAAGGCCTTTGGGAAGTCTAGATCGATAACAACCACAGAGACAATAAAGCACTTTCTCCAAATGACCAAAAACTGTTTGTCTTCCACCCACTGGTGTCCCGGTCTTGTGTGGGTCACAGATTGAGCTCTGAAACATCTCCAGGACAATCTCATCCTGTATCTGTGGCTGTGGATCTGTATCAGGGTCTGTAAGTCTCCCTGTTTCTAAAATTCCCTCCATTCCCTACAATGCTGGATAAATTCCAAAACAGCTCGATTCCCTGTAAAACATTTTGGGATATCTTTAAGATATAAAACAGAAAGTGCTTTCTAATTGTCCACTCGTCCGTTTAAATGAGGATATTCAGTGTATTTCTGCTACATTTATATTGTCCATAAATCACACCGAACATTCCCACCCAGGGACCGTGAACAATCCGGAAGGTCCATGAAGTGTCGGTCTTTATTGCAGGCGATTGGCCATCGACAGTAAGGAAGCCATCCTGTGGCTGTTTCACTGAGACAGCATCAGGAATCCTGTGGCCCACTTTGATCCTCACACTGACTGTTCATCGTGTCTGCAAAGAAAATCACATTTTCAAGATGCAGGAATGTGAATGAAAACAGCTCCTGATGTGCTTCCTCAATGTAATCACTGATACTTTTCAGGGCGAGATTTTCAGGAGGACATTAAACTGAGAGAAACACAGAAACCAGGAGCAGGAAGAGGCCATTCAGCCCTTCCAGCCTGCTCTCCCATTCAGTGGGCTCATGTCTGACTTTACCGTACTGCTATATTCCCAATTTCGCTCCAAATCCCGTGATGTCATTAACCGGTTAAAAAAAAAAACATTTTCAATGTCTTCCCTAAATATACTCAGTAACCCGTGCTCCACAGCCTTCTGTGGGAGAGAGTTCCTCAGGTTGATCACTCTGTGTGAAGATAATTCTCTTCCTCTCTATTAGAAATGAGTGAGCCCATGTCCTGAGACTGTGATGCTTGTTCTGAGAATACCCGGCCCAGGGGATACAGCCCACCCCTTATAGCTAGTCTGTCCAACCATTAGAATTGGGTACATTTACATCAGATCCCCCTCTCATTGTCCTGAATACATGCCCAGATAAAGCAACCTCTCATGGGACAGTCCTGTCATCCCTGGGACTTGCCGAGTGAAGCTAATGAGCTGTCAGAGGAAGTGGTGGAGGATAGTACAATGACAACATGTGGTTCACGTTTGTAGGAGGAACAGAAATAACAAACATAATGATTCGGTTGAAAATAGTGAGAAGTTATTTAATATCATTATCCAGAGGGATCTATGGTCTCACAAATGTAACTGATGGTGGAGTCAATGAGGAGGAGGACACATGAGACACTGTCAGTTATTTCCAGCAGACAGGGTAAGGACAGGGAGGTAGTCTGCTGTGAAACTCTCGGTCAGACTTTCCCTTTCATTGAAGATATTAATATCCCTTTGGATCCTCCGTTACACAATCGCTCTGTAACACATTTTACACACAGCAACACTGGGGTCTCTCACATTGAGGATGACTCTCTTCCACTCTGAGTGAGTCAATAGGTGGCTGTACAGACCAATTAGATTAGATTACTTACAGTGTGGAAACGGGCCCTTCGGCCCAACAAGTCCACCCCGCCCTGCTGAAGCGTAACCTACCTCTACCTCTACCTCTACCTCTACCTCTACAGATGCCCCTTACCTAACACTATGGGCAATTTAGCATGGCCAATTCACCTAACCTGCACATCTTTGGACTGTGGGAGGAAACCAGAGCACCCGGAGGAAACCCACGCAGACACGGGGAGAACGTGCAAACTCCACACAGTCAGTCGCCTGAGGCGGGAATTGAACCCGGGTCTCTGGCGCTGTGAGGCAGCAGTGCTAACCACTGTGCCACCGTGCTGCCCACTAATGCTGCTTATTGGGAAGGATTCCTGAAACAGGGAACGTTTCCGGGTTGGAGGTACTTACAGAGATAGAGACCGTGCACACTCATGGATGCTTCAGGTTGGGTGAAATCATTGACATATCTGATAGCAAGATAACTTTAAAATGCCGATTTGAAGTCAAAGCCAATTTAAAACGCAGATGTTACTGGAGACAGCGCTGTTCAGAAGGAAAAACCACATGGAGTTACCTAATGGATAGCAGACACTTCAGCGACATTAAGCCGACTGACAATAAAATCATGGTTAACATGTCAAGTCTAAGTCTGAAATTTCCAATAATGGTGTAAGAACAGGGTATAGGAAGATTTAAACAGCATGTGGATTGATGCAGTAATTAAACACAAACAAACATACTTGATGCTGAGACTTGGTTCGAAGTTATCCAAAAACTCGGATTTAAAACTGAGATTGGGAACTGTCTGAGACAATTCCCGGGAAGGTGTGGAGTATGTGATCTGCTGTCAAGTGATGACATTGACCCCTGTACTGAATGCAGACTCAGTTCCAGGAACTGTCTCCAGCTTTTCTCCCAATCCTTTGGACAGACTCCTTGGACTGAGATACTTAGTGTTAACAATCATCATGTTTATTAATATAATTTGTCTAGATTACCCCACTCCGCCCCCATCTTCCCCCCTCCCAATCACCCGAGCACTCCCACTAGGCAGCCGGATTAGAGACTGTCCCCAGCACTCGCTACTGGTGTGGAAATTAGAATGATATAAATAATTGACATTGTTTTATTGACATAAGAAGCAGTCCAGCATCTACATGGATTTTCATTTTGAAAAAGAAATGTTTGTTTTCTCAGATAGAAAGAGCTGAAAACTGAAGCAGCAGAGCTGGAGTCGACACCCTGGATCACTTCCTCTGATCCAGGAGGAAGTAGAGACTGTGCTCTTGCAACTTCCCACCTGGTTATCTTGGACAAATCATGGCCCTTTCCCTTTTCCCACTGATGTTTGTTCTGGGCAGTACCCCTGGCTCACTTACTCTGGTCCCCAAAATGTTAAACAAAAACAAAACAGGAATTGTTGCAAAGACTCCAAAGGTTTGGCAGCATCTGTGGGTGAGAAATCAGAGTTCATGTTTCAGGTCCAGTGCCCCTCTTTCAGGACAGAAATATCACCTCTGCTCCCTGAATGGGAAACCTGTGTCCTTATCTTCATCTTCTTTCGGTTGTCTTAATGTCTGCGAAATATTCTATCTTCTCTGATCTCGCTGACAGATTTACCTTTCTAGAAGTTTGCCTTTGGTCCTCCATGGTAATTTCTTGCCCATCACTTACTGGAGTTTGAGCTTTTGTCAGATTTATGCAGTGATTAGTTCAATAACTCTGGAAACTGGATATTTCACCGCTCTATTGAACTGAGCTCTGAACTTGGGCAGAGCTGCCATATAAATAAGGGTGTTTGTGCAGCAGCTTACATTGCGCAGCATGTATCCAACTTGTTCAAAGATTTCATAGTCATAATCATTTAAATGATCTGGGACATCAAGGATATATAAAACATATACCAGCCAGAGAAGGATGAAGTTTCCGGATATAGTGAAGAGTAAAATCACTGCCTTAATTCTACTCTTCATCTCGGGGTCAACCTGCTTCCCTTCCTTACTCTGACCCCTCGGTCCCTTACGGACTTGACTTGACTTAAATAAAATGCGTGCGATTGACAGAACATTGAGGAACACAATGAAAAAGAATGGCCCCAATGGGGTTAGAGCCACAGCAAATGAGCGGAATCCAATCCAGCGAGAGTCAGTGAAGTAGCTTCGCTTATTCCTGCAGTAAAATGGTGTGTTCCTGATTATCTTTGTGGGCTCAAATCTAAAATACCAAGGGACATTTTTTAAACAAAGCAGAATACCGGTTATTGAGAGAATTGCAGATGCGTTTTTCTCAGTGCAATATTTAGTTTTCAGTTTGTGGCAACAAAAGCTGACAAACCGATCGAAGGTGAATGTAACAGTGAACCAGACAGAACAGTCTATGGATGCACGGATCAGGACATTGATAACACTGCACACAGGAGTGATGTCCAGGAAACATACTGGGTAATAATAATAACGAAATTGCCTGAGTATGACCTCACTGATAAGGACCAGTAGATCTGCTGCTGCCATCGCCACCAGATAACGTGTTGTGCAGGTAGCAAGGCCACACTTTCCCTGGATTAGGATCATGATAGCCACACAATTCACTGTCAGAAGGATAAAGGAAAAATGACTTAATATTAATGAGCACTATTTTCTGTATAAGTTTCCAAGCAATCTGCATTGTTGCTCCAACAGCAATAAAGATCAACCAGTCATCACAAAAAAATTGTAACTCTTTTCAGTGAATCCTTGCATTAATTTATGGGGAGGAAAACAAATCATCAGAGTGCTGAAATATCAAAACAGGGCAGAGTTAAACCAATTGTCATGGAAGAGAAAAAGTGTATTGGGGAAGTGGAAAAAAGTTTTTTTATGATCAGTTTGAGGGTAGATGAGGTTCAACCACAAAGGAATGATGATCCTAGGCAGTGATAATCCATGCTGTTAAAGTGTGATTTCCAGGTGGAGGTAAATGCTTCATGTACAAGCACAATGAAAGATGAGGGAGTTGGGATTGTTGTAAATCTGGTCAAGTGCAAACCCCAGTCATCTGAAAATATGATGGGGAATGAGGGGCAGATCCTGTTGGTTCAACCAACATTGTGGATGCACGGAGATAGAGGTAACAGTAACAAGATACCATTGCCAACCCCGGCAAAGCTGCACTAATTCTCCTCAGTTATCAACACATAACATCCAAGAAGGTAACTGCAGTGCATTGACCCTGGATTCTTTACTTTCAATGTAGATTCCTGCAAGCTTTTGAAAATTAATAACATGCTGTTCGTCATTCAGTTCAAAATGTACTGGACGTTTACAAAGGGAAAATGTCGAGTTAAACTGGGTGTTGTTCAGAAGCTCGGGTGGATTACACAGGGTACCTTTAGTAAAATGAACTGTCCAGGCATACACAGGAAATTCAGTGTTCCAGAAGATTTCTTGTGGACAGGTATCCAAATTGAAAGAATCTACAGAGAGTTGTGAACACAGGCTAGAACATACACAAACCAATCTTCCAGCCATTGATTGAATGTACATTTCTTGTTGCCGCAGAAAGCCAGCCAACACCATTAAAGACCCTCCCACCCCGGTTAAACTCTCCTCCAATCTCTTCCGTCAGTCCGGAGATACAAAACCATAAACACACAGGACACTATGTTCAAGACTAGCTTCGTCCCCATAGTTATTTGAATTCTGAATGGACCTCTCAAAATTTTCAACCAAATGTTGATCTTGTTCTTGTGTACCTTCCTTGCAGCTATAACTCTGTATCCCTCACTCTGTTCAATCACCCGATGGCCTTTGTGTCTTTCCATGGAATATTCGCGGCACTGCAAGCAAAACAAGTTTTTTCCCCCCACAACACAGAGGTAAACGTGGCAATATAATAGGGTTGAGAAAAAAACGTTAAACAACAGAGATGATGGAAGAGGAAGCCTGTCTATCAGCAGAGCTAGTCGAATACCCTGTGAGGCAAGAGACATTGCATGGTGTCTAAAGCTGAACAGTGCGAAATGCCTGGGGATGGCTTACTCAGTGTTGGGGTGGGGGGGGGGTGGTTGCTACAATTCCAAAGGGACTGGCATGGAATGCTGCATCACTGGGAAATGTGCTAAAATGACAGAGATGCTGCATCAATGAAAGATACCCTGAAAAGTAACAGAGTTTGGGATAATTGCAGTCAGGATCATTGTTGGAGTCAATGGCTCTGGGGGAAGTATTGGTTGAAAAGACAATGGTCCAGCTGGGAGTTGGAGAAGGTTTGGAGACATAGAGACTTACAGCACAGAAAATAAAAATGCACTTTGTCCGATAGAATCCATGAAACAATTGCCTCAGAATTCCCATCCAGTTTTCCAGCATTAGGTCCATAACCCTGACATTCCAAGTGTACATTTAAAGAGTTCTATGCCATAGGGGATCTACTTCTCCTACCCTGACAGGAAGTAAGTTCCACATTGTCCCAACACTTCCGGTGGAAAACTCAAACCCCTGCCTCTCTGTATCTATGCCCCTGGTCATTGACTTGACCACAAAGGGGAAAACATATTTCCTTCTGTGCTGTCTATGATTCTTATAATAGTATACATTTAAATGATGCCCCCTATTAATCTCCCCTGCTCCGTGGAAAACAATCCCAGTCCGTCCAATCTCTCTTCGTACAGAAAACATTATAACCTTGGAGTGATCCTGGAAACTCTCCGCCCTCTTCAGGACAATCACAATACTCCCTATAATGTGGATTCCAGAACTGCACACATCATTCTAGCTGTGGTCTAGCCAACATTTCATACAGTGCCAACATACTTACCCTGCTCATAAACTTTATGTCTTTAAAGGGCTAAACTTTCCTGGTACCTTCTTAACCATTTCATTAACCTCTCCTGCTACCTTAAGATCTTCATGTGCACGAAGATTCTTCTGCTTCTCAGAGCTTCCCAGGTTTCTACCATTCATAATGTGCCTATCAATTGTACCAACGTCCACCACTTCCTCTGGCAGCTCATTCCATATACTTACCACCCTCTGCGTGAAAAAGTTGCCCCTTGTGTTTTGTGTCATGTCAAGTGCATTAGCTCACATTTAGAGATTGAATTCCTATTTCCAGCAATTTTTGCATTACCAGTGAACTTATCCTGGAAATCCCTAACATGAAGAGTTCACAGCATTTCCGAGTACCACCCTTTATCTTTCATGGAACATTGTGACCCTGTAATCTCCCAAGTTCCTTTCTCAATGCATCCCACAGCTCTGACATGGACTTACTTAAAAGTCTCTGCTCTCTGTCCAATCACACCCGATCTTATTTACATCGGCATTCCCCCAGTTTAGAACTTTGATATCCCCCTCATCCTTGCCTTTTTCCATGTTAATCTTGAGTTATGATTACTGCCTGCAAAATGCTTCCTCACTGAGAGGTCAGCCCAGCTTCATGACCGAAAAATAAATCCAGGATCACTGTCAAAGTGGGGGAAGGTAAAGGAACAGTCTGGAATTAGCCAGGTGAAGCTATGAACTGTGTTATAGGAAAGAGAGATTTAAAAACCCCTCAGTATATCCAGCAGACAGCAACAGAGGGATAAGCGATTAAAACCGCTGCCAATTGTTCCAGGATCAGAGGATAAGCAGGAACACCCGGGATAAGAGACGGATTGTGGGGTGGGGAGCAATACCAATCAGTGTGGCGGAGAATTGGAATCTAATAAATATTATCCAACCTGAATATTTGGAGGGAAGCCACTGGAAATCGTCGAGGGTCATTTGACAGAAAATGATTTGCTGCTCTCTCAGTGAGAATTGCTCATGCCCACTATAGGTTTAAGGGATGCTCGGGTTTATTGCATATTTTGCAGTCGAGCGGATAGCCACGGTCAGAAAGGAAAGTCATCCTCAGTGTGTAGCTCTGTACTCATTCAGAAAAAAAACTACTTGCAGATGGGAAACAGGAAGCAAAATGAGGAATGTCATGAAAATTCCAATTTTTAACAAGTTCGAGGGAACTGGGTATTTATTTTTAATTCTATTTCAATCCTATATTTTGGAATCCGAGAATGTACACCTGACCGTTGCACTTGTCTGTCCTCATAGGGACACCCTCCATCCACAAACAGCAGACCCCACTGTAGATTACAGCTTTGAACCGAGACATGGATGGAGCGAGCTGCGAGAGGCAGTGGTGGTGGTGGGTAAAATTAAAACATTTCAAGGAGAAAGTGAGGACTGCAGATGCTGGAGATCAGAGCTGAAAATGTGTTGCTGGAAAAGTGCAGCAGGTCAGGCAGCATCCAAGGAGCAGGTGAATCAACGTTTCGGGCATAAGCCTTCATCGGGAATTCCTGCTCCTTGGATGCTGCCTGACCTGCTGCACTTTTCCAGCAACACATTTTCAGTTCAAAATTAAAACATTTAAAAGGGATGGGTATATAAACAGGAAGGATTTAGAAGGATATGAGCCAAATGCTGGCAAATGGGACTCGGTTCATTTACAATATCTGGTGAGGATGGAGGAGTTGACAAAGAGGCCGTTTCTGTGCGGCATGATTCTATAAGAAGAAATTTATTCCTCAAATCTTCATCCCTCCCATAATTGGAAAGGTCAATCCGTGCTCCTCAACAGTTACTCAAGCTGACAACGGATTCTGACCATCCAACAGTCAGAGCTAACAGAATCTGAAAGCCACACGGTGTAAAGGAGATGAACCAGCTCAAACCCCTTTTACTGTAGTGCTCCCTAAAGTAGGAAGGAGGAAATGTGCTGCTGTCAATACAACTGCACAAACACAGATACACACAGGAATGTGGGAACACTGGGGTTAGGAGATCCACTGCACTGACTCACCAAGATCCATTGCAGTTCTATACTTGCTACCATTTCCAATAACTCCTTCCCTGAAGGTAGCCTCCAGTCTAAGGTGCGACTCAGGAGTTCATAACATTTGACTAAGGGTAATCATGTAGTAAAGCAATGAAACAACAGAATTTTTTAATACCTAATTTAACTGTATGATAATGCAACTCGGGAGTGGGTATAACATTGAATATGACATCAGAATTCAAATCTCTTAAGTAACAAGGAAAATCAGGAGAGATGTCATCCACAAATTGTAAATAATTATAAACACTTACCAGGAACACCAATGATGGCAAGAATCATGTAGAAAACTTTCCTGGCTAATTGAATTGGCAGATGCATTTTCAGTGTAGAGTGGTAATCCTTTATTCTTGCACATAAAAATGCAAGCATTCAACTCTGCGGTGTTACATTCTCTGTGTGTTTCCATTATATTCTGTGTGGTCTCCACTGGGAGATTGGTGTTGCAGCTCTGATGATGACAACTTTATCATTCCCAGTTGGTAGAAGATGTTTCTCACTGAAATTGGATTGTGACAGGTAATGTATGACCTCATCGAGGGAACAATCATCATTGGAAACTGTGTTAATTAGAAAAACCCAGTAATTGTCGCCACTTTATGAACAGAGAGGCAGCCTGCTGTTGTAATAATGCTGCCTTCACATAAAGAGATTACATTGCTTTCTCGTGGATGGATGTGATTTTGTTTGCTGCATCTACCTTGTTTTCCTCTTCCTTAATGCCCCGCTAACATCGAAATTTACTTTCTAATTTGTGTTGGATTTTTGTCCAGCAGCTTGGTGTTGAGGGAATGTACCTCACATTGTCTCCGTCATGTCAGTCATGACCATTTATTGTATGAATCCCTGACATTAGCGAGCCCTCGACCGTAGCTCTACCATGGGCTGTCATTCCCCATGTCTCAGATAATTCCCATTATCCTAGATTACTTGTATGAATGTAGTTGACCTGTCATTGTACCATGTCCGTCCCATCTCTGTGTTGGAGAAATTCAGGTCCCCTCATTGTCACCTTCCTGCCGTGACGTGGATTTGCTTTTCCCAGTTGCTGATGCAATCCCGTTCTGGTATAATCTAGTTCCAAACCAGGCTCAGAGGGATCATTTTAGCTCTTCACAAAGTACTCTTTGCTCTTTTTTAAAATCATTTCATTCTGCCATTTGCACTTTTGACAATAACCTGAGTGTCCGTTTGCCTTCCTCCTCTCTGAGAGGGGGTTAGCTTAACTCCATTTTATTAGGCCCGATGAGCCACAATTTTGAGGACATCTATTTAATAAAATCACTTCCAAACGAAACAGAAATGCCCAGCTTCTCCAAGCTATCAACATAGCTGATATCCACATTCCTGGGGCAATTCTTTTAAAGCTGTGCAGCGTTCACACATCCCTTGGAAAGTTCAGTGCTCAGGTCTATATGTGACACAATAAGTGCAGCATCTCCCCAAGTACTTCAGGGCCCCAATTCATAAGCAGTTGCTGACATCAGTATTGGCTCCGAAATGTTTGGCAGGTCAGGTCATATTGGGACCACAGATGGAACCTCCATGTCCCAAACCAGAAGCCGAGAAACCAAAGAGAATCTGCCCCGGCCCAGGGAGAAGCAGATAGCATTGAACCACATTGGGAATGGGACAGTATGGAGACACACTTGGTGCCCTGTATAACAGTGACAGAAATGAACTTGTTTCAGACTGTCAGATCAATTGGAATGTAAGGGACAGCCTTTGCACTGACACGGGGTCACACATAATTGTGGGCTTTCAAGATCGAGACACTGCCAACGGGGAATGTGTCATTCTGCTGGAGTGGTTCCTCTCAAACTGTCACACACAGTGCACCACAATGTGCTATTTGATCTGTTCACATCAGCGAGTCACTGAGAACACCATTAGCTCACTCTGACTTTGTACGAAACCTGCTCAATAGAACCCTACCTCAGTGTAATTGGCAGCTAACATTGTTATCAATCTGGCCAGAAACACCTCACCTGGTGGAGACATTGTCATGATGTGTCTTTTGAAATTGACCAGGTTCCTTCAGTTCCAACTGCGTCTGTAGGAACAGAGAAATTGCAGCCTGTTACAGCAGTTGAAGGGGAAGTGGAGATTTGGAACAATCCATCATAATTCAGAATCATAGAATGCTACAGCTGTTCTAGTACTGAACAAATTAATACACACATTGTATTTGTGAGGGTTCTCTGCACTGAAACATTAATTTGATGGAGCGCAGAGGTTCAATAAGGCAGCTCCCTCCCAACTTCTCAAGGGCTGGTGGGAATGGGGGATAAATGCTGGGCCCAGCCAGTGATGCTCAGATCCCATAAACGAATGAAAACAACAATCCCTTTGCCTTCCTGATCACTCACTGCCCCCTGCAGACTGAGTCTGCAGACACAGCAAGGCTTCCTCACTTCCCTAGTCCCATGTCCTGGGAATAATTGGCAAACCATCCGAATATTTGATGACACCATCACGTTAGCTTTCTGTGATTACTGTCCACGGATCCAGAAATTAATGTGTAATACTGGAGTACAAGAGGACCTGACGCAGGAATGCAGGGCCGCAGTCTCTCTCTCTCTCTCTCTCTCTCTCTCTCTCTCTCTCTCTCTCTCTCTCTCTCTCTCTCTCTCTCTCTCCTCACACAAACACACGCACACACACAGAGTTACTGAGGGCCAAGGAATGACAGAATAAAATGAGCATTTTCAAATATTAAAGCTCCGTTAAACAAACCCGGGAGTGGTTGATCGGGACAGTGTCGAGAGAGAGAGAGAGAGCTTGACTCTGTGTCTAACACTATGCTGGCCCTGCCCTTGGAGGGGTTGATGGGGATACAGTGAATGCGGCTTCATTGTGTATCTAACCCCATCCTGTCCCTGCCCTGAGAGTGTTTGATGGGGACAGTTTGTAACATAGATACAGGAGGAGGCTATTCAGCCCCTCGACCTTGTTCCATCAGTCAATAGCATCATGTCTAATTTATGGCCTAACTCCACGTTCCTTCCTTTGGCCCATATCCTTCAATGTCTTCACTGAACAAAAATGTATCTCTCACTGATTTAACCTAAACAACTGATGCAGCTTTGCCCATTTACCCAGTCTATCAATATCCCTTTGTAATGTTAAGGTACCATCTGCACTTTCTACAATGCTGCCTAATTTTGTACCTCACCCCGTGCTGTCCCTATCCTGTGCATGTTTGAGAGGCACAGTGCAGATGGATCCTTACTCTGTATCTAGCCCCATGTTATACCTTTCCTGGGAGTATTTGACGTGGACAGTATGGAGGGAGATTTACTCTGTATATAGCCCCATGTTGTCCCTGTCCTGGGAGTGTCCGATATGGACAATATGGGCCGATCGTGACTCTGTATCGAACCCCATTCTCCCCAGAATCTGGGAGATTCGCATGGAGAAATTGCCGCTGGACACATGGTCTGTATCTCACCCAGTGATGGAACTGCCCTGAGTGTGTTTGATGTGGAGGAAGTGGGAGATTTGATCAGTACCTAACGCCACACTGAACATGGCCTGGGAATGTGAAAAGCTGCAGTGTACAGGGAGTTTTACTCTGCATCGAACTGTATTCACTACCTGCCCTGGAGATTTAAATGGGTACAGTTTAAATAAAGCTTTACTTTGGCTGGAACCCTGTGCTTCCTCTGTCCTGGGAGTGTTTGCTGGGAACACTTCCGAACCTCTGTGATATGGATCCTATGAAGATTGATGGGAGACAGTGTAAATGGAATTGTCAGGGTCCAATTCATTCACGTGGATGAGAGAAGGTCTCCAATTGGAATTGTAAGGAAAATTGATGGTCTTGGGATTGAATGGTCAGTAACAGAATGAATACACCATTGGCTCAGAGACAGGAGACAGTATAGAGGGAATGAGGGTTTCAGACTGGAGGCAGGTACAGGTACACACAAAGGGATCTGAGACATAATTTTTGTACACAGAAGGTTTTGGGTGTGCGGAATGATTTGCCAAAATCTGGTTTACTCACAACATTGATGCCAGGGTTGGAGAATTTGAGCTATGGGGAGAGTCTGAACAGGCTGAGGCTGTTTTCCCTGGAGTGTCGGAGGCTGAAGTGTGACCTTATAGAGGTTTACAAAATTATGAGGGAAATGGATAGGGTAAATAGGCAAAGTCTTTTCCTGGGGTCGGGGTGTCCAGAACTAGAGGGCATACGTTTAGGGTGAGAGGGAAAAGCTATAAAAGAGACTGAAGGGGCAACCTTTTCACCCACGGGGTGGTCCGTGTATGGAATGAGCTGCCAAAGGAAGTGATGGAGGCTGGTAAAATTGCAACATTTTAGAGGCATTTGGATGGGTATATGAATAGGAAGGGTTTGGAGGGATATGGGCCGGGTGCTGGCAGGTGGGGCTAGATTGGGTTGGGATTTCTGTTCGGCATAGACAGGTTGGACCGAAGGGTGTGTTTCCATGCTGTACATCTGTATGGCACTATTTAAAATGCATTTCGATGGGATGAAGACGGGGAGGGGGGGGGGGGGGAGGGGGAGGTGGAGGAGGGTAGGGGTAAGGGACAACTGTTGGCAAATATAGCGAGATTAATTTCGGTTATCTGGTCAGCAGGGACAAGCTGGAATGGAGGGTCTGTTTCTGTGCTCGGCACCTCCGAAATCCTGATGAAGGACTTTTGCCCGAAACGTTGATTTTCCTGCTCCTCGGATGCTGCCTGACCTGCTGTGCTTTTCCAGCACCAGTCTGATCTAAACTCTGAAATGCACTCTTTCAGAGTTCCATCAATCTCATACCATGCACTTCTCATACAGGTGACTTCTCCTGCCTTCCGAAGGTACACAAAGACAACACACCAGGATGTGCCATCATATTAGGTAATGGGACCGATGTGTGAACCTCACTGCCGATGTCAAATGCATCTTGAAAGCCATGAGGCAGGGTACCCCCAGCTTCTACCACGACAGAACATTGGGACACAGGCAGATTTCAACCTCACACCTTCAAGGCTGAATCTGAGCTGAGGGGGCACCTATTGTTAAAGATTTACCTGAGAATTTAGCTATTTTTACATACGGTTTACATATGAAAGAACACAATCTAACATGGTATTTCTAACAGTATACAGACTGAACAGACAATACACTTTTATTTTTAAATATGTCATTTCAGTGGCATCACCCTGTAATCTTTTTACTATAAATTCTGTGTCGTATGATGTTATGCTCCACAACCACCTGATGAAGTAACAGTGCTCCAAAAGTGGTCCTATCAAATAAACCTGTTGGACGATAACCTGATGTGTTATTATTTAAGTTTGTCCACCCCATTTCAACGCCAGCACCTCCAAATCTTTACTACATATTGTTTACACTAACTCAAACTCAGCTCAGGTCAGTTTATCACAATGACCCTGTTCCTCTTTTTGTGAGGTTCCCTGTATATATTAACAGAGTTAATGGGCCCCGAGAGGATGAATACATTCTCTTTATCCTGTCAGTTTAAACAGTTGAATATATCAGTTTGAAGCCAATGGAAGAGGAGATTGTCTTTTTCTGTACAATTTCAGCGCAGAACGTTCAGCCATAAACTGTCTTTGCAAAAGTGGGGGTTGAATGTAATTCTCACTGAGCAACATTAATACAGAAAACACAATTCTGAGTTCCTGTTATCAATTGGTTAAGGAACTGGGATGAGAAAACCACTTGTGGTGTGGTGCCGTGACTCAGTTTGTGAACTTGCCTACATCATAAACAGCCCACCAAGATTTCACATCGTAGTGGTGCCTGTGCATTTTACCAAATACATGGTTGTTTCAACATCTCCCAATTCAGTGTTGCTCATCAGTCAACCATGCGTCCTGTTTGAGTGTCAGCCTGTTTGGTGATACTGATCTGCTCCCTGGTTTAATTCCTCCAGTCGGTATTGTTTTTTCCGAACTATTAATTCAATCTGGAGTTTCCTTCCTGTGTTTGACAAGAACTTCTGCTTCTACTCCTCCTTTATTACATCCCTTTCATTTCCAGTTTGTTGGGAATAACGAGGTGAGCCAGGAGACATGGCAGACTCGCCGGTGAATGTTGTAGTAATGGCGCAGACAACAAGAGCTGTTCACCCGAATTCTCTGCTGTCAACATTCATTCATTCCACACCAACAGGAAATACTTCATTGCACTCCTGTCGTTGTGGTTTGCACTGTGATTGCGGTTTCTTTTCTTGTGTATTATGAAGTCTATTTAGAACTCGAAAGGATCATAATATTTGGAGGAAGGAATAACTCCTCACCTCAGGCATAAGTGCCAGACACATTATTCGGAGATTGTGAGCCCAATCCCACACATGCTACCGAGGGGGCAGAAAGCCTGTTAGCTGGTCCACTCTCAATTTGTCTCGGAATGTCAGACTTTTCAAAGAGCAGAAATGGGAAATGAGGAATATGGGCAGACCGAGAGTCCGAGAATGTGAAAGAGGGTCAGGTCCATTCACAGAGAAAGAAAGAAATATGGAGACGCATATTGAGGGAGATACTGAAAGAACCAATTCTCCAATCGACATGACTGCTGACTGACAGAAACAAATAGGAATAAAAGTGTAACTATTAAGCATAGCCTTTCACCAGCTCCGGGTAACGGAAGGATTCTTACAGCCAACAAAGTCATTTTGAATTTTCAACTTTGACGGTTATAAGCTAATGAAAGATTTTAGTGAATATCCTGACAGGGAAAACTGATCATTTTATCAAAACTATAATACAGAAATGTCGAAGTGACCTCGCTCTGCCGATATGAAGCATTAACTCTGTTTCTCTTCACTGTCCTACTGAGTTTTTCTATCAAATCTTGGTTTTGGTTCAGATTTCAAACATCTGCAGTTCTTTGTTTCATGTTATTCTTAACAACGTTTGAGACAAAACCAATGACCTGACGGCTTCAGAAACTCGGTCAGAAATACTGTTAGCAAGATATCTTTGCAGAACACATCGCCCATTCCCTGACCAGGAATCACCCTTTCCCCTTCAGAGAGTGCACCAACTCCTAACCGTGAGATTAAAAGGGAAGGTGACAGAAGCCGTCGCCTTAATTCTCAATGAAACCACTTATACATATCATTTTGGATCATTTTCACTGCACATTAGTTTCTCGTTGTCTTCGAAGTTTTTTTAACACAATTGGAAAATACCATTCGGCCCATCGTGCAGTATGGCTCATCAGATAGTCATCTGTTTTCGATCCAGTGTCCAGCTTTGACACGATACCTTGTGTGTTCTGATGTTTTCAAAGCAAAATTCAGAAAAGATTATCCCTGTGATCTTAAACGAGACAAAAATGGGAGTGAGTTATACACCGTCATACTGAAGTGAAATCCCCTCGAGCAACCCATTCACATTTTCACCCATAGAGTGAGTCACACACATTCCCGAAATTTGGCGGGGGGGGGGGGGGGGGGGAGGGCAGAGGTTTCGGGATTATACCAGCTCCTTGTGCTTCTGTTCCGTTCTACACCTACTTAAGATCACCCTCCGCCTCCCCACACACACATAAGTTTCTCTGACAAAAGGCAGCTTTAGGTGCAACTAAAGCCAGTTTTACAGACAATGAGAGACGTTGCAATGAGCTGGAATTTAAAATGGACAATTGCCTCACATGCAACTTTCAAATTTGAAAACACACTGATCCAAAGTCTGCAGGTCCTCAAAATCCGTCGCACATTGAGGTGCAATACTCCCAAATTCGAGATCGACTGATCCAATCCCTGCAGCACATTGCACACAAAACAGGAAGGATTCGAACCACCAAAAGTCAGAGGCATTATCCATGATGTCAGTGACCCAACGGCAGCTGGAGGTACGACAGGGAGTCGATATGAAATGGAAACATGGACATCGGGGGAAACAGTATTCACAAGGTGAACAATCAGTAAAAATAATTATCGTCACTGTTTCCCATCGGATGTCCCACTTCGTGAAGCAATGTCTTTCAATGTCCAAGGAAACATATTTGCCCTCAGGTACCTGCTTCAGGGTCGCCTGCGCCTCTGCTGGAAGTTGCCATCATTTTTTCACAGTCACTCCGCGATTTCTTGATTCACTCCAGTGATATATCTTTTCATACCTTGCGTCATGGCCTCTTCCAGTCAAGATCCTGAACCAGTCCAGCGAGAAACCTCTGTTGATTTGAATCCCAAGATGGAGAACCAGACGAGATGAACAGCGCCTTTTATTGGTGGAACTCCTTCACTGCAATCTCACGCCTCAAAACGGGTCTCTGCCCGCGTCACCCTGTTCTGTACATTCCTGCATTACACAGACTGACCAACATCAGATGACCACAACTCCATTTTCTTTACTTTGAAAGCCAAGGCGATAATATGAAGCGTTTGCAAAATTGAAGAGAGAAACTTTGTTGCCGTAGGTGGTTATGAAGGGATGGACAGGCACAAGGGTGTGTACAATTCAGGTCGCTTTGGGTATTGTCAGCATTACCGGGGGCCCGTGCTGAGGAGTCAAAGTTTGTATCGTCCAGACATGGATAGAGTTCCCATTCAGGGAATGAAGGTTTAATTCTCTTCATGTGAATTGTCTGAATGAAAACGCACTCCCCGTTCCACACAGAAGACAGACCAGGATCCCTCCGGAATCAGCCCAGTGACTGCTTGAACCATGTAGAAGGACTTTAACAGCGGACAGATACGATAGTGACCCCTTCAAATCTCCCTCCAATCATCTCACCTTCCTGAGTTGGAAATATGTTGGTGTTCCTTCAGTGTCTCTGGATGTAAATCCAGGAAATCCCGCACTTGCAGCATAATGGCTGTACCTCCGTGTGAAGGAGTTCAATGGTTCACAAAAGCAACTCATCTCCTCCATCTCTGAGGGATTTAGGAATGGACAGCGAGTCCTATTCCATTGAGTGATATCTTTATCCCAGGAATGTGTTTCTAACAGTGGTAGGTTTCAATTGGACACCTGCAGGAGATCGGTAGAAAGTTGAGAAGTGGAGCAGGGAAGTGAAATTGACGTGAATGACAATGATAACTGGGAGGCATGAGGCAGGAAGTGAGTCTGGATCTGGTGGTGCAAGGCTCAGTGTCGCTGCTAATGGGTCAGCCTTTACTGCAAACTGTTTGCATTGGCTCACACACCATTCCTGGTCAACTCATGGCAATGACACTGTTCCTCTTCGTGTGAGATTCCCTCTGTGTGTATTAAAGCCGTCAATACGTCCCAAGAGGATGAAAACTGTCCCCTTTGTTCTGTCAGATACAAATAGATACAAATAGATACAAATATCTGTTTGAAGCCAATGTAAGAGAAGATTGCCCTTTTATGTGCCTTTGCATTGAAGAATGTCCAATCGTGAAATATCTGGTTTTGCAAAAGCGGGGTTCGATTGTAAATCACACTTAGTAATATTGATACAGAAATGTATTTCCGAGTTACTGTGGTCATGTGGTTAAGGAACTGCACATATGGCCGTCGCTTAGTTATTTAAAACCCCTCCTTGGTGAGCAGCTGACCATAGGGTCCAATCGCAGCTGCGCCCACTTGTTGTATTGAAGGCTCGTAGGTTCACCTTTCATTAAGGGTCGTGTTACTGATGAAGGGACTCAGCATCCTGTTTGAGATCGAGCCTGTTATGGTTTGGCAAACCCACTCCTTTTTCCTGGTTTATTTCCAGCAGGGCATGTTGTCCTTCCTAACCAATACACCAACCTGGAGTTTCTTGCCGCTGTTCCAAAAGCACTCCTTCTTCTCCTCCACTTTTATTCTCCCTCCTTCATTCCGAGTTTGGTGGGAATAATGAGGTGAGGAAGGAGACACTGCAGAAAGGCCGTGGAATGTTGTGGTTATGGCACAGAAACCACGAGTGGATCACCCTCATTCTCTGCTGTCGCCATTCATTCATTTTACACCATCATTAATGCCTCCATATTCTCCTTTGTTGTAGTTTTATTTTCTTATCGATAAGGAATGCAACTTTAATTTCGAAAGGGTTACAATATTTTAAGGAAGAAATGGCCCCTTGTATCACATCCAAGTGGCAGACGTATTATCCGTAGAATGTGAGCCAAGTTTTACAGTCTCCTGCCAGGTTCCTGAAAACCTCTCAGCAGCTTCATTCTCAAACTATCCCTGAACGTCAGGCTTTTCATAGAGTAGGAATGGGAAATGAGGGATATTGGCAAAGAAAGGGTCAAAGAATATGATAAAGGGTGAGGGAGATACACAGAGATAACGACACAAAATTAGAGACCCATCTTGAGGTAGACCCTGAACGAAGCAGATCTCGGGTCGACATGGCTTCTAACTGGCACAAAAACAAGATTTTGATCACTATCCTCATTCGACAGATAAAACTGACCATTATCCCGGCATTGTGGTCTAGAAATGAAGAACCAATCTGGTTCTGTCGTTGTGAATCATTGTCTCTGTTCCTCCCCACAGATGTTGCCAGGACTAGTCAGTTTGCACGACAATTCTTGTTTTGGGTTCAGATTTCCAACATCTGCATCTCTTGGTTTCCTGTTAAACTTTAAAATGGTTGGCACAAAACCGATGTTCTGCCAGCTTTGGAAAAGTGGTCATAAATATTCTTACCACGATGTGTGTGCAGAACAAAGCACGCATTCCTTGACCGGGAATAGAACCCATGTCACGGCGGCGAGAGCGCCAAATGCTGGCTGCTTGACGACAAGGGAATGCAAAAGGCGCCCTTACATTTATTCCGAATGAAAACACTTCTGCCTCTTCATTTCTGATCAGTCTTGCTGCAGATTAGGTCCTCCTTGCCTTCGAGCTTTCACAGAGTGGGAAGAGACCGTTCGGCCCATCGTACATTGCAGCTCATCAGGCATCCAGGTATTCCAGTCCCAGTTTCTAGTTTTGGCTCAAAATATTATGTGTACTGATGTTTCCAGGGCAAATATCAACGCGATTCTCACTGTGAATTTAAACGACACGACAATGAGACTGAGGTTTAACAAGGTCACACTGTGTTGGAACCACCTTGAGGAACTGAACCTCATTTTCACCCACAGAGGGAGACACACAGGAAAATATCCCGAGAGGAACAGATGTCTCAGGATCAAACCAGCTCCTTGTGCTTCACTTCCGCTCTCTGCTTCACACAACAGCTTCTATGACAAATGCAGGTTTAGGTGGAACACTCGTCAGTTTGACAGGCAATGAGAGATGTTGAGACTGAACTGAAATTTAAAATGGACAATAAACCTAAATGCAAGTTTTAAATTCGACAACACACTGATCCAAACCATTCAGATCCTCAGAACCTGACAAAACAGGTCCAGCCATACACCTCTCTGACATTGAGCTGTTATGAACCCAAAAGCAACATGCCATTTGAATACGCACTGATCCAATCCCTGCAGCTCGAAAGAACCGAAGAAAATAGCAACTGTCAATATGCAATTGTCTGAACTAGCACTTTACACTCAAGACATGTAGGATGTAAACCTACAATCGTCTGATTCAAAGTCAGATGTTTTATCTATTGCTTCACTAGCCGGATGCACACACACACACGCTGGACACCTTTCCATATGTGATGTAAACATGGACATCTGGGAAACAACATTCATGAGGTGATCAACCAGCAAAGATAATCCACTTTGTGGAACAGGGCCTTTCAATGGCAAAGCAAATACAGTTGTCCTCAGGTGCCTGCTTCTGTGTCGCCTGTTCTTCTGCTGGACGTCTCCAGCATTTTATTCACAGTCACTACACTATCTTATGATGCACTCCACTGAAATGTACTTTCATACTTGGATTTAGTGTCACTTCCAGTCAAGATCCTGAACAAATTCAGCGAGAAACCTCTGGTCATTTCCAGCATGGAATTTGGAATCAAACGATTTGAACGAAGGCTTTATTGGGGCCGCCCCATCACCGCAGATCAACGCCTCAAAACGAGCCGCTGTTAGTATCAAACTGTTCTGTACCTTCCTGCAGTAAATCAGGTTAGTACAGCTCTGCTTTCTTCACATTGAAACCAGGGCGGCAATCTGGTTCATTCCTCCCAATCACAAATGTCATCATTCACACTTTCCATTTCTCAGCTATTATTCCTTCAGAACATTATTATCAATTTAGCACTTGTCTCTGGATTTAAGATTCAATATAAATATTTTCATCGTTTGATCCTCATCTTTATGTCGCCGGAGTGATTCCCAGTCACTCTGGCAGACGGTAAATCAATTGGGAAATTACCTAAGGAAACCCAATCATTTCTGTTTGGAGTGTAATAAATCCCATCTGCTGACGAGACAGAGTCCTCACAGTCAGCACTTTCTCTATTCTTCCTGCTAACAACTTTTCCCACTTCTTATTTGCGAGGCAGGAGTTTTGTTTATGAAACGCTCCAAGAACAATCCTCTGAAGCCGTGTCCAATTTAAAGTGGAATGGTTGTCCCTTTCACACGGGAAGAGCCGTTCCTGGGGAAGGATCTTCCATGTGCTGCGTCCCAGGGCTGAGCAGGAAGCCGCTGATTGAAGCTGCAGTAGCCGCTTTCTGTTAGCAGGGGGACCTTGGAGAGATTGGGGCCACATCCAGCTGCAGACTCGGGTGGGTTCTCGTGGTTGCAGAGTCGGGACATGGTTGGTCTCAATGCTTGAACTGAAATAATTGAGGCTCAGTGCTCAGGGCGGGCTCGAACCACCAAACTTTCAGACAAATGAGCTGTCCATTTGAGACACAGAAACTGGCCGCGCATGTGTCCAAAAGCAGAGTGGTCACACTGATTTTCAAGTCAGCCTGGATTAAAGGCCTGAGCAGCTGCAAACACAACAACGAAAACACATGAGGCCGGCTCAGCTCCTGCTATATTCAACCACCTGCAGTAAAACAGCCGTTATCTTGATAACGGTGAGATTCGAACCCACGACACGATCGAGACGAGCGCTTAAATCCAGCGCCTTCGACACTCAGCCACGCTACTGCAAGGGCACCGAATAGCAAAATTGACATTACAAGTGTTTAGCATCGCTTCGCTTCAGGCACGAACAGATCGTGCATTCAGTTACGAACGTGGTCCAATTTCGAAAGTATTTGAAAGGGTTTGCAAGGTTTGCACTGTTTGGACAATAGCACGAAGCTAAATTGGCTTCGACAGTTTTCCCTGGAGCTTCAGGGCTGAGGAATGGCCTTCCAGAATTTTATAAAGTCATGAGGCAGACGGACAGAGAAAAGAGTCAGGGAATAATTTTTTACAAGGCACATGAGTTTAAAGCGAGATGACACTGGTTTAATGTGAGAACAGTAACATTTGAAGGGGATGTGTGGGACACTTGTTTTGAACACAGACATTTCCGTGTGTACAGAATGAATTGCCATATTTAGGGGCAGAGACTGGTGCGCTCACAACATTTCAAAGGCATTTAAAAGGGTTCAGAGAGATAAGGGACAAATTTTGGCAAATATTGGTTAGATTAATTTCGGTTATCTGTTTAGCAGTGGCAAGTTAGATAGCAGGGTCTGTTTCCGTGCTTGGCAACTCAGACGCTCCAGAAGCTGACATCAGCTTGAATAGACCATTTGCTAAAAAACGCGTGCTGTTTGTTACTCAGCGCGTTTGGCTATTTTTCCTGGAGGGTGGAGTTTGGCCTGAAGAAAAATACCACACAAATTGTATTACACCCCTCAGCACTCCAGCGAATCCAAAAACTGACAGCTCTAGCGTGGAACAGAAGCATAACAGGAAAGGCGGAACCATTGCCAGACACACTGGCATGCTGACTTTGAGGTAGTACAATTCGTCTATGTCATGTACTGCTCACACAAACGGCAGCGAGACAATTCCAAACCGGTGCTTCCAAACATACTGGAGCTTTAATGCATTGTCAAGTCCCAGAAAGTGCTCAAGTAACATACAACAAAACAGAACAACAATGAACCATGAGAAGTGAAGATGACCAATTCCATTCTTGATTAAATTGGGTCAACAATGCGCTGGTACCTCCATCTGATGGAGTGGACCAATCCCCAGCCTCCCTGACCAGGACAGTAATGAAGGAATCCAGAGAGCTATAACAACGTTTCACACCGTGATTGCCCACCGTTTCACCACAGCAACAAAAACCGGCGACCAGATTCAGTGGAGGATCTGGTTTCACATCAGCAATGAAATATCAATCCCCACTCACATTCAGGGAAAACGGTGCCCACCGTAAATTGTCTGGAATATGAATACCCAGTGCAGGCTGTTTGGGCCCCGGGTTATAATGCTGCATAGACTTTCATATGGACAATGTCCTTTTCAAAGGGAGTGTTTGTGGCTGTCCATACGACAATGGCAGCTGTTGCCCTCGCTCTCACTGCCGTTCCTGGCCGTGTACGGGTTGCCATCCTCACCTTGCTCCTGGGGGTTCAGAGTACAATATTCTGCTGCAGAAAACCGGAGCGTTTTGGAGCAGAAAGATGAGGAGCCCATGTGCCTCCTGGAGTTGTTGTTGGAATGTTTGGCGGAGCTGGGAAGATGGTTTGCTGCATTTTCCTCACATTTCTGGGTGACATCCTCAGGGCTGCAGAGTCTGTTGTGAAGCGCTGCTGTCCTCTGGCAGTTGGAATTGATTTGGTTTCATTCCCGCTCCTTCCTGTTTTTGGGGTTGCAGACTGGGTCCAGATGAATCTGTTTATTGATGGAATCCGCGGATGAGTGCCCTGCTTCTATAAATTCTCTGGCTGCCTTCTGTTTGCCCTGTCCTATTCCTATTGTGCTGTTCTCACCAAACCTTGCCGAATGGACGGATTGCTACTCGGGACAGCTGGTCCGTGACAATTCGTGAATGCCACACAATTTCTTTGCCAAGAATGGATATACCCACGATTTCATTCCCAGATGTCTGGCACACGAAATTCGCAACGAGGATATTGCACCAGGCAATTTTAAAAGCATACTCCCCTTTATTAAAATAAATTACTGGGAACTGACAGTCAGACTCCTCTGAACACACTGGGTTACAACAGCACATCAACCGACAGCCTCACTCAGACAAAACTCCCCAGAACACAACACCCAATACCCATCATGTACAAACGTGGTTGTGTAGATTCCACGCAGCGACTGCATGAAACACTATATCGGAGAAACAGGCCGACAATTAGCGAGCTGCATTCATAAAGTTCAACTAACCCATAAACGCCACGGACGGCTGTTCCTTGGGGCTCTCCACAGGGCACTGAGTGTCTCGGATTCCAGGGCTTGGAACTTGGATCACATGACCGTCTGTGACACTGGTTACTTCCGGGTGTGACGTAACTCCTGATGGAGCACATGTAACTCTCGATTGCTCATTGAGAAATACATCCAACATAGCAGCGCAGAGAAATATTTCTGTTGTGTTTCTGGTGGTGTTCCTGACATGTCCTCTAGTGCTGAGCTTATTCTGTGTTGCCTGATGGATCGGTGTGTGTTTCCGTGATCGTATTGTGGGCATTCATCTGCGGTTTAGCTGCAATAACGTGCTTGGAAACCCATGTTCACCTGTTTCTATTTTGTATTTTTAATCTTATTATGGACAATTGCAACACAGTAAAGTATCAACTAATATTGGGAGGTGACATACAGAGGCGTGTGAAATGCAGAGGTTTTGGTGACAATTGTACAATGGTTAGAGATTACCTTCATTCAGGAGATAAGGATGCAGAATGTGTTTGGATACAGATTAGGAACAGTGAGGAAAGAACTCACCAGCAGATGCAGTTTACAAGCCCACTCGCAGTAACCACAATGTGAAATAAAACGTACAAGAAATAAATACTGTGTGAGTGATAAAAGATGGAAATAATCATGGTTGGGTTTAATTTCCCCGCTCCCACTCCCGGTTCCATTGTCAAGGAAGTTTGGAGAACAATAATCAATAAATCTCATATGTCCCATAGAACAACGCGAGTCATATCTTGGCCATCGATTACTTTACAGGTGACTTAGTCTCTGTCTTTTCTTGGAAACCATCTCTTTCATTGTAACCATCAGGAAAGGTCATGCATTTTGCCAGAAAACAAATGTCACTGACCTTTATTTGTTACATATCCAAGAACACTCAAATTAACAGCTCCCTTGATCAACTCTACCGTCCACGTTAGCAAAGAAATCTGGCAAATTGACAGTTTGATTTTCCGAACAATAAATAATTGTGACTCCGTTTGACTGCAGTCATCTCTTCCTAACTTTGTGCTTTCCTTCGTTTACAGTGGGGTTTAGCATCTTCCAAGTGACAGCAAAGATATTAGATCAGTTGGAAGCATTTTCGCCGGTCAAGTCGGCGAGTTTTCAATGAGATCACGGGCTGATTTGTTTAATCCTCAACTCCCCCTCTCAGCCTTATCTCCCTGGCCCTTGATTACGAATTGACGAAATGTCTGTCTATCTCAGCCGTGAAAACACCTCGCCTTGACGGCCCTCTGTTGGAAAGAATTCCACTGATTTGCTACCCTCTCAAAGAGAGAATATCCTCCCCATCAGAGTCTTCAATGTTTGACCCCTTCCGCTGTGATGAGGCCCTCTAGTCCCACATTATCCTGGGTGTTAATCAGAGCAGAATGAACCCCTGAAGGTAGATCTACACTCTCTACTGCCAGCTGTGAGTATTTGAAAACATTTCATATTTTGACATCTGATTAACCAATTCGAGCTGAATTTTCACATTAGATTTGTCAATGGAGAGTCTTCTTCAGGAGCACTTCAATGGCTTTAATTCAGCTGGCAGTGTCAGTGTTAGTCAAACACAAGGACACTTGGTGCACTGCTGTGTTTATAGAGTTTTCTGCACATGAAAATGGATCCTTCCCATCCACTTTACCTCTCATCAATGTGTGTGTCATTCAACTTGATCTCCCAGCACCCTCCTCCGTTCTGAACCAAGAGAGGGTGACAGCGAATACTGGGGTCATGCTGCAGACAGGACAAGCCAAATACTGGTGTTTCAGGTTACAACTCTCCATTCTAGGAGAGATAATAAGGCGGGCGTGTGCAAGGCTATTCGTGGCCGAGTGATTGAGGCGATGGATTAGAAATCCATTGACCATTTCCCCATGCAGAGTCAAATCCTGCCGCCTACATCTTGAAAGACCTCCTGCAGGGTACATTCTTGCTCAAACTTCAGCAAGCGAGGCCAATCATTTGATTCGATATAGGCTGCTAGAGTTGTCAAACATAAACATGTACCACAATCACAGATACTGCCAGACCCATCGAGCTCCTGCAGTATTCTTTGAATGTTCTGCACAGAAGTGCTGCTTTTCATTAGATTCCTTTAATCCCAGTCCCTCTGTTCACTGCCTCTGGTCAGTGGCAACACTTGCTCCTGCTCGTCAAAGTACCCATGCCCACGGTTCCCACTCCCATCATTATAAACAGCTGCAGGAAATTGCCGGTTAACCATCTTTACTCCAAAGGGAAACTCACCAGCCTCGGGAATCTCTCCACAAAACGGGACTTCTCATCCCTGGACACCGTGGAAGACAGAGGATAGTGAAGAGATTTTGGGGAAATATTGTCAGTTGGTAGGTGCACAAACGTTAAAGGCAAAACCCGTATAACACAGTTTCCAGCTTTGTGAATCTTCGGGAACTCTTTGTGAAATGGAATCAGAGGAGAATGAAGAAGGGCGAACTGTCGGGCTGAGCAGAAACAGTCAAGACACCTTCCCCTTCTTTAAGAGGACGCCACATGAACTGATCGGAGACTTTGAAAGAATTCTCGTTCCTGTACATGAGGAATACAAATCTCATCTGGACTCTAGATCAATGAAATAACTCGGGATCACACAAGACACTGGGAGGCTCAAGGGTGATGATCCCGGTTGGAGGACAGCTGGTTCCCAGTGACATGGGTGTGTCTGTAGTGGGTGGGATCAGACTGTTCCCATGTCGCCATAATGAATGTCTCAGTCTATATTCTGGCAAAGTAAAACTGATAGAGGACAGTTGTCGTTCTGGGAAGGGCAGACTGAAGTGGGAAGTCCGTCACAGCCTGCTTTAGAGGATCGTGCAAGGTGTTAGGTTAGAAGTTTCAGCGCATTCGACTGGAAAATGAAAGGTTCCTGGTTCAAGAGCCCCCAGGGCGACAGCGATGGTTGTTCTTGCTGCATCTGTTTTGGATGCTGCACAGTTTCGTGTGTCGAGTGGGATCATGAAAATGTTCTGCAGTTCATTAACCATTCAATCAGAGTAACTCGGACATTTGTTTCGGGTTGAAAGTTGCTCGGTGAGAATTTAAATCAGTCTCCCCTTATACAGAAAATAATAGTTCACAGCTGGACACTCCCCAGTGAAAATGCACAGAAAGAGGCAATCTCTTCTTGCGTTGGGTTCAAACTGATCCCTCCATCTTCATTAAAATGACAGGATAAAGAGGATGTGTTCATCCTCCTGGAGCCCATTAACTGCGTTAATATGTACAGAGGGAATATCACCCCAAGAAAACAGGGTCATTGTGGTGAATGGATCAGGAGTGTTGTGTGAGTCAGTACAAACAGTGGGCAGTATAGGCTGATCTTTTAGTTCTAACATTGAGCCTTGCTCCACCAGCTCCTCTCTCACTTACTGATTCAAGCCTTCCAGTCGTCTTTACCTTTCATTTTATTTCAATCACCCTGCTCCATGGACGTATAGCCATGATACTGTTCTGGAGGGAGTTACGGAATCTCGACCCAAAAGCACTGTAGGAGCAGCGAGATATTTCCAACTGAGAAAGGCGAGATCCTAGATGGGTAATTTGTGGTTACAGTTCTCTCGTGCATCTGTTGCTCTTTTCCTTCTAGATAGATGCAAACAATCACCGGGTTGGTCTGGGTCTGTGTTCTGTGAGGAAGCAGGAGTTAGTTTTCAACAAGATAACTCGCAAGAAGAGGAATAAATCTTCATTTCCTGACTGGGAATTGTATCCAGGTCTGGGCATTACAAACTCAGACTCCGAACCAGTGACCCTACTGAAGCTGACAGTAACACTTGTGACCTGATCTGTCCAGACTCTGTGTGTGATCTTCACGTCATCATCATCTTCAGCAGCAATGTTTCTCTCTCTAAGTTCCCAAACAATTCATATTGCCGCCCTGGTTTCAATGTGACGAAAGCGGAGCTGTACTAACCTGATTTACTGCAGGGAGGTACAGAACAGTTTGATACTAACAGCGGCTCGTTTTGAGGCGTTGATCTGCGGTGATGGGGCGGCCCCAATAAAGCCTTCGTTCAAATCGTCTGATTCCAAATTCAAAGCTGGAAATGACCAGAGGTTTCTCGCTGAATTTGTTCAGGATCTTGACTGGAAGTGACACTAAATCCAAGTATGAAAGTACATTTCAGTGGAGTGCATCATAAGATAGTGTAGTGACTGTGAATAAAATGCTGGAGACGTCCAGCAGAAGAACAGGCGACACAGAAGCAGGCACCTGAGGACAAATGTATTTGCTTTGCCATTGAAAGGCCCTGTTACACAAAGTGGATTATCTTTGCTGGTTGATCACCTCATGAATGTTATTTCCCAGATGTCCATGTTTACATCACATATGGAAAGGTGTCCAGCGTGTGCGTGTGCATCCGGCTAGTGAAGCAATAGATAAAACAACTGACTTTGAATCAGACGATTGTATGTTTACATCCTACATGTCTCGAGTGTAACGTGTTAGTTTAGCCAATTGCATATTGTCAGTTGCTATTTTCTTCGGTTCATTCGAGCTGCAGGGATTGGATCAGTGTGTATTCAAATGGCATGTTGCTTTTGGGTCCATTACAGCTCAATGTCAGACAGGTGTATGGCTGGTCCTGTTTTGCCAGGTTCTGAGGATCTGAATGGTTTGGATCAGTGTGTTGTCGAATTTAAAACTTGCATTTAGGTCTATTGTCCATTTTAAATTCCAGCTCAGTCTCAACATCTCTCATTGCCTGTCAAACTGGCGAGTGTTCCACCTAAAGCTGCCTTTGTCAGAGAAGCTGTTGTGTGGAGCAGAGAGCGGAAGTGAAGCACAAGGAGCTGGTATGATCCTGAGACATCTGTTCCTCTCGGGACATGTTTCTGTCTGTCTCCCTCTGTGGGTGAAAATGAGGTTCAGGTCCTCAAGGTGGATCCAAAACAGTGTGACCATGTCAAACCTCAGTCCCATTGTCGTGTCATTTAAATTCACAGTGAGAATCGCATTGATATTTGCTCTGGAAACATCAGTACACATAATATTTTGAGCCAAAACTAGAAACTGGGACTGGAATACCTGGATGCTTGATGAGCTGCAATGTACGATGGGCCGAACGGTCTCTTCCCACTCTGTGAAAGCTCGAAGACAAGGAGGACCTAATCTGCAGCAAGACTGATCAGAAATGAAAAGGCAAAAGTGTTTTCATTCTGAATAAATGTAAGGCTGCCTTCTGCCTTCCCTTTTAGTCTAGTAGCCAGCATTTGGCGCTCTCGCCGCCGTGACACGGGTTCTATTCCCGCTCAAGGAATGCGTGCTTTGTTCTGCACACACATCGTGGTAAGAATATTTCTGACCACTTTTACAAGGCTGGCGGGACATCGGTTTTGTGCCAACGGTTTTAAAGTTTAACAGAAAACCAAGAGATGCAGATGTTGTAAATCAGAACCAAACACAAGAATTGACATGCAAACTGAATAGTCCTGGCAACATCTGTGGGGAGAAACAGAGACAATGATTCACAACGACAGAATCAGACAAGTTCTTCATTTCTAGACCACAATGCCGTGATAATGGTCAGTTTCATCTGTCGAATGAGCATTGTTATCAAAGTCCTTTTGTTTTTGCCAGTGAGCAGCCATGTCGACCCGAGATCTGATTCTTTCAGGGTCTACCTCAAGATGGATCTCTAATTTTCTGTCTTTATCTCTGTGTATCTCCCTCACCCTTTATCATATTCTTTGACCCTTTATTTGCCAATATCCCTCATTTCCCATTCCGACTCTATGAAAAGCCTAACGTTCAGGGATAGTTTGAAAATGGAGCTGCTGAGAGGTTTTCTGGAACCTAGCAGGAGTCTGTAAAACTTGGCTCACATTCTGCGGAAAATACGTCTGCTACTTGGATATGATACAAGGAGCCATTTCTTACTCAAAATACTGTAACCCTTTCGAAATTAAATTTGCATTCATTATACAATAGAAAAAAAACTACAAGGGAAGCATGAATGATGCTGTAAAATGAATGAATGGCGACAGCAGAGAATGAGGGTGATGCACTCGTGGTTTCTGTGCCATGACCACAACATTCCACGGTCTTTCTGCAGTGTCTCCTGCCTCACGTCATTATTCCCACCAAACTCGGAATTAAGGAGGGAGAATAAAGGTGGAGGGGAAGAAGGAGTGCATTTGGAACAACGACAAGAAACTCCAGGTTGGTGTATTGGTTAGGAAGAACAACATGCTCTGCTGGAGCTAAAGGAGCAGGAGCAGTGTCAGTGCTTCCTCCTGTATTATAGAAAATAAAGGAGCTGAAGCAGCATTTCTGGTTCCTCCTGTACTACAGAAAATAAAGGAGCTGGAGCAGCGTCACTGCTTCCTCCTGTATAATAGAAAATAGAGGAGCTGGTGCAGCGTCTCTGCTTCCTCCTGTATTATAGAAATTAAAGGAACTGGAGCAGCGAATCTGCTTCCTCGTGTATTATAGAAAATAAAGGAGCAGGAGCAGCGTCAGTGCTTCCTCCTGTATTATAGAAAATAAAGGATCTGGAGCAACGTCAATGCTTCCTCCTGAATTATTGAAAATACAGTAGCTGGAGCAGCGTCCCTGCTTGCTCCTGTATTACAGAAAATAAAGGAGCTGGAGCAGCCTCACTGCTTTTTCCTGTATGATAGAAAATAAAGGAGATGGAGCAAAGTTACTGCTTCCTCCTGTATTATAGAAAATAAAGACGCTGGAGCAGCGTCACTGCTTCCTCCTGTATTATAGAAAATAAAGGAGCTGGAGCAGCGTCTCTGCTTCCTCCTGTATTATAGACAATAAAGGAGCCGGTGCATCGTTTTTGCTTCCTCCTGTACTATACAAAATAAAGGAGCTGGAGCAGCGTCACTGCTTCCTCCTGTATTATCGAAAAGAAAGGAGCTGGAGCAGCGTCACTGCTTCCTCCTGTATTATAGAAAATAAAGGAGCTGGAGCAGCGTCACTGCTTCCTCCTGTATTAAAGAAAATAAAGGAGCTGGTGCAGCGTGTCTGCTTCCTCCTGTATTATAGACGATAAAGGAGCTGGTGCAGCGTCTCTGCTTCCTCCTGTATTATAGAAAATAAAGGAGCCGGAGCAGCGTCTCTGCTTCCTCCTGTGTTATAGAAAATAAAGGAGCTGGAGCAGCCTCACTGCTTCCTCCGGTATTATAGTAAATAAAGAGGCTGGAGCAGCGTCTCTGCTTCCTCCTGTATTATAGAAAATAAAGGAGCTGGAGCAGCATCACTGTTTCCTCCTGTATTATCGAAAATAACGGAGGTGGAGCAGCGTCCATGCTTACTCCTGTATTATAGAAAATAATGAAGCTGGAGCAGCATCACTGTTTCCTCCTGTATTATAGAAAATAAAGGAGCTGGAGCAGAGTCACTGCTTCCTCCTGCATTATAGAAAATAAAGGATCTGGAGCAGCGTCACTGCTTCCTCCTGTATTATAGAAAATAAAGTAGCTGGAGCAGCGTCTCTGCTTCCTCCTGTATTATAGAAAATAAAGGAGCTGGAGCAGCATAACTGTTTCCTCCTGTATTAGCGAAAATAACGGAGGTGGAGCAGCGTCTCTGCTTCCTCCTATATTGTAGAATATAAAGGGGCTGGAGCAGCGTCACTGTTTCCTCCTGTATTATAGAAAATAAAGGAGCTGGAGCAGCGTGACTGCTTCCTCCGATATTATAGAAAATAAAGGGGCAGGAGCAGCGTCTATGCTTCTTCCTGTATGATAGAAAATAAAGGAGCTTGAGCAGCATCACTGTTTCCTCCTTTATTATAGAAAATAAAGGAGCTGGAGCAGCGTCTCTGCTTCCTCCTGTATTATAAAAAAATAAAGGAGCTGGAACAGCGTCTCTGTTTCCTCTTCTATTATAGAAAATAAAGAAGCTGTAGCAGCGTCACTGTTTCGTTCTGTATTATAGAAATTAACGAAGGTGCAGTAGCGTCCATGCTTACTCCTGTATTATAGAAAATAATGAAGCTGGAGCAGCGTCACTGCTTCCTCCGGTTTGAGAGAAAATAAAGGAGCTGGAGCAGCGTCACTGCTTCCTCCGGTATTATGGAAAATACAAGGGCTGGAACAGCGTCTCTGCTTCCTCCTGTATTATACAAAATAAAGGAGCTGCAGCAGCGTCACTGCTTCCTCCTGTATTATAGAAAATGAAGGAGCTGGAGCAGCGTCACTGCTTCCTCCTGTATTATCGAATATACAGGAGATGGAGCAGCGTCATTGCTTCCTTCTGAGTTATGGAAAATAACGAAGCTAGAGCAGCGTCACTGCTTTCTCCTGTATCAACCAAAATAAAGGAGCTGGATCAACGTCACTGCTTCCTCCTGTATTATAGAAAACAAAGAAGCTGGAGCACCGTCACTGCATCCTCCTGTATTATAGAATATAAAGGAGCAGGAGCAGTGCCACTGCTTCCTCCTGTATTATAGAAAATAACGGAGCTTGAGCAGCGTCACTGTTTTCTGCTGTATTATAGAAAATAAAGGAGCTTGAGCATTTTCACTGTTTCCTCCTGTATTAATTAAAATAAAGGAGCTGGAGCAGCTTAAATGCTTCCTCCTGTATTATAGAAAATAAAGGGGCTGGACCAGAATCTCTGCTTCCTCCTGTATTATAGAAAATAAAGGAGCTGGAGCAGCGTCACTGTTTCCTCCTGTATTATAGAAAATAAAGGAGCTGGAGCAGCGTCATTGCTTCATTCTGTGTTATAAAAAATAAAGGAGCTGGAGCAGCGTCACAGCTTCCTCCTGTATTATCGAATATACAGGAGACGGAGCAGCGTCATTGCTTCCTTCTGAGTTATAGAAAATAAATAAGCTAGAGCAGCTTAAATGCTTCCTCCGGTATTATAGAAAATAAAGGGGCCGGAGCAGCGTCTCTCCTTCCTCCTGTATTATAGAAAATAAAGCAGCTGGAGCAGCATCACTGCTTCCTCCTGTATTATAGAAAATAACGGAGCTGGATCAGCGTCACTGCTTCCTCCGGTATTATAGAAAATAAAGAAGCTGGAGCAGCGTCACTGCTTCCTCCTGTATTATAGAAAATAACGGAGCTGGATCAGCGTCACTGCTTCCTCCGGTATTATTAGAAAATAAAGGAGCCGGAGCAGCGTCTCTGCTTCCTCCTGTATTATAGAAAATAAAGGAGCTGGAGCAGCCTCACTGCTTCCTCCTGTATTATAGAAAATAAAGGAGCTAGAGCAGCGTCACTGCTTTCTCCTGTATCATCGAAAATAAAGGAGCTGGAGCAGCGTCACTGTTTCGTCCTGTGTTATAGAAAACAAAGAAGCTGGAGCACCGTCACTGCATTCCCCTGTATTATAGAAAATAAAGGAGCTGGAGCAGTGCCACTGCTTCCTCCTGTATTATGGAAAATAAAGGAGCTTGAGCAGCGTCACTGTTTTCTGCTGTATTATAGAAAATAAAGGAGCTTGAGCTTTTTCACTGTTTCCTCCTGTATTAAATAAAATAAAGGAGCTGGAGCAGCTTAAATGCTTCCTCCTGTATTATAGAAAATAAAGGAGCTGGAGCAGCGTCACTGTTTCCTCCTGTATTATAGAGCATAAAGAAGCTGGAGCAGCATCACTGCTTCCTCCTGTATTATAGAAAATAACGGAGCTGGATCAGTGTCACTGCTTCCTCCGGTATTGTAGAAAATAAAGGAGCTGGTGCAGCGTCGCTCCTTCCTCCTGCATTATAGAAAATAAAGCAGCTGGAGCAGCATCACTGCTTCCTCCTGTATTATAGAAAATAAAGGAACTTCAGTAGCATCACAGTTTCCTCATGTATTATAGAAAATAAAGGAGCTGGAGCAGCGTCTGTGCTTCCTCCTGTATTATAGAACATAAAGAAGCTGGAGCAGCGTCACTGCTTCCTCCTGGATAATAGAAAATATCGGAGCTGGAGCAGCGTCACTGCTTCCTCCGGTATTAGAGAAAATAAAGGAGCTGGAGCAGCGTCACTGTTTCCTCCTGTATTATAGAAAATAAAGGAGCTGGAGCAGCGTCATTGCTTCATTCTGTGTTATAAAAAATAAAGGAGCTGGAGCAGCGTCACAGCTTCCTCCTGTATTATCGAATATACAGGAGACGGAGCAGCGTCATTGCTTCCTTCTGAGTTATAGAAAATAAATAAGCTAGAGCTGCGTCACTGCTTCCTCCTGTATTATGGAAAATAAAGGAGCTGGAACAGCGTCTCTGCTTCCTCCGGTATTATAGAAAATAAAGGGGCCGGAGCAGCGTCCCTCCTTCCTCCTGTATTATAGAAAATAAAGCAGCTGGAGCAGCATCACTGCTTCCTCCTGTATTATAGAACATAAAGAAGCTGGAGCAGCGTCATTGCTTCCTCCGGTATTATAGAAAATAAAGGGGCCGGAGCAGCGTCCCTCCTTCCTCCTGTATTATAGAAAATAAAGCAGCTGGAGCAGCGTCTCTGCTTCCTCCTGTATTATAGAAAATAAAGGAACTTCAGTAGCATCACAGTTTCCTCATGTATTATATAAAATAAAGGAGCTGGAGCAGCGTCTCTGCTTCCTCCTGTATTATAGAACATAAAGAAGCTGGAGCAGCGTCACTGCTTCCTCCTGTATTATAGAAAATAACGGAGCTGGATCAGCGTCACTGCTTCCTCCGGTATTATAGAAAATAAAGGAGCTGGAGCAGCGTCTCTGCTTTCTCCTGTATTATAGAACATAAAGAAGCTGGAGCAGCGTCACTGCTTCCTCCTGTATTTTAGAAAATAAAGGAACTTCAGTAGCATCACAGTTTCCTCATGTATTATTGAAAATAAAGGAGCTGGAGCAGCGTCTCTGCTTCCTCCTGTATTATAGAACATCAAGAAGCTGGAGCAGCGTCACTGCTTCCTCCTGTATTATAGAAAATAACGGAGCTGGATCAGCGTCACTGCTTCCTCCGGTATTATAGAAAATAAAGGAGCTGGAGCAGCGTCTCTGCTTTCTCCTGTATTTTAGAAAATAAAGAAACTTCAGTAGCATCACAGTTTCCTCATGTATTATAGAAAATAAAGGAGCTGGAGCAACATCACTGTTTCCTCCTGTATTATAGAAAATAAAGGAGCTTGAGCAGCATCACTGTTTCCTCCTGTGTTATGCAAAATAAAGGAGCTGGAGCAGCGTCTCTGCTTCCTCCTGTATTATAGAAAATAAAGGAGCTGGAGCAGCGTCACTGCTTCCTCCGGTATGAGAGAAAATAAAGGAACTGGAGCAGCGTCACTGCTTCCTCCGGTATGAGAGAAAATGAAGGAGATGGAGCAGCGTCACTGCTTCCTCCGGTATTATATAAAATAAAGGAGCTGGAGCAGCGTCACTGCTTCCTCCTGTATTATAGAAAATAATGGAGCTGGTGCAGCGTCTCTGCTTCCTCCTGTATTATAAACAATAAAGGAGCTGGAGCAGCGTCTCTGCTTCCTCCTGTATTATACAAAATAAAGGAGCAGGAGCAGCGTCAGTGCTTCCGCCTGTTTTATAGAAAATAAAGGAGCTGGAGCAGCGTCTCTGCTTCCTCCTGTATTATACAAAATAAAGGAGCAGGAGCAGCGTCACTGCTTCCTCCTGTATTATAGAAAATAAAGTAGCTGGATCAGGGTCACTGCTTCCTCCTGTACTATAGAAAATAAAGGAGCTGGAGCAGCGTCACTGCTTCCTCCTGTATTATAGAAAACAAAGGAGCTGGAGCAGTGCCACTGCTTCCTCCTGTATCATAGAAAATAAAGGAGCTTGAGCAGCGTCACTGTTTTCTGCTGTATTATTGAAAATAAAGGAGCTTGAGCATTTTCACTGTTTCCTCCTGTATTAAATAAAATAAAGGAGCTGGAGCAGCTTAAATGCTTCCTCCTGTATTATAGAACATAAAGGGGCTGGAGCAGAATCTCTGCTTCCTCCTGTATTATAGAAAATAAAGGAGCTCGAACAGCGTCACCGCTTCCACCTGTGTTATAGAAAATACAGGAGCTGGAGCAGCGTCACTGTTTCCTCCTGTATTATAGAAAATAAAGCAGCTGGAGCAGCATCACTGCTTCCTCCTGTATTATACAAAATAAAGGAGCTGGAGCAGCGTCTCTGCTTCCTCCTGTATTATAGAACATAAAGAAGCTGGAGCAGCGTCACTGCTTCCTCCTGTATTATAAAAAATAACGGAGCTGGATCAGCGTCACTGCTTCCTCCGGTATTATAGAAAATAAAGGAGCTGGAGCAGCGTCTCTGCTTTCTCCTGTATTATAGAAAATAAAGGAGCTCGAACAGCGTCACCGCTTCCACCTGTGTTATAGAAAATACAGGAGCTGGAGCAGCGTCACTGTTTCCTCCTGTATTATAGAAAATAAAGCAGCTGGAGCAGCATCACTGCTTCCTCCTGTATTATACAAAATAAAGGAGCTGGAGCAGCGTCTCTGCTTCCTCCTGTATTATAGAACATAAAGAAGCTGGAGCAGCGTCACTGCTTCCTCCTGTATTATGAAAAATAACGGAGCTGGATCAGCGTCACTGCTTCCTCCGGTATTATAGAAAATAAAGGAGCTGGAGCAGCGTCTCTGCTTTCTCCTGTATTATAGAAAATAAAGGAGCTGGAGCAGCATCACTGTTTCCTCCTGTATTATAGAAAATAAAGGAGCTTGAGCAGCATCACTGTTTCCTCCTGTGTTATGCAAAATAAAGGAGCTGGAGCAGCGTCTCTGCTTCCTCCTGTTTTATAGAAAATAAAGGAGCTGGAGCAGGATCACAGTTTCCTCCTGTATTATAGAAAATAAAGGAGCTGGTGCAGCGTCTCTGCTTCCTCCTGTATTATAGAAAATAAAGGAGCTGGAGCAGCGTCTCTGCTTCCTCCTGTATTATAGAAAATAAAGGAGCTGGGGCAGCGTCTCTGCTTCCTCCTGTATTATAGAAAATAAAGGAGCTGGAGCAGTGTCACTGTTTCCTCCTGTATTATAGAAAATAACGGAGCTGGAGCAGTGCCACTGATTCCTCCTGTATTATAGAAAATAAAGGAGCTGCAGCAGCGTCACTGCTTGCTCCTGTATTATAGAAAATAAAGGGGCTGGAGCAGCGTCTCTGCTTCCTCCTGTATTATAGAAAATAAAGGAGCTGGAGCAGCGTCTCTGCTTCCTCCTGTATTATAGAAAATAAAGGAGCTGGAGCAGCGTCACTGCTTCCTCCTGTATTATAGAAAATAAAGGAGCTGGAGCAGTGCCACTGTTTCCTCCTGTATTATAGAAAATAAAGGAGCTTGAGCAGCGTCACTGTTTTCTGCTGTATTATAGAAAATAAAGGAGCTTGAGCATTTTCACTGATTCCTCCTGTATTAAATAAAATAAAGGAGCTGGAGCAGCTTAAATGCTTCCTCCTGTATTATAGAACATAAAGGGGCTGGAGCAGAATCTCTGCTTCCTCCTGTATTATAGAAAATAAAGGAGCTCGAACAGCGTCACCGCTTCCACCTGTGTTATAGAAAATAAAGGAGCTGGAGCAGCGTCACTGTTTCCTCCTGTATTATAGAAAATAAAGCAGCTGGAGCAGCATCACTGCTTCCTCCTGTATTATAGAAAATAAAGCAACTTCAGTAGCATCACAGTTTCCTCATGTATTATAGAAAATAAAGGAGCTGGAGCAGCGTCTCTGCTTCCTCCTGTATTATTGAACATAAAGAAGCTGGAGCAGCGTCACTGCTTCATCCTGTATAATAGAAAATAACGGTGCTGGATCAGCGTCACTGCTTCCTCCGGTATTATAGAAAATAAAGGAGCTGGAGCAGCGTTTTCTGCTTTCTCCTGTATTATAGAAAATAAAGGAGCTGGAGCAGCGTCACTGCTTCCTCCTGTATTATAGAAAATAAAGGAGCTGGAGCAGCGTCACTGCTTCCTCCGGTATTAGAGAAAATAAAGGAGCTGGAGCAGCGTCATTCCTTCCTCCGGTATTATATAAAATAAAGGAGCTGGAGCAGCGTCACTGCTTCCTCCTGTATTATAGAAAATAAAGGAGCTGGTGCAGCGTCTCTGCTTCCTCCTGTATTATAAACAATAAAGGAGCTGGAGCAGCGTCTCTGCTTCCTCCTGTATTATACAAAATAAAGGAGCAGGAGCAGCGTCAGTGCTTCCGCCTGTTTTATAGAAAATAAAGGAGCTGGAGCAGCGTCTCTGCTTCCTCCTGTATTATACAAAATAAAGGAGCAGGAGCAGCGTCACTGCTTCCTCCTGTATTATAGAAAAAAAAGTAGCTGGATCAGGGTCACTGGTTCCTCCTGTACTATAGAAAATAAAAGAACTTGAGCAGCGTCACTGCTTCCTCCTGTACTATAGAAAATAAAGGAGCTGGAGCAGTGCCACTGCTTCCTCCTATATTATAGAAAATAAAGGAGCTGCAGCAGTGTCACTGCTTCCTCCTGTATTATAGAAAATAAAGGAGCTGTAGCATCGTTTTTTCTTCCACTTGTACTATACAAAATAAAGGGGCTGATTCAGCGTCAATGCTTCCTCCTGTATTTTAGATAATAAAGGGGCTGGAGCAGCGTCTCTGCTTCCTCCTGTAATTTAGAAAATAAAGGGGCTGGAGAAGCGTCACTGCTTCCTCCTGTATTATAGAAAATAAAGGAGCTGCAGCGGCGTCTCTGCTTCCTCCTGTATTATAGAAAATAAAGGAGCTGGAGCAGGATCACAGTTTCCTCCTGTATTATAGAAAATAAAGGAGCTGGAGCAGCGTCTCTGCTTCCTCCTGTATTATAGAAAATAAAGGAGCTGGGGCAGCGTCACTGCTTCCTCCTGTATTATAGAAAATAACGGAGCTGGAGCAGTGCCACTGCTTCCTCCTGTATTGAAGAAAATAAAGGAGCTGCAGCAGTGTCACTGCTTCCTCCTGTATTATAGAAAATGAAGGAGCTGGGGCAGCGTCACTGCTTCCTCTTGTATTATAGAAAATAAAGGAGCTGGAGTAGTGTCACTGCTTCCTCCTGTATCATAGAAAATAAAGGAGCTGGAGCAGTGCCACTGCTTCCTCCCGTATTATAGAAAATAAAGGAGCTGGAGCAGTGCCACTGCTTCCTCCCGTATTATAGAAAATAAAGGAGCTGGAGCATGGCCACTGCTTCCTCCTGTATTATAGAAAATAAAGGAGCTCGAGCAGTGTCACTCCTTCCTCCTGTATTATAGAAAATAACGGAGCTGGAGCAGTGCCACTGCTTCCTCCTGTATTATAGAAAATAACGGAGCTGGAGCAGTGCCACTGCTTCCTACTGTATTATAGAAAATAATGGAGCTGCAGCAGTGTCACTGCTTCCTCCTGTATTATAGAAAATAAAGGGGCTGGAGCAGCGTCTCTGCTTCCTCCTGTATTATAGAAAATAAAGGAGCTGGAGTAGTGTCACTGCTTCCTCCTGTATTATAGAAAAGAAAGGAGCGGGAGCAGCGTCTCTGCCTCCTCCTGTTTATCGAAAATAAAGGAGCTGGAGCAGCGTCACTGCTTCCTCGTGTATTATAGTAAATAAAGGAGCTGGAGCTGCATCACTATTTCCTCCTGTATTATAGAAAACAAAGAAGCTGGAACAGCGTCACTGCTTCCTCCTGTATTATAGAAAATAAAGGAGCTGGAGCAGCATCACTGTTTCCTCATGTATTATAGAATATACATGAACTGGAGGAGCGTCTCTGCTTCCCCCTGTATTAAAGAAAATAAAGGAGCTGGAGCAGCGTCACTGCTTCCTACTGTATGATCGAAAATAAAGGAGCTGGAGCAGCGTCACTGCTTCCTCCGTTATTATAGAATATACAAGAGCTGGAGCAGCATTCTTCTTCTTCCTGTGTTATCGAAAGTAAAGGAGTTGGAGCAGCGTCTCTGCTTACTCCTGTATTATAGAAAATAAAGGAGCTGGAGCAGCGTCACTGCTTCCTCCGTTATTATGGAAAATAAATGAGCTGGAGCCGCGTCTCTGCTTCCTCCTGTATTATAGAAAATGAAGGAGCTGGAGCAGTGTCACAGCTTCCTCCGGTTTTATAGAAAATACAGGCGCTGGAACAGCGTCTCTGCTTCCTCCTGTATTATAGAAAATATAGGAGCTGGAGCAGCGACTCTGCTTCCTCCTGTATTATATAAAAATACAATAGCTGGAACAGCATCTCTCCTTCCTCCTGTATTATAGAAAATAAAGGAGCTGCAGTAGCGTCACTGCTTCCTCATGTATTATAGAATATAAAGGAGCTGGAGCAGCGTCAGTGCTTCCTCCTGTATTTTAGAAAATAAAGGAGCTTGAGCACCGTCACTGTTTCCTCCTGTATTATAGAAAATAAAGGAGCGGCAGCAGCGTCACTGCTTCCTCCTGTATTATAGAAAATAAAGGAGCTGGAACAGCGTCTCTGCATCCTAATGTATGATAGAAACTAAAGAAGCTGGAGCATCTTCACTTCATCCTCCTGTATTAGAGAAAATAAAGAAGCTGGAGCAGAGTCACTGCTTCCTCCTGTATCATAGAAAATAAAGGAGCTGGAGCATCGGTACTGCATCCTCCTGTATTAAAGAAAATAAAAAGCTGGAGAAGAGTCACTGCTTCCTCCTGTATTATAAAAAATAACGGAGCTGGAGCAGCGTCACTGCTTCCTCCTGTATTATAAAAAATAAAGGAGCTGGAGCAGCGTCTCTGCGTCCTCCTGTATTATAGAAAATAAAGGAGCTGGAGCTGCGTCAGTGTTTCCTCCTGTATTATAGAAAATAACAGAGGTGCAGCAGCGTCACTGCTTCCTCCTGTATTATCGAAAATAAAGGAGCAGTAGCATCGTCACTGCATCCTCCTGTACTGTAGAAAATAAAGGAGCTAGAGCATCGTCACTGCTTCCTCCTGTATTATAGAAAATAAAGGAGCTAGAGCAGCGTCACTGAACATTCCTCTATTATAGAAAATAAAGGAGCTGGAGCTGCGTCAGTGTTTCGTCCTGTATTATAGAAAATAACGGAGGTGCAGCAGCGTCACTGCATCCTCCTGTATTATAAAAAATAACGGAGCTGGAGCGGCGTCACTGCATCCTCCAATATTATAGAATATAAAGGAGCTGGTGCAGCGTCACTCTTCCCTCCTGTATTACAGCAAATAAAGGAGCTGGATCAGCGTCACTGCTTCCTCCTGTATTATAGAAAATAAAGGAGCCTGAGCAGCGTTCCTGCTTCCTCCTGTATTATAGAAAATAAAGGAGCTAGAGCAGCATCACTGTTTCCTCCTTTATTATAGAGAATAAGGGAGCTGGAGTAGTGTCACTGCTTCCTCCTGTATTACAGAAAAAAAAGGAGCTGGAGAAGCGTCACTGTTTCCTCCTGTATTACAGAAAATAAAGGAGCTTGAGCAGCGTCACTGTTTTCTGCTGTATTATAGAAAATAAAGGAGCTTGAGCATTTTCACTGATTCCTCCTGTATTAAATAAAATAAAGGAGCTGGAGCAGCTTAAATGCTTCCTCCTGTATTATAGAACATAAAGGGGCTGGAGCAGAATCTCTGCTTCCTCCTGTATTATAGAAAATAAAGGAGCTCGAACAGCGTCACCGCTTCCACCTGTGTTATAGAAAATAAAGGAGCTGGAGCAGCGTCACTGTTTCCTCCTGTATTATAGAAAATAAAGCAGCTGGAGCAGCATCACTGCTTCCTCCTGTATTATAGAAAATAAAGCAACTTCAGTAGCATCACAGTTTCCTCATGTATTATAGAAAATAAAGGAGCTGGAGCAGCGTCTCTGCTTCCTCCTGTATTATTGAACATAAAGAAGCTGGAGCAGCGTCACTGCTTCATCCTGTATTATAGAAAATAACGGTGCTGGATCAGCGTCACTGCTTCCTCCGGTATTATAGAAAATAAAGGAGCTGGAGCAGCGTTTTCTGCTTTCTCCTGTATTATAGAAAATAAAGGAGCTGGAGCAGCGTCACTGCTTCCTCCTGTATTATAGAAAATAAAGGAGCTGGAGCAGCGTCACTGCTTCCTCCCGTATTAGAGAAAATAAAGGAGCTGGAGCAGCGTCATTCCTTCCTCCGGTATTATATAAAATAAAGGAGCTGGAGCAGCGTCACTGCTTCCTCCTGTATTATAGAAAATAAAGGAGCTGGTGCAGCGTCTCTGCTTCCTCCTGTATTATAAACAATAAAGGAGCTGGAGCAGCGTCTCTGCTTCCTCCTGTATTATACTAAATAAAGGAGCAGGAGCAGCGTCAGTGCTTCCGCCTGTTTTATAGAAAATAAAGGAGCAGGAGCAGCGTCACTGCTTCCTCCTGTATTATAGAAAAAAAAGTAGCTGGATCAGGGTCACTGGTTCCTCCTGTACTATAGAAAATAAAAGAACTTGAGCAGCGTCACTGCTTCCTCCTGTACTATAGAAAATAAAGGAGCTGGAGCAGTGCCACTGCTTCCTCCTGTATTATAGAAAATAAAGGAGCTGCAGCAGTGTCACTGCTTCCTCCTGTATTATAGAAAATAAAGGAGCTGGAGCATCGTTTTTGCTTCCACTTGTACTATACAAAATAAAGGGGCTGATTCAGCGTCAATGCTTCCTCCTGTATTTTAGATAATAAAGGGGCTGGAGCAGCGTCTCTGCTTCCTCCTGTAATTTAGAAAATAAAGGGGCTGGAGAAGCGTCACTGCTTCCTCCTGTATTATAGAAAATAAAGGAGCTGCAGCGGCGTCTCTGCTTCCTCCTGTATTATAGAAAATAAAGGAGCTGGAGCAGGATCACAGTTTCCTCCTGTATTATAGAAAATAAAGGAGCTGGAGCAGCGTCTCTGCTTCCTCCTGTATTATAGAAAATAAAGGAGCTGGGGCAGCGTCACTGCTTCCTCCTGTATTATAGAAAATAACGGAGCTGGAGCAGTGTCACTGCTTCCTCCTGTATTATAGAAAATGAAGGAGCTGGGGCAGCGTCACTGCTTCCTCTTGTATTATAGAAAATAAAGGAGCTGGAGTAGTGTCACTGCTTCCTCCTGTATCATAGAAAATAAAGGAGCTGGAGCAGTGCCACTGCTTCCTCCCGTATTATAGAAAATAAAGGAGCTGGAGCAGTGCCACTGCTTCCTCCCGTATTATAGAAAATAAAGGAGCTGGAGCATGGCCACTGCTTCCTCCTGTATTATAGAAAATAAAGGAGCTCGAGCAGTGTCACTCCTTCCTCCTGTATTATAGAAAATAACGGAGCTGGAGCAGTGCCACTGCTTCCTCCTGTATTATAGAAAATAACGGAGCTGGAGCAGTGCCACTGCTTCCTACTGTATTATAGAAAATAAAGGAGCTGCAGCAGTGTCACTGCTTCCTCCTGTATTATAGAAAATAAAGGGGCTGGAGCAGCGTCTCTGCTTCCTCCTGTATTATAGAAAATAAAGGAGCGGGAGCAGCGTCTCTGCCTCCTCCTGTTTATCGAAAATAAAGGAGCTGGAGCAGCGTCACTGCTTCCTCGTGTATTATAGTAAATAAAGGAACTGGAGCTGCATCACTATTTCCTCCTGTATTATAGAAAACAAAGAAGCTGGAACAGCGTCACTGCTTCCTCCTGTATTATAGAAAATAAAGGAGCTGGAGCAGCATCACTGTTTCCTCATGTATTATAGAATATACATGAACTGGAGGAGCGTCTCTGCTTCCCCCTGTATTAAAGAAAATAAAGGAGCTGGAGCAGCGTCACTGCTTCCTACTGTATGATCGAAAATAAAGGAGCTGGAGCAGCGTCACTGCTTCCTCCGTTATTATAGAATATACAAGAGCTGGAGCAGCATTCTTCTTCTTCCTGTGTTATCGAAAGTAAAGGAGTTGGAGCAGCGTCTCTGCTTACTCCTGTATTATAGAAAATAAAGGAGCTGGAGCAGCGTCACTGCTTCCTCCGTTATTATGGAAAATAAATGAGCTGGAGCCGCGTCTCTGCTTCCTCCTGTATTATAGAAAATGAAGGAGCTGGAGCAGTGTCACAGCTTCCTCCGGTTTTATAGAAAATACAGGCGCTGGAACAGCGTCTCTGCTTCCTCCTGTATTATAGAAAATATAGGAGCTGGAGCAGCGACTCTGCTTCCTCCTGTATTATATAAAAATACAATAGCTGGAACAGCATCTCTCCTTCCTCCTGTATTATAGAAAATAAAGGAGCTGTAGAATCGTCACTGCTTCCTCCTGTATTATAGAAAATAAAGGAGCTGGAGCATCGTCACTGCATCCTCCTGTATTGTAGAAAATAAAGGAGCTGGAGCATCGTCACTGTTTCCTCCTGTATTTTAGAAAATGAAGTAGCTGGAGCTGCACCACTCTTTCCTCCTGTATATAGAAAATAACGGAGCTGCAGTAGCGTCACTGCTTCCTCATGTATTATAGAATATAAAGGAGCTGGAGCAGCGTCAGTGCTTCCTCCTGTATTTTAGAAAATAAAGGAGCTTGAGCACCGTCACTGTTTCCTCCTGTATTATAGAAAATAAAGGAGCGGCAGCAGCGTCACTGCTTCCTCCTGTATTATAGAAAATAAAGGAGCTGGAGCAGCGTCTCTGCATCCTAATGTATGATAGAAACTAAAGGAGCTGGAGCATCTTCACTTCATCCTCCTGTATTAGAGAAAATAAAGAAGCTGGAGCAGAGTCACTGCTTCCTCCTGTATCATAGAAAATAAAGGAGCTGGAGCATCGGTACTGCATCCTCCTGTATTAAAGAAAATAAAAAGCTGGAGAAGAGTCACTGCTTCCTCCTGTATTATAAAAAATAACGGAGCTGGAGCAGCGTCACTGCTTCCTCCTGTATTATAAAAAATAAAGGAGCTGGAGCAGCGTCTCTGCGTCCTCCTGTGTTATAGAAAATACAGGAGCTGGAACAGCGTCTCTGCTTCCTCCTGTATTATAGAAAATAAAGGAGCTGGAGCTGCGTCAGTGTTTCCTCCTGTATTATAGAAAATAACAGAGGTGCAGCAGCGTCACTGCTTCCTCCTGTATTATCGAAAATAAAGGAGCAGTAGCATCGTCACTGCTTCCTCCTGTATTATAGAAAATAAAGGAGCTAGAGCAGCGTCACTGAACATTCCTCTATTATAGAAAATAAAGGAGCTGGAGCTGCGTCAGTGTTTCGTCCTGTATTATAGAAAATAACGGAGGTGCAGCAGCGTCACTGCATCCTCCTGTATTATAAAAAATAACGGAGCTGGAGCGGCGTCACTGCATCCTCCAATATTATAGAATATAAAGGAGCTGGTGCAGCGTCACTCTTCCCTCCTGTATTACAGCAAATAAAGGAGCTGGATCAGCGTCACTGCTTCCTCCTGTATTATAGAAAATAAAGGAGCCTGAGCAGCGTTCCTGCTTCCTCCTGTATTATAGAAAATAAAGGAGCTAGAGCAGCATCACTGTTTCCTCCTTTATTATAGAGAATAAGGGAGCTGGAGTAGTGTCACTGCTTCCTCCTGTATTACAGAAAAAAAAGGAGCTGGAGAAGCGTCACTGTTTCCTCCTGTATTACAGAAAATAAAGGAGCTGGAGCAGCGTCACTGCTTCCTCCTGTATTATAGAAAATAAAGGAGCTGGAGCAGCGTCACTGCTTCCTCCTGTACTATAGAAAATAAAGGAGCTGGAGCAGCGTCACTGCTTCCTCCTGCATTATAGAAAATAAAGGAGCTGGAGCAGCGTCACTGCTTCCTCCTGTATTACAGAAAATAAAGGAGCTGGAGTAGTGTCACTGCTTCCTCCTGTATTACAGAACAAAAAGGAGCTGGAGCAGCGTCACTGCTTCCTCCTGTATTACAGAAAATAAAGGAGCTGGAGCAGCGTCACTGCTTCAGCCTGTATTATAGAAAATAAAGGAGCTGGAGCAGCGTCACTGCTTCCTCCTGTATTATAGAAAATAAAGCAGCTGGAGCAGCGTCACTGCTTCCTCCTGTATTATAGAAAATAAAGGAGCTGGAGCAGCGTCTCTGCTTCCTCCTGTATTACAGAAAACAAAGGAGCTGGAGCAGCGTCACTGCTTCCTCCTGTATTATAGAAAATAAAGGAGCTGGAGCAGCGTCACTGTTTCCTCCTGTATTACAGAAAATAAAGGAGCTGGAGCAGCGTCACTGCTTCCACCTGTATTATAGAAAATAAAGGAGCTGGAGCAGCGTCCCTGCTTCCTCCTGTATTATAGAAAATAAAGGAGCTGGAGCAGCGTCACTGCTTACTCCTGTATTATAGAAAATATAGGAGCTGGAGCAGCGTCTCTGCTTCTTCCTGTCTTATAGAAAATAAAGGAGCTGGAGCAGCGTCACTGCTTCCTCCTGTATTATAGAAAATAAAGGAGCTGGAGCAGCGTCTCTGCTTCCTCATGTATTATAGAAAACAAAGGAGCTGGAGCAGTGTCACTGCTTCCTCAGGTATTAAAGAATATACATGAACTGGAGCAGCGTCTCTGCTTCCGCCTGTATTATAGAAAATAAAGGAGCTGGAGCAGCGACTCTGCTTCCTCATGTATTAAAGAAAATAAAGGAGCTGGAGCAGCGTCACTGCTTCCTACTCTATTATGGAAAATAAAGGAGCTGGAGCAGCGTCACTGCTTCCTCCGGTATTATAGAATATACAAGAGCTGTAGCAGCGTCTCTGCTTCCTCCTGTATTAAAGAAAATAAAGGAGCAGGAGCAGCGTCACTGCTTCCTACTGTATTATGGAAAATAAAGGAGCTGGCCCAGCGTCACTGCTTCCTCAGGTATTATAGAATAGACATGAACTGGAGCAGCGTCTCTGCTTCCTCCTGTATGAAAGAAAATAAAGGAGCTGGCACAGCTTCACTGCTTCCTCCTGTATTATAGAAAATAAAGGAGCAGGCGCAGCGTCTCTGCTTCCTCCTGTATTATAGAAAATAAAGGAGCTGGAGCAGCGTCACTGCTTCCACCATGATTAGAGAAAATAAAGGAGCTTGAGCAGCGTCACTGCTTCCTACTTTATTATAGATAATAAAGGAGCTGGAGCAGCGTCACTACTTCCTCCTGTATTATAGAAAATACAGGGGCTGGAGCAGCGTCTCTGCTTCCTCCTGTATTTTGAAAATAAAGGAGCTTGAACATCGTCACTGTTTCCTCCTGTATTATAGAAAATAAAGGAGCGGCAGCAGCGTCACTGCTTCCTCCTGTATTATAGAAAATAAAGGAGCTGGAACAGCGTCTCTGCTTCCTAATGTATGATAGAAACTAAAGGAGCTGGAGCATTTTCACTTCATCCTCCTGTATTAGAGAAAATAAAGAAGCTGGAGCAGAGTCACTGCTTCCTCCTGTATCATAGAAAATAAAGGAGCTGGAGCATCGGTACTGCATCCTCCCGTGTTAAAGAAAATAAAAAGCTGGAGAAGAGTCACTGCTTCCTCCTGTATTATAAAAAATAACGGAGCTGGAGCAGCGTCACTGCATCCTCCTGTATTATAAAAAATAAAGGAGCTGGAGCAGCGTCTCTGCGTCCTCCTGTGTTATAGAAAATAAAGGAGCTGGAGCTGCGTCAGTGTTTCCTCCTGTATTATAGAAAATAACAGAGGTGCAGCAGCGTCACTGCTTCCTCCTGTATTATCGAAAATAAAGGAGCAGTAGCATCGTCACTGCATCCTCCTGTACTGTAGAAAATAAAGGAGCTGGAGCATCGTCACTGCTTCCTCCTGTATTATAGAAAATAAAGGAGCTAGAGCAGCGTCACTGCTTCTTCCTGTATTATAGAAAATAAAGGAGCTGGAGCTGCGTCGGTGTTTCGTCCTGTATTATAGAAAATAACGGAGGTGCAGCAGCGTCACTGCTTCCTCCTGTATTACAGAAAATAAAGAAGCTGGAGCAGCGTCACTGCATCCTCTTGTATTATAAAAAATAACGGAGCTGGAGCGGCGTCACTGCTTTCTCCTGTATTATGGAAAATAACGGAGCTGGAGCAGCGTCACTGCTTCCTCCTGTATTATAGAAAATAAATGAGCTAGAGCCGCATACTGTTTCCTCCTTTATTATAGAGAATAAGGGAGCTGGAGTAGTGTCACTGCTTCCTCCTGTATTACAGAAAAAAAAAGGAGCTGGAGAAGCGTCACTGTTTCCTCCTGTATTACAGAAAATAAAGGAGCTGGAGCAGCGTCACTGCTTCCTCCTGTCTTTTAGAAAATAAAGGAGCTGGAGCAGCGTCACTGCTTCCTCCTGTATTATAGAAAATAAAGGAGCTGGAGCAGCGTCACTGATTCCTCCTGCATTATAGAAAATAAAGGAGCTGGAGCAGCGTCACTGCTTCCTCCTGTATTACAGAAAATAAAGGAGCTGGAGTAGTGTCACTGTTTCCTCCTGTATTACAGAAAAAAAAAAAGAGCTGGAGAAGCGTCACTGTTTCCTCCTGTATTACAGAAAATAAAGGAGCTGTAGCAGCGTCACTGCTTTCTCCTGTATTATGGAAAATAAAGGAGCTGGAGTAGCGTCACTGCTTCCTCCGGTGTTATGGAAAATAAAGGAGCTGGAGCAGCGTCTCTGCTTCCTCCTGTATTATCGAAAATACAGTAGGTTGAACGGCGTCTCTGCTTCCTTCTGTATTATAGAAAATAAAGGGGCTGGAGCAGCGACTCTGCTTCCTCCTGTATTATAGAAAATAAAGGGGCTGGAGCAGCGTCTCTGCTTCCTCCTGTATAATAGAAAATAAAGTGGCTGGAGCAGCGTCACTGCTTCTTCCTGTATTATAGAAAATAAAGGGGCAGGAGCAGCGACTCTGCTTCCTCCTGTATAATAGAAAATAAAGTGGCTGGAGGAGCGTCTCTGCTTCCTCCCGTATTATAGAAAATACAGTAGGTGGAACGGCGTCTCTGCTTCCATCCTGTATTATAGAAAACAAAGGGGCTGGAGCAGCGACTCTGCTTCCTCCTGTATTATAGAAAATAAAGAGGCTGGAGCAGCGTCTCTGCCTCCTCCTGTATTAAAGAAAATAAAGGAGCTGGAGCAGCGTCACTGCTTCCTACTGTATGATGGAAAATAAAGGAGCTGGAGCAGAGTGTCTGCTTCCTCCTGTATTGTAGAAAATACAGTAGCTGGAGCAGCGTCACTGCTTCCTCCTGTATTATAGAAAATAAAGGAGCTGGAGCAGCGTCACTGCTTCCTACTGTATTATGGAAAATAAAGTGGCTGGAGCAGCGTCACTGCTTCTTCCTGTATTATAGAAAATAAAGGGGCTGGAGCAGCGACTCTGCTTCCTCCTGTATAATAGAAAATAAAGTGGCTGGAGGAGCGTCTCTGCTTCCTCCCGTATTATAGAAAATACAGTAGGTGGAACGGCGTCTCTGCTTCCATCCTGTATTATAGAAAACAAAGGGGCTGGAGCAGCGACTCTGCTTCCTCCTGTATTATAGAAAATAAAGAGGCTGGAGCAGCGTCTCTGCCTCCTCCTGTATTAAAGAAAATAAAGGAGCTGGAGCAGCGTCACTGCTTCCTACTGTATGATGGAAAATAAAGGAGCTGGAGCAGAGTCTCTGCTTCCTCCTGTATTGTAGAAAATACAGTAGCTGGAGCAGCGTCACTGCTTCCTCCTGTATTATAGAAAATAAAGGAGCTGGAGCAGCGTCACTGCTTCCTACTGTATTATGGAAAATAAAGGAGCTGGAGCAGCGTCACTGCTTCCTCCGGTATTATGGAAAATAAAGGAGCTGGAGCAGCGCCTCTGCTTCCTCCTGTATTATAGAAAATACAGTAGGTGGAACGGCGTCTCTGCTTCCTTGTGTATTATCGAAAATAAAGGAGTTTGTGCGAGATAAGTGGCTATCCAGCCCCATCTCCGGCACTTTTTATTTCCCTTCCCAGGAACAAAGACACGGAGGAGTCTGTCCAAAACTTTTTCATTCAACTTTGCAAAGTCGGGTGCTGTTCCCAAAGGTACACACACACACAAGCATAGTAATCTCCACGCATTATATACATGTATATGTGGGCTTGGTCTACTACTGCTGCCTTGACCAACGAGTGCTAGGATTCCCCACTGTTTTCCTTATTTGGGTTCTGGTGCCTGCGATTATTTTGTTTTTCACTTGGCCAATCAGTGTTTGAGCTTCCCATTCTTCCCTTATATGGATGATGTTGTACAACTGTGGTTAAGGGCGGTCTCTCAACTATCGAGGAAAGCTGTTACAACTGTTTCATTCATGTAAACGTGGGGGAGGTCCAGCAACAGTTTCGAGTGTCTGCTTGTGTTTACTATGAGGTAGAAAAGACTAAAAGGCAGCTAACCGTCTACCCCCTACATGCTTGTGTTCATTATGAGGTAGAAAAGACTAAAAGGCAGCTAACCGTTTAAAAATTACACTACCCCCTACAAATCCCCCGTGTCTTTTCTTACGGCCTATAAATTTTCAACCGTAAGTTTCTTCTCCAGGGCATTTAATAACTCCCGAGCTTGTTCATCAAACTGCCCTTCTCTAATACTACCCCCGCCCAAGAGGGATTCACGTTGTTCCATCTCGAGATTTATTCGTTCAACCTGCCTATAGGGAACATCCTTCTTAGTAAGGGCGGTTTCGATCAGTCGTTGAGTTAATCCCCGGACACAGGGAATAACGCAACACCCAAGGGCAGTGAGTACCCCTGCCACCACTATACATGAGACAAGAAAGGGAACGACCACCCCCGTCCATTTACCGAACCAAGCTTCCAACCAGTCCGTGAGGCCAGAGTCGATGCCCGAGTTTTCAGCCAGTTCGTCCGCCAATGTGGTGAGTCCATCCAGGGCGCGGGTGATGGACCCATCAGGGGCTGTGTTGTTGGGGATGAAAGTGCAGCACTGAGTGCCTATCATGACACAAACACCCCCCTTCTCTGCCAACATCATGTCTAAGGCCAACCTATTTTCCCACGCCATCCTACTAGTGGCGACCAGTTGTTCTGCTATTCATTTCACTGCATCCCGGGTATAATTAATCAACCTCTGCTGATTGTAGTAAATATAATTAATCCAATCCACATTCTTATTGATTGTCACCCACCAGAACAGTGACGACTCAAAACCCGCCGCTATCTGGTTCCTAGCCTTGTATTCGTCAGGAACACCCCTGGGGACCCCGAGGCATCTAAATATATGTTATCATCAAAAGAGGTCTCCAAAGCTCTCTCAGTTCTTCCACTAGAACGGGGTTGCTCTTGTTTTTCGAATACCAGGGTGAATGGGATGGCCAATTGAACGATCGCACAAGTGCCCGTCCATTTTTGGGGCAGGGTCGGTCGCAGAACCCTCCCACCACAGTACCACCAGAGGTCTGCCCTAGGCACATGAATGTGGGAGTAATTCCCGCCCCCGGTAGTTTCATTGACCAGCCGGATTGATCCGCTGCACTTGTCAAATGTCCCCACATCGTCGTCCCACTGTAGTCCCGTCCGAGAGACGCAGGCCTGGTGCGTACCCGTTACCCCTGAGAATGATGGCGGGCGGGGCGCCCCCTCAGACCTGACGGGGGGAAACTTCAAACTCAAGGGTCGACAAGTGGGGTCGTTCCAGGCCTCTCGGTCCTGGTACAGCCTTATCATACAGTCCATGGCTCGTGGGTGTTTCTCCCATCCCAGCGGGAATGGGACCACCTGAGGGTTAGGGTGGGCACTCGTGCATGCGTAGCAATCACTCTTTTTCATGCTCCTCACAGTATATTTGACCCATTCCATCCAGGCATTCGCCTCCCCGTATCCCGTTTCTATTTCAAAGGTCTTTTCCAAATCCGTCGTCTCAATTATTCTAATCTTTTCCTGCTTATCAGTGGTGGATGAGCCCCCAGACTCAGCTTCAATGACCGTGATATACGTGCAGCACAGCTGCATCCCCCCCCCCATCCTGCCTGGCCCCCAACTCTAATACCCAGTATTGTTCTATTAAGGCTCGCCTCGTTCTTTTCCAAGTTCTTTCTGGTCAGATAAAGCGGATTGCACTGATTCTGCCCACAATCTCGTCCAGGGGTGATGGGATCACGGAGAACTGACACCATAGCCTGGACCCCGGGGGCTGGAGGCCTACTTAGGCCTTCCCTCCCATGCAATTGTAATACTAACGTCTGACCCTGGAATCCCCTTTCTCTCTCGAGGTTCTGCTTAGTTTGATTCAGTTGACTTTTAGTCCTACAGGGCACCAACTCGCATAGGTCTAAGCTAAATGTCTGTGTTGATTGGTTGGCAAGCACGGAGATGGTGAACCACTGACGGTCCTCTGCTTGTTTTATCCGGAGGCCAAATTGGGTAACACGCACACTATGACCCAGCCCAAGGATAATGGCATAGCAAGTTAACAATACGATTGACCGCATCTTTTTTTCCGCGACACCCGTAGCCCGAGGGCACAGTTCCTTTAGACTCGCCAAAGTCCGATTAGTTCGTTCTCAGGGTCTCTGTTCCTTAGATGCCTTTGTCAGAGAGGTTCGTTCGTCCTCCGTCGGTTGTGGCACTGGTCCCTTGACTCGAGTGTAATGTGTCCAGCCCTTTTCGGCCGTACGGACAGCCGTTTCGGTCGTCAAAAGTACCAGGAAGGGACCGTCCCAAGTTGGTTCGAGGGTACGTTGCTTGCAGCTTTTAATCAGGACCCACTGACGGTGTGCACCGCAAACTCGAGGGGCGGCGTCTGTGCCAAAAGTCCCTGTTGGCGTAAACGAGATAGAGCAGACCCCAGAGCCACCACATATTTTTGCACAAACATATCCCGAGACTCAAATACAGGAGGTTCCCCCTTCGGCCCATGGAACGGGAGGCCAAATAACATTTCGAAAGGGGAGACGCCCAAATCCCGCCTTGGCTGGGTGCGAATTTGCAACAGGGCAAGGGGTAGGCATTTGGTCCAAGGCAGGCCGATTTCACTAGTGAGCTTGGTTAGCTGCTTTTTGATGGTCTGGTTCATTCTTTCGACCTTGCCCGAGGAGGAGGGATGCCAGGGGGTGTGCAAATCCCAGTCAATCCCCATTGCTTGCACTACATTCTGGAGGACGGTCGAGGTGAAGTGGCTCCCCTGGTCAGAGTCAATAGCGCGCGGTAGCCCAAATCGTGGGATGATTTGCTCGAGTCGAATCTTGCTAACCTGAGTTGCCGTTGCCGTGGTAGTGGGGAAAGCTTCCACCCATCCTGTCAGGTGAGCTACTACTACCAGTAGATACTTTAGACGACCTATGGGGGGGAGCTCAGTGTAATCTACGTGAACATACTCAAACGGCCTATAGGCCGGACTCCTACCCCCTTGTCTTGAATGCTGCCGCAGCCCCCTTTTGTTAATCTTTCGGCATGTTATGCAATCTCCTGTGACCTGCTTGGCTACCGTGTACAGACCAGGGTGAGCATATCGGCGCAGGAAGGCATCACACAGTGCCTGGGCGCCCCAGTGACCCCCTTGGTGTAAACGGGCAATAATGTCCAGCGTCAACGGTCGATTCAGTAGCTGGCGGCCATCGGGTAAGGTCCATTTGCCTTCCCGATCCTTTGTACCCCCCAGCGACGCGAGAAGAGTTTCTTCTTTGTCAGTAAACGTGGGCACTTCGGTAATTTCGGATATCTGTGGAATCCTTACCAGGCAGTTTATTACTTCCTTCCCCATCCCAGCCAATTTTGCCTGTTCATCTGCCAATTGATTCCCCAGGGTCTCTATTTTATCGTCTTTCTGGTGTCCTTTCACATGTACTACAGCAATCTCTTGTGGCAGCAACAAATCCTCCAAGATCATGGCTACTAGTTCCTCGTGGTCCAACTTCTTTCCTCTACTATTTATCATTCCCCTTTCTTTCCAGATCTTCCCAAAGGTGTGTACTACCCCAAAGGCATACTTAGACTCAGTGTAGATTGTCCCGGCTATTCCCTTTAAATTCCTCAGAGCCCGGTGCAAGGCGTACAATTCGCACGTTTGTGCCGACCAGTCATTCGGTAGCCGTCCACTTTCCACTAATTCCCAACCAGTCTCACTAATGACTGCATAACCGTTGTGTCTCTTCCCATCTATCACTCGAGAGGACCCATCAATGTACCACCGCCTACCTGCATGTAAGGGGGTATCCCTCAGATCTTCCCTCACTTTACTCTGGTACTCTATTATGTCTGAACAACAGTGTTCCAGTTCCTCCTCCCCTTCCCCTTTCCAAAGAAAGTCCGCCGGGTTCTGGCAGCCCCCGACTTCTATTCGGAGGTCTTCTCGGTCTAACAATATAGCTTCATATTTCAGAATTCTCGAGTCAGTCAGCCACCTCCCGGCCTTCTGATTCAGGATAGTTCTAACCTGGTGGGGAGTAGTGACTGTCAAGGGGGCCCCAAAAGTCAACTTCCTGCTTTCCTCTACCAGCTTTGCCGTGGCTGCCACCGCTTGGACACACTCCGGCCACCCTCGGGAGACTGGATCCAGAATTTTTGACAGGAAAGCCACGGGCTTCCTTTCCCCACCCCCCCCCCCCCCCCAGTACTGGATCAATACTCCAAGAGCGGTTCCCTTTCTGGAGTTCACTAGAGGCGAAATGTCTTACTAAAATCCGGCAAGCTTAAAACAGGTGCGGCCATCAATTTTCCTTTTAGGATTTCAATTAACTTTTGCTCCTCCTCCTCCCATTTTATTCTGTTGGGTGCCTCCTCAATGAGTTTTCGGTACAAGTCTTTAGTAAGGGGGGCATAGTCGTCTATCCATAACCGACAATAGCCTAAGAGTCCCAAGAACTTCCGCAACTCCCTCTTGGTCGTTGGGAGGCCTAGTTCGATTATTGCCCGCACTCTTTCTGGACTTATTCGTTTCTGTCCCTGGCTTATCAAGTGTCCCAGGTACTTAACCTCTTTCTCAACATATTGGAGCTTCTTCTGACTCACTCTTAACCCCTTCTCAGCTAGGTAATTTAACAGGGCATTAGTCCCAAATAGGACGTCCACCTCCGCCGGTCCGGATAAAAGGAGATCGTCCACGTATTGTATAAGCTTAAGGGCCGGGAACAAGGTTAGTCCCTCCACTAATTGTTCCAGAATCTGCCCGAACAGAGTCGGGGACTCAGTTAATCCTTGGGGGAGTACGGTCCACCTGTACTGTTGTTTTCGGCCAGTATCAGGATCCTCCCATTCAAAAGCAAAAAGATCCCTACTGTCCTTGTCCAGGGGACACGCCCAGAAGGCATCATTTAAGTCTATAACACTAAACCAGCCGTGGTCCGGGGGGATTCGCCCCAGAATAGTGTATGGGTTCGGTACCACAGGGTGCCATACTTGGACAATTTTATTTACTTCCCTTAGGTCTTGGACCATTCGGTAGCTCCCATCCGACTTCTGGACCGGCAGGATGGGGGAATTGTATCGTGACATACAGGGCTCTACCAATCCATCTTTTATTAGGTCTTCCATAACTGTCTTCAGGCCCTGCCTCCCTTCCCAAGTGATGGGGTATTGGCGCACTCTGACTTCGGGGCTCTGGGGCTTTAATTTTACCTCCACAGGTCGAATTGCGAGTCCTCCCCGGTTCCCTTTGGCGACCCAAACCCTCGTGTCTATCTCTGTCAATCGGGACTCACTAAGGTATGACATGGTAACGGCTAATTCTTCCTCTTCTCCCACTTCTATTCGCAATCCGAAACGGACTATCAAATCCAGTCCCAACAACCCATAGGGAAGATGGGGGAGGTGAAGGAGTTCCACCTGGAGCTCCTCCTCCTCCAGCCGCAAGGGTTGTGGTTCGAATATTTTCGCATTAAAAACCCCACCCTTAACTCCTGAAATGTTTAATGTTTTAGCTTGGAAGCCAACCCCCCTCGGATGGAGGGGAATTGAGGACCTGCCAGCGCCTGTGTCAACTAAGAAGGTAACATCTTGTCTAAATAGGCCTACCCGTAAATTTACCAGGGGTTCTTGGTAGGCCCGTGTTCCGATCCTCCCCTGACTTCCCTAATCCATTTGTTCACACTCCATTTCATACATCCCTTCTCTTTCCCTTTTAAACTCGGGACAATCCCTTTTGAAGTGTCCCAGTTTCGCGCAATGGTAACATCCGGCCTTCTGAGGGCGCTCAATTCCATAAGATCCTCCTCTCTCACTTCTGTCCCGTCTCGCTTCTCTCCCTCTCCAACTTTTCTTCGACGTTCCTCTTTCCACCCCATAATCTCCCTCCCCCATTCCGGGGGACTTACAAGCTTCCCGTACGGCTGCCACCATCATTTTTGTCTTATGTTTCTCCCTTATTACATCCCTCTGAACGTACACCTTCTGTGCTTCCCGTAATAATTCTGCAACATCCTTTTCAGCCCAATCCTCCACTTTCTGTAATTTCTTCTGAATGTCAGGCCATGACTTAGTCACAAAGTGCACCTTAAGCATGCTCTTGCCTATTTCCCCATCGGGGTCTAAACCTGAATACTTTCGCATGGACTCCCGCAAACGGTCTAAAAACTCACTCGGGGATTCATCCTTTTTCTGTCCAACTTCAAATGCTTTTGCTAAATTCCGCTGTTTGGGCACGCAGGTTTGGATCCCCCTTATTATAAGGCTTCTGAGGTCTGTCATATTGGCCCGTCCCCCCGCGTCGTTATGATCCCACCGGGGGTCCTCTAAGGGGTACTTCTGCTCTCCACGTTGAGGGCCGTCCTGATGCTCCCTATCCCAAATGGCCATTGCACTATTCCGGATCATAACAATTTCATCGTAATTAAATAGTATTCTCATCATGGCCTGCAGTTCAGCCCATGTGTATATACTGGGCCCCAGAAATTGGTCCAGTTGTATTCCCACACTGACGGGGTCGTCCAGTAGATGGGGTAGTTCATTACGGAGTTGCCGGATATCCCCAGAATTTAAAGGTTGTACTACGAACCCGGTCCATTCATTCCCAAATGGCACCTCTCGTAAGGGGTTCAGCTGTTCAATATTGTCACTCCTCCCAGCTCTCAATCCCTCTTCTCGACCTCTCCGCATCTCGAGTCGGACTGATTTCCTAGTGCCTGGGGTGAGTTCTGCGCCCCCTCCTGTGCCCCCCCCCCCCCAGCAGTCCCTTCCTCACTGGTCGTAGACTGCTGGGACTCGGAATTATCCGTCGCAGGAGGGAGGTCCGCGCTGGACGCCTGGTCGTGCGAGGGTGGTATATACGGGGGCGGGGAAGACGGTGGCAAACCGTCGGTGAGGATGTCCCAAGACTTCTGGGGCTTCCTCAGGTCTGTTTGGGGAATCAGAGGATAGAGACACGTGGGACTCTCGCCGTCGCCCGCCAACCAGGCGGCGGCGTATTTGCTCTCCTCTGGGTCAAATGGTTGTTTTCTGTTAACATATACATTTAGGATTTGACACACCCAGTCTTCATCAGACCGATACTCGGGCCAAACTACCGAGGGGGCGTGGATAGGTTCTTTGGTCCATATAAAACAACAATATTTTATCATGCACCAGGTCTTTCATTTACTGATACCCCACACCAATTCTCCAATTCAGTGCTGCTTAGCACCATTTCCCCCAATTACTGATGCCCTGAAGAAGTTCTCCACTCAGTGTTGCCTTACACCAATCCTCATACTGACTGATGCTCTCGCCCAATTTAGGGGTGCGCTACTCTAAATCTCCCTGGTCCAATTCCCCCATTTAGTGCAACACAGCAAAACTCACCCATTTCGTGCTGAACTGCACTAATTCACCCATTGTCTGATGCCCTGCTGCAAATTCTCACATTTCGATAAGCTCTGACCCAACTTTTCCATTTAGTAGTTTCTTGCAATGATTCTCCAGTTTAGTGGAGACCTGCGACAAATCTTAAATTTCGGCATGGACAAGTTGGATCGAAGGGTCTGTTTCCGTGCTGTACATCTCTAAGGCTGTAATTAGTGCTCCGCTTCCCTGCACCAATTCTCCCATTTACCAATCCTGCACTAATTCGGGAATTTCACAAACTCACCCATTGACGTTATCCTGCCTCAATCCTCCCACTTAGAATTTAATGGCACCTGCATGAATTCTCCAATTATTGTTGCCCTGCATCAATTCCTTCCATTTTGTTGTTCCCTGATACACATCTTCCACGTACGATGTTTTGCTGTTTTTTTTTTCATTTAGTGATGCACTGAACTGAATCTCCAATTTACCGATGCTGCAACGTTTCTTCCTTTTATTGAATCCCTGGTCCCTATTTCACAATTTAGACATGCTCTGCTCCAATTTTCCAATATATTGGCACTCCCATCAATTTTCTAATGCAACGGCACTGTGCACCAATCTCCCATTTATTGTTTCCCACCAAATCTCCCATTTATTCATATCCCTGTACTAATTCTTCCATTCACTGATGCCCGAGCCCGATTCTACAATTTAAGGGTGCGCTACTCTAATTCTCCCATTTACTGTTGCAATGCACCAATTCTCATATTTAGCTCCACTTTGCACCAGGTCTCTCCTTTACTGATGTCCGGCATCAATTCTCCAATTCAGTGTTGCCTCGCACCATTTCCCTCAAGTACTGACGTCCTGAACAGGTTCTCCATTATGTTTTGCCTTACACCAATCCTCATACTGACTGATGCCCTCGCCCAATTTAGGGGTGCCCTCCTCTCATTCCCGCATCAAGTATTATCATGTCCCAATTCTACCAGTTAGTGCTACACTGCACCAATTCTCCCATTTACTGCTAAACTGAAACTCTCCCATACGGTTCTAACTGCACTAATTTGACAATATCAGATGCCCCGTTCCAAATTCTCTTATTTCGATAAGCCCTTGCCCAATCCTTCCATTTCGTAGTTCCTTGGAATGATTCTCCATTTTTGTGGAGCACTGCCAGAATTCTAAGACTGAGTCATAGACAAGTTGGACTGAAGTGTCTGTTTCCATGTTGTACATCTCTGTGATTGTATGACTGTTTCTGACTCCGCTGCTCTTCACCATTTCTCCCAATTACCAATCCTGCACAAATCCTGAAACTGCACCATCCTCCCTTTGAGTATTATCCTGCCCAATACAAAGGCACCGGCATAAATTCTCCAATTATTTTTGCCCTGCCACAATTCCTTCCATTTAATTGTTCCCTGAATCACTTCTTCCACGTACGGGTGCCCTGCTTAATTGTTTTCATTTAGTGATGCACTGAACTGAATCTCCAATTTGCGGAACCTTGCACATTTCTGTTTATTGATTCCCTGGCCCCGATTTCCCAATCAGGAATAGGTTCTTGTTGTACTTTTGAAACTGGTGTCATAATTTTAAACTTGTATGTTGTGTCAGTAGAATTACCCTTTGGGTAGAGAACTGGCTCAAAGGTAGAAGACAGAGGGTGGTGGGGGAGGGTTGCTTTTCAGACTGAAGGTCTGTGCCCAGCGGTGTGCCCCAAGGATCGGTGCTGGGTCCACTGTTGTTTTGTCATTTATATAAATGATTTGGATGTGGCAGTAGGACGAATGGATAGTAAGTTTGCAAATGACAGTAAAATTGGAGGTGTGGATGAGAGTGAAGATGGTTACCTCAGAGGACAACGGGATCTTGATCAGATGGGCCTATGGACCGAGGAGTGGCAGATGGAGATTAATTTAGATAAATGTGAGGTGCTTCATTTTGGAAAGCAAAAGACAGCAGGACATTTACACTGAATGGACAAGGTACTAGGGATGTTCCTAAACAAATAGACCTGGAGTGCAGCTTCATCATTCGTTGAATGTGGACTAACATTTCGATAGGACAGTGAAGAAAGCGTTTGTCATTTTTGTCTTTATTGCTCAGTTAATTGTGTAAAGGAGTTGGAAGGTCATGTTCCAGTATTGGTTCAGCCAATATTGGTATATAGTGCAATTCTGTACTCACTCCTATAAGAAGGGTGTTGTGAAACTTGAAAGGGTTCAGAAAAGATTTACAAGGATGTTGCCAAGGTTGGAGGGTGTGTGCTGGAGGTTAAGACTGTATAGGTTGAGGCTATTATCCCTGGAGCGTCAGTAGCTGAGGGTTAACCTTACAGATGTTCACAAAATCATGAAGGACCCTCAATAGGGTAAAAAGACAAGGTGATTTCCCTGTGGTGGGGGAGTCCAGAAGCAGATGGCATGTGTTAAAGTTGAGAGGGGAAACATAAAAGGGGCCTAAGGGGAACATTTTTCACGCAGAGGGCACTGTGTGCATGAGCTGCCAGAGGAGGTAGTGGAGGCTGGTACAATTACAACAGTTAAAAGGTATCTGGGTGGCTGTAGGAATTAAAAAGGGTTCAGAGGAACATGGGCCAAATTATGACAAATAGGATGAGATTGACATCGGATATCAGTTCAGCATGGCTGTGTTGGACTGAATGATTTGTTTCTGAGCTTATATTGCTCTGAGTGGGTTGAGCTCTGGATTGTAGATTTATGAAGCAGAAAATAAAGTATGGCACAGAGTTAGATCGAGAAATCGTGCTGATCACATCAGCTTTGTCCTACTTTCCTGATCCTTCTCCTTCAATCAATGCATTTTTCCGATCCTCATTCAGAATTCCTGGAGCTCTGTAACTGACCTGGAACAATGTCTGGAAAGTCCTATTGCAGTCCACACGAGGTACCTTCCCCACTGCCCTGCTTCCACGGCCTGCAATGCTGCAGACTGAGCAGCCAACCCGAAGCACAATGATGAGCTCCTTCCGGCCCACGGCCCTCCTTCTCACTGAATGAAGACAATCACCGGAAGCAGAATCCAGCTCTTGTTTGAGCCTTGAATACCTGACTCTGTCTCACGGAGTGAAGATTGGACTCATAAACAGAAATGAAATCAACTTCCTATCTGCATTGTGTCACTCTTTAAGATCTCTGTGTGTCTGAGTTCAGGTCATTTGATATGAGACTGCAGATAGAGGGTCCCAGTGAAATGGAAAGAATGGTGGAGGAGCTCACTGAGGGACATCTCTCAAAGTGAGAGTCAGAAAGATGCTGTTCCGCATTGGAAGAGTTTAGGGGGAATTGATGGCTCAGAAAAATGCTATGCGGATTTTTGTAAAACTTACGAACTCTGACTGTTTTGTGGCTGGAGTTTATTTTACCTTGTATAGATTTGACACGTAACTCCTCCCTCCCCACCACTACAGAAGCTGTTGGAACTGTTCAGTGTTTCCAGCGGCTTCTGTAATTATTTCAGGTTGCTGACGGGAGCAGTCTCTCACTTTTCGAACAAAACAAACCCATCCTTGTGCTGCAACCAATATTTCAATAAGAAATGGGAATCAGCAGAGGGGAAAGCTTCCGAGATGCCGAGCAATGCTGCCCGGTTCCACACTGCAATTCACAGAAACCATCGCCAGTAAAAGCAAGGAACAATCTGATAGATCCGGTTATATTCTGGTGGCTTTCCTTTAGGAAGTGATTTAAAAGCCACAACACTGCGACAGCCGGGAATCGAACCAAGGTCAACTGTGGAGAAGGCAGCTATGCTCCCCACGACACCACCATCACCCTGCTCGCAGCTCCTCCCCATTCCCAAACACACTTAACAAGGCCGTGATCATCACCAACTGGATTGGGGCTGAAATCCAAACAAGAAATTGCTGGGGAATCTCAGCAGGTCTGACAGAGCCTTAGAGTGAAGCGCTGTCTCCTCATCTCAGTCCCAAATAACCTGCCCCTTACCCTGAGAGGGTGGAAATCAAACCCGAATGAACTGCAGATGCTGTAACATTAACGCTGATTTCTCTGTACAGATGCTGCCTGACCCGCTGAGATTTTCCAGCAACTCCTGAGACTGTGTTATTGTGTTTCAGGTTCCCAGACCCACAGGATTAATTTCTCAGTAACTCCCCTCTCAAGCCTCTTCACAATCTGAGATATCCAATGAAACCACCTTTTAATTTACTAGAATATAGAGCCAATTTATTCAGATACTCAGCACTGGAGCACACGGGTCCCAAATACTGAGCTTTATTTTGTGATTCATTAATGTGTTTGTGTCATTGCCGCTGGGTCCCCACGGATTGCTCAGAAAAAATTGCTCTGGTGAAGGTGACAGTGAGTTATTGCCTTGAACTGCTGCCATTTATTTGGTGCAGTAAACCCACAATGATGTAAGGGAGGGAGTTCCAGGATTTCCAACCAATGGCACTTGTGGGACTGAGATGTTTTTCCAAGTCAGGGTGGGGAGTGGCTTGATGTGGAATTGTCAACTGGTGGTGTTCCCGTGTATCTGCTGTGTTCAGCATTCCACATGATAGTGCCGTGGGTCTGGAAGCTGCTCTGGAAGGAACCTTGGGGAATTTCTACAGAGCATCTTGTCTCAGCTGAACTACCCCAGTCAGGCACATGAGCACTAATCCTGTAATCCAGCTCTGAGAATGTAATAGCAAGTGGGACCCATCCTGCCCTCCTAATGTTGGCATGTTTGGGAAACCTCAGAGAGTCCAATCTCATTCATTCCATCTCGGCGTTTTTCCCCGTTTAAGATTGCTTTCAAAGTGCAACAGTGTGAAGGCAGGGCTTCGAGCCCGGGTTAACTGCTGGGAAGGAGACATGTCCAACCCTTTCTCAGTAATTGGCAAGCTATTCCCGAGGCTGTAACCAGGACCAATTGGATTGGGACAGAAATAGAAACAAAAACAGCTGGTGGAGCTCAGCAGGTCTGACAGCATCAGCATCAGATACCTTCAGTTCTGAAGGACAATCCCTGGACTCTAGAGCTTCACTCGGTTTTCTCCCCTCATATGATACCCCGTCCTACTAAATCCCGCCAGTAATTTTTGTGTTATCTGTCAGCTCTCCAGGATCTGCAGTTCCTTGTTTTAAATACAGTAGATGTTGACCCACGGAAGGGGATATTGGGTCAGGTGACGGTCTCCCTCATTCATTGGGGCAGATGTCAAGGAGCATCTTAAACCGGAGAGGGATCGGCGGGAATTGGATCCGTTTAGAGAGAGAGTACAGAAGGTAAGACAGCTCAGCTCAAAGCATGGTGCTTCGTGCTGCCCCGATTAAAATATTGAAGATGGCAGAGGGGCAGATGAGCTGAGACAGGGTGGGAGCTGGGCGATATTGATGATGTGGAAGGACAGTGTGTGCATCTGATCACATTCCGACTAATAGCAGTCATTCCTGGCACTGGATTCACTGAAGGGTGAAGGGTCAGTGAACAGAACGGACTGTCCCAGTTATTCTGTTCCTGACTCTCCAGCTCCCGCTCTGTTAGTGACCTCTCAGTCTCCCGGGAAATGGGCTGTTTCCCAATTGTGCCGGATTCCTGGCCTTTATCCTTGGCCGAGCTGAGAGTTGATGGTCTGAGGAATATCATTCCCAAATGACTCCTGTCCAAGATAATACTGATTAATGTGTCTGTGTATCCTCCATTAATCTGTAAACATCATTGCTCAGGGCTGGAGGGACATGGATTGATGACAATGAGGATGTTATGAACCAGACCAAACTCCTCTACCTTAAGAAAATGGTCTAGACCCCTTTTCCTGATTTCCTGAAGGGAAGTGTAAGGCGTTACAATGTGATTGGTCAAACTGCCAGGCTGGAATCAAAACACACTTTACTCCCCACTATCGTTGTAACACAAACATAAGGAAGAAAGAGTGGACTAACCAAACTCGATTGGAAACCTGAACTAAATGAACATTATTTAACTATAAACAGCAACTGTTCGGATATAGTAACATTCCATAAACCACACAATTCTGGTCTTTCTGCTGTTGGGAGGATGGTGTTTAAACTTGTCAAGATTCAGAAAAGATTTACAAGGATGTTTGCAGAGTCAGGATTTCTGATTGTTTTGAGGCTGGAGTTTATTTTATCCTTGTATAGATTTGACACATTAACCCTCCCTCCCCACCACGACAGAAGCTGTTGGAACTGTTCAGTGTTTCCAGCGGCTTCTGTAATTATTTCAGGTTCTTGACGGGAGCAGTCTCTCACTTTCCGAACAAAACAAACCCACCCTTGTGCTGCACCCAATATTTCAGTCAGAAATGGGAATCAGCAGAGGGAAAAGCTTCCGAGATGCCAAGCAATGCTGCCCGGTTCCACACTGCAATTCACAGGAACCATCGCCAGGTAACGCAAGGAGCAATCTGACAGACCCATTTTACCACAGAATGAAAGATTTATCCCAGTGCCTTACCTTAAAAGGGCTGTTTTCAAACCACAACACTGCGATGGCCGTGAATACAAACCCAGGTCAACTGCTTGGAAGGCAGCTATGCTCCCCACTGTCCCACCATCACCCTGCTCGCAGCTCCCTCCCCATTCCCAAACACACTTAACAAGGCCGTGATCATCACCAACTGGATTGGGGCTGAAATCCAAACAAGACACATCCTCTGTATCTAACCCAATGATGGAGATACCCTGATTGAGTTTGATGTGAACAGGATGGGGAAGTTGGGAGATTTAATCAGTACCTAGCGCCGAGCTCAAAATGGCCTGGGAATTTGAAATGCTGCAGTGTGGAGGGAGATTTACTCTGTGTCTAACCCCATTCTCTACCTGCCCTGGGGATTTAATAGGGGACAATTTAAAGGGAGCTTTACGTTGTCTGGAACCCTGTGCTCCCTCTGCCCTGGGAGTGTTTGCTGGGAACACTGTCTAACCTCTGTGATATGGATCCTATGAAGATTGATGGGAGACAGTGTAAATGGGATTGTCAGGGTCCAATTCCTTCACGTGGATGAGAGAAGTTCTCTAATTGGAATGGTGAGGAAAATTGGTGCCTCTGGGACTGAAGGGTCAGTAACAGAATGAAGACACCATTGGCTCAGAGACAGGAGACAGGATACAGGGTAATGAGGGTTTCAGACTGGAGGGAGCTACAGGCACATACAAGTTGGGAACTGTTTTCAGTAAAAGGCAATTGAGCCCAGGTCACTGCAGAGTGTAAGAATCTGATGCCTTTCCCTCACTATCCTCCTCCAATCCCTGGGAAGATCTGCTCCCACACCATGTTCCATCCTAACTGCTGACTGTGTTAGATACATTAATACATTGGCAATGGGCAGGGGTGCTTTTAACCCTGGGATCTTGCTGTGTAACTTGCCTTTAAAATGCTCTCGCTTCCCTTTCAACTCATCTTTTCTCCCTTTTATCCCGAGGAACTTTTGTTTGGAAATCTGCAACATGAAGATCCAAAATGTTCGAGTCCAGGAAAGAACAACCTCCAGAGGGGAAGCACGGGCCTGAGGCCTGAGGCCTGGTCGACAGGCTGCACCCCGTGGGGGCCCACGTGAATTGTGTGTTTATTTACCCCGAGGTTTAATCTCCTCTGGGGGGGACCCTGGGTTTTAGGGGCCTCTGGGTAACTGGCTCTTGTCAGATTGTGGCCCTGTCATTTTTAAAACAGATTTGAAGCCTGGGGTTAAAGAATGTCAATCGCCAGGATCTGAGAGGCAGGACTCCCCGAGGGGGAATTAAAACCCAAATGCTGTGACCCTCTCTGAAGACTTCTCATAAAGTCAGAGTGATGTGGGTTATCGAGAGGGCAGGATGAGAAAATTCAACAGTGAGAGAAAGAGAGTGAGAGAAACGTTTAAAAAATTGAGAGAGCAGGGGAAACAGAAGGGGATCAAGAGGGAGAGGGAGAGGCATTTTGGGATTCTGAAGTCGCTGTAATATTTGATTCTGGTGTGACAGGAAATAATTAAACTGAAGCAGCATCACAGAGGGGAGAAATGGTCAGAGAAGTGAGCTGCTGCTGCATTGTAGCATGTGGGATCTTGCTGTGCACCAGCTCCCCCAATGCTACCATTGCAGGCAGTAAGTGTTTTAATCAGTTAACCCATCATTTCAAAGTTTTTCCAAGGCTTTAGCATAAAAATGCAGTTCATCGCCCGATATATTTTTGTTTGGATGTTGCTGAGAGATTGTCTGTGTCACTGAGAGAGGAAAATCTGGGATCTTGCTGTGCAATCATTCTGTAATGATTTTCCTCTTTTCAACTAATGCTGTCTCTTTCCTCCCACGGGCCACTTGAAGATTCAAAGAGAGAAACTTTAGGATCAGGAGACCTTTGAACAACAGCTTTCACCAGAGGGGACACGGTCCTGAGGCCGGAGGCCTGGTCGACAGGCTGCACTGTGTGGGCGGGATTCTGTGTTTATTTACCTCAAGGATTAATCTCCTTTTGGGGACACTGGGTTTTAGGGGCCTCTGGTAAACTGGCTCCTGTCAGATTGGGGCCCTGTTGGTTTCAAAACAGGTTTGAAGCCTGGGGTTAAAATGACCAGGGCCTGGGATTTGACACAAACACATCAATCCCCAGTGAGTGTCTGACAGACAGGACTCCCCCAAAGAGAGAATAAAAACCTTAAATGATAAACTCTATCCAAAGACCTGTTCTAATATCAGAGTAAAACTACTTGTGGGATCTTGCTGTGTCTCAAACCACTTACAGAGTGGACTACATTGCAAGAAGGGTGACCAAATGTGATAATCCCATAAATAAGACCCAGGTTGGCCCAATCCCTGAGTGTCTGGGAGGGGATCTCTCTCTCTCTGTCCCCTCTCTCACACCCTCTCCAGCTTCTTTTGTTGATTTTTCAAACAAATAAAACCGTCCCACACACAGCAATGTGACTCGTGGGTATTTGAAGTGGGGGAGATGGAAATATTTTGCAGCACAAGGTGATTGTTTTGAGACAAAGGGGTAAAAAAACACAAGATGCAGACAAAGACAGAGAATGTGTGTGGGAAGGAGGGAGCGATAGAGGGATAAGATGTGTCTTTGTAGCAGGGCTGGGAAAGGGAGACAGGATCTGGGGGAGTGGGGAGAGAACGGGGGTCTCCAATATCCCATCATCGCCCAGCTCCAATCACTTCCTTCTAGAAAGTACCATCCACCAAAGTTAAATCCTGGGATGGAGGGGGTGATTTTAAAAAAACACAGGAGTCTCAAAGATATCCACAGCCTCTGGTTGGACAGAAAGTGGGATTGGAGCACATTCTGGAGCAGGAAGGGAGTACCCTGTGGGATCTCCCTGTGCGTCAATGGCCCACAGCATTGCTGGCACAGAGACTGCTGGGAAACTGTTTATCAAAGGGAATATTGTCAAATATAAATGTTGCAGTCTTTTAAAAGGTAAGATAAAGATTACCATGTACAAGGTTAAATCAGAGAAAGGGAAAATGATGAGAGATGGAGAAGGGGAGGGTGGAGAGAGAGAGAGAGAGAGAGAGAGAGAGAGAGAGAGCGTGGAGAAGAAAGAAAGTGGGAAGTGGTTTGAATTTGTCAAACAGCAGGATCTTTGTCATCCTGAAGCCAGGATTGAACCCTTAACCAACATCGGTGAACCACATAATCTGTCTGTGGTCCCACTGCTACTTGTGGGATCTTGCTGTGTCTGAAGGGACTGAAGGATCAGTAACAGGTTGAATACACCATTGGCTCAAAGACAGGAGACAGGACAGAGATTAATGAGGGTTTCAGACTGGAGGGCGCTACAGGCACATACAAGTTGGGAACTGTTTTCAGTAAAACGCAATTGATCCCAGGTCACTGCAGAGTGTAAGAATCTGATGCTATTCCCTCACTATCCTCCTCCAATCCCTGGGAAGATCTGCTCCCACACCACGTTTCACTGTTGACTGTGTTCGATATTTTGATACTTGCCTTCAAAATGCTGTCGCTCCCCCTTTCACATGATCTTTTCTCTCTTTTATCCTGAAGAACTTTTGTTTGGAAATCTGCAACGTGAAGATCCAAAATGTTCGAGGCCAGAAAAGAACAAACTCCAGAGGGGAAGCACGGGCCTGAGGCCTGAGGCCTGGTCGACAGGCTGCACCCCGTGGGGGCCCACGTGAGTTGTGTGTTTATTTACCCCGAGGTTTAATCTCCTCTGAGGGACCCTGGGTTTTAGGGGCCTCTGGGTAACTGGTTCCTGTCAGATTGCGGCCCTGTCATTTTTAAAACAGATTTGAAGCCTGGGGTTAAAGTAACTGGGGACTTGCGATTTAATACAAATATATGAATCCCCAAAAAGTGTCTGACAGACCAGACTCCCCAAGGAGGGAATTAAAACTTTAAATGAGAAATTAGAACAAGTCTTGGGGGAGAAGGAGAAGGGGAAAGGAAGGGGGAGGAGAGATTGGGGATGGATAGAGGGGAGGGAAGGCAGGGGGCAGTAGAGAGGGCAGAAGGAGAGCAGAGAAGGAAGGGAGAAGGAGAGAGGAGAGAAGGAGAGGGGGTAAGGAAGGGAGAAGGAGAGAGGGGAGAAGGAGAGAAGGGAGAAGGAGAGGGGGAGGAGTGGGGGAAGGAGAGAGGGGAGAAGGAGGGGTGGAAGGAAAAGGAAGGAGAGAGGGGAAGGAAGGGGAAGGAGATAGGGGAGAAGGAGGGGGGGAAGGAAGGGGGAAGGAGAGAGGGGGAAGGAATGGGGAAGGAGATAGGGGAGAAGGAGAGGCGGAGAAGGAGAGGGGGGAAGGAAGGGGGAAGTAGATGGGAGGAAGGAAGGGGAAGGAGATGGGGAAGGAAGGGGGAAGGAGATCGGGGGAAGGAGGGAGGAAAGGAACGAGAAAGTAGATGGGGGAAGGAGACAGGGACGAAGGAGAGGGGGGGAAGGAAGGGGGAAGGAAATGGGGGTAGGAAGGGGGAAAGAGATGGGGGAAGGAAGGGGGAAGGAGATGGGGGAAGGAGAGGGGGGAAGGAAGGGGGACCGAGATGGGTGGAAGGAGAGGGGGGAAGGAGATGGGGGGAAGGAGGGGGGGGGAAGGAGATGGGGGAAGTGGGGGGAAGGAAGGGGGAAGGAGATAAGTGGAAGGGGAGGAATGCTGTCTCTTTCCTCCCACCGGCCACTTGAAGATTCAAAGGGAGAAACATTCGGAACGGGAGACCTTTGAATAACAGCTTTCTCCAGAGGGGACACGTAAGGAGGGGGGGAAGGACGGGGGGAAGGAAGGAGGGGGCGGAAGGAAGGAGAGGGGGAGGAAGGAGAGAGTGGGAGGGAAGGAAGTAGAGGGGGTGAAGGAGGGGGGGAGGAGGGAGATGGGGGCAAGGAAGGAGATGGGAGAAGAGGAGATGGGTGAAGGCAGGAGATGGGGGAAGGAGGGGGGGAAGGAGGGGGAAGTAAGGGGGAAGGAAGGAAAGGGGGAGGAATGGGGAAGGAAGGAGATGGGGGAAGGAGAGGGGGAAGGAAGGGGGAAGGAAGGAGGTGGGGAAATAGAGTTGGGGAAGGAGGGGGGAAGGAGGGGGGAAGGAAAGGGAGGGAAGGAAGGAGATTGGGGGAAGTAGGTGGGAAGGAGAGGGTAGCAAGGAGATGGGGAAGGAGGGGGGAAGGGGAGGGGCACGGAAGGAAGGAGATGGCGGGGAAGGAGAGGGGAGAAATAGAAGGGGGAAGGAGGGTGGGAAGGAGAGGGGGAGGAAGGAGATGGGGGAAGGAGGGGGAAGGAGAGGGGCGCGGAAGGAAGGAGATGGCGGGGAAGGAGAGGGGGGAAAGAGAAGGGGGAAGGAGGGGTGAAGGAAGGAGGTAGGGAAGGAGAGGGGGAGAAGGAGAGGGGGTGGATGGAAGGAGATGGGGGGGAAGGAGAGGGGGCAAGAGAGGGGCCAAGGAAGGAGAGGGGGGAAGGAGAGAGGGGGAATGAAGGAGATGGGGGTAAGGAGGGGGGGAAGGAGGGGGGGAAGGACGGGGGAAGGAAGGTGGGGCGGAAGGAAGGAGGGGGAGGAAGGAGAGGGTGGGAGTGAAGGAGGGGGGAAGGAAGGAGATGGGGAAGTAAGGAGATGGGGGAAGGAGAGATGGGTGAAGGCAGGAGATGGGAGAAGGAGGGGGGAAGGAGGGGGGAAGTAAGGGGGAAGGAAGGAGAGGGGGAAGAAGGGGGAAGTAAGGAGATGGGGGAAGGAGAGGGGGAAGGAAGGGGAAAGGAAGGAGGTTGGGAAATAGAGTTGGCGAAGGAGGGGGGAAGGAGGGGGAAGGAGAGGGAGGGAAGGAAGGAGATTGCGGGAAGGAGGGGGGTAAGGAGAGGGGGGCGGAAGGAAGGAGATGGCGGGGAAGGAGAGGGGGGAAAGAGAATAGTGGAAGGAGGAGGGGAAGGAAAGAGGTGGGGAAAGAGAGATGGGGAAGGATGGGGGAAGGAGGGGGGAAGGAGAGTGGGGAAGTAAGGAGATTATGGGAAGGAGAGGGGGAAGGAAGGAGAGGTGGGAAGGAAGGAGAGCGGGGAAGAAGGACAGGGGTGTGAAAGGAGATGGGGAGGAAGGATGGGGGCGAGGGAAGGAGGGGGGAAGGAAGGAGATGGGGGGAAGGAGATGGGGTGAAGGAGAGGGGAGCAAGAAAGGGGGAAGGAAGGAGGGGGGAAGGAAGGGGGAAGGAAGGAGATGGGGAAGGGGGAAGGAAGGGGGAAGGAAGGAGATGGGGGAAAGAAGGAGATGGGGAAAGTAAGGAGACGGGGGCGAAGGAGAGGGGGAAGGCAGGAGATGGGGGCAAGGAGAGGAGGGGAAGGAGGGGAAAGGAAGGGGGAAGGAAGGAGACTGGGGAAGGAAGGGAGGAAGGAAGGGGGAAGGAAGGAGATGGGGGATGGAGGGGGGGAAGGAAGGGGCAAGGAAGGAGGGGGGAAGGAAGGGGTAAGGATGGAGAGGGGGGTAGGAAGGGGGAAGGAAGGAGATGGAGGGAAGGAGGGTGGAGAAGGAAGGGGGAAGGAAGGAGATGGGGGGAAGGAGATGGGGGGACGAAGGGGGAAGGAAGGAGGGAAAGAAAGGGGGAAGGAAGGAGATGGGGGGAAGGAGAGGGGAAAGGAAGCGGGAAGGTAGGAGAGGGCGAAGGAAAGAGAGACGGGGAAGGAAGGAGATGGGGGTAAGGAGGGTGCGGAAGGAAGGAGATGGGGGAAGGAGGGTGGAGAAGGACGGGGGAAGGAAGAAGATGGGAAAGGAGGGGGGAATGAAGGGGGAAGGAAGGAGCTGGGGGAAGGAGAGGGGGAAGGAAGGAGGACGGAAGGAGAGGGGGAAGGAAGGGGTAAGGAAGGAGATGGGGGAAGGTAGGGGGAAGGAGAGAGGGGGAAGGAGAGGGGGGAAGGAAGGGGGAAGGAGGTGGGGAAGGAAATGGGGGAAAGAGATGGGGGAAGGAGATGGGGGAAGGAAGGAGATGGGGAAGGAATGAGCTTGGGAAGGAAGGAGATGGGGGGAAGGAAGGTGATGGGGAGAAGGGGGAGAAGGAGAGGGGGAGATGGAAGGAGATTGCGGGGAAGGGGGGCAAGGAGAGGGGGCGGAAGGAAGAAGATGGGGGAAGGAGAGGGGGGGAAGAGAGGGTGGTAGGAGTGGGGGAAGGAAGGAGAAGGAGATGGGGGAAGGAAGGAGATGGGGAAGGAAGGAGATGGGGAAGGAAGGAGATGGGGGCGACGGAGAGGAGGGAAGAGAGGGTGGTAGGAGAGGGGGGAAGGAAGGAGGTGGGGAAGGAGAGGGGGAGAAGGAAGGAGAGGGTGGAGAAGGAAGGAGGAGGGGTTGTGAAAGAGTGGGGGTGGAGGAAGGAAATGGGGGAAGAAAGGAGATGGGGTAAGGAGAGGTGGAGAAGGAGAGGGGGTGGAAGGAAGGAGATGGCGGGAAGGAGGGTGGAAGAGAGGGGGCAAGGAAGGAGAGGGGGAAGTAAGGAGATGGGGAAGGAGAGATGGGTGAAGGCAGGAGATGGGGGAAGGAGGGGGGAAGGAGGGGGGAAGTAATTGGGAAGGAAGGAGAGGGGGAAGAAGGGGGAAGGAAGGAGATGGGGGAAGGAGAGGGGGGAAGGAAGGGGGAATGAAGGCGGTTGGGAAATAGAGTTGGGGAAGGAGGGGCGGAAGAAGGGGTGAAGGAGAGGGAGGGAAGGAAGGAGATTGGGGGGAAGGAGGGGGGAACGAGAGGGGGAGGAAGGAGACGGGTAAGGAGGGGTGGAAGGCGAGGGGGCGGAAGGAAGGAGATGGCGGGGAAGGAGAGGGGGGAACGAGAAGGGGGGAAGGAGGAGGGGAAGGAAGGAGGTGGGGAAGGAGAGGTGGGGAAGGATGGGGGGAAGGAGGGGGGCAAGGAGAGGGGGGAAGTAAGGAGATTGGGGGAAGGAGAGGGGGAAGGAAGGAGAGGGGGAAGGAAGGAGAGCGGGGAGGAAGGACAGAGGGTGTGAAAGGAGATGGGGAGGAAGGAGAGGGGGCGAGGGAAGGAGGGGGCGAGGGAAGGAGGGGGGAAGGAAGAAGATGATGGGGAAGGAAGGAGATGTGGAAAGGAGAGGGGGGAAGGCAGGAGATGGGGGAAGGAGATGGGGTGAAGGAGAGGGGAGCAAGAAAGGGGGAAGGAAGGAGAGGGGGGAGGGAAGATGAAGGAAATAGATCGGGGAAGCGGGGGGAAGGAGAGGGGGGAAGGAAGGGGGAAGGAAGGAGACTGGGGAAGGAGGGGAGGAAGGAAGGGGGAAGGAAGGAGATGGGGGATGGAGAGGGGGGAAGGAAGGGGGAAGGAAGGAGGGGGGAAGGAAGGGGGAAGGAAGGAGAGAGGGAGAAGGAAGGGGGGAGGAAGGAGATGGAGGGAAGGAGGGTGGGGATGGAAGGGGGAAGGAAGGAGATGGGGGGAAGGAGATGGGGACGAAGGGGGAAGGAAGGAGGGGAAGGAAGGGGGAAGGAAGGAGATGGGGGAAGGAGAGGGGGGAAGGAAGGGGGAAGGAAGAAGAGGGGGGAAGGAAAGAGAGACGGGGTAGGAAGGAGATGGTGGTAAGGAGGGTGGGGAAGGAAGGAGATGGGGAAGGAGGGAGGGGAAGGACGGGGGAAGGAAGAAGATGGGGGAAGGAGAGTGGGGAAGGAAGGGGAAGGAAGGAGATGGGGAAGGAGAGGGGGGAAGGAAGGGGAAGGAAGGAGATGGGGAAGGAGAGGGGGAAAAGGAAGGAGGATGGAAGGAGGGGGGAAGGAAGGGGGTAGGAAGGAGATGCAGGAAGGTAGGGGGAAGGAGAGAGGGGGGGAAGGAGAGGGGGAAGGAAGGTGGAAGGAGGGGGGAAGGAATTGGGAGGGAAAGAGATGGGGGAAGGAAGGAGATGGGGAAGGAAGGAGATGGGGAAGGAAGGAGATGGGGGAAGGAAGGTGATGGGGGAGAAGGGGGAGAAGGAGATTGCGGGGAAGGAGGGGGAAGGAGAGGGGGCGGAAGGAAGGAGATGGGGTGGAAGGAGAGGGGGGTAGAGAGGGGTGTAGGAGTGGGGGAAGGAAGGGGAAGGAGATGGGGGAAGGAAGGAGATGGGGAAGGAAGGAGATGGGGATGGAAGGCGAAGGGGGAAGGCAGGAGATTGGGGCGAAGGAGGGGGGGAAGAGAGGGGGGTAGGAGAGGGGGGAAGGAAGGAGGTGGGGAAGGAGAGGGGGGAGAAGGAAGGAGAGGGGGAGAAGGAAGGGGGGTTGAAAGAGTGGGGGCGGAGGAAGGAAATGGGGGAACGAAGGAGATGGGGGAAGGAGGGGGAAAGGAAGGAGGGGGGAAGGAAGGAGAGGTGGGGAGGAAGGAGAGGGGGGAGGGAAGGAGGGGTGAAGGAAGGAGAGGGGAAGTAAGGAGATGGGGGAAGGTGAAGGGGGAAGGAGGGGGGAAGGAAGGAGACGGGTGAGGAAGGAGAGGGGGCGAGGGAAGGAGGGGGTGAAGGAAGGAGCGGGGAAGGAAGGAGATGAGGGGGAAAGAAGGAGATGGGGAAGGAGAGGGGGTGAAGGAGAGGGGGTGAAGAAAGTGGGAAGGAAGGAGAGTGGGAAGGAAGAGGAAGGAAGGAGATGGGGCAAGGGGGAAAGGAAGGGGGAAGGAAGGAGATGGGGGAAAGAAGGAGATGGGGAAGGAAGGAGATGGAGGAAGGAGAGGGGGAAGGCAGGAGATGGGGGAAGGAGAGGAGGGAAAGGAGGGGAAAGGAAGGGGGAAGGAATGAGATGGGGGAAGGTAGGGGGAAGGAAGGAGATGGGGGAAGGTAGGGGGTAAGGAGAGAGGGGGATGGAGAGGGGGAAGGAGGGGGGAAGGAGATGGGGGAAAGAGATGGGGGAAGGAGAACGGGGGAAGGAAGGAGATGGGGAAAGAAGGAGATGGGGAAGGAAGGAGATGGGGGAAGGAAGGTGATGCCGGAGAAAGGGAAAAGAGAGGGGGCAAGGAAGGAGATTGGGGGAAGGAGGGGGGAAGGAGAGGGGGCGGAAGGAAGGAGATGGGGGGAAGGAGAGGGGGGGACGGGAGGGGGGTAGGAGTGGGGGAAGGAAGTGGAAAGAGATGAAGGAGATGCGGAAGGAAAGAGATGGGGAAGGAAGGAGAGGGGGGAAGGCAGGAGATGGGGGCGAAGGAGAGGGGGGTAAGAGAGGGGGTTAGGAGTGGGGGAAGGAAGGAGGTGGGGAAGGAGAGGGGGGCAGAAGGAAGGAGAGGGGGAGAAGGAAGGATAGGGGGCTGAAAGAGTGGGGGTGGAGGAAGGAAATGGGGGAAGGAGGGGGGAAAGGAAGGAGGGGGAAGGAAGGAGAGGTGGGGAGGAAGGGGGAAGGAAGGAGATGGGGAAGGAGAGGGGGAAGGAAGGGGGAAGGAAGGAAGGACATGGGGTAGGGTGAGGCGGGAAGGCAGGAGATGGGGGAAGGAGAAGGGGGGAAGGAGGGGGGAAGGAAGGAGAGGGGGAAGGAAGGGGGAAGGAGGGAGATGGGGGAAGGAGAGGGGGGGAAGGAAGGGGGAAGGAAGGAGATGGGGGAAGGTGAGGGGGGAAGGAAGGGGGAAGGAAGGAAGGAGATGGGGGAAGGAGAAGGGATGAAGGAGGGGGGAAGGAAGGAGATGGCGGAAAAGGAGAGGGGGAAATAGAGGGGGGAAGGAAGGAGGTGGGGAAGGAGAACTGGGGAAGGAGGGGGGGAGGGGGGAAGGAGAGGGAGAGGAAGGAGATTGGGGAAGGGGGATGAAGGAAGGAGAGGGGGAAGGAAGGAGAGCGGGGCGGAAGGACAGGGGGTGTGGGAAGGAGACGGGGAGGAAGGAGAGGGGGCGACGGAAGGAGGGGGTGAGGGAAGTAGAGGGGAAAGAAGGAGATGAGGGGGAAGCAAGGAGATGGGGGAAGGAGGGGGGAAGGAGAGGGGGTGAAGGAGAGGGGAGCAAGAAAGGGGGAAGGAAGGAGAGGGGGAAGGAAGTAGAAGGAAGGAGATGGGGGAAGCGGGGGGAAGGAGAGGGGGGAAGAAAGGGGGAAGGAAGGAGATGGGGAAGGGGGAGAAGGAAGGGGAAGGAAGGAGATGGGGGGAAGAAGGAGATGGGGGAAGGAGAGGGAGAAGGCAGGAGATGGGGGAAGGAGAGGAGGGGAAGGTGGGGAAAAGAAGGGGGAAGGAAGGAGATTGGGGGAAGGAGGGGGGAAGGAAGGGGGAAGGAACGAGATGGGGGGATGGGGAGGGGGGAAAGAAAGGGGCAAGGAAGGAGGGGGAAGGAAGCGGGAAGGAAGGAGAGAGGGGGAAGGAGGGTGGGAAGGAAGGAGATGGGGAACAAGGGGGGAAGGAAGGGGGAAGGAAGGAGGGGAAGGAAGGGGGAAGGACGGAGATGGGGAAGGAGGGGGGAAGGAAGGGGGAAGGAAGGAGATGGGGGAAGGAGAGGGGGAAAGGAATGGGGAAGGAAGGAGATGGGGGGAAGGAAGGTTGGTAAGGAAGGGGGAAGGAGAGAGAGGGGAAGGAGGGGGTGAAAGGACAGAGGGGGAAGGAGAGTGGAGGAATCAAGGGGGAAGGAAGGGGGAAGGTGGGGGGGGCAGGAGATGGGGGATGGAGAGGGGGGATGGAGGGGGGAAGGAGATGGGGAAGGAGATGGGTGGGGAAGGAAGGCGATGGGGGTGAAGAGGGAAGCAGGTGGGAAGGAGATGGGGGAAGGAAGGAGATGGGGGAAGGAAAGAGAATGGGGGAAGGAGGGGGAAGGAGAGGGGGCGGAAGGAAGGAGATGGGGCAAAGGAGAGGGGGGAAGGGAGGGGGTAGGAGTCGGGGGAAGGAAGGAGGGGGAAGGAGAGGGGGAGAATGAAGGAGGGGAGGGTGAAAGAGTGGGGGTGGAGGAAGGAGATGGGGGAAGGAAGGAGATGGGGAAAGGAAGGATGGGGGAAGGAAGGAGAGGTGGGGAGGAAGGAGAGAGGGGTAGGGAAGGAGGGGGTGAATGAAGGAGAGGCGGAAAGGAAGGAGATGGGGAAGGAGAGGGGGAAGGCAGGAGATGGGGGAAGGAGAAGGGGGAAGGAGGGGGGAAGGATGGAGAGGGGGAAGGAAGGGGGAAGGAAGGAGATGGGGGAAGGGGGGACGGACGGGGGAAGGAAGGAGATGGGGGGAAGGAGATGAGGCGAAGGAAGGAGATGGGTGGAAGCAAGGAGAGGGGGGTGAAGGAGGGGTGAAGGAAGGAGATGGGGGGAAGGAAGGAGATGGGGGAAGGAGGGGGAGGAAGGAAGTGGGAAGGAAGGAGATGGGGGAAGGAAGGAGATGGTGAAGGAGAGTGAGGAGGCAGGAGATGGGGGAAGGAGGGGGGGGATGGAAGGTGGAGGAGAGAGGTGGGAAGGAGAGAGGGGGAAGGAGGGGGGGAAGGAGGGGGGAAGGCGATGGGGGGAATGAAGGCGATGGGGGGGAAGGGGGAAGGGAGATGGGGAAGGACGGAGATGGGGGAAGGAAGGAGATGGGGAAGGAGAGGGGGGAGAAGGAGAGGGGGCGGAAGGAAAGAGATGGGGGAAGGAGAGGGGGGAAGTGAGGGGGAAGGGGGTGAAGGAAGGAGAGGGGAACGAGAATGGGGAAAGGAGAGAGGGGGAATGAAGGAGTTGGGGGGTAAGGAGGGGGTTTGGAGGGGGGAAGGAAGGAGTGGGCGGAAGGAAGGAGGGGTGAGGAAGGAGAGGGTGGGAGGGAAGGGAGGGGGGAATGAAGGAGAGGGGGTGAAGGAGGGGGGAGAGGAAGGAGATGGGGGAAGGAAGGAGATGGGGGGAAGGAGAGATGTGTGAAGGCAGGAGATGGGGGAAGGAGGGAAGGAGGGGGAAGGAGGGGGGAAGGAGAGGGGGAAGGAGAGGGGGTAAGGAGGAGGGGAAGGAGATGGCGGAAGGAAGGTGATGGGGGGAAGGGCGGAAGGAGATGGGGGAAGGACGGAGATGGGGGAAGAAAGGAGATGGGGGAAGAGAGGGGGGTAAGGAGGGGGGAAGGAGAGGAGAGGAAGGAAGGAGATGGGGGAAGGAGAGGGGGAGAAGGAGAGGGGGCGGAAGGAGGGAGATGGGGGAAGGATTGGGGGAAGAGAGGGGGGATGGAGGGGGAAGGAAGAAGAGGGGGGAAGGAGAGAGGGGGAATGAAGGAGATGGGTGTAAGGAGGGGGAAGGAGGGGGGAAGGAAGGAGGGGGCAGAAGGAAAGAGAATGGGGGAAGGAGGGGGAAGGAGAGGGGGCGGAAGGAAGGAGATGGGGCAAAGGAGAGGGGGGAAGAGAGGGGGTAGGAGTGGGGGGAAGGAAGGATGGGGGGAAGGAGAGGGGAGAATGAAGGAGGGGAGGGTGAAAGAGTGGGGGTGGAGGAAAGAGATGGGGGAAGGAAGGAGGGGGGAAGGAAGGAGAGGTGGGGAGGAAGGAGAGAGGGGTAGGGAAGGAGGGTGTGAATGAAGGAGAGGGGGGAAGGAAGGAGATGGGGAAGGAGAGGGGGAAGGCAGGAGATGGGGGAAGGAGAAGGGGGAAGGAGGGGGAAGGATGGAGAGGGGGAAGGAAGGGGGAAGGAAGGAGATGGGGGAAGGGGGGACAGACGGGGGAAAGGAAGGAGATGGGGGGAAGGAGTGGGAGGAAGGAAGTGGGATAGAAGGAGATGGGGGGAGGAAGGAGATGGGTGGAAGCAAGGAGAGGGGAGTGAAGGAGGGGTGAAGGAAGGAGATGGGGGGACGGAAGGAGATGGGTGGAAGCAAGGAGAGGTGGTGAAGGAGGGGGAAGGAAGGAGATGGGGGAAGTATGGAGATGGGGAAGGAGAGTGAGGAGGCAGGAGATGGGGGGAAGGAGAGATGGGGGAAGGAGGGGGGGAAGGAGTGAGGGGGGAATGAGAGGGGGGAAGGAAGGGGGAAGGAAGGGGTAGGAGAGGGGGGAAAGAGAGGGGGGGAAGGAGGGGGAAGGCGATGGGGGGAAGGAAGGCGATGGGGGGAAGGGGAAGGAGATGGGGAAGGACGGAGATGGGGGATGGAAGAAGTTGGGGGGAAAGAGAGGGGAAGGAGGAAGGAGATGGTGAAGGATAGGGGGAGAAGGAGAGGGGGCGGAAGGAAAGAGATGGGGGAAGGAGTTGGGGAAGAGAGGGGGGAAGGGGTGAAGGAAGGAGAGGGGAAGGAGAATGGGGGAAGGAGAGAGGGGGAATGAAGGAGATGGGGGGTAAGGACGGGGGGTTGGAGCGGGGAAGGAAGGAATGGGCGGAAGGAATGAGGGGGAGGCAGGAGAGGGTGGGAAGGAACGAGGGGGGAAGGAAGGGGGGGGTGAAGGAGGGGGAGAGGAAGGAGATGGGGGGAAGGAAGGAGATGGGGAAGGAGAGATGTGTGAAGGCAGGAGATGGGGGAAGGGGGGAAGGAAGGGGAAGGAGGGGGGAAGGAGAGGGGGGAAGGAGGAGGGGAAGCAGATGGGGGAAGGAAGCCGATGGGGGAAGGGCGGAAGTAGATGGGGGAAGGACGGAGATGGGGGGAAGAAAGGAGATGGGGGAAAGAGAGGGGGGAAGGAGGGGGGGAAGGAGAGGAAAGGAAGGAGGGAGATGGGGGAAGGATTGGGGGGAAGAGAGGGGGGAAAGGGGCAAGGAAGAAGAGGGGGGAAGGAGAGAGGGGGAATGAAGGAGATGGGGGTAAGGAAGGGGGAAGAGGGGGAAGGAAAGAGGGGGTGGAAGGAAGGAGGGGGGAGGAAGGAGAGGGTGGGAGGGAAGGAGGGGGGAAGGAAGGAGAGGGGTTGAAGGAGGCGGGGAGGAAGGAGATGGGGGAAGGAAGGAGATGGGGAAGGAGAGATGGGTGAAGGCAGGAGATGGGGGAATGACGGGGGAAGGAGGGGGAAGGAAGGAGATGTAGGGGAAGGAGAGGGGGAAGAAGAGAGGGGGGAAGGAGGCGGGAAGCAAGGAGATGCAGAGGAAGGAGATGGGGGGAGGAGGGGGCAAGGAAGCAGATGGGGGAAGGAGAGGGGAATGAAGGAGTAAGGAAGGAGATGGGGAAGGAGGGGGGAAGGAAGGGGGAAGGAAGGCGATGAGGGGAAGGAGAGGGGGAAGGAAGGAGATGGTGGTGAAGGAGAGGGTGGAAGGGGGGGAAGGAAGTAGATGTAGAGGAAGGAGATGGGGGCAGGAGGGGGCAAGGAAGCAGATAGGGGGAAGGAGAGGGGAAGGAAGGAGGAAGGAAGGAGATGGGGAAGGAGGGGAAGGAAGGGGGAAGGAAGGCGATGAGGGGAAGGAGAGGGGGAAGGAAGGAGATGGTGGTGAAGGAGAGGGTGGAGGGGGGGAAGGAAGTAGATGTAGAGGAAGGAGATGGGGGCAGGAGGGGGCAAGGAAGGAGATGGGGGAAGGGGAGGGGGGAAGGAAGGGGAAGGAGGGGGAAGGAAGGAGAGGGGGAAAGAAGGGGGAAGGAAGGGGGTAAGGAAGAGGGAAGGAAGGAAATTGGGGGAGGGGGGAAGACAGGGGGAAGGAAGGAGATTGGAGGAAGGAGAGGGGGAAGGAAGGGGGAAGGAAGGAGATGGGGTGATGGAGAGGGGGGTGAAAGAAGGGTAAAGGAAGGAGATGGGGGAAGGTATGGGGGGAAGGCAGGAGATAGGGGAAGGAGGGGGGGAAGGAAGGGGGAAGGAAGGAGATGGGGGCGAAGGTGAGGGGGGAAGGAAGGGGGAAGGAAGGAGATGGGTGGAAGCAAGAGAGGGGGATGAAGGAAGGGGGGGAGGAAGGAGATGGCGGAAAAGGAGAGGGGGAAAGAGAAGGGGGAAGCGGGGGGGGGAAGGAAGGAGGTGGGGAAGGAGAGGTGGGGAAGGAGGGGGTCAAGGGGAAGGAGAGGGGGGAGGAAGGAGATTGGGGGAAGGGGGGGTGAAGGAAGGAGAGGGGGAAAGGAAGGAGATCGGGGAGGAAGGACAGGGGGTGTGGGAAGAAGACGGGGAGGAAGGAGAGGGGCGAGGGAAGGAGGGGGCGAGGGAAGGAGAGGTGAAGGAAGGAGATGAGGGGAAAGGAAGGAAATGGGGGAAGGAGAGGGGGGAAGGCAGGAGAGGGGGTGAAGGAGAGGGGAGCAAGAAAGGGGGAAGGAAGGAGAGGGGGAAGGAAGGGGAAGGAAGGAGATGGGGAAGTGGGTTGAAGGAGAGGGGGGAAGGAAGTGTGAAGGAAGGAGATGGGGAAGGGGGGAAGGAAGGGGGAAGGAAGGAGATGGGGGAAGGAGAGGGGGAAGGAGATGGGGGAAGGAGAGGAGGGGATGGAGGGGAAAGGAAGGGGGAAGGAAGGAGATTGGGGGAAGGAGGGGGGAAGGAAGGAGATGGGGGATGGAGAGGAGGGAAAAAAGGGCAAGGAAGGAGGGGGGAAGGAAGGGGGAAGGAAGGAGAGAGGAGGAGTAGTGTGGGGAAGGAAGGAGATGGGGAAGGAGGGGGGAAGGAAGGGGAAAGGAAGGAGGGGAAGGAAGGGGGAAGGAAGGAGATAGGTGGAAGGAGAGGGGAGAAGGAAGAGGGAAGGAAAGAGATGGGGGATGGTGAGGGGGAAGGAAGGGGGAAGGAAGGAGATGGGGGAAGGAGAGGGGGAAGGAATGGGGAAGGAAGGAGATGAGGGAAGGGGGGAAGGAAGGGGGAAGGAAGGACAGGGGGGAAGGAAAGAGAGAGAGGGAAGGAAGGAGATGGGGGAAGGAGGGTGGGGAAGGAAGGGGGAAGGAGAGAGAGGGGAAGGAGGGGGTGAAAGGAGAGAGGGGGAAGGAGAGTGGAGGAATCAAGGGGGAAGGAAGGGGGAAGGGGGAAGGAGATGGGGGAAGGAGAGGGGGAAGGAGGGGGGAAGGAAATGGGGAGAAGGAGATGGGTGGGGAAGGAAGGCGATGGGGGTGAAGTGGGGAAACAGGCGGGAAGGAGATGGGGGAAGGAAGGAGATTGGGGAAGGAAGGAGATGGGGGTAAGAAAGGAGATGGGGAAGGAAAGAGAATGGGGGGAAGGAGGGGGGAAGGAGAGGGGGCGGAAGGAAGGAGATGGGGGCAAAGGAGATGGGGAAGAGAGGGGGGTAGGAGTGGGGGGAAGGAAGGGGGGAAGGAGAGGGGGAGAATGAAGGGGGGTGAAAGAGAGAGGGTGGAGGAAGGAGATGGGGGAAGGAAGGAGATGGGAGGAAAGGAAGGAGGGGGAAGGAAGGAGAGGTGGGGAGGAAGGAGAGGGGGTAGGGAAGGAGGGGGTGAAGGAAGGAGGGGGGAAGGAAGGAGATGGGGAAGGAGAGGTGGGAAGGCAGGACATGGGGGAAGGAGAAGGGGGGAAGGAGGGGGAAGGATGGAGAGGGGGAAGGAAGGGGGAAGGAAGGAGATGGGGGAAGGGGGGAAGAACGGGGGAAGGAAGGAGATGGAGGGATGGAGAGGGAGGAAGGAAGGGGGAAGGAAGGAGATGGGGGAAGGAAGGAGATGGGTGGAAGGAATGAGAGGGGGTGAAGGAGGGGGGAAGGAAGGAGATGGGGGAAGGAGATGTGGGGAAAGAGAGGGAGATGGAGGGGGGAAGGAATGGGTAAGAAAGGAGAGGGGGAAGGAAGGAGATGGGGGAAGGATGGGGGGTACGGAAGGGTGCAGAGAGGGGGGAAGTAGAGAGGGGGAAGGAAGGAGATGGGTGGAAGCAAGGAGAGGGGTGTGAAGGAGGGGGAAGGAAGGAGAGGGGTTGAAGGAGGCGGGGAGGAAGGAGATGGGGGGAAGGAAGGGGATGGGGAAGGAGGGGGGACGGAGGGGGAAGGAAGGAGATGTAGGGGAAGGAGAGGGGGGAAGGAGAGAGGGGGGAAGGAAGGAGGGGGGAATGAGACGGGGAAGGAAGGAGATGGTGGTGAAGGAGAGGGGGAAAGGAGAGGGGGACGGAAGGAGATGGGGAGGAAGGAGATGGGGGAGGAGGGGGGAAGGAAGGAGATGGGGGAAGAAGGGGGGTAGGAAGGGGCAAGGAAGGAGATGGGGAAGGAGAGGGGGAAGGAAGAGGGAAGGAGGGGGAAGGAAGGAGAGGGGCAATGAACGGGGAAGGAGAGGGGGGAAGGAAGGGGGAAGGAAGGAGATGGGGGATGGAGAGGGGGGTGAAGGAAGGGGGAAGGATGGAGAGGGGGAAGGAAGGGGGAAGGAAGGAGGAAGGAAGATGGGAAGGAAGGGGAAGGGAGGAGATGGGGGAATGAGAGGGGGGAAGGAAGGGGGAGGGAAGGAGAGGGGGGAACGAAGGGGGAAGAAAGGAGATGGGGGGATGGTGAGGGGGGAAGGAAGGGGGAATGAAGGGGGAAGGAAGGAGGGGGAAGGAAGGGGGAAGGAAGGAGAGAGGGGGAAGGAGGGTGGGGAAGGAAGGAGATGGGGGAAGGAGGTGGGAAGGAAGGGGGAAGGAAGGAGGAGGAGGAAGGGGGAAGGAAGGAGATGGGGGGAGGAGAGGGGGAAGGAAGGGGGAAGGAAGGAGATGGGGAAGGATGGGGGTAAGGAAGGGGGCAGAGAGGAGGGAAGGAGAGAGGGGGGAAGGAGAGAGGGGGGAAGGAAGGAGATGGGTGGAAGCAAGGAGAGGGGTGTGAAGGAGGGGGAAGGAAGGAAATGGGGGAAGGAGAAGGGGAGGCAGGAGATGGGGGAAGGAGATGGGGGAAGGAGAGGAGGAAGGAAGGAGATGGGGAAGGAGGGGGGTAAGGAAGGGGGAAGGAGAGATGGGGGAAGGAGAGAGGGGAAGGAAGGTGGAGGAGTGAGGGGGGAGAGAGGGGGGAGGGAGAGGGGGGAAGAAAGGAGGAAGGAAGTGGGAAGGAAGGAGATAGGGAAGGAGGGGGGAAGGAGAGAGGGGGAAGGAGGGGGAAGGAAGGAGGGAGGGGGGAAGGAAGGAGGAAGGAAGGGGGAAGGAAGGAGATAGGGAAGGAGGGGGGAAGGAGAGAGGGGGAAGGAGGGGGGAAGGAAGGAGGGAGGGGGAAGGAAGGAGGGGGGAATGAGAGGGGGAAGGAAGGAGATGGTGGTGAAGGAGAGGGGGGAAGGAGAGGGGGAAGGAAGGAGATGGGGAGGGGGGAAGGAAAGAGATGGGGGAAGAAGGGGGGTAGGAAGGGGGAAGGAAGGAGATGGGGAGGAAGGGGGACGGAGGGGGAAGGAAGGAGAGGGGCAATGAAGGGGGGAAGGAAGGGGGAAAGAAGGAGATTGGGGGAAGGGTGGAAGGAAGGGGGAAGGAAGGAGATGGGAGGAAGGAGAGGGGGGAATGAAGGGGGAAGGAAGGAGATGGGGATGGAGAGGGGGTGAAGGAAGGGGGAAGGAAGGAGATGGGGGGAGGAGGGTGGTGAAGGAAGGGGGAAGGAAGGAGATGGGGGAAGGAGGGGGGGAACGAAGGGGGGAAGGAAGGAGATGGGGGAATGAGAGGGGGGAAGGAAGGGGGAGGGAAGGAGAGGGGGGAAGGAAGGGGGAAGGAAGGAGATGGGAGGGTGGTGAGGGGGGAAGGAAGGGGGAATGAAGGGGGAAGGAAGGAGGGGGGAAGGAAGGGGGAAGGAAGGAGAGGGTAGGAAGGATGAAGAGAGGGGGAAGGAAGGAGATGGGGGGAAGGAAGGGGGAAGGAAGGAGATGGGGGAAGGAGAGGGGGAAGGAAGGAGATGGGGGAAGGAGGGGGGGAAGAAAGGAGGAAGGAAGGGGGAAGGAAGGAGATGGGGGAAGGAGGGGGGAAGGAAGGGGTTAGGAAGGAAATGGGGGAAGGATGGGAGAAGGAAGGAAATGGGGGGAAAGGAGGGAGCGAAGGAAGGGGGAAGGAAGGAAATGGGGGAAAGAGGCAGGGGAAGGAAGGGGGAAAGAAGGTGTTGGGAGGGAAGGAGGGGGGAAGGAAGGAGGTGGGGGAAGGAGGGTGGGAAGGAAGGGGGAAGGAAGGAGACGGGGGAAGGAGAGGGGAAAGGAAGGGGGATGGAAAAATGTAGGGGGAAGGAGGGGTGGGGAAGGAAGGGGGAAGGAAGGGGAAGGAAGGAGATGGGGGCATGAGGAGGGGAAGGAAGGGGGAGGGAAGGAGATGGGGGAAGGAGGGGGGAAGGAGAGAGGGGGGAAGGAGGGGGAAGGAGGTAGGGGGGAAGGAAGGAGGGGGGAATGAGAGGGGGAAGGAAGGAGATGGTGGTGAAGGAGAGGGGGGAATGAGAGGGGGAAGGAAGGAGATGGTGGTGAAGGAGAGGGGGGAAGGAGAGGGGAAGGAAGGAGATGGGGAAGAAGGGGGGTAGGAAGGGGGAAGGAAGGAGATGGGGAAGGAGAGGGGGGAGGAAGGGGTAAGGAGGGGGAAGGACGGAGAGGAGCAATGAAGGGGGAAGGAAGGGGGGCAAGGAAGGGGGAAAGAAGGAGATTGGGGGAAGGGTGGAAGGAAGGGGGAAGGAAGGAGATGGGAGGAAGGAGAGTGGGGAAGAAGGGGGAAGGAAGGAGATGGGGGATGGAGAGGGGGGTGAAGGAAGGGGGAAGGAAGGAGATGGGGAAGGAAGGGGGAAGGAAGGAGAGAGGGGGAAGGAGGGTGGGGAAGGAAGGAGATGGGGGAAGGAGGTGGGAAGGAAGGGGGAACGAAGGAGGAGAAGGAAGGGGGAAGGAAGGAGATGGGGGAAGGATGGGGGGTAAGGAAGGGGGCAGAGAGGGGGGAAGGAGAGAGGGGGAAGGAGAGAGGGGGGAAGGAAGGAGATGGGTGGAAGGAAGGCGATGGGGCAAAGAGCGGAAGGAGATGGGGGAAGGACGGAGATTGGGGGGGACGGAAGGAGATGGAGGGAAAGGGGGGGAAGGAGGGGGGTAAAGAGAGGAGAGGAAGGAAGGAGATGGGGAAGGAGAGGGGGGAAGAGAGGGGGGAAGGTGGCAAGGAAGGAGAGGGGGGAAAGAGAGAGGGGGAAGGAATGAGATGGGAGTAAGGAGGGGGAAGGAGGTGGGGGGAAGGAAGGGGGAAGTAAGGAGACGGGGAAGGAGGGGGAGAAGGAAGGGAGAAGGAAGGAGATGGGGGAAGGAGAGGGGAAAGGGAGGGGGATGGAAGGAGATAGGGGGAAGGAGGGGTGGGGAAGGAAGGGGGAAGGAAGGAGATGGGTAGGAGGGGGGTGGAAGGAAGGGGAAAGGAAGGAGATAAGGGGGAAGGAAGGAAGGAAGGAGATGGCGGGGGAAGGAGAGGGGGAAAGAAGGAGAGGGGGGAAGGAAGGGGGTAGGAGAGGGGGAAAGGTGATGGCGGGAAGGAGAGGGTGGGCAGGAGATTGGGGAAGGAGAGGGGGGAAGGAAGGGGGACGGAGAGAGGGGGAAGGAGAGGGGGTGAAGGAGGGGGGCAATGAGAGGGGGGAAGGAGAGAGGGGGAAGGAGGGGGAGAGGAAGGAGATGGGGAAGGAAGGAGATGGGGGAAGGAGAGATGGGTGAAGGCAGGAGATGGGGAAGGGGGGAAGGAGGGGGGAAGGAAGGGGGAAGGAGAGGGGAGAAGGAGAGGGGAAGGAGGGGGAAGGAGATGGGGGAAGCAAGGCGACGGGGGGAAAGAGCGGAAGGAGATGGGGGAAGGACGGAGATGGGGGGAAGGAAGGAGATGGAGGGAAAGAGAGGGGTGGAAGGAGAGGGGTAAAGAGAGAAGAGGAAGGAAGGAGATGGGGGAAGGAGAGGGGGGGAAGAGAGGGGGGAAGGGGGAAGGAGAGAGGGGGAATGAAGCAGATGGGGGTAAGGAGGGGGAAAGGAGGGGGGGAAGGAAGGAGGGGGCGGAAGGAAGGAGGGGGAGGAAGGAGAGGGTGGGAGGGAAGGAGGGGGGAAGGAAAGAGAGGGGTTGAAGGAGGCGGGGAGGAAGGAGATGGGGGGATGTTGAGGGGGGAAGAAGGGGAAATGAAGGGGGAAGGAAGGAGGGGGGAAGGAAGGGGGAAGGAAGGAGAGAGGGGGAAGGAGGGTGGGGAAGGAAGGAGATGGGGGAAGGAGGTGGGAAGTAAGGGGGAAGGAAGGAGGAGAAGGAAGGGGGAAGGAAGGAGATGGGGAAGGAGAGGGGGAAGGAAGGGGGAAGGAAGGAGATGGGGAAGGATGGGGGTAAGGAAGGGGGCAGAGAGGGGGGAAGGAGAGAGGGGGGAAGGAGAGAGGGGGAAGGAAGGAGATGGGTGGAAGCAAGGAGAGGGGTGTGAAGGAGGGGGAAGGAAGGAGATGAGGGAAGGAGAAGGGGAGGCAGGAGATGGGGGAAGGAGATGGGGGAAGGAGAGGAGGATGGAAGGAGATGGGGAAGGAGGGGGGTAAGGAAGGGGGAAGGAGAGATGGGGAAAGAGGGGGGAAGGAAGGTGGAGGAGAGAGGGGGAGGAGAGAGGGGGGAAGGAGAGGGGGAAGAAAGGAGGAAGGAAGGGGGAAGGAAGGAGATAGGGAAGGAGGGGGGAAGGAGAGAGGGGGAAGGAGCCGGGAAGGAAGGAGGGAGGGGGGAATGAGAGGGGGAAGGAAGGAAGGAGATCGGTGAGGGAGGGTGGTGAAGGAAGGGGGAAGGAAGAAGATGGGGGAAGGAGGGGGGGAAGGAAGGGGGAAGGAAGGAGGGGAAGGAAGGGGGAAGGAAGGAGATGGGGGAATGAGAGGGGGAACGAAGGGGGAGGGAAGGACAGGGGGGAAGGAAGGGGGAAGGAAGGAGATGGTAGGGTGGTGAGGGGGGAAGGAAGGGGGAATGAAGGGGGAAGGTTTGAGGGGGGAAGGAACAGGGAAGGAAGGAAATGGGGAAGGAGAGGGGGGAAGGAAGGAGATGGGGGGAGGAGAGGGTGTGAAGGAAGGGGGAAGGAGATGGGGGAAGGAGCGGGGAGAAGGAAGAGGGAAGGAAGGAGGGGGCGAAAGAGACTGGGGAGGAAAGGGGAAGGAAGGAGATGGGGGAAGGAGGGGTCGGAAGGAGAGGGGGGAAGGAAGGAGATGGGGGAAGGAGTGGGGGGAAGAAAGGAGGAAGGAAGGGGGAAGGAAGGAGATGGGGGAAGGAGGGGGGAAGGAAGGGGTTAGGAAGGAGATGGAGGAAGGAGAGGGGGGAAGGAAGGGAGAAGGAAGGAAATGGGGGAAGGAGGCGGGGAAGGAGATGGGTAGGAGGGGGGTGGAAGGAAGGGGAAAGGAAGGAGATAAGGTGGAAGGAAGGAAGGAAGGCGATGGTGGGGGAAGGAGAGGGGGAAGGAAGGAGAGGGGGGAAGGAAGGGGGTAGGAGAGGGGGAAAGGTGATGGCCGGAAGGAAGGAGGGGGGAGGAAGGAGAGGGTGGGAGGCAAGGAGGGGGGAAGGAAAGAGAGGGGTTGAAGGAGGCGGGGAGGAAGGAGATGGGGGAAGGCGAGATGGGTGAAGGCAGGAGATGGGGGAAGGAGGGGGGAAGGAGGTGGAAGGAAGGAGATGTAGGAGAAGGAGAGAGGGGGAAGGAGGGGGGAAGGAATGAGGGAGGGGGCAAGGAAGGGGGGGGAATGAGAGGGGGAAGGAAGGAGATGGTGGTGAAGGAGGGAGGGAGGAGAGGGGGAAGGAAGGAGATGGGGAGGAAGGAGATGGGGGAGGAGGGGGAAGGAAGGAGATGGGGAAGGAGGGTGGTAGGAAGGGGGAAGGAAGGAGATGGGGAAGGAAGGGGGAAGGAGGGGGAAGGAAGGAGAGTGGGAAAGAAGGGGGAAGGAAGGGGGAAGGAAGGAGATTGGGGGAAGGGGGAAAAGGAGATGGGAGGAAGGAGTGGGGGGAAGGAAGGGGGAAGGAAGGAGATGGGGGGATGGAGAGGGGGAAGGAAGGGGAAGGAAGTAGGGGGGAAGGAAGGAAATGGGGAAGGAGAGGGGGAAGGAAGGGGGAAGGAAGGAGGGGAAGGAAGGGGGAAGGAAGGAGATGGGGGAATGAGGGGGGGGAAGGAAGGGGGAGGGAAGGAGAGGGGGAAGGATGGAGGAAGGAAGGAGATGGGGGATGGTGAGGGCGGAAGGAAGGGGGAATGAAGGGGAAGGAAGGGGGGGAAGGAAGGGGGAAGGAAGGACAGGGTGGGAAGGAAGGAGAGAGGGGGATGGAAGGAGATGGGGGAAGGAGGGTAGGGAAGGTAGTGGGAAGATAGGAGATGGGGGAAGGGGAAGGGGGAAGGGAGGAGATGGTGGAAAGAGAGGGTGTGAAGGAAGGGGGAAGGAAGGAGATGGGGAAGGAGAGGGGGTAAGGAAGGGGGAAGGAGATGGGGGGAAGGAGAGGGGAGAAGGAAGAGGGAAGGAAGGAGAGGAGGCGAAAGAGATTGGGGAGGAAAGGGGAAGGAAGTAGATGGGGGAAGGAGAGGTCGGAAGGAGAAGGAGGAAGGAAGGGGGAAGGAAGGAGATGGGGAAGGAGGGGAGAAGGAAGGGGTTAGGAAGGAGATGGGGGAAGGAGAGGGGGAAGGAAGGGGGAAGGAAGGAAATGGGAAAAGGAGGGAGGGAAGGAAGTAAATGGGGGAAGGAGGCGGGGGAAGGAAAGGGGAAAGAAGGTGTTGGGAGGGAAGGAGAGGGGGAAGGAAGGAGATGGGGAAGGAGGGTGGGAAGGAAGGGGAAGGAAGGAGACGGGGGAAGAAGTGGGAGAAGGAAGGGAGAAGGAAGGAGATGGGGGGAAGGAGAGGGGAAAGGAAGGGGGATGGAAAAAGATGGGGGAAGGAGGGGTGGGGAAGGAAATGGGATGGAAGAAGATAGGGGGATGGAGGGGAAGGAAGGGGGATGGAAGGAGATGGAGGAAGGAGGGGGGTGGAAGGAAGGGGAAAGGAAGGAGATAAGGTGGAAGGAAGGAGATGGCTGGGGAAGGAGAGCGGGAAAGAAGGAGAGGGGGGAAGGAAGGGGGTAGGAGAGGGGGATAGGAGATGGGAGGAAGGAGAGGGTGGGAGGAGATGGGGGAAGGAGGGGAAAGGAAGGGGGAAGGAGAGAGGGGGAAGGAGAGGGGGAAGGAGGGGGGAAGGAGAGAGGGGAAGGAGAGGGTGGAAGGAGATGGGGGGGACGGAGAGGGGGTGGAAGGAAGGGGAAGGAGGGGGGAATAGATGGGGGAAGGAGATGGGGGAAGTAGAGGTGGGAAAGAGAGGGGGGAGGAGAGAGGGGGAAGGAGAGGGGGGAGGAAGGGAGAAGGAGATGGGGGAAGGGGGGAAGGAAGGGGGAAGGAGTGGGGGATAGGAGATGGGGGAAGGAGAGGGTGGGAAGGAGATGGGGGAAGGAGAGGGGGGGAAGGAGGGGGAAGGAGAGAGGGGGAAGGAGAGGGGGAAGGGGGGGGGCAAGGAGAGAGGGGAAGGAAGGGGGAAGGAGAGATGGGGGACGGAGAGGGGGGAAGAGATGGGGGGAAGGAGATGGGGGAAGGAGAGGTGGGAAGGAGAGGGGGGAAGGAAGGGAGAAGGTGATGGGGAAGGGGGAGGAAGGGGGAAGGAGATAGTGGGGAAGGAGAGAGGGGGAAGGAGATAGGGGCGAAGGAGAGTGGGTAAGGAAGGGGGAAGGAGATTGGTGAAGGAGAGGTGGGGGAAGGAATGCGGAAGAGATGGGCGAAGAAGAGGGGGAAGAGAGGGGGAAGGTGGCAAGGAAGGAGAGGGGGGAAAGAGAGAGGGGGAAGGAATGAGATGGGGGTAAGGAGGGAGAAGGAGGTGGGGGGAAGGAAGGGGGAAGGAAGGAGACAGGGAAGGAGGGGGAGAAGGAAGGGAGAAGGAAGGAGATGGGGAAGGAGAGGGGGAAGAGAGGGGCGAAGGTGGCAAGGAAGGAGAGGGGGGAAAGTGAGAGGGGGAAGGAATGAGATGGGGGTAAGGAGGGGGGAAGGAGGTGGGGGTAAGGAAGGAGACGGGGAAGGAGGGGGAGAAGGGGGAATGAAGCAGATGGGGGTAAGGAGGGGGAAAGGAGGGGGGAAGGAAGGAGGGGCGGAAGGAAGGAGGGGGGAGGAAGGAGAGGGTGGGAGGGAAGGAGGGGGCAAGGAAGGAGAGGGGGGAAGGAAGGGAGAAGGAGATGGGGAAGGGGGAAGGAAGGGGGAAGGAGATTGGGTGAAGGAGAGGTGGGGGAAGGAATGCGGAAGAGATGGGCGAAGAAGAGGGGGAAGAGAGGGGGAAGGTGGGAGGGAAGGAGAGGGGAGAAGGAAGAGGGAAGGAGAGGGGGGAAAGAGATGGGGGAAGGAGAGGGGGAAAGAGATGGGCGAAGGAGATCGGGGAAGGAGAGGGGAGGAAGGTGAAAGGAGATGGGGTGAATGAGATGGGGGAAAGAGATGGGGGATGGTGGGTTGAAGAGGATGGGGGGAAGGAATGGGGAAGGATATAGGTGGGCAGGAAGGGGGAATGAGATAGGGGGAAGGTGATATGGGGGGAAGGAGGTGGGAAGGAGATGGGGGGAAGTAGAGGGTGGGAAGGAGATGGGGGAAGGAGAGGGTCGGAAGGAGATGGGGGAAGGAGATGGGGCAAGGAGATGGGGAGAAGGAAGGTGAAAGGAGATAGGGGTGAAGGAGATGGGGGAAGGAGATGGGGGAAGGTGGGTTGAAGGGGATGGGGGAAGGAAGGGGGAAGGATAATGGTGGGCAGGAAGGGGAAATGAGATGGGGGGAAGGTGATGGGGGAAGGAAATGGGGGGAAGGAAGGGGGAAGCAGATAGCGGAGGAAGGAAGGGGAAGGAGAGAGGGGGAAGCAGAGGGGGGAAAGGAAGGGGGAAGGAGAGGGGGAAGGAGATGGGGAGGAGAGGGGAAAAGAGATGGGTGAAGGACGGGGAAGGAGAGGGGGAGGTGATGGGGAAGGAGATGTGAGAAGGAGAGGGGGGGAAGGAAGGGGGAAGGAGAGGTGGGAAGGAGAGGGGGAAGGAGAGAGGGGGGAATGAGAGGAGGAAGGAAGGGGGAAGGAGATGGGGAAGGGGGAAAGGAAGTAGGAAGGAGATAGTGGGGAAGAAGAGGGGGGAAGGAGATGGGGGAAGGAAGGGGGTAGGAGATAGTGGAGAAGGAGATGATGGGGAAAAAAAGGGGGAAGGAGAAACGGGGGAAGGAAGGGGAAAGGAGATGGGACGAAGGAGAAGGGGGAACGAAGGGAGAAGGAGATGCGGGGGACGGAGTTAACGTGGAAAGAGATGGGGGGAAGGAGATAAGAGGGAAGTAGATGGGGGAAGGAGATAGGGGGGGAAGGAGATGGAAGGAAGGAAGGTGAAAGGAGATAGGGGTGAAGGAGGTGGGGGGAACGAGATGGGGGAAGGTGAGTTGAAGGGGATGGGGGGAAGGAAGGGGGAAGGATATAGGTGGGCAGGAAGGGGGAATGAGATGGGGGAAGGTGATATGGTGGGAAGGAGTTGGGAAGGACATTGGGGAAGGAGAGGGTGGGAAGGAGATGGAGGGAAGGAGAGGGGGAAGAAAAGGGGAAGGAAAGAGGGGGAAGGAGGGGGGGAAGGAGGGGGGAAGGAGAGGAGGGAAGGAAATGGGGGGCAGGAGAGGGGGAAGGAGATGCAGGAAGGAGATGGGGTGGAAGGAAGGGGGAAGGAGAGGGTGCAGTAGATGGGGAAGGAGATGGGGGAAGGAGAGATGGGGAGGAAGAGGGAAGGAAATGGGGAAGGGGAAAGAAGGGGAAGAAGAGGGGGAAAGAGATGGGGGAAGGAAGGGGGTAGAAGATGGGGGGATGGAGATAAGGGGGAAGGAAGGGGGATGGAAATAGTGGAGAAGGAGATGAGGGGGAAAGGAAGGGGGAAGGAGATACGGGGGAAGGTGATATGGGGGGAAGGAGGTGGGATGGAGATGGGGGGAAGGAGAGGGTGGGAAGGAGATGGGGGGAAGGAGAGGGGGGAAGGAAAGGGGAAGGAGAGTGGGGGAAGGAGGGGGGAAGGAGGGGTGAAGGAGAGGGGTGAAGGAGAGGGGGAAGGAAACGGGGTGAAGGAGAGGGGGAAAGAGATGGGGGAAGGACGGGGGAAGGGGAGGGGGGAGGACATGGGGGGAAGGAGAGGGGGAAGGAGATGGGGAGGGGGATGGGGTGGAAGGAAGGGGAAAGGAGAGGGGGGAAGTAGATGGGGGGAAGGAGATGGGGGAAAGAGAGATAGGGAGATAGGGGGAAGGAGATGGCGAAGGGGGAAAGGAAGAGGGAAGGAGATAGTGGGGAAGAAGAGAGGGGGAAGAAGATGGGGGAAGGAAGGGGGTAGGAGATGTGGGGATGGAGATAAGGGGGAAGTAAGAGGGATGGAGTTAGTGGAGAAGGAGATGAGGGGGAATGGAAGGGGGAAGGAGATACGGGGGAAGGAAGGGGGAAGGAGATGGGGGTGTAGGAAGGGGGAAGGAGATGGGGGTGTAGGAAGGGGGAAGGAGATGGGGGTGTAGGAAGGGGAAAGGAGATGGGAGGGAAGGAAGGGGGAAGGAGATGGGGGGGATGGAGATTTCGGGGAATTAGATGGGGGAAAGGAGATAAGGGGGAAGGAGATGGGTGAAGGAGATGGGGGAAGGTGTGTTGAAGGGGATGGGGAAGGAAGGGGGAAGGATATAGGTGGGCAGGAAGGGGAAATGAGATAGGGGGGAAGGTGATGGGGGGAAGGAGATGGGGGAAGGAAGGGGGAAGGAGATAGCGGAGGAAGGAAGAGGAAGGACAGAGGGGGAAGCAGAGGGGGGAAAGGACGGGGGAAGGAGAGGGGGGAAGGTGATGGGGGAAGGAAGGGGGAGGAGATAGCGGGGAAGGAAGGGGGAAGGAGAGGGGGGAAGGTGATGGGGGAAGGAAGGGGGAGGAGATAGCGGGGGAAGGAAGGGGGAAGGAGAGGGGGTGAAGGGGGGAAGGAGAGGGAAAGAAGGAGATGGGGAAGAGAGGGGGAAAGAGATGGGGGAAGGAGATAGGGGGAAGGAGAGGGGGTGGAAGGAAGGGGGATGGAGAGGGGGGAAGTAGATGGGGAAGGAGATGGGGGAAGGAGAGGTGGGAAGGAGAGGGGGGAAGGAGAGAGGGGGAAGGAGAGGGGGAAGGAAGGGGAAGGAGATGGGGGAAGGGGGAAAGGAAGTGGGAAGGAGATAGTGGGGAAGAAGACAGGGGGAAGGAGATGGGGGAAGGAAGGGGGTAGGAGATAGTGGAGAAAGAGATGAGGGGGAAAGAAAGGGGGAAGGAAATACGGGGGAAGGAAGTGTGCAGCAGATGGGGGTGTAGGAAGGGGGAAGGAGATGGGAGGGAAGGAAGGGGACAGGAGATGGGGGAAGGAGAAGGGGGAACGAAGGGGGAAGGAGATGCGGGGGATGGGGTTAACGTGGAAAGAGATGGGGGGAAGGAGATAAGAGGGAAGTAGATGGGGGAAGGAGATGGGGGAAGGAGATGGAGGGAAGGAAGGTGAAAGGAGATAGGGGTGAAGGAGGTGGGGGGGATCGAGATGGGGGAAGGTGAGTTGAAGGGGATGGGGGAAAGGAAGGGGGAAGGATATAGGTGGGCAGGAAGGGGGAATGAGAGAGGGGAAGGTGATATGGGGGGAAGGAGGTGGGAAGGAGATGGGGTAAGGAGAGGGGGAAGAAAAGGGGAAGGAGAGAGGGGGAAGGGAGGGGGTAAGGGGGGGAAGCAGAGGGGGGAAGGACAGGGGGAAAGGAAATGGGGGAAGGAGAGGGGGAAAGAGATGGGGGAAAGAGAGGGGGAAGGAGATGGGGGGAAGGAGATGGGGGTGGAAGGAAGGGGGAAGGAGAGGGGGCAGTAGATGGGGGAAGGAGATCGGGGAAGGAGAGATGGGCAGGAACAGGGAAGGAAATGGGGAAGGGGAAAGGAAGGGGGTAGGAGATAGTGGGGAAGAAGAGACGGGGAAAGAGATGGGGGGAAGGAAGGGGGTCGGAGATGGGGGGATGGAGATAAGGGGGAAGGAAGGTGGATGGAGATAGGGGGAAGGAGATGGGGGAAGGAAGGTGAAAGGAGATAGGGGTGAAGGAGATGGGGGAAGGAGATGGGGGAAGGTGGGTTGAAGGGGATATGGGGGAAGGAAGGGGGAAGGATATAGGTTGGCAGGAAGGGGGAATGAGATAGGGGGAAGGTGATATGGGGGGAAGGAGGTGGGAAGGAAATGGGGTAAGGAGATAGGGTGGAAGGAGATGGGGGAAGGAAGGGGGAAGGAGATCGCGGGGGAAGGAAGGGGAAGGAGACAGGGAGAAGGAGATGGGGGTGAAGCAAGGGCGTAGGAGTTGGGGGATGGAGATAAGGGGGGAAGGAGATAGGGGAAGGAGATAAGGGGGAAGGAAGGGGAATGGAGATAGTGGAGAAGGAGATAAGGGGGGAAAAGGAAGGGGGAAGGAGAAACGGGGGAAGAAAGGGGGAAGGAGAGTGGGAAGGAGATGGGGGGAGGAGAGGGGGAAAGAGATGGGAGAAGGATGGGGGAAGGAGTGGGGGGGAGGTGATGGGGGAAGGAGAGGGGAAAGGAGATGGGGGAAGGAGAGGGGGTGGAAGGAAGGGGGAAGGAGAGGGGGAAGTAGATGGGGAAGGAGATACGGGGAAGGGGAGGGTGAGGAAGATGAAAGGAGATGGGGGAAGGAGATGGGGGAAGGTGGGTTGAAGAGGATGGGGGAAGGAAGGGGGAAGGATATAGGTGGGCAGGAAGGGGGAATGAGATGGGGGAAGGTGATATGGGGGGCAGGAGGTGGCAAGGAGATGGGGGGAAGGAGAGGGTGGGAAGGAGATGGGGGAAGGAGAGGGGGGAAGGAAAGGGGAAGGAGAGGGGGGGAAGGAGAAGGGGAAGGGGGGGTGAAGTAGAGGAGAGAAGGAGAGGGGGAAGGAAATGGGGGAAGGAGAGGGGGAAAGAGATGGGGGAAGGACGGGGGAAGGAGAGGGGGAGGAGAGATAGGGAGATAGGGGGAAGGAAGGGGAAGGAGATAGTGGGGAAGAAGAGAGGGGGAAGGAGATGGGGGGAAGGAAGGGGGTGGGAGATGGGGGATGGAGATAAGGGGGAAGTAAGGGGGATGGAAATAGTTGAGAACGAGATGAGGGGGAAAGGAAGGGGGAAGGAGATACGGGGGAAGAAAGGGGGAAGGAGATGGGTGTGTAGGAAGGGGGAAGGAGATGGGAAGGAAGGAAGGAAGGGGGAAGGAGATGCGGGGGATGGAGATGACGGGGAATTAGATGGGGGAAAGCATATAAGGGGGATGGAGATGGGGGAAGGGGGAACGAAGGGGGAAGGAGATGTGGGGGATGGAGTTAACGTGGAAAGAGATGGGGGGAAGGAGATAAGAGGGAAGTAGATGGGGGAAGGAGATAGGGGGAAGGAGATGGAGGGAAGGAAGGTGAAAGGAGAGGGGTGAAGGAGGTGGAGGGAACGAGATGGGGGAAGGTGAGTTGAAGGGGATGGGGGAAGGAAGGGGGAAGGATATAGGTGGGCACGAAGGGGGAATGAGATGGGGGAAGGTGATATGGGGGGAAGGAGGTGGGAAGGAGATGGGGGAAGGAGAGGGTGGGAAGGAGATGGAGGGAAGGAGAGGGGGGAAGAAAAGGGGAAGGAGAGATTGGGAAGGAGGGGGGAAGGAGGGGGCGGAAGGAGATGGGGGAAGGAGAGGGGGAAAGGAAATGGGGGAAGGAGAGGGGGAAAGAGATATGGGAAGGACGGGGGAAGGAGAGGGGGGAAGAAATGGGGGGAAGGAGAGGGGAAAGGAGATGGGGGAAGGAGATGGGGGTGGAAGGTAGGGGGAAGGAGAGGGGCAGTAGATGGGGGGAAGGAGATGGGGGAAGGAGAGGTGGGGAGGAAGAGGGAAGGAAATGGGGAAGGGGGAAAGGAAGGGGGAAGGAGATAGTTGGGAAGAAGAGAGGGGGAAAGCGATGGGGAAGGGAGGGGGTAGGAGATGGTGGGATGGAGATAAGGGGGAAGGAAGGGGGATGGAGATAGGGGGAAGGAGATGGGGGGAAGGTGGGTTGAAGGGGATATGCGGGAAGGAAGGGGGAAGGATATAGGTTGGCAGGAAGGGGGAATGAGATAGGGGGAAGGTGATTTGGGGGGAAGGAGGTGGGAAGGAGATGGGGGAAGGCGATAGGGTGGAAGAAGATGGGGGGAAGGAAGGGGGAAGGAGATCGCGGGGAAGGAAGGGGGAAGGAGATAGGGGGAAGGAGATGGGGGAAGCAAGGGCGTAGGAGTTGGGGGATGGAGATAAGGGGGGAAGGAGATAGGGGGAAGGAGATAAGGGGGAAGGAAGGGGAATGGAGATAGTGGAGAAGGAGATGAGGGGGAAAGGAAGGGGGAAGGAGATACGTGGAAGAAAGGGGGAAGGAGAGACAGAAGGAGATGGGGGGAGGAGAGGGGGAAAGAGGTGGGAGAAGGACGGGGGAAGGAGAGGGGGGAGGATTTGGGGGAAGGAGAGGGGGTGGAAGGTGAAAGGAGAAAGGTGTGAAGGAGATGGGGGAAGGTGGGTTGAAGAGGATGGGGGAAGGGAGCGGGAAGGATATCGGTGGGCAGGAATGGGGAATGAGATAGGGGAAAGGTGATATGGGGAAAGGAGGTGGCAAGGAGAAGGGGGGAAGGAGAGGGTGGGAAGGAGATGGGGGAAGGAGAGGGTGGGAAGGAGATGGGGGGAAGGAGATGGGGAAGGAGATGGGGGGAAGGAAGGTGAAAGGAGATAGCGGTGAAGGAGATGGGGGAAGGAGAAGGGGAGAAGGCGATGGGGGAAGGAAGGGGGAAGGAGATGGGGGAAAGGAGATGCGGGGAACGAAGGGGGGAGGAGATAGGGGAGAAGGACATTGGGGGAAGGAAGGGGAAGGAGATGGGGAGAAGGAGATGGGGGAAGGAAGGGGGAAGGTGATGGGGGAAAGGAGATGGGGGAAGGAGATAGGTGGGAAGGAGAGGGGGGAAGGAAGGGGAACGAGATGGTGGGAAGGAAGAGAGAAGGAGATGGGGGGATGGAGATGGGGGGAAGGAAGTGGGAAGGAGTTGGGGAGAAGGAGATGGGGAAGGAAGGGGGAAGGAGATAGGGGGAAGGAAGTGGTAAGGAGATGGGGGAAGGAAGGGGGAAAGGAGATAGTGGTAGGAAGGGCGGAGGAGATGGGGAAGGAAGGGGAAAGGCGATGTGGAAGGAAGGGGGGAAGGAGATGGGGAAGGAAGCGGGAAAGAGATAGTAGGGGAGGAGAGGGGGTTGGAAGGGACAGGAGATGGGGAAGGAAGGGGGATGGGGATGGGGGGAAGGAGATGGCGGGGTAGGAAGGAGGAAGGAGATAGGTGGGAAGGAGAGGGGGGAAGGAAGGGGAACGAGATGGGGGGAAGGAAGGGAGAAGGAGATGGGGGGAAGGAAGGGGGAAAGAGATAGTAGGGGAGGAGAGGGGGATGGAAGGGGGAAGGAGACGGGGGAAGGAATGGGAAAGGAGAGAGGGGAGAAGGAGTGGGGGAAGGAAGTGGGAAGGAGAGAGGGGAGGAGGAGAGGGGGGAAGGAGAGGAGGGAAGGAGAGGGAGAAGGAGAGAGGGGAGATGGAGAGAGGGAGAAAGGAGAGAGGGGAACGAAGGGGGAAGGAGAGAGGGGAGAAGGGGGAAAGGAAAGTGGAATGAGAGTGGAGAGAAGGAGAGGGGGGAAGGAGAGAGGGGAGAAGGAAGGGGGAAGGAGACAGGGGAGAAGGAGAGAGGGAAGAAGGAAATGGGGGAAGCAGAGGAAGAAGGAGAGGGGAGAAGGAAGGAGTGGAGAAGGAGGGAGGGTAGAAGGAGGTGGGGAAGGGGATGAAGAGAGGGGAGAAGGAGAGATAGGGAATGAAGGTGGAAGGAAAGAGGGAAGGATGAGAGGGGGGAAGGAGAGGGGGGAAAGAAGCGAGGGGAAGGAAGGAAGGAAGGGGGAACGAGAGAGTGGAGAAGGAGAGAGGGGAGAAGGAGGGGAGAAGGAGAGAGGGGAAGGAGAGAGGGGATGAGGAGAGAGTGGAGAAAGCGAGGCGGGAGAAGAGGGTGACCGATGTAGGGGGGAAGGAGATAGTGGGGAAGGAGGAGGGAACGAGAGATGGGGGAAGGGGGAAGGAGTGAGTGGAGAACGAGAGATGGGGAAAGGAGAGAGGGGGGAAGGAGAGAGGGGAAGGAGAGAGCGGGGAAGGATCGAAGGGGAAGGAGGGAGGGGTGATGGAGAGGGGGAAGGAGAGAGGGAGAAGGAGGAAGGGGAAGGAGAGGGGAGAAGGAGAGAGGGGAGAAGAAGAGAGGGGAGAAGAAGAGAGGGGAGGAGAGAGGGGAGAAGGAGGGGGAAGGGCGATGGAGAGAGGGGAAAAAGAGAGAGGAGGGAAGGAAGGTGGAAGGAGAGAGGGGAGTAGGAGAGAGGGGAAGGATGGGGGAAGGAGAGAGGGAAGAAGGAGAGTGGGGGAGGTAGAAAGGAAGGAAGGGGGGAAGGACAGAGGGAGAAGGAGAGAGGGGAAGGAATGGGGAAGGAGAAAGCGGAGAAGGAGAGAGGGGCAGGAAGTGAAGGAGAGAGGGGAAAGGAAAGAGGGGAAGGAAGGGGGAAGGAGAGAGGGGAGAAGGAGACAGGGGAAAGAAGAGGGGAAGGAGAGAGGTGAGAAGGAGAGGGGAGAAGGAGAGGAGAAGAATTGGGGAAGGAGAGAGGGGGGAAGGAGAGAGGGGAAGGAATGGGGAAAGACAGAGGGGAGAAGGAGAGTGGAGAAGGAAGGGGAAGGAGAGGTGAAAGATGGGTGAATGAGAGAGGGGAGAAGGAGAGTCTGGTGAAGGAGAGGGGGAAGGAGGGGGGCAAGGAGAGAGGGGGAAGGAGAGGGGGGAAGGAGAGAGTGGAGAAGGAGAGGGGAGAAGGAGAGTGGGGGAGGTAGAAAGGAAGGAAGGGGGGAAGGACAGAGGGAGAAGGAGAGAGGGGAAGGAATGGGGAAGGAGAAAGCGGAGAAGGAGAGAGGGGCAGGAAGTGAAGGAGAGAGGGGTGAAGGAGAGAGGGGAAAGGAGAGAGGGGAAGGAAGGGAGAAGGAGAGAGGGGAGAAGGAGACAGGGGAAAGAAGAGGGGAAGGAGAGAGGTGAGAAGGAGAGGGGAGAAGGAGAGGAGAAGAATTGGGGAAGGAGAGAGGGGGGAAGGAGAGAGGGGAAGGAATGGGGAAAGACAGAGGGGAGAAGGAGAGTGGAGAAGGAAGGGGAAGGAGAGGTGAAAGATGGGTGAATGAGAGAGGGGAGAAGGAGAGTCTGGTGAAGGAGAGGGGGAAGGAGGGGGGGAAGGAGAGAGGGGGAAGGAGAGGGGGGAAGGAGAGAGTGGAGAAGGAGAGGGGAGAAGGAAGGAATAATGAGAGACGGGAAGGAAGGGGGAAGGAGAGGGGGAGAAGGATTGAGGGAAGGAAGGGAGAAGGAGAGATGGGAAGGAAGGGGAAGGAGGGGGGAGAAGGAGAGGTGGAAGGAGAGATGGGAGAAGGAGAGAGGGGAAGGAAGGGTGAAGGAGAGAGGGGAGAAGGAGATGGTTGGGGAAGAAGAGAGGGGAGGAAGGGGGAAGGAGAGTGTGGAGAAGGAGAGGGGGGAAGAAGAGGAGGCGGCACGTTGGCACAGTGGTTAGCACTGCTGCCTCGCAGCGCCGGAGACCCGGGTTCAATTCCCGCCTCAGGCGACTGACTATGTGGAGTTTGCACGTTCTCCCCGTGTCTGCGTGGGTTTCCTCTGGGTGCTCCGGTTTCCTCCCACAGTCCAAAGATGTGCAGGTCAGGTGAATTGGCCGTGCTAAATTGTCCGTAGTGTTAGGTAAGGGGTAGATGTAGATGTAGGGGTATGGGTGGGTTACGCTTCGGCGGGGCGGTGTGGACTTGTTGGGCCGAAGGGCCTGTTTCCACACTGTAACTAATCTAATCTAATCTAAAAAAAAGAGAGGGGGTAGGAGAGAGGGGGGAATGAGAGAGGGGAAGGAAGGGGGTAGGAGAGAGGGGGGAATGGGAAGGGGGAAGGAAGGGGGAAGGAGAGAGGGGGCAAGAAAGGGGGAAGGGAAGAGGGGGAGAATGAGAGAGGGGAGAAGGAGGGGGGAAGGGACGGAGAAGGAGAGAGCGGAGAAGGAGACAGCGGAGAAGGAGAGAGCGGAGAAGGAGAGAGTGAAGAAGGAGAGAGGGGGAAGGAGAGAGAGGAAGGAAGGAGAGAGGGGAGAAGGGGGGGAGAAGGAGAGAGAGGGGAGAAGGAGAGAGAGGGGAGAAGGAGAGAGGGGGAGAAGGAGAGAGAGGGGAAGGAGAGAGAGGGAAAGGAGAGAGGGGAGAGGGAGAGAGTGGAGAAGGAGAGGATGGAAGGAAGTGGGACTTGGAGAGCGGGGTGAAGGAAGGGTAAGGAGAGAGTGGAGAAGGAGAGCGGGTGGAAGGAAGGGGGACTGAGAGGGGGAAGGAGAAAGTGGAGAAGGAGAGAGGGTAAGGAAGGGCGAGGGACAGGGGAGAAGGGCAGAGGGGACACGGAGAGGGTGAAGCAGGGGGAAGACAAGACGGAGAAGGAGGGAGGGGGAAGGAGCTGGGGAAGGAGAAAGGGGAGAAGGAGAGAGGGGCAGAGAGGGTGGAAGAGAGAAGGAGAGAGGGGAAGAAGGAGCGAGGGGAAGGAAGGGGGAATGAGAGAGTGAAGAAGGAGAGGTTGGAAGGAAGGAAGGGCGAAGGAGAGACGGGAGTAGGAGAGGGGTAAGGAGAGAGGTGGGAAGGAAGGGAGAAGGAGAGAGTGGAGAAGGAGAGAGGGGGAAGGAGAGAGAGGAAGGAAGGGGGAAGGAGGGAGGGGCGGAGAGGGGGGAAGGAGGGAGGGGCGGAGAGGGGGAAGGAGTGAGGGGAAGGAAGGGGGAACGAGAGAGTGGAGAAGGAGCGGTTGGTAGGAAGGGGGAAGGAGAGACGGGAGGAGAGATGGGAAAGAAGGGGGAAGGAGAGATGGGAAGGAGAGGGGGGAAGGAGACGGGGTGAAGGAGAGATGGTAAGGAATGGGGAAGAAGAGAGGGGAGAAGGAGAGAGGGGAAGTAAGGGTGATGGAGAGAGGGGAGAAGGAGACGGGTGGGGAGGAAGAGAGGGGAAGGAACGGGGAAGGAACGGGGAAGGAGAGAGGGGCGAGGAAGGGGGAACGAGAGAGTGGAGAAGGAGAGAGGGGAAGGAAGGGGGAAGGAGAGAGGTAAGAAGGAGGGGGGGAAGGAGAGATGGGGGAGGAACGAGGGGAAAGAAGGGAGAACGAGAGAGTGGAGAAGGAGAGAGAGGGGAAGGAGAGAGTGGAATGAAGGGGGTAGGAGGGAGGGGCGGAGAGGGGGGAAAGAGAGAGGGCAGAAGGAGAGATGGGAAGGAAGGGGGAAGGTGAGGGGGAAAAGAGAGAGTGGAGAAGGAGGGGGGAAGGAGAAGGGGGGAAGGAGAAGGGGGGAAGGAGAAGGGGTGAAGGAGCGATGGTAAGGAATGGGGAAGGAGAGAGGGGAGAAGGAGAGAGGGGAAGGAAGGGTGAAGGAGGGGAGTAAGGAGAGGGGGAAAGGAGAGAGGGGAGAAGGAAGGGGGAAGGAGAAAGGGGAGAAGGAAAGAGGGGAAGGAAGGAAGGGGGAAGGAGAGGGGGAAGGAGAGGGGGAAGTAGAGAGGGAAGGAAGGGGAAGAAGATCGGGGAGAAGGAGAGACGAGAAGGAAGGGGGAAGGAGAGAGGGGAGAAGGAGAGAGGGGCGAATGAAGCGGGAAGGAGAGAGGGGCGACGGAGAGGAGCAAAGGAGGGGGAAAGGAGAGAGGGGAGAAGGAGATAGGGGAGAAGGAGAGAGGGAGAAAGGAGAGGGGGGAGAGATTGGGAAATAGGTTGGGTGAAGGAGAGGGGAAAGGAGAGATGGGAGAAGGAGAGAGGGGAAGGCGAGAGGGGAGAAGAACAGATGGGAAGGAAGGCACTGATCAAGAAATAGGAAATTACAATGTATCTGGAAATGAAGTAATCTAGTTCCAAGGATGCGAATTGGAAAGCAGTTTATTGGATGAATGTCCTGTTCCTTCAGACAATGCAACATCCTGACAGTCTCGACGGTTCCATTCCCCTTCACAGGTGGGTGTTAATATCTCTTCTGAAGTAGTGAGCTGTTTCCATTGTCCTGTTCCTGGAGGGTGTCCTTGCTGGTGCCTCTCTGTCTGACCCACTCCGTGTGTGACTTTAGTATTGCTGGGTTGTGAAACTGTCCTTAGGGCTTTGAGATAACTGTGGTGTTGTGTCATGTCAGTGGGAGCAGAAATCCTAATCCCTTGTATGTGTGCTGTCTGATTCGGCTTGTGAGCTGCTGGGGAATTCTGGGGGTTCTGGTACAGTTTGGCCAATTTTGCTTTTGTGGGCCTATCGTGGGTTAGCAAAACTTTTCCTACACTAATTTGTGCTGACCCAAAATTTTTCCACCTGTCGGCGATTACTGATTTGTATTGACCCCAACTTTTTCCAAGTGTGGATGGTTATGGATTTGCACTGACCCAAAATGTTTCTCATGTTGTGGGTTACTGATTTGCACTGTCCCGAAATGTTTTGAAATGTCAGTGCTTACTGATTTGTACTGACCTGTAATTTTTGCACTTTTTGGTAGTTACAGATTTGTACAGGCCCAAAATTATTTTAAATGTCAGCGCTTACCAATTTGTACTAACCCATAATGTTTCCACCTATCGGTGGTTCATGATTTGTACTGACCCAAAATTACTCTCAGTGTCGCTGCTTACTGATTTGTACTGACCCCAATTTTTTCCCAACTGTCGGTGGTTTCTGATTTGTACTGACCCCACATTTTTCCAAGTGTGGATGTTTACTGATTTGCACTGACCCAAAATCTTTCTTATTGTCAGTGGTTACTGATTTGTACTGTCTTGAAATTTTTCAAACTGTCACCGGTTCCTGATTTGCACTGACCTGAAATGTTTCCAACTGTCTGTGGTTACTGATGGAAACTGACTGGAAATGTTTCAAAGTCTCACTGTATGATGTGTACTGACTCAAATGTTTTCAAATAGTCAGATCTTACTGATTTGTACTGACCCCAAATTTTTCCACCTGTCGTTGGTTACTGATTTGTACAGAGCAGAAATTTTTCAAACTGTTGGTTGTAACTGATTTGTACGGACCCGAATTTTCTCTAAATGTCTGTGGTTACTGATTTGCACTAACCCAGCATTTTCTCAGGGTCAGTGGTTTCTGAGTTGTACCAACCTGAAAATTTTCCAACTATCGGTGGTTAGGGATATGCCCCGAAGTTCGTTGAAGTGTTAGTGTTTCCTGATTTGCACCGACCAGAATTTTTTCCATGTATCAGTAGTTACTGATTTGTACTGACCCCATATTATTCTCAGTTTTGGTGGTCACTGATTTCTACTGACCTGAACATTTTCTAAGTGTGGATGGTTACTCATCTGCACTGACCCAAATTCTTTTTCCATGTATTAGTGCTCACCGATTTGTACTGACCCGTAATTTCTCTAAATGTTGTTGGTTACTGATTTGTACTTACCCAATATTTTTCAAAGTGTCAGGGCTTACTGATTTGAACTGACCATAATTTTTTCCACCTGTCGGTGGTTACTGATTTTTACTGACTAGAAATATTTTGAAGTGTTAGTGCTCACTGATTTGAACAGAACCAAATGTTTCCAACTATCGGTGGTTATTGATTTCTACTGACCTGAAATTATTCGAAGTGTCAGTGATTACTGATTTGCACTGTCCTGAAGTTTGTCGAAGTGTAAAAGTTTCCTGATTTGCACCGACCAGAATTTTTTTTCCATGTATTAGTGATTACTGATTTGTACTGACCCCAAATTATTCTCAGTTTTGGTGGTTACTGATTTCTACTGACCCGAACCTTTTCTAAGTGTGGATGGTTACTGATTTGCACAGGCCCAAAGTCTTTTGAAATGTCAGTGCTCACCACTTTTGGGTGATTACTGAATTGTCATCACCCAATATTTTTCTTAGTGTCAGTGATTACCGATTTGAACTGAGCCTAAATTTTTCCAACTGTCAGTGTTTCCTGATAAGCACCGACCAGAATTTTTATTCCATGTATCAGCGGTTACTGATTTGTACTGACCCCAAATTAATCTCTGTGTCGGTAGTTATTGATTTCTACTGACCCGAACCTTTTCTAAGTGTGGATGGTTACTGATTTGCACTGTCCCAAATTCTTTTGAAATGTCAGTACTCACCGATTTGTACTGACCCGTAATTCCTCTAAATGTTGGTGATTACTGATTTGTACTCATCCAATATTTTTCAAAGTGTCAGTGCTTACTGATTTGAACTGACCATAAATTTTTCAAATTGTCAATGATTACTGATTTTTACTGACTAGAAATTGTTCGAAGTGTCAGTGCTTACTGATTTGAACTGACACTAATTTTTTTCAAACTGTTGATGATTATTGATTTCTACTGACTAGAAATTATTCTCTGTGTCAGTGGTTACTGATTTACACTGTCCCAAAGTTTGTTGAAATGTCACTGTTTCGTGATTTGCACTGACCAGAATGTTTTTTCCATGTACCAGTGTTTACTGATTTGCACTGACCCGAACATTTTCTCAGTGTCGGTGGTTACTGATTTTCACTGAACTATTTTTTTCCAACTGTCTATGATTACTGATTTTCACTGACTAGAAATTGTTTGAAGTGTCAGTGCTTACTGATTTGAATTGACCCTAAATGTTTCCAACTGTCAGGTTTCCTGATTTGCACCAACCAGAATGTTTTTTCCTTGTATCATTGGTTACTGATTTGTACTGACCCCAAATTATTCTCAGTTTTGGTGGTCACTGATTTCTACTGACCCGAACCTTTTCTAAGTGTGGATGGTGACTGATTTGCACTGTCCCAAATTCTTTTGAAATGTCAGTGCTCACCGATTTTTACTGATCTGTAATTTCTCTAACTGTTAGTGGTTACTGATTTGTTCTCACCCAATATTTTTCGGAGTGTTAGTGCTTACTGATTTGAACTGACCCTAAATTTTTCCAACTGACGGTGGTTACTGATTTGTAACTGACCCTCAGTTTTTCTAAGTGTGGAAGGTTACTGATTTGTACTGACCCTAAATTTTCCAACTGTCGGTGGTTATTGATTTCTACTGACCTGAAATTGTTCTAAGTGTCGGTGGTTACTGATTTGCACTGCCCTGAGATTTGTCGAAGTGTCAGTGTTTCATGATTTGCACCAACCAGAATTTGTTTTCCATGTATCAGTGATTACTGATTTGTACTGACCCCAAATTATTCTCAGTTCTGGTGGTTACTGATTTCTACTGACCTGAACCTTTACTAAGTTTGGATGGTGACTGATTTGAACTGACCCGTAATTATTCCAAATGTCAGTGGTTACTGATTTGTAATGACTCAAAATTTTTCTTACTGTCACTGGTTCCTGATTTGTACTGTCCCAAAGTTTGTCCAAGTGTCAGTGTTTACTGATTTGCACCGACCAGAATTTTTTCTCAGTGTCAGTAGTGACTGATTTTTACTGAACACAAATTTTGCTAAGCGTGGATGGTTACTGATTTGCAATGTCCCAAAGTTTTTCCAAGAGTCAGTGTTTCGACCAGAATTTTTTCCGTGAATCGCTGGTTACCGATTTGTACTGACCACAATTTTTTCTAAATGTGGATGGTTACTAATTTGAACTGTCCCAAAATGTTTTGAAATGTCAGTGCTCACCGACTCGAAATTCATCCAACTGTCGGTGGTTACTGATTTAGAGTCATAAAGTCATAGAGATGTACAGCATGGAAACAGACCCTTCGGTCCAACCCGTCCATGCTGACCAGATATCCCAACCCAATCTAGTCCCACCTGCCAGCACCCGGCCCATATCCCTCCAAACTCTTCCTATTCATATACCCATCCAAATGCCTTTTAAATGTTGCAATTGTACCAGCCTCCATCACTTCCTCTGGCAGCTCATTCCATACACGTACCACCCTCTGTGTGAAAACTTTATCCCTTAGGTCTCTTTTATATCTTTCCCCTCTCACCCTAAACCTATGCCCTCTAGTTCTGGACTCCCCTACCCCAGGGAAAAGACTTTGTCTATTTACCCTATCCATGCCCCTCATAATTTTGTAAACCTCTATAAGATCACCCCTCAGCCTCTGCCGCTCCAGGGAAAAGAGTCCCAGCCTGTTCAGCCTCTCCCTGTACCTCAAATCCTCCAACCCTGGCAACATCCTTGTGAGTCTTTTCTGAACCCTTTCAAGTTTCACAACATCTTTCCGATAGGAAGGAGACCAGAAATGCAAGCAATATTCCAACAGTAGCCTAACCAATGTCCTGTACAGCTGCAACATGACCTCCCAACTCCTGTACTCAATACTCTGACCAATAAAGGAAAGCATACCAAACGCCTTCTTCACTATCCTATCCACCTGCGACTCCACTTTCAAGGAGCTATGAACCTGCACTCCCAGGTCTCTTTGTTCAGCAACACACCCTAGGACCTCACCATTAAATGTAGAAGTCCTGCTAAGATTTGCTTTCCCAAAATGCAGCACCTCACATTTATCTGAATTAAACTCCATCTGCCACTTCTCAGCCCATTGACCCATCTGGACAAGATCCTGTTGTAATCTGAGGTAACCCTCTTCGCTATCCACTACTCCTCCAATTTTGGTGTCATCTGCAAACTTACTAACTGTACCTCTTATACTCGCATCCAAATCATTTATGTAAATGACAAAACGTAGAGGGCCCAGCACCAATCCTTGTGGCACTCCACTGGTCACAGGCCTCCAGACTGAAAAACTACTCTCCATCACCACCCTCTGTCTTCTAACTTTGAGCCAGTTCTGTATCCAAATGGCTACTTTTCCCTTTATTCCATGAGATCTAACCTTGCTAATCAGTCTCCCATTGGGAACCTTGTTGAACGCCTTACTGAAGTCCATATGGATCACATCCACTGCTCTGCCCTCATCAATTTTCTTTGTTACTTCATCAAAAAACTCATTCAAGTTTGTGAGACATGATTTCCCACGCACAAAGCCATGTTCACTATCCCGCATCAGTCCTTGCCTTTCCAAATACATGTACATCTTGTCCCTCAGGATTCCCTCCAACAACTTGCCCACCACCGAGGTCAGGCTGACTGGTCTATAGTTCCCTGGCTTGGCCTCACCACCCTTCTTAAACAGTGGCACCACGTTTGCCAACCTCCAGTCTTCCAGCACCTCACCTGTGACTATCGATGATACAAATATCTCAGCAAGAGGCCCAGCAATCACTTCTCTAGCTTCCCACCGAGTTCCTGGGTACACCTGATCAGGTCCTGGGGATTTATCCAACTTTACCCGTTTCAATACATCCAGCACTTCCTCCTCTGTACTCTGGACATTTTGCAAGATGTCATCATCTATTTCCCTACAGTCTATATCTTCCATATCCTTTTCCACAGTAAATACTGATGCAAAATATTCATTTAGTATCCCCCCCCATTTTCTATGGGAGAGATTGCATTGTTGGATTGGGATCTGAAAGGGAGGGGGTGTGTGAGGTTTTGTCTAGGGATCAGTGAGGGAGAGGTGTTTGTGGTGTTGGGTAGGGATCAGTCAGGGAGGGGGAGATTGCAGTGTTTCTAAGGGATCAGACACGAAGGGAGTGATTGCAGTTTTGTGTAGGGATCAGTCAGGGAAGAGGTGATTACAGTGTTGGATAGAGATCATTCAGGGAGAGGGAGATTGCAGTGTTGGGTAGGGATCAATCAGGGAGGGGTGATTACAGTGTTGGGTAGGGATCAATCAGGGAGGGGTGATTACAGTGTTGGGTAGGGATCAGACAAGGAGGGTGTGATTGCAGTGTTGGGTAGGGAATAGTCAGGGAGGGGGTGTGTGAGGTGTTGTGTAGGGATCAGTCAGGGATGGGGTGAGTGCAGTGTTGGGTAGAGATCAGTCAGGGAGGGGGAGATTGCAGTGTTGGGTAGGGATCAGTCAGGGAGGGGGTGAGTGCAGTGTTGGGTAGGGATCAGTCAGGGAGGGGGTGAGTGCAGTATTGTGTAGGGATCAGTCAGGGAGGGGGTGAGTGCAGTGTTGAGTAGGGATCAGTCAGGGAGGGGGTGATTGCAGTGTTGGTAGGGATCCGTCTGGGAGGGGGGATTGCAGTGTTGAGTAGGGATCAGTCAGGGAGGGGGGATTGCAGTGTTGTGTACGAGTCAATCAAGGAGGGGGTGAGTGCAGTGTTGGATTGGGATCAGACAGGGAGAATGTGATTGCAAGTTTGGGTAGGAATCGGTTAGGGTGGGTAAAATTGTAGTGTTGGGTAGGGATCAGTCAGGGAGGGGGTGATTTCACTGTTGGTTAGGGATCAGTCAGGGAGGGGGAGATTGCAGTGTTGGTTAGGGATCAGTCAGGGAGGGGGAGATTGCAGTGTTGGGTAGGGATCAGTCAGGGAGGGGGTGATTTCACTGTTGGTTAGGGATCAGTCAGGGAGGGGATGATTGCAGATTTGGGAAGGGATCAGTCAGGGTGAGGGTTATTGCAGTGTTGGGTACGAGTCAGTCAGGGAGGGGGTGACTGCAGTGTTGGGTAGGGATCAGTCAGGGAGGGGGAGATTGCAGTGTTGGGTAGGGATCAGTCAGGGAGGGGGAGATTGCAGTGTTGGGTAGGGATCTGTCTGGGAGAGGGTGAGTGCAGTGTTGGGTTGGGCACAGACAAGGACGGGCGATTGTAGTGTTGGGTAGAGTAAAGTCAGGGAGGGGGAAATTGCAGTGTTGGTTAGGGATCAGTCAGAGAGGGAGAGTATGCAGTGTTGGGTAGGGATCAGTGAGGGCGGGGGAGATTGCAGTCTTGGGGCGGGATCAGTCCCGGAGGGGGGGATTGCAGTGTTGGTTAGGGATCAATATGGGAGGGGGGTGGATTGCAGTGTTGGGTAGGGATCTGTCGGGGGGGTGGTGAGTGCAATGATGGGTAGGGATCAGTCAGGGAGGGGATGATTGCAGTGTTGTGTAGGAATCAGTCAGGGAGGGGGTGCTTGCAGAGTTGGATAGGGATCAGTCGGGGAGGGGGAGATTGCAGTGTTGGGTAGGGATCAGTCAGGGAGGGTGTGATTGCAGTGTTGGGTAGAGCACAGACAGGAACGGGGGATTGCAGTGTTGGATAAGGATTAGGCAGGGAGGGGGAGTATGCAGTGTTGGGTAGCGATCAGTGAGGGTGGGGGAGATTGCAGTCTTGGGGAGGGATCATTCCCGGAGCGGGGATTGCAGTGTTGGGTAGGGATCAATATGGGAGGGGGGGGGATTGCAGTGTTGGGTAGGGATCAGTCAGGGCGGGGGAGACTGCAGTGTTGTGTAGGGATCAATCAGGGAGGGGGTGATTGCGGTTTTGGGTAGGGATCAGTCAGGGAGGGGGAGATTGCAGTGTTGGGTAGGGATCTCTCACACTCCACCCTGTCTCTCCCCTCCCTCTTGTCCTGCCCTCTTTTGCATTTCCCTCTCTCTCGCCAGCCCCTCTCTCGCCCTCCCCTCTCTCTCCCTTCCCACTCTTTCACTCTACCTTCTCTAGCCCCCACACACTCTCGCCTTCGCTTCGCTCTCGCCCACCCCTCTCTCTCGCCCTTCACTCTCTTGCCCACACCTCTCTCTCGCCCTCCCTCTCTCGCCCTCCCCTTTCTTGCCCTCCCGTCTATCGCTCTCCCCTCTCTCTTGCCCTCCCCTCTCTCGTCCTCCCCCTCTCTCGCCTTCCCCATTCTCACCCCGCCATTCTTACCCTCCCCTCTCTCTCGCCCTCACCTCTCTTTCGCCCTCCCCTCACTCGCCCACCACTCTCACACTCCACCCTGTCTCTCGCCTCCCTCTTGTCCTACCCTCTTTTGCCTTTCCCTCTCTCTCGCCTACCACTCTCTCGCCCACACCCCTCTCTCGCCCACCTCTATCTCGCCCTCCCCTCTCTCGCCCTTACCTCTCTCTCGTCCTCCCCTTTCTCGCCCTACCCTCTCTTGCCCTCCCCTCTCTCGTCCTCCCCCTCTCTCGCCTTCCCCATTCTCACCCCGCCATTCTTGCCATCCCCCTCTCTCTCGCCCTCACCTCTCTTTCGCCCACCCCTCCCTCTCGCCCTCCACTCTCTCGCCCTCCCCCTCTCGCCCACACCTCTCTCTCTCGTCCTCCCCTTTCTCGCCCTCCCCTCTATCGCCCTCCCCTCTCACATCCTCCCCCTCTCTCGCCTTCCCCATTCTCACCCCGCCATTCTTGCCATCCCCCTCTCTCTCGCCCTCACCTCTCTTTCGCCCACCCCTCCCTCTCGCCCTCCACTCTCTCGCCCTCCCCCTCTCGCCCACACCTCTCTCTCTCGTCCTCCCCTTTCTCGCCCTCCCCTCTATCGCCCTCCCCTCTCACATCCTCCCCTCTCTCTCGCACTCCCTTCTCTCTCCCTCCCCGCTCTCTCGCCCTCCCCTCTCTCCCCCTCCCTTCTATCTCGCACACATCTCTCTCTCTCCCTCCCCTCTCACTCTCCCTTCCCTCTCTCTCGTCATCCCTCTCTCAGCCTCCCCACTATCTCCCTCCCTTCTCTCTCCTCCTCGCCCCTCCATCACTCACCTCTCTCTCGCCCTCCCCACTCTCTCGCTCTCCCCTCTCGCCCTCCCCTCTCTCAGTCTCACCCTCCCCTCTTTTGCAACTCAACTCTCAGTCCCTCTGCTCTCTCGCCCTCCGCGCTCTCGCCCTCCCCTCTCTCCCCTTCCCGCTCGCACCCTCTCCTCTCTGTCGCCACCCCTTCTTCTCACCCTACCTTCTCACTCACCCTCGCCTCTCTCTCGCCCTCCACTCTCTCGCTTCCTCACCTCTCTCTCGCACTCCCCTCTCTCTCTCCCTCCCCTCTCTCTCGCCTTCCCCTCTCTCGCCCTTTCCTCTCTCTCTCTCTCCCCTCGTGGCCTCCCCTCTCTCCCCCTCGCCTCTCTCTCACCCTCCACTCTCTCTCTCCCTCCCCTCTCTCGCACTAACCTCTCTCGCCCTCCCATCTCTCTCCCTTCACACTCTTTCACTCTACCCTCTCCAGCCCTCCCCACACTCTCACCCTCCCCTCTCTTCCCCTACCCTCTCTCTTGCACTCCCCTCTCTACGCCTCCCCTCTCTCATGCCCACCCCTCTCTCGCCCTCCCCTCTCTCTTGCCTTCTCCTCCCTCACCTTCCCATCTCTTGCCCACCCGTTTCTCGCCCTCCGCTCTCTCCTCTCTTGCTTTCCCCTCTCTCGCCCTCACGTCTCTCGCCCTCCCCTCTCTCCCTCTCTCCTCTCACTCTACCTCCCCTCTGTCTTGCCTTCCCCTCTGTCTCACTCCCCTCTCTATCGCCCTTCCCTCTCTGCTTCCCTCCCTTTTCAGCCTTCCTCCCCCTCTCTCCCTCTCCTCTCTCTCGCCCTTCCCTCCCTCTCGTCCTTCCCTCTCTCTTGTCCTCCCCTCTCTCGCACTCCCCTCTCTCTCACCCTCTCCTCTCTCTTGCCCTCCCCTCTTTCTTACCCTTCCCTCTTTCTTGCCATCCCCTCTCTAGCACTCCCTTCTCTCTCGCCCTCCCCTCTCTCCCCTTCCCCTCTACCTTGCCCTCCCCTCTCTTGCCGTCCTACTCTCTCACCCTCCTCTCTTTCCCTCCCTTCTGTCTCGCAACTCTCTCTTGCCCTCCCCACTCTCCCCCTCGCCTCTCTCTCTCGACCTCCCCTGTCTCTCGCCCTCCACTGTCTCACCCAACCCTCTTTCTCAACTTACCCTCTGTCGTCCTCCCCTCTATCCCACCCTCCCCTCTCTCTCCCTCCCATCTATCCCACCCTCCCCTCACCCTCCCCTCCCCTCTCTCTCTCCCTCCCCTCCTCATCATCCAGTCTCTCAGCCTCCCCACTCTCCCTTCCCTCTCTCTCACGCTCCCTCTCTCCCTCCCTCCCCACTATCTCTCACCATCCTCTCTCGCCCACCCTCCCCTATCTCTCCCCCAGTCCCTCTATCACTCGCCACTCTCTCACCCTCTCCACTCTCTCGCTCACCCCCCTTCGCCCTCCCAGTCTCTCGCCCTCCCCTCTCTCGCCCTCCCCTCTCTCGCCCTCCTCTCTCTCTTGCCCTACCCTCTCTCGCACTCCCCTCTCTTGCAACTTACCTCTCTCTTCCTCCGCTCTCTCGCCCTCTCCTCTCTCGCCCTCCCGTCTGTCGCCCTCACCTCTCTTGGCCTTCCATCTCTCTCTCTATGCCCAATCTTTCGCTCTACCCTCTCTAGCCCTCACGACACTCTCCCCCCCTCTCTCTCGCACTCCCCACTCTCTCGCCCTCCCGTCTTCACCCTCCCCTCTCTCATGCCCTCCCGTCTCTCGCCCACCCCTCTCTCGCCTTCCACTCTCTCACCGTCACTCTCTCGCCCTCCCCTCTCTATCTCCATTCTCACTCTCCCTCCCTTCTATCTCGCCCTCCCCTCTGTCTCCCTCCCCCTCTGTCTTCCTCCCCCCTCCCTCCCTCCTCTCTCTCCCCCTCCCCTCTCTCTCGCACTCACCTTTCTCTTCTCCTCCCCTCTCCCTATACCTCGCCTCTCTCTCCCCTCCCCTGTCCCTCTCTCTCATCATCCTGTCTCTCAGGATCCTCACTCTCTCCCTCCCCTCTCTCTCACCCTCGATCTCTTCTCCCTTCCTTCCCACTCTCTCTCCCCCTCCTCTCTCGCCCATCCTCCTCTCTCTCTCGCCCTCGCCGCTCTATCACTCGCCTCTCTCTCGGCCTCCCCACTCTCGCTCTCCCCAGCCCTCCCAGTCTCTCGCCCTCCCCCCTTTCACTCTCACCCTCCCCTCTCTTGCAACTCACCTCTCTCTCCCTCTGCACACTCACCTTCCGCGCTCTCGCCCTCCCCTCTCTCCCCCTCCCCCTCTCTTGCCCTCCCCCTCTCGCCCTCGCCGCACTCGCCCTCCCATCACTCTCTCCCTCCCCACTCTTTTGCTCTACCCTCACTAGCCCTCCCCACATTCTCCCCTTCCCCTCTCTCTTGCCCTCTGCTCTCTCCTCCTCCCCCCTCTCTCGCAATTCCCGCTCTCTCGACCACCCCTCTACACCTACCCCTCTCTCTTGTCCTCCCGTCTCTCGCCCTCCACTCTCTCACCCTCACGTCTCTCGCCCTCCCCTCTCTCCCTCTCTCCTCTCACTCTCCTTCTCCCTATCTCGCACTCCTCTCTGTCTCCCTCCCCGCTCTCTCGCCCTCCCCTCTCTATTGCCCTCCCCTCTCTCTCGCCCTCCCCTCTCTGTTTCCCTCCCTTTTCAGACTTTGTCCCCTCTCTCTCTCCTTTCTCTCGCTATTCCCTCCCAATCGCCCTCCCATCTCTCTTGCACACCCCTCTCTCGCCCTCCCCTCTCTCTCACCCTCACCCTCTTGCCCTCCCCTCTTTGTTGCCCTCCCCTCTTTCACACTCCCCTCTCTCTCGCACTCCCCCTATCTCCCCTACCCTCTCTCTCGCTGTACCCTCTTTCGCCCTCCCCTCTCTTGCCCTCCGCTCTCTCACCCTCCCGGTCATTCTTGCCCTGCCCACTCTCCCGCTTGCATCTCGCTCAACATCCCCTCTCTCTCTCGCCGTCCCCTCGCTCGCCCAACCCTCTCTCTCACCTACCACTCTCTCCCCTCCCCTCTCTCCCTCCCTCCCGTCTCTGTCGCCCTCCCCTCTCTGTCGCCCTCCCCTCTCTGTCGCCCTCTCCTCTCTCTTGCCCACCCCATCTTTCGCCCTAACCTCTCTTTCTCCCTCCCCTCACGCTTGCCCTCCCCTCTCTCTTGCCCTCCCCTCTCTTGCCCTCCCGTCTCTAGCCCTCCGCTCTCTGTCACCCTCCCCTCTCTTGATCTCCATTCTCTTTCACCCTCCCCTCTCTCTCGTCAACCCCTCTATGTTCCTCCCTTCTTTCTTTCCCTCCCCACACTCTCACCCACCCCTTTCACATCCTCCCCTATCTCTCACCCTCCCCCGCTCTCCATCCCTCACCTCTCTCTCGCCCACCCCTCTCTCTCTCGTCATCCCCTCTCTCACTCTCCTCTCTCTCGCCCTTCCGTCTCTCGCACTCCCCTCTCTCGCCCCCCTCTCTCTCCCTCCCCTCTCTCTCGCCCTCCTCTCTCTCTCACCCACTCCTCACTCTCGCCCTCCCGTCTCTCTCGCCCTCCCATCCCTTTCGCCCTCCCCTCTCTCTCGTCCTCCCCTCTCTCTCACCTTCCCCTCTCTCGCCCTAACCTCTCTTTCGCCCACCCCTCTCTCTCGCCATCCCCTCTCTCGCCCTCCTCTCTCTCGCCCTCCCGTCTCTCTCGTCCTCCCCTCTCTCTCGCCCTCCCCTCTCTCTCGTCCTCCCCTCTCTGTCGCCCTCCCCCGTCTCTCTGGCCATCCCCTCCCTCACTCTCCCTGCTCTAATGCCCTCCCCTCTCTCGCCTTCCCCCTCACACTCCCTCCCCTCTCTCTCGCCCTCACCTCTGTCACACTCCCCTCTCTCTCGTCCTCCCCTCTCTCTCGCCCTCCCCTCTCTCTTGTCCTCCCCTCTCTGTCGCCCTCCCCTCTCTCTCGCCCTCCCCTCTCTCTCCGGCCATCCCTCCCTCACTCTCCCTGCTCTAAAGCCCTTCCCTCTCTCGCCCTCCCCTCTCACGCTCCCTCCCCTCTCTCTCGCCCTCACCTCTGTCACACTCCCCTCTCTCACATCCTCTCCTCTCTCCTCTACCCTTCTCTCTCGCCTTCCACTCTCTCTCACAGACCCCTCTCTCTCGTCCTCCCCTCTCTGTCACCCACCCCTCTCTGTCGACCTCCCATTTCTCTCTCCCTCCCTGCTTTCTCTCCCTCTTCTCTCTCTCGCCCTCCCGTCTGTCTCCCTACCCTCTCTCTCCCTTCCCCTCTCTCGCCCTCCCCTCTCTGTCGCCTTCCCCTCCCTCACCCACCCTACTCTAATGCCCTCCCCTCTCTCGCCCTCCCCTCTCACACTCCCTCCCCTCTCTCTTGCCCTCACCTCTGTCACACTCCCCTCTCTCACGTCCTCTCCTCTCTCTCGCCCACCCATCTCTCTCGACCTCCCCTCTCTCCTCTTCCCTTCTCTCTCACCTTCCACTCTCTCTCATAGACCCCTCTCTCTCGTCCTCCCCTCTCTGTCACCCACCCCTCTCTGTCGACCTCCCATTTCTCTCTCCCTCCCTGCTTTCTCTCCCTCTTCTCTCTCGTCCTCCCGTCTGTCTCCCTACCCTCTCTCTCCCTTCCCCTCTCTCGCCCTCTCCTCTCTGTCGCCTTCCCCTCCCTCACCCTCCCATCTCTTGTCCTCCCGTCACTCACACTCCCCTCTCCCCCACCCCGCTCTCTCCCTCCCTCCCATCTCTCTCATTCCCCTCTCTTTCGCCCTACCCTCTCTCTCACTCCCCTCTCTCACCCTCCCCTCTCTCTCGCCCACCCCTCTCCCCGTCCCAATCTCTCTCGCCTCTTTCTCACCCTCCCCTCTCTCTCGCCCTCACCTCGTTCGCCCTCCACTCTCTCACCCTACACTCTGTCTCACCCCTCCCTTTTGTCCTCCCAATTCCGCTCTCCCCTCACTCTCACCGTCTCCTCTCTCGCCCTACCATCTCCTTCGCACTCAGGTCTCTCTCGCTCTACCCTCATTCGCCCTCCCCTCTCACTCACCATGCCCATCAATCACCCTCTCCTCCCTCTTGCCCTCCACTCTCTCGCCCTCCCCTCTCTTGGCCTCCACAGTCTCGGCCTCCACACTCTCTCTCCCTCCCTTCTCTTGCCCACCCCACTCTCTCGCCGTCCACATTCTCCCCCCCCATGCACTTCCCTCTCTCACCCTCCCCTTTCTCACCTTCCCCTCCCTTGCCCTCCCGTCTCTCAGTCTCACCTCTCTTGCCCTCCCATCTCTCTCTCTCACCTCTCACTCTCCCTCCCTCTCTCTCACCATCTCCTCTCTCTTAACCACCCCTCTGTCTCCCTTCCCTCTGTCACGCTCACCACTCTCTGTCGCCCAGCACTGTCTCTCACCCTCCCCTCTCTGTCCACCTCCCATTACTCCCTCACTCCCCTCCCTCTCACTCCCCTCTCTCGCCCTCCCCACACATCCTCCCCTCTCTCTCTCGTCTCTCTCGCGCCCTGCCCCACTCTCACTCTCCCCCCTCTCACCCTTCCCCTCTCTCAACCTTCCCTCTCTCGCACTCACTTGTCTCACCCACCCCCTCTCGCCCTCTTGTCTCTCACCCTCCGCTCTCTCTCGTCCTCCCACTCTCTCACCCTCTCCTGTCAGTCTCCCTCCCCTCTCTGTCCCACTCCTCTCTCTCGTTCTCAACTTGCTCGTTCTCAACTTGCTCGCCCTCCCCTCAATTGCCTTCCCCCTCTCGCCATCTTCTCTCTAGCCCTCCCATCCCTCGTCCACCTGTCTCTCACCATCCCCTCTCTCTTCCAACCCTCTCTCTCCGTCCCTCCCCTCTCTCTCGCTCCCCTCTCTCTCCCTCCCCTCTCTCGCACCCTCCCATGTCACTCTCCCTCTCCTCTCTCTCGCCCTCCTCTCTCTCGCTCTCAACTCGCTCTCCCTCCCCTCACTCGGCTGCCCCTCTCTCGCCCTCGCCTCTCTTGCCATCCCATCTCTATCCCTCCCATCTCTCATGCACCTGTCTCTCACCCTCCCCTCTCTCTCCCACCCCTCTCTCTCCTTCTTTCCCCTCTCTCGGCTTCCCCTCTCTCCTCGTCCCCTCTCTCTCCCTCCCCTCACTCTCCCCTTCCCCCCTCTCTCTCGCTCTCCCCTCTCTATCGCCCTCACCTCTCTCGCCCTCCGATCTGTCACCCTCCACCCTGTCTCTCACCTACTTGTCTTCCACTCTTCTGCCCTTCCCCTCTCTCTCGCCCTCCACTTTCTCACCCTCCCATCTCTTTCGGCCTCAGCTCTCTCACCATCCCCGCTCTCTCGCCATCCCCCTCTTTCCACCGCGTCTCTCTTAACCTCACCTCTCTCACCCCCACCCCTCTCTCGGCTTCCACTCTCTTTCTCCCTCCCCTCTCTCGCCCTCCATTCTCTCCCCCTACCCTCTCTCACCTCCCCTCTCTCTTGCCCTACCCTCGCTCTCCCTACCCTCGCTCTCCTTCCCCTCTCTCTCACGTTCCACTCTCTCATCCTCCTATCTTTCGCCCTCCCCTCTCTCGCCGACCTCTCTGTCTCCCTCCCCTCTGTCTCTCCCCTCTCTCACGCCCTGTCCACTTTTGCCCACACCTCACTCTTAACCTCCCCTCTCTCGCCACCCCCTCTCTCGCCAGCCCTTCTCTAGCCCTCCCCAGTCTCGCACTCCCCACTCTCGCACTCCGGTCTCTCGCTCTCCCCTCTTTCACCCTCCCCTCTCGCTCGCACTCCCATCTTGCTCGCACTCCCCTCTCTCTCGCCCTCCCATCTCTCTCGCACTCCCCTCTCTCTCGCCCTCTCACTCTCTCCCCTTCCCCTCTCTCTCTCGCCCTCCCCTCTCTCCCCCTCCCCTCTCTCTCGCCCACCCCGTCTCTCGCCCTCCCCTCTCTCACACTCCCCTCTCTCTCACCCTCCCCTCTGTCTTGTCCTCCCCTCTCTCTTTCCCTCCCCTCTCTAGCCGTCCCCACTCTCTAGCCCTCCTCTCTCTCCCACTCCCATGTCTCACCCCTCTCTCTCCGTCCCCTCTTTTGCCCTCCCCTATCTCTCACCCCATCCTCTCTCGCCCTCTGCTCGCTCACCCTCCCCATTCTCGCCCTCCCCTCTCTCTCGACCACCCCTCTGTCTCTCGCCCTCCCCTCTCTTGCCCTCCCCTCTCTGTCGCCTTCCACTCACTTGACCTCCCTTCTCTCTCGCACTCAACTCTTCCTATCGCTCTTGCCCTCCCCTCTCTCCCAATCCCCTCTCTCTCACCATCCCATCTCTCACACTCCCCTTTCTCTCGCCCTCCCCTCTCTCCCCTCCCCACTCTCTCACCATCCCCTCCCTCTTGCCCTCGCCACTCTCCCCTCGCCTCTCTCTCTCCCTCCCCACTCTCTCGCCATCGCCTCTCTCACCCTCCCTCTCTTTCGCCCTCCCCTCTCTCTCCCCCACCCATTGCTCTCACCCTCCGCTCTCTAATGCCCTCCCCTCTCTTGCCCTCCCGTCTCTCACCCTCCCCTCTCTCATGCTCACCTCTGTCTCGCCCTCCCCATTCTCACCCCCACCCTTCTCTTTCGCCCTCCCCTCTCTCTCACCGTCCCCTCTCTCTCGTCCTCTCCTCTCCGTCACCCACGCCTCTCTGTCGACCTCTCATTTCTCCCTCCCTCCCATCCTTCTCTCCCTCTCCTCTCTCTCGCCCTCCCGTCTCATTCCCTCCCCTCACTGTCCCTCCCCCTCTCTCGTCACCCTCTCTCTCCCTCCTTCCTGTCTCTTCTCTCGCGCCTCTCCCTCTCGCCGTCAGCCTCTCCCGCCCTCACTCTCTCTCGCCTTCCATTCTCTGTTGCCCTCCCCTCTGTTTCCTCCTCGCTCTCTCACACTCCCCCCTCTCTTTCTAAGCTCTCTAGCCCTCCCTTTTCACTCTCCTTCCCTTATCTCTCACCCTCCCATCTCTCTCCGTCCCCTCTCTTGCACTCACCTCTCTCGCCCAACCCCTCTCCCCCTCTTATCTCTCCCACCCCTTTCTCTCCCTTCCCCCCTCTCTCTCTTCCTCCCCTCTGTCTCTCCCTCCCCTCCCTCTCACCCTCACCTAACTCTCTCGCCTTCCCCTCTCTCCCCTACAGTCCCTCTCTTTTGCCTCTCTCTCACACTAAGCCTTTCTCACCCTCCCTCTCTCTCGCCCTCCCTTCTCACTCACCCTCCTATCTCTCTCGCCTCCCCTCTCTCGCCCTCGCCTCTCTGTTGCCCTCCCCTCTCTGTTTCATCCCCGCTCTCTCACCCTCCCCTCTCTCGCACTCCCCTATCTAGCCCTCCTTTTTTACTCTCCCTCCCCTATCTCTCACCCTCCTGTATCTCGCCATCCCATCTCTCGCAGTCACCTCTCTCACGCACCCCCCTCACCTCCTCTCTCTCTCACTCCCCTCTCTCTCGCCTTCCTCTTGCTCGCCCTCGACTCGCTCGCCCTTCCCTCACTTGGACGACGCTCTCTCGCCCCCCCGTCATCCCCTCACTAGCCCTCCCATCTCTCACCCACCCCTCTCTCTCCCTCCCCTCTCTCTCGCCCTCCCCTCTCCAGCACTGCCCTCTCTCTCTCCCTCTCCCCCTCCCCACTCTCTCGTCCTCTGCCCTCTCTCACTCTTGCCTCTCCATCACTATCCACTCTCTCGACGTCCCTTCTCTCGCTCTCCCCTCTCTCGCACGCCCCCTCACTGCCACTCCCCTCTAACTCTACCTCCCTTCTCTCTCACCCTCCCCTCTCTCGCCCAACTTTCTCTCTCCCTCCCCTCTCTCTCACCGCTCTCTCGCACTCCCCTCTCTTTCTCCCCCTCCCCATTCCCATGCCCTCACCCACATCTCTGTCTCACCATCCCCTCTCTTTGCCCTCCCCTCTTACTCCATCTCATCTCTCGCTCTCCCCTCTCTCAACCCCCACTCTCTCACCCTCCACTCTCTCACCCCCCACTCTCTCACCCTCCACTCTCTCACCCCCCACTCTCTCACCCCCACTCTCTCACCCCCCACTCTTGCCTTCCCCTCTCTTGAAATACCCACGCTCGCCCTACCGTCTCTCACGCTTCCCTCTCTCGCTCTCCCATCTCTGGACCTCCCATCTCTCGCCCTTCTCTCTCTCACCATCCCCTCTCTCTCACACTCCCCTCTCTCGCCCTACATTCTCTCTCGCCCTACTCTATTCTCCTCTTCCCGCTCTCGTTCTCCCCTCTATCGCCCTGCTGTCTCTCGTCCTCCCCTGTCTTACCTTCCCGTCTCCCACGCTCCTGTCTCTCGCTCTCCTGTCTCTCGCTCTCCCGTCTCTCGCCCTCCCCTCTCTCGGCCTTCACTCTCTCGGCCTTCACTCTCTCGCACTCCCTTCTCTCGCCCTCCTGTCTCGTAACCTCCCCTCTCTCAACATCCGCTCTCTCGCCCTCTCCTCTTTCGCCCTCTCATCTCTCTCACACTCCTCTCTCTCGCACTGCTCTCTCTCTCACCATTCCCTCTCTTGCCCTCCCATCTCTCTCGCACTCCCCTCTCTCTTTCGCTGTCCCCTCACTTGCCCACCCCTGTCTCGCCCTCCCCTCTCTCGCCGTCCCCACTCTATCTCTACTCTCCCCCACCCCACTCTCTCGCCCTCTCCCCTCTCACCCTTGCCTCTCCATCTCTATCCCCTCTCTCTTGACCTCCCTTCTCTCCCTCTCCCCTCTCTCTCAGTCCCCTCTCACTGCCACTCCCCTCTAACTCTACCCTCCTCTCTCTCGCCCTCCCCTCTTTCACCAAACTTTCTCTCTCCCTCCCCCCTCTCGCCCTCTCTATCACTCGCTTTACCCTCTCTCTCTCGCCACGGTCTCGCACTCCCCTCTCTCCCTCCCCTCTCCCCCTCACCACTCCTTCGCCCACACTGCACTCTCGCTCTCCCCTCTCTCTTGCACTCCCCCCTCACTGCCACTCCCCCCTAACTTCTACCTCCTCTCTCTCACCCTCCCCGTCTCGCCCAACTTTCTTTCTCCCTCCCCTCTCTCTCACTGCTCTCTCATCCTGCCCCCTCTCTCCCCCCTCACCCCCTCCCCACTCCATCACCTACACCTCTCTCTTACCTTCCCCTCTCTTGCCCTCCCCTCTCACCCTGCCCTCTAACGCCCTCCCGTCTCTCGCCCTCCCCTCTCTCTCCCTCTCATCTCTCGCCCTCCATTCTCTCGCTCTCCGGTCTCTCGCTCTCCCGCCTCATGCCATCCCCTCTTTCGGCCTCCCGTCTCTCTCGCGCTCCCCTCTCTCGTTCTTCCCTCTCTCGCCCTACACTCTATCTCCCTCCCTCCCCCTCTCTCCCCATTCCTTCTCTCTTGCCTCCAGTCTCTCACCGGTCACTCTCTCGCCCTACCCTCTCTTGCACCTCCCCACTCTCGCACCACCCCTCTCTCACCCTCCCCTCCCTCTCTCGCCTTCCTCTCTCTCTCTCCCTCCCCTCTGTCGTGGCCTCCCCTCTCTCTCGTCCTCCACTCTCTCTCTCGCCACTCTCGCAGTCCCTATTCTCCCCCCTCGCCCCTCTCCACTCTCTCTCCCTCTCCTCTCGCTCGTCCACCGTGCTCTGTCGTCTTCACCACTCTCTCGCCCTCCATTCTCTGGCTCTCCTCTCTCTCGTCCTCCCCTCGCACGGTCCCTCTCCACTAACTCCACCTTCAGTCTCTCTCCCGCCCTCTACTTTCTCTTCCTTCTTTCTCTCTCCCTCCCCTCTCTCTCACCCTTCTCCCCATCTTCTCTCCCACGCCCACCCCTCTCTCTCCCTCCCCTCTCTCCCTCCCCTCTCTCTCCCTCCCCTCTCTCTCCCTCCCCTCTCTCGCCCTACTCACTCTAGCACTCCCCTCTCTCTCTCTCCCTCTCCCCCTCCCCACTCTCTCGTTCTCTGCCCTCTCTCACTCTTGCCTCTCCATCTCTATCCACTCTCTCTCGACGTCCCTTCTCTCGCTCTCCCCTCTCTCGCACTCCCCCTCACTGCCACTCCCCTCTAACTTTACCTCCCTTCTCTCTCACCCTCCCCTCTCTCGCCCAACTTTCTCTCTCCCTCCCCTCTCTCTCGCCGCTCTCTCTCCCTCCCCTCTCTCTCTCTCCCCTCTCCCCATTCCCATGCCCTCACCCACATCTCTGTCTCACCCTCCCCTCTCACTCCATCTCATCTCTCGCCCTCCCGCCTCATGCCCTCCCCTCTCTCGCCCTCCTGTCTCTCTCGCCCTCCCCTCTCTCGTTCTTCCTTCTCTCGTCCTATGCTCTCTCCCTCCCTCTCTCTCCCCATTCCTTCTCTCTCGCCCTCCCCTCTCTCGCACCTTCCCACTCTTGCAACACACCCTCTCACCCTCCCCTCCCTCTCGCTGTTTCCTCTCTCGCTCTCCCCTCTCTCGCCTGCCTCTCTCTCTCCCTCCCCTCTCTCGTGTCCTCCCCTCTCTCTCGCCTCCCACTCTCTGTCTCGCCACACTCTCACACTCCCCTCTCTCATTCCTCACACCCTCCCCACTCTCTCTCCCTCTCCTCTCGCACGCTCTCCGTGCTCTGTCATCGTCACCACTCTCTCGCTGTTCCCCTCTCTCCCTACGGTCGCTCACCCTCCCCTCTCTCGCCTTCCCCTCTCTTATCATACCCACGCTCGCCCTACTGTCTGTCGCGCTGCTGTCTCTCGCTCTCTCCTTCTCGCGCTCCCGTCTCTCGACCTCCCAACTCTCGCCCTCCTCTCTCTCACCTTCCCCTCTCTCTCGCACTCCACTCTCTCTCGCTCTCCCCTTTCTCGCCCTACTCGTCTCTCCTCCTCCCCTCTCTTGTTCTCCACTCTCTCGCCCTCCAGTCTCTCGACTTCCCGTCTCTCGCCCTCCCCTCTCTCGCTCTCCCCTCTCTCTTGTCCTCTCCTCTATCACGACCTCACCTCCCTCTTGCCGTCCCCACTCACCCTCCCCTCTCTCGCCCTCACCCTCTGACCTTCTCATCTCTCGCGCTCCTGTCTCTCGCTCTCCCGTTTCTCGCCCGCCCAACTCTTGACCTTCACTCTCTCGCACTCCCCTCTCGCGCCCTCCTGTCTCTCGAACTCCCCTGTCTCACCCTCCGTGCTCTCGCCCTCCCCTCTTTCACCCTTTCATCTCTCTTGCACTCCTCTTTCTCTCGCTATTGCCTCTCTTGACCTCCCTTCTTTTGCCCTCCCTTCTCTTGCCCTCACCTCTCTCACCCTCTCCTCTAATGCCCTCCTCTCTCTCGCTCTCCCCTTCCTTGCCATACTTTCTCTCTCCCTCCCCCTCTCTTGCCCTCCCCCTCTCTCTCTACTCACTCGCACTCCCCTCTCTCTCTCCCTTCTCCCACTCTTCTCTACCTCGCACAGCCCTCTCTCTCCCTCCCCTCGCGCTCTCCCCTCTCTCACCCTCCCCCTCTCTCTCTCCCTCACCTCTCTATCACCCTCCCCTCTCTCACCCTCCTCTCTCTCGCCCTCCCCTCTCACACCCTTGCCTCTCCATCTCTATCCCCTCTCTCTCGACCTTCATTCTCACCCTCTCCCCTCTCTCGCACTCCCCTCTCACTGCCAATCCCCTCTAACTCTACCCTCCTCTCTCTCACTCTTCCCACTTTCGCCAAACTTTCTCTCCCTTCCCTGTCTCTCGCCCTCTCCATCTCTCGCTTTCCCCTCTCTCTCTCGCCATGCTCTCGCGCTCCCCTCTCTCCCTCTCCTCTTCCCCTCCCCACTCCCTCGCCCACACCCCTCTCTCACCCTTCCCACACAGCCTCTCCCCTCTCTCGCCCTACCCTCTCTCGCCCTCTCATCTCTTGCCTCCACTCCCTCGCTCTCCAGTATCTCACCCTCCTATCTCATGCCGTACCCTCTCTCGCCTTCCCATCTCTGGCCCTCTCCTCTCTCTCGCCATCCCTTTTCTCGTCTCCTGTCTCTCTCGCCCTCCCCTCTCTCGTTCTTCCCTCTCTCGTCCTACAACCTCTCTCTGCCTACCCATCTCTCCCCATTCTTTCTCTCTTGATCTCCGCTCTCTCGCCCTCCCGTCTCTCGCAGCTCCTGTCTCTCGCACGACCCATTCTCTTGCCCTCCCCATCTCGCCATCCCCTCTCCCTCACCCTCCCCTCTCTCTCGCTATCTCCTCTGTCACCCTCCCCTCTCACTCTCCCTCCTCACTAACTCTCCCTCCCCTCTCTCTCGCCCTCTCGTCTCTCTCTCGCCACTCTCACACTCCCCTCTCTATCCCCTCGCCCCTCCCCACTCTCTCTCCCTCTTCTCTCGCTCCCCCTCCACGCTCTGTCGTCGTCACCTTTCTCACGCCCTCCCCATCTCTTCCTTCACTGTCTCACCCTCCCCTCTCTTGCTCTCCCGTCTCTCGTACTACCCACTCTCACCCTACCGTCTCTCATGCTCCTGTCTCTCGCTCTCCGATCTCTCACCCTCCCCTCTCTCGCTCTCTGTTGTCTCACCCTCCCGTCTCTCGACCTCCCCTCTGTCGCCCTCCCATCTCTCGCGCTCTCATCTCCCTACCTTCCCTCTCTCGCCCTACTCTCTCACCCTACCTTCCCTCTCGTCCTCCCCTTTCTGTCGCTCTCTGCTCTCTTGCCCTCCCCACTCTCTCTCCCTCTCCGCTCGCTCGCCCTCCACGCTCTGTTGTCATCACCTCTCTCTCGCCCTCTACTCTTTCACCCTCCCCATCTCGTCCTCCCATTCTCTCCTCCACTCTTTCGCCCTCCCCTCTCTCGCCCTCCAATCTCTCGCACAACTCTCTCTCGCCCTACCGTCTCTCATGCTCCTATCTCTCGCTCTCCCGTCTCTCGACCTCCCCTCTGTCGCCCTTCTGTCTCTCGCGCTCTTGTCTCCCGACCTTCCCTCTCTCGCCCTCCTCTCACTCACCCTACCCTCTCTCTCCCCCTCCCCTCTGTCTCAGACTCCCCTCTCTCTCTCGCTCACCCCTCTCTCTCACCCTCCCCTTTCTCTCTTGCAGCGATCTCACACTCCCTGCCTCCTCTCTCCCCCATCACACTCTCTCGCCCTAACCTCTCTTTCACCCAGCGCGCTCTCTCTTCCTCACAACTCTCTTGCCTTCCACTGTCTCGCCCTCCAGTCTCTCGCACAACTCTCCCTTGCCCTACCATCTCTCGCGCTCCTGTCTCTCGATCTCCCCTCTCTCGCCCTCTTCTCTCTCACCCTCCACTCTCTCCCACTCCCCTCTCTCTTTCCCTCCACTCCTTCGCCCTACCGTCTCTCGCCCTCAACTCTCTCGCTTTCCTCTCTCTCCCCCTCCCTCTCTCTCTCCTCCCTCTCCTACGTCATTCCCTCTTTTGCACAATCCTCTCTCACCCTGCCCTCACTCACTACCCCCTCTTTTCCTCCCTTTTCTCTCGCCTTCCCCACTCTTGCACTCCCCACTCTCTCTCACTTCCCCATCTCTCGCCCTACCCTCTGTCTCCCACCCCTCTCTCTCCCCCTCCCCTCTTTCACCCCCCACTCTCTAGCTCTCCCCTCTATTGCCCTTGCCTCTCCCTCGCTATCCCCTCTATCTCAAACTCCGTTCTCTCGCTCGCCTCTCTGTAGCCTTCCCCTGTTACTGTCACTCCCCTCTAACTCTTCCTCCTCTCTCGCTCGTCCACCCCTCTCTCGCCCAACATTCTCTCTCCCTCCCCTCTCTCTTGCCCGACCTTCTCACTCCTCTCCCCAATAACACTCCGTAACCTGTCTCTCGAACTCCCCTCTCTCACTCTCCATTCTGTCTTTCCCCTCTCTCTCTCGCACCCCCCACTCTCTAGCTCTCCCCTCTCTTGACCTTGCCTCTCCCTCGCTATCCCCTCTATCTCAACCTCCGTTCTCTTGCTCGCCTGTCTGTAGCCTTCCCCTGTCACTGTCACTCTCCTCTAACTCTTCCTCCTCTCTCTCTCGCCCACCCCTCTCTCGCCTTACTTTCTCTCTCCCTTCCCTCTCTCTTGCACGCCCCCTCCAGCGCATTCGCCTCTCTCTCTCACCGCTCTCTGGCACTCCCCTCTCTCTCTTCCCTCTCCCCCTCCCCAATCCCTCGCCCACTCCTCACTCTCTCCCTCTTCTCTTTTGAACTCCCCTCTCCCTCGCTCACCAACTCTCTCCCTCAACTCTCTCTCACCATCTGCTCTCTCAAGCTCCCCTCTCTCGCGCTCCCCTCTTTTGCTTTCCCCTCTGTCGCTCTCCCATCTCACACCCTCCCCTCTCTCACCCTCTCCTCTCACTCTCCCTCCATGCTCTCTCGTCGTCACCTCTCTCTCGCCCTCCCCTCTCTTACCCTCCCCGCTCTCACCATCCCCCTTCTCCCTCCGTTCTCTTGCCCTCCCCTCTCTTGCCCTACCGTATCTCGCGCTACCCACTCTCACCTTACCAACTCTTGCATTCCTGTCTCTCACTCTCCCGTCTCTCGCCCTCCCCTCCCTCGCGGTCCCGTATCCCGACCTCCCCTCTCTCGCCCTCTTCTCTCTCACCCTTCTTTCTCACTCGCACTCCCCTCTCCCTCACTCTCCCCTCTCTCTCGCCCTCCCCTCTCTCTCACCGTTCTCTCACACTACCCCCCTCCCCTCTCACCCTCCCCCTCTCTCGCCCTCCACTCTCTCACCCCCCCCCTCCCTTCCCCTCCCCTCTCTCGCTGTCCTCTCTATCGCCCTTCCCTCTTCTTGCCCTCCTCTCTGCCCCACTGCCCTCTCTCTTTCCCACCACTCCCTCACCCTATCGTCTCTCGCCCTCCCCTCTCTCTCTCTCTCTCCACTCTCCTACGTCGTCCCCTCTTTAGCCCAACCCTCTCTCTCACACTGCCCTCACTCACCACTCCCCTCAATCCCTCCCCTCTCTCTCGCCCTCCCCACTATTGCACTCCCCATCTCTCACCCTCCCCTCTCTCTTGCCCTCCACTCCATCACCCGCCCCCTCTCTTGCACTCCCCTCTTTCGCCCCCCACTCTCTCGCTCTCCCCTCTCTCTCCCTCACCTCTCCCTCGCTCTCACCTCTATTTCGAATTCTGTTCTCTCGCTCACCTCTCTGTTGCCCTCCCCTCTCACTATCACTCCCCTCAAACTCTCCCTTCTCTCTCTTGCCCTCCCCTCTCTCTTGCCCTCCACTCATTGCCCACCCCCTCTCTTGCCCTCCCCTCTTTGCCCCCCCACTCTCTCGCTCTCCCCTCTCTCTGCCTCACCTCTCCCTCGCTCTCACCTCTATTTCGACTTCTGTTCTCTCGCTCGCCTCTCTGTTGCCCTCCCCTCTCACTATCACTCCCCTCGAACTCTCCCTTCTCTCTCTCGCCCACCCCTCTCTCGCCCAACTTTCTCTCTCCCTCCCCTCTCTCTTGCACGCCCCCTCCAGTGCATTCGCCTCTCTCTCTCACCGCTCTCTGGCACTCCCCTCTCTCTCTTCCCTCTCCCCCTCCCCAATCCCTCGCCCATTCCTCACTCTCTCCCTCCTCTCTCTTGCCCTCCCCTCTCCCTCACCCACCCCTCTCTCTCCCTTAACTCTCTCTCACCATCTCCTCTCTCACCCTCCCCTCATTCGCCCTCCCCTCTCTTGCTCTCCCGTCTCTCACCCTCCCCTCTCTCACCATCCCCTCTCTCCCTCGCCACTCTCTCGCACTCCTCTCTCTCTCCCCTGTCCCCTCCCCACTCTCTCCTCCTCTCCTCTCGCTCTCCCTCCACGCTCTCTCTTCGTCACCTCTCTCTTACCCTCCCTTCTTTCACCCTCCCCGCTCTCGCCATCCCCCTCTTTCCCTCTGTTCTCTTGCCCTCCCCTCTCTTGCCCTACCGTCTCTCGCACTACACACTCTCACCCTACCATCTCTCATGCTCCTGTCTCTCGCTCTCCCGTCTCTCGCCCTCCCCTCTCTCGGTCTCCCCTCTCTAGCCCTCCCCTCTCTCGCCCTCCCCTCCCTCGTGCTCCCGTCTCGCGACCTCCTCTCTCTCGCTCTCCCCTCCCTCGCGCTCCCGTCTCTCGACCTCCCCTCTCTCGCCCTCTTCTCTCTCACCCTTCTTTCTCTCTCGCACTCCCCTCACCCTCACTCTTCCCTCTCTCTCGCCCTCCCCTCTCTCTCTCACCGTTCTCTCACACCACCCCCTCCCCTCTCACCTTCCCCCTTTCTCGCCCTCCACTCTCGTGCCCTCCCCTCTCCCTTCCCCTCCCCTCTCCCTTCCCCTCCCCTCTCTCGCTCTCCGCTCTCTCGCCCTTCCCTCTCCCTTGCCCTCCTCTCTGCCCCACTGTCCTCTCTCTTTCCCCCCACTCCCTCACCCTTTTGTCTCTCATCCTCCCCTCTCTCTCTCTCCCCTCTCCTCCGTCGTCCCCTCTTTAGCCCAACCCTCTCTCTCACACTGCCCTCACTCCCCACTCCCCTCGGTCCCTCCCCTCTCTCTCGCCCTCCCCACTATTGCCCACCCCTCTCTCTCGCCCTCCCCTCTTTTGCACCCCCACTCTCTCGCTCTCCCCTCTCTCGCCCTCACCACTCCCTCGATCTCACCTCTATTTTGACCTCCGTTCTCTCGCTCGCCTGTCTGTTGCCCTCCCCTCTCACTGTCACTCCCCTCTAACTCTCCCTCCTCTCTCTCGCCCACCCCTCTCTCACCTAACTTTCTCTCTCCCTCCCCTCTCTCTTGCCCGCCTCCTCCTTCGCCCTCCCCTCTCTCTCACCGCTCTCTGACACTCCCCTCTCTCTCTCTCCCCTCTCGCCAGCCCCATTCCCTCGCACACCCCTCCTTTTCTCCCTCACCTCTCTTGCCCTCCCCTCTCCCTCGCCCATCCCTCCCTCTCCCTCGACTCTCTCTCGCCATCCCCTCTCTCGCCCTCCCCTCTCTCACCCTCCCCTCTCTCCCTCTCCCGCCTCTCGCCCTCCTGTCTCTCGATCAACCCTCTCTCCCTCTCCCGCCTCTCGCCCTCCCCTCTCTCGCCCTTCCTCTCTCGTCCTCCCGTCTCTTCACCTCACCTCTCTCACACTGCACTCTCTCTCGTCATCCCCTCTCTCACCCTCCCATCTTACTCACCCACCCCTCACTCTCGCTCTTCCTGCTCTCGCCGTATACACTCTCTCCCTCCCTCTCTCTATCCATTCCTTCTCTCTTGCCCTCTGCTCTCTCTCCCTCCCTCCCATCTCTCGCCCTTCCCTCTCTTGCACCGGCTCTCTCTGTCACCCACCCTGCTTTCGTCCCCATTCTCTAGCTCTCCAACTTTCGCCTAACCCCCAGTCGCTATGCCCTTTCTCTCAACCTTTCTTCACTCGCTCGCCCCTCTCTTCCCCTCCCCTCTCACTGTCCCTCCCCTCTAACTCTCCCTCCCTTCTCTCTCGCCCTCCTCTCCGTCGTCTAACATTTTTATCCTTTCCCTCTCCTCCCCCTCTCTCGCTGTCCCCTCTCTCTCTCACCACTCTCTCACACTGCCCTCGCTCTCCCCCTCCCCAACCCCACTCCCTCGCCAACCACTTTGTCTCGCCCTCCCCTCTTGCTCTCCCCTCTCTCTACCTCACCTCTTTCTCGCCCTCCCCCTCTCGCCCTCCCCTTTCACTGTCCCTCCCCTCGAACTCTCCCCCCTCTCTCTCTCTCGCCCTCCTCTCCTTCATCCAACATTTTCTCTCCCTTCCCTCTCTCTTGCCCTCCCCTCTCACTCGCCTCTCTCTCGCCTCTCTCTCACACTGCTCTCCCTCGCTCCCCTTTCACCCTCTCCACTCCCTTGCCCACCACTGTCTCTCGCCCTCCCCTCTCTTGCCCTCCTCTCTCTTGCCCTCCCATCTCTCTCACCCTCCCCTCTCCCTCTCCATCCTCACTAACTCTCCCTCCCCTCTCTCTCACCCTCCTCTCTGTCGGCCTCACCTCTCACGCTCTCCCCTCTCTCTCACCCTCCCCATTTTCGCCCTCCCCGCTCTCGCCCTCCCCTCTCTCGCCATCCCCTTTCTCTCACCAACCCCTCTCTCTCGCCCTCCCCCTCTCTCTCGCCCTCCCCTCTCTGACGCCCTACCCTGTTTCACCGACCACTCTCTCACCCCACCACTCTATCGCCCTTCTTTCTCTCTTCCTCCCCTCTCTCTCGCCCTCCACTCTCTTTTGCTATTTCCTCTCTCTGGATCTCCACTCTCACTCTTCCTCCCCTCTCTCTTGCCCTCCCTATCTCGCCCTCCCCTCACTCACTCTCCCGTCTCTCGCCCTCCACTCTTACACCCACCCCCTCTCACTCGCCGTCCCCTCTCGAGCCCTCTCCTCTCTCTCTCGCCACCCACTCTCACTCTCCCTCCCCTCTCTGTCGCCTTCCCCTCTCTCGCCCGCCTCTCTCTCCCTCCCCTTACTCTTCCTCCCGTCTCTCGCCATCCCCTCTCTCGCCTTCCCCTCTTTCTCTCCCTCCCCTCACTCTTCCTCCCGTCTCTCGCCACCCACTCTCACTCTCCCTCCCCTCTCTGTCGCCTTCCCCTCTCTCGCCCGCCTCTCTCTCCCTCCCCTCACTCTTCCTCCCGTCTCTCGCCATCCCCTCTCTCGCCTTCCCCTCTCTCACCCTCCCCTCTTTCTCTCCCTCCCCTCACTCTTCCTCCCGTCTCTCGCCACCCACTCTCACTCTCCCTCCCCTCTCTGTCGCCTTCCCCTCTCTCGCCCGCCTCTCTCTCCCTCCCCTCACTCTTCCTCCCGTCTCTCGCCATCCCCTCTCTCGCCTTCCCCTCTCTCACCCTCCCCTCTTTCTCTCCCTCCCCTCACTCTCCCTCCCTTCTCTCTTGCCTTCCCCTCTCTTGACCGCCTCTCTCTCCCTCCCCTCACTCTCCCTCCAGTCTCTCGACCTCCCCACTCTCGCCCTCCCATCTATCGCCCGTAACTCTCTCACCCTCCGCTCTATCGCCCTCCCGTCTCTCGCCCTCTGATCTCTCACCCTTCACTCTCTTGCTGTACCCTCTCTCTCGCCCTCCCCTCTCTCACCCTCCGCTCTATCGCCCTCCCATCTCTCGCCCTCTGATCTCTCTCCCTCCGCTATCTTGCCTTCACCTCTCTTGCCCTCCCGTCTCTCACCCTACCCTCTCTCCACGTCCCCTCTCCCTTGTCCTCCCCTCTCTTGTCCTCCCCTCTCTTGTCCTCCCATCTCTCACCTTCCCATCTCTCGCCCTCCCCTCTCTCTCGCCCTCCCCTCTCTCTCGCCCTCCCATCTCTTCGTTATCCCCTCTCTCGTCCTCCCTTCACTCGCCCTCCCCACTAACTCACTCTCCCCTCTCTCTCGTCCTCCTTTCTCTCTCCCTCCCCTCTCTCTCACCTGCCCCTCTCACTCCTCACCACACTAACACTCTCTCCCCTCTCTCTCTCCCTCCCCTCTCTCTCGCCCTCCCCTCTCTCGCCCTCCCATCTCTTCGTTATCCCCTCTCTCGTCCTCCCTTCACTCGCCCTCCCCACTAACTCACTCTCCCCTCTCTCTCGTCCTCCTTTCTCTCTCCCTCCCCTCTCTCTCGCCTGCCCCTCTCACTCCTCACCACACTAACACTCTCTCCACTCTCTCTCGACCTCCCCTGTCTCGCCCTCTGCTCTCTCACTCTCCACTCTGTCTCTCCCCTCTCTCTCCCTCCCAGCTCTCTTGCTCTCCCCTCTGTCACCCTACACTCTCTCTCGCCCTCCCCTCTTTCCCCCTCACCTCTCTCTCGCCCTCCCCTCTCTCACCCTTCCCTCTCTCTTGCCCTCCCTTCTCTCGCCCTCCTTTCTCTCTCCCTCACTCTCTCTCGCCCGCCCTTCTCACTCCTCTCCCCAATAACACTCCCTCCCCTCTCTCTAGAACTCCCCTCTCTCACCCTCTGCTCTTGCTCTCCATTCTGTCTCTCCCCTCTCTCTCACACTTCCCTCTCTCTCGCTCTCCCCTCTCTCGCCCGACACACTCTCTCGCCCTATCCCTCTCTCCCCTCATCTTCTCTCCCCCTCCCCACGCTCACCTTCCCATCTCTCTTGCCCTTCCCTCTCATGCTCTCCCCTTCTCTTGCCCTTCATTCTTTCCGCTCCTCTCTCTCTTGTCCTCCCCTCTCTCGCCCTCCCGTCTCTCGCCCTCCTCTCTCTCTACATCCCCTCTGTCTCTCCCATCACTCACGCTCTCCCCTCTTTTGCCCACCCCTCTCTCTCACCCTCCTCTCTTTCACCATCCACTCTCCTGCCCACCCCTCTCTCTTGCCTTCCACACATTCAGCTTCCCCTCGCTCTCGCCCTCCCCTCTGTTTTGCACACCTCTCTCTCTCGCCCGCGCCTCTCTCTCGCCCGCGCCTCTCTCTCGCGATGCCCCTCTCTCACCTTCCCTTCTCTCTCATCATCCCCTCTCCTTCGCTCTCCCCTCTCTCTCGGCATCCACTCTCGCCCACCTATTTCTCACCCACCCCTCTCTCGCATTCCCCTCCCTCTCCCTCCCCTCTCTTTCTCCCCTCTCTCTCACCCTCCCCTCTCTCGCCATCCACTCTTTTGCCCTCTCCTCTTTTCCTCTCCCCGCTCACCCCCTTCCCCTCTGTCTCGCCCTCCCCCTCTCTTGCCCTCCACTCTCGCGCCCTCCCTTCTCTTGCCCTCCCCTCTCTCGCCTTCCCCCTCTCTCTCCCTACCCTCATTTGCCCTCCCAATCGCCCTTTCCCACGCTCGCCGCTCTGTCTCTTTCCCCTCTCTCACCCTTTCCGCCTTGTCACACTCCCCTGTCTCGCCCTCCTCTCTCACCCTCCCTTCTCTTGACCTCACCTCTCTCACCCTCTTCTCTCTCGCCATCCTCTCTCTCACCCCCCTCTCTCGATCTGCCCTCTCTCTCGCCCTCCGACTCTCTCCCTCCCCACTCTCTCACCCTCCCCTCTCTTGCCCTCCCATCTCTCGCCCTCTCCTCTCTCGCCCCCATCTGCCCTCCTCTCTCCCCCTCTCACTCCCCCTGTCTCTGACCGTTCTCTCTCCCCCTCTCTCCCCTACCCTCTTTCTCCCGCAGCCTCTCTTTCCCCACCCTCTCTACCCCCACCCTCTCTCTCTCCCACTCTCTCTCTCACTCACCCGCTCTACCACCCACCATCTCTCAGCCTTTCTCTCCCATCTTCTCGCTCTCCCCTCTCTCTCACTGTCCCATCTCCCCACTCTCTCCGCCACTCTCCCCCCTCTCCCCCACTCTCCCCCTCTCCCCCTCTCTCCAACCCTATCTCTTCTCACCTCTGTCCCCACTCTTTCTCTCATCTGTCTTCTTCCCTCTCTCTCCACCACTGTCTCTGCCCCCCTTATCCCCCTATCTCCATCACCCTCTCTCCTCCCTTTTCTCTATCTCTCTCTCTACCCCTCTACTTCCCTCTCTCGAACCCCTCTCTCTCTCTCCCTCTCGCACCCCCTCCCCTCTCTCAAGCCCTCCTCTCTCCACCCTCCTCTCTCCCCTCCTCTCTCCACCCTCCTATCTCTGCCCTCCTCTCTCCACCCTCCTCTCTCTTCCCTCCTCTCTCTTCCGTCCTCACGCTTCCCTCCTCTCTCTCCTCTTCTCTCTTCCTTGTCTCTCTCCCACCATCTCCTACCCTCACTCTCCTAAACTCTCTGTCCCACCGTCTCTTTCCCCTTCTTTCTCTCTCCAACTCTCACTCTCCCACACTCTTTCTCTCACTCTCTCTCTTCCCTCTCTCTCTTTTCCCTCTCTGTCTATCTCTGCTCTCTCTTCCCTCTCTCTCTCCGTGCTCTATCCCCTCTCGCACTCCCCTCTCTTTCCCCTTTCTTTCTCTCTCCATCTCTCCCTCCCTCTCTCTTTTCTCTCTCTGTCTCTGTCTCTCTAGCTCTGCTCTCTCTTCTTCCCTCTCTGTCACTCCGCGGTCTGCCCCAACTCTCTCTCACCCCTCTCTCTCCTCCCTTCCCTCTCTCTTCCCACCCTCTCTCGCCCTTCCCTCTCTCTCCTCTCTCTTCCCACCCTCTCGCACCCTCCCCCTCTCAAAACCCTCTCTATCACCCACCCTCTCGTCCCCCTGTCTCTCGCGCCCTCTCTCCGAAACCCCTCTCTCTTGCCCCCTTTCGCTCGCTCCCCTTTCTCTCGCCCCCCCACTCCCTTTCTCTCGCCCGCTCTAACCCCACTTCTCTCACCCACTTTCTCTCACCCCCCTCTCGCCCGCACTCTCTAACCCCACTTTCTCTAGCCCCTTTTCTCCCCCACTCTCTCTTTCTCTCCCACTCTCTCTCTTCCCTCTCTCTCTCCCCTGTCTCGCTGTCCCACTCTTTTGCCCAGCCCCTCTCTCTCGCCCTCCCCTCTCCCGCCCACCCCTCTCACTCTCCCCGTCTCTCTTTTTTCCTCTCTCTCTCTATCTCTGCTCTCTATCCACGTTCTCTCCCCTCTCTCTCCTCTTCTATACCTTCCCTCTCTTTTTTTCTCCTACTCTCTCTCCCACTCTCTCTCCTCTCTCTCTTCCCTCTCTCTCTTTCTCCCCTGTCTCGTTCTCCCACTCTTTCACCCACCCCTTCTCTCACTCCCCCCTCTCTGTCTTTTCACTCTCTCTCTTCCTTTCTCTCTCCGCGCTCTCTCCCCTCTCTCCCCCTCTATACTTCAATTCTCTTTCTCTCTCCCATTATTTCTCTCCCCTCACTCTTTTCCCTCTTTCTCTCTCCCTATCTCTGCTCTCTCTCCCGTCTCTCTCCTTCTCCTCTTTTTCTCCCACTCTCTCTATCCGCTCTCTCTTTGCCCTCTCTTTCTCTATATCTCGGCTCTTTCTCCCTCTCCTCTCTCTCTTCCATCTCTTCTCTCTCCTGTCTCTCTCCCACTCTCTCTTTTACCCTCTCTCTTTCTTTATCCCCAGAAGGGCACCAATATCCTGGGGGGTAGGTTTGCTAGCACTCTTCGGGGGGGTTTAAACTAATTTGGCAGAGGGATGGGATCCGGAATTGTAGTCCAGCAAGTAAGCTAGCTGTGTGTCAGGATGTCCAAGACTGTAGGGAGGCTGTGGAGAAGGTAGCACTGACAGGGACTACTTGCTTACACAGAGATGGGCTCAAGTGCGTATACTTCAATGCAAGGAGTATCAGAAATAAGGTGGGTGAACCAAGGCGTGGATCGGTACCTGGGACTACGATGTTGTGGCCATCACGGAAACATGGATAGATGAGGGACAGGAATGGCTGTTGGAGGTTCCTGGTTACAGATGTTTCAGTAAGATTAGGGAGGGTGGTAAAAAAGGAGGGGGGTGGCATTGCTAATTAGAAATGGTATAACGGCTGCAGAAAGGAAGTTTGAGGGGGATCTGCCTCTGGAGGTAGTATGGGCTGAAGTCAGAAATAGGAAAGGTGCAGTCACCTTGTTGGGTGTTTATTATAGGCCCCCCAATAGCAGCAGAGATGTGGAGAAACAGATTGGGAAACAGATTTTGGAAAGGTGCAGGAGCCACAGGGTCGTAGTCATGGGCGACTTCAACTTCCCAAATATTGATTGGAAGCTCTTTAGATCAAGTAGATTGGACGGGACGGTGTTTGTGCAGTGTGTCCAGGAAGCTTTTCTAACGCAGTATGTAGATTGTCCAACCAGAGGGGAGGCCATATTGGATTTGGTACTCGGTAACAAACCGGGACAAGTGGTGGGCTTGTTAGTGGGTGAACATTTTGGTGATGGCGACCACAATTCTGTGACTTTCACCTTGGGTATGGAGAGAGATAGGTGCGCACAACAAGGAAGTTTTTACAATTGGGGGAAGGGAAATTACGATGCTGTAAGACAGGATTTGAGGAGCATACGTTGGGAGCATAGGCTGTCAGGGAAGGATGTGGTGGAAATGTGGGACTTTTTCAAGGAGCAGATACGACGTGTCCTTGATATGTATGTACCGATCAGGCAGGAAAGAAATGGTCGTGTGAGGGAGCCTTGGTTGACGAGGGAGGTTGAATGTCTAGTAAAGAGGAAGAAGAAGGCTTATATAAGGTTGAGGAAACAAGGTTCAGACAGAGCAGTGGAGGGATACAGGATAGCCAGAAGGGACCTGAAGAAAGGGATTAGGAGAGCTAAGAGAGGGCATGAAAAATCCCTGGCGGATAGGATCAAGGATAACCCCAAGGCATTCTATGCGTATGTGAGAAACCTGAGAATGACGAGAACGAGGGTAGGTCCGATCAAGGACAGTGGTGGGAGACTGTGTATTGAGTCGGAAGAGATAGGAGAGGTCTTGAACAAGTACTTCTCTTCAGTATTTACGAACGAGAGGGACCGTATTGTTGAAGAGGAGAGTGTGAAACGGACTGATAAGCTAGAAGAGATACCTGTTAGGAAGGAAGATGTGATGGACATTTTGAACAACTTGAGGATAGACAAGTCCCCCGGGCCTGACGGGATATATCCAAGGATTATGTGGGAAGCAAGAGAGGAAATTGCAGTACCGTTGGCAATGATCTTCTCGTCTTCACTGGCAACTGGGGTGGTACCAGGGGACTGGAGAGGAGCGAATGTTGTGCCCCTGTTCAAAAAAGGGAATAGGGATAACCCCGGGAATTACAGGCCAGTTAGTCTTACTTCTGTGGTAGGCAAAGTAATGGAAAGGGTACTGAGGGATAGGATTTACGAGTATCTGGAAAGACACTGCTTGATTAGGGACAGCCAGCACGGATTTGTGAAGGGCAGGTCTTGCCTTACAAGTCTTATTGAATTCTTCGAGGAGGTGACCAAGCATGTGGATGAGGGTAGAGCAGTGGATGTAGTGTACATGGATTTTAGTAAGGCATTTGATAAGGTTCCCCATGGTAGGCTTATGCGGAAAGTCAGGAGGCATGGGATAGAGGGAAATTTGGCCAATTGGATAGAAAACTGGCTAACCGGTCGAAGTCAGAGAGTGGTGGTAGATGGTAAATATTCAGCATGGAGCCCAGTTACAAGTGGAGTTCCGCAGGGATCAGTTCTGGGTCCTCTGCTGTTTGTAATTTTTATTAATGACTTAGATTAGGGAGTCGAAGGGTGGGTCAGTAAATTTGCAGATGATACAAAGATAGGTGGAGTTGTGGACAGTGAGGAGGGCTGTTGTCGGCTGCAGAGGGACTTAGATATGATGCAGAGCTGGTCTGAGGAGTGGCAGATGGAGTTCAACCCTGCCAAGTGTGAGGTTGTCCATTTTGGAAGAACAAATAAGAATGCGGAATACAGGGTTAATGGTAGGGTTCTTGGTCAGGTGGAGGAACAGAGGGATCTTGGGGTCTATGTACATAGATCTTTGAAGGTTGCCACTCAGGTGGATAGAGTTTGTAAGAAGGCCTATGGAGTATTATCGTTCATTAGCAGAGGGATTGAATTCAAGAGTCGTGAGGTGATGTTGCAGCTGTACAGGACTTTGGTTAGGCCACATTTGGAGTACTGTGTGCAGTTCTGGTCGCCTCACTTTAGGAAAGATGTGGAAGCTTTGGAGAGGGTGCAGAGAAGATTTACCAGGATGTTGCCTGGAATGGAGAGTAGGTCGTACGAGGATAGGTTGAGAGTTCTCGGCCTTTTCTCGTTGGAACGGCGAAGGATGAGGGGTGACTTGATCGAGGTTTATAAGATGATCAGAGGAATAGATAGAGTAGACAGTCAGAAACTTTTTCCCCGGGTACAACAGAGTGTTACAAGGGGACATAAATTTAAGGTGAAGGGTGGAAGGTATAGGGGAGATGTCAGGGGTGGGTTCTTTACCCAGAGAGTGGTGGGGGCATGGAATGCGCTGCCCGAGGGAGTGGTAGAGTCAGATTCATTGGCGACCTTTAAGCAGCATTTGGATAGGTACATGGATGGGTGCTTAATCTAGGATAGAAGTTCGGCACAACATCGTGGGCCGAAGGGCCTGTTCTGTGCTGTCTTGTTCTGTGTTCTATGTTATCTCTGCTCTCTCTCACCCCCTCCCTCTCACCCCCTCTCGCTTGCCCCCCCTCTCTCGCCCACTCTTTCTCGCCCCTGCTCTCTCATCCCATTTCTCTCGCGCCCCCTTTTTCCCACCCCCTCTCTCTTGTCCCCCCTCTCTCTCACATCGCCCTCCCCTCTCTCTCGCCCCTTTCTCTCACCCCCACTCTCTCACCCCCCCTTCGCTCGCCCTGTCTCTCTCGTCCCTCCGCTCTCTCGTTTCGCCCTCCCCTCTCTCTCGCACCCCCTTCTCTCTCGCCTCTCGTCCCCCTCTCGCTCGCATTTATCTCTCGCCCTCCTCTCTCTCTCCCCTCTCTCTCGTTTCCTCTTCTCACCCATCTCTCTCATTACCTCCTCCCCGTCTCTCTCTCCCTTACCCTATTTCTCCCTTGCTCCTCTCTCGTTCCCTGCTCCTTCATTCTCTATCCACCTTCTCTCACTCTCGATCCCTCTCCCTCGCTGTCTCTCTCCCCCCACATCCTTCCGTTTCTCTTTGACTGAATCTCTCTCCCGCCCTCCCTCGCTATTTTACACATTTGTCTCCCTGATCCTTCCCTCTCCCTCTGACTCAGAGACTGGGGGGTTGCTGGTGAGGCTGCATGTGGAGGGTGGGGTTGAGATGTAAGAGAGATGTAGGAGGTGGGAGAAGGGGAAAAATGGGATAGAGGCGGAATTGTGTGAGAGAGACAGAGATGGCAGAAGAGAGAGAATGAAGGTGAGGGGGAGAGGGAAGAGTGGTGGCAGGTGGAGAAACCGGGGTTGGGAGTGTGTGTGAGAGAGAGAGGGGGACTAGGGAGAGTGGAAGGGAGATGTGGTGAAAAAGAGAGTGTGTGTAGAACGAAAGAGAGAGGGGGGAGAATTGAGGAGAAAGAGTAGGGGAGAGGAAATTTGGAAGTCAGGTTGGAGTGGGGGGACAGAGGGAGTTAAATCCAGCTCCTGAGCTCAGGGCGCGGTGCCCTCCCCTTCCCTGAGGACCAGGACTTGGGGCTGAGTCTGTCTCTCTCCAGCTCAGCTTCTCCAACACAAAGACACACAACAACATCGGTCACTCTGCTGCTCGGCACGTTTTAATCAACATTTTTATTGGTTACAAATGGAAGTGATGGATACAGTGAGTGGGATGGTGCCTTTTCTCACTGGCCCCTAAGTTGTGAGAAACATTGAAATGTTTCCCTGTAACCCCCCTGTGGGATAAGGAGGGACAAACCAGCGCTACCCTCAGTCTGTTACCATAGTGACAGGCTGCTCCATCACTGAAACAACTGAAATGAGAAAATCCCAGATGGATTGATTAATGAGGGGATTTGATGGATGGATGTATTTGGGTGAAGGGATATTTCAGCACATTCTTCAGCTGCTGCCTAAACTTAGTCTGGGTCACGGCATAAATCGCGGTGTTTGTGCAGCAACTGAGGAGCTGCAGCATGAAGCCCAATTCCTGCACAAACTCATGGAGATACAGAGGGGTATCCACAATCCAATACATCCGGTACCAGATAGAAAACAGCATTAACATTGACCATAACAGGATGAAATTGGCCGAGATCACAAACAGTAAAATGATGGATTTTTTTCGGTTTCTCATTTCAGTGTCAGACTGAGCGTCCCCATTGGTGTGAGTGCGGAGTCTCCTGCGGGCTCTGCTGGTCACTAAAATGTGTCTAATGGTGAGAACATTGAGCAGCAGAATCAGGAGAAATGGGACACACGGGGTTAGAATGTGGTGGAGGAACTCAATTGTGCCCCAGACGCTGGAGACGAGAACAGCGTCTGATACAATACAAAACCAGGGGGCGTTCATCAGCCAATACCGAGCCGTGAGCATAAAATACCAGGAAATGTTCTTTGAAAAGCTCAGCACAGTCACTCCTCCCAGAACCACAGCCGCCGTTTTCTCACTGCAATATTTACTTTTCAGCTTCTGGCAACAAATGGCCACAAACCGATCAAAGGTGAAAGTGACGGTGAACCAGACAGAGCAGTCAGTGGCTGCATAAAGCAGGACGGCGTGGATATTACACACGGGGACGGAGTCCCTCAGGAAATAAAACTGTTCCAGATAAACAATGGGAATGTGTCTCAGGATCAGGTCGAGGATAATGACCAGGAGATCTGCCGCTGCCATGGCCCCCAGGTAATTTCTGACACATGGAGACAATCCACAATCTTTATAAAGCAGGACGTAGATGGTCACTACGTTAACTGTGAGGAAGGAAAACAAACCCATCATCCATCAGCCTGGAGGCAAAGGGACCCGTTTGATCGGGGACCCAGTGAGATTTTCAAATGTGTCCCTGTATTCAGGGATTTATTAAAATAATTGGAGCTGGAATAACAAATGGGAAGGTCGGAATTACTGACAAAAATGTGATATAAACCACAAGAAACCCTCCCTCCCCAAACACACAGAGACACATCCATAAGGACAGATGGTTTCTAGAACATTCCCACATACTCGACCACTCGAGAGCAGACACAGGTCACTCCTTCCCAGTTCCTAATACGGAGGGTGGAAACGTTGCTGTCCTGAAGGATTCTCTCCCAGTTTCCTGAAGACAAACGGAGTTTGGGAATTCCTGTATTTTGGTCTAAATTGTGGTCGATCCTGTGTCGTGGAGAAATGTAAACGCAGGGAAAACGTATTCACCCCTTTAACTGCCTGAGGGGCCTTCAGAACAGTGTCTCCTTCTCCCTGGAACGGGATCTCTTCCCTCGGGATCTTATCATTTGTTCAATTCACTGACGTCTGGCCGTTCACAAACAATGTCAGGGACAGAACGTTCCGGGAATGTCAGTTATAGAATGTTGGGGACAGAACATTCCGGGGATTGTCAGTTATAGAATTTGGGGACAGAACGTCCGGGGAATGTCAGTTATAGAATGTCGGGGTTAGAACGTTCTGGGGAATGTCAGTTATAGAATGCTGGGGACAGAACGTTCCGGGGAATGTCAGTTATAGAATGCTCGGGACAGAACGTTCCGGGAAATGTCAGTTAGAGAATGCTGGGGACAGATCTTTCCGGGGAATGTCAGTTATAGAATGTCGGGGACAGAACGCTCTGGGGAATGTCAGTTATAGAATGCTGGGGACAGATCATTCTGGGGAATGTCAGTTATAGAATGTTGGGGACAGAACGTTCCGGGGAATGTCAGTTATAGAATGTTGGGGGCAGAACGTCTGGGGAATGTCAGTTATAGAATTTGGGGACAGAACGTCTGGGGAATGTCAGTTATAGAATGTTGGGGACAGAACGTTCCAGGGAATGTCAGTTATAGAATTTGGGGACGGAACGTCCGTGGACACTCAGTTATAGAATGTTGGGGACAGAACGTTCCGGGGACTGTCAGTTATAGAATTTGGGGACAGAACTTTCTGGGGAATGTCAGTTATAGAATGTTGGGGACAGAACGTTCCGGGGAATGTCAGTTATAGAATGTTGGGGACAGAACGCTCCGGGGAATGTCAGTTATAGAATTTGAGGACAGAACGTTCCAGGGAATGTCAGTTATAGAATGTTGGGGTCAGAACGTTCCGGGGACTGTCAGTTATAGAATGTTGGGGACAGAACGTTCCGGGGAATGTCAGTTATAGAATGTCGGGGACAGAACTTTCCGGGGAATGTCAGTTATAGAATTTGGGGACAGAACGTCCAGGGAATGTCAGTTATAGAATGTTGGACACAGAACGTTTCGGGGAATGTCAGCTTTAGAATTTGGGGACAGAACGTCCGGGGAATGTCAGTTATAGAATGTTAGGGACAGAACGTTCCGGGGAATGTCAGTTATAGTATTTGGGGACAGAACGTCCGAGAAACGTCAGTTATAGAATGTTGGGGACAGAACATTCCGCGGACTGTCAGTTATAGAATGTTGGGGACAGAACGTTCCAGGGAATGTCAGTTATAGAATTTGGGGACAGAACGTTCCGGGGAATGTCAGTTATAGAATTTGGGGGCAGAACGTCTGGGGAATGTCAGTTATAGAATGTTGGGGACAGAACGTTCCGGGGAATGTCAGTTATAGAATTTGGGGACAGAACGTTCTAGGGAATGTCAGTTATAGAATGTTGGGGACAGAACGTTCCGGGGAATGTCAGTTATAGAATGTTGGGGACAGAACGTTCAGGGGAATGTCAGTTATAGAATTTGGGGACAGAACGTCCGGGGAATGTCAGTTATAGAATGTTGGGGACAGAACGTTCCGGGGAATGTCAGTTATAGAATTTGGGGACAGAACGTTCCAGGGAATGTCAGTTATAGAATGTTTGGACAGAACGTTCCGGGGAATGTCAGTTATAGAATGTTGGGGACAGAAGGTCCGGGGAATGTCAGTTATAGAATGCTGGAGACAGAACGTTCCGGGGAATGTCAGTTATAGAATGCTGGGGACAGAACGTTCCGGGGAATGTCAGTTATAGAATGTTGTGGACAGAACGTTACGGGGAATGTCAGTTATAGAATGTTGGGGGCAGAACTTTCTGGGGAATGTCAGTTATAGAATTTGGGGCAGAACTTTCCGGGGAATGTCAGTTATTGAATGTTGGGGACAGAACGTTCCGGGGAATGTCAGTTATACAATTTGGGGACAGAACGTCCGGGGTATGACAGTTATACAATGTTGGGGACAGAACGTTCCAGGGAATGTCAGTTACAGAATTTGGGGACAGAACGTTCCGGCGAATGTCAGTTATAGAATGTCGGGGACAGAATGTTCTGGGGACTATCAGTTATAGAATGTTGGGAACAGAAATTTCCGGGGAATCTCAGTTATAGAATTTGGGGACAGAACGTTCCGGGGAATGTCAGTTAGAGAATGCTGGGGACAGATCTTTCCGGGGAATGTCAGTTATAGAATGTTGGAGACAGACCGATCCGGGGAATGTCAGTTATAGAATGTTGGGGGCAGAACGTCTGGGGAATGTCAGTTATAGAATTTTGGAACAGAACGTCTGGGGAATGTCAGTTATACAATGTTGGGGACAGAACGTTCCAGGGAATGTCAGTTATAGAATTTGGGGACGGAACGTCCGTGGACTGTCAGTTATAGAATGTTGGGGACAGAACGTTCCGGGGACTGTCAGTTATAGAATTTGGGGACAGAACGTCCGAGAAACGTCAGTTATAGAATGTTGGGGACAGAACATTCCGCGGACTGTCAGTTATAGAATGTTGGGGACAGAACGTTCCAGGGAATGTCAGTTATAGAATTTGGGGGCAGAACGTCTGGGGAATGTCAGTTATAGAATGTTGGGGACAGAACGTTCCGGGGAATGTCAGTTATAGAATTTGGGGACAGAACGTTCTAGGGAATGTCAGTTATAGAATGTTGGGGACAGAACGTTCCGGGGAATGTCAGTTATAGAATGTTGGGGACAGAACGTTCAGGGGAATGTCAGTTATAGAATTTGGGGACAGAACGTCCGGGGAATGTCAGTTATAGAATGTTGGGGACAGAACGTTCCGGGGAATGTCAGTTATAGAATTTGGGGACAGAACGTTCCAGGGAATGTCAGTTATAGAATGTTTGGACAGAACGTTCCGGGGAATGTCAGTTATAGAATGTTGGGGACAGAAGGTCCGGGGAATGTCAGTTATAGAATGCTGGAAACAGAACGTTCCGGGGAATGTCAGTTATAGAATGCTGGGGACAGAACGTTCCGGGGAATGTCAGTTATAGAATGTTGGGGACAGAACGTTACGGGGAATGTCAGTTATAGAATGTTGGGGGCAGAACTTTCTGGGGAATGTCAGTTATAGAATTTGGGTCAGAACTTTCCGGGGAATGTCAGTTATTGAATGTTGGGGACAGAACGTTCCGGGGAATGTCAGTTATACAATTTGGGGACAGAACGTCCGGGGTATGACAGTTATACAATGTTGGGGACAGAACGTTCCAGGGAATGTGAGTTACAGAATTTGGGGACAGAACGTTCCGGCGAATGTCAGTTATAGAATGTCGGGGACAGAATGTTCTGGGGACTATCAGTTATAGAATGTTGGGAACAGAACGTTCCGGGGAATGTCAGTTATAGAATTTGGGGACAGAACGTCTGGGGAATGTCAGTTATAGAATTTTGGAACAGAACGTCTGGGGAATGTCAGTTATACAATGTTGGGGACAGAACGTTCCAGGGAATGTCAGTTATAGAATTTGGGGACGGAACGTCCGTGGACTGTCAGTTATAGAATGTTGGGGACAGAACGTTCCGGGGACTGTCAGTTATAGAATTTGGGGACAGAACTTTCTGGGGAATGTCAGTTATAGAATGTTGGGGACAGAACGTTCCGGGGAATGTCAGTTATAGAATTTGGGGACAGAACGTTCCAGGGAATGTCAGTTATAGAATGTTGGGGACAGAACGTTCCGGGGAATTTCAGTTATAGAATGTTGGGGACAGAACGTCCGAGGAATGTCAGTTATAGAATGTTGGGGACAGAACGTTCCGGGGAATGTCAGTTATAGAATTTGGGGACAGAACGTTCTAGGGAATGTCAGTTATACAATGTTGGGGACAGAACGTTCCGGGGAATGTCAGTTATAGAATGTTGGGGACAGAACGTTCAGGGGAATGTCAGTTATAGAATTTGGGGACAGAACGTCCGGGGAATGTCAGTTATAGAATGTTGGGGACAGAACGTTCCGGGGAATGTCAGTTATAGAATTTGGGGACAGAAAGTTCCAGGGAATGTCAGTTATAGAATGTTTGGACAGAACGTTCCGGGGAATGTCAGTTATAGAATGTTGGGGACAGAAGGTCCGGGGAATGTCAGTTATAGAATGCTGGAGACAGAACGTTCCGGGGAATGTCAGTTATAGAATGCTGGGGACAGAACGTTCCGGGGAATGTCAGTTATAGAATGTTGGGGACAGAACGTTACGGGGAATTTCAGTTATAGAATGTTGGGGACAGAACTTTCTGGGGAATGTCAGTTATAGAATTTGGGGACAGAACTTTCCGGGGAATGTCAGTTATTGAATTTTGGGGACAGAACGTTCCGGGGAATGTCAGTTATAGAATTTGGGGACAGAACGTTCTAGGGAATGTCAGTTATAGAATGTTGGGGACAGAACGTTCCGGGGAATGTCAGTTATAGAATGTTGGGGACAGAACGTTCAGGGGAATGTCAGTTATAGAATTTGGGGACAGAACGTCCGGGGAATGTCAGTTATAGAATGTTGGGTACAGAACGTTCCGGGGAATGTCAGTTATAGAATTTAGGGACAGAACGTTCCAGGGAATGTCAGTTATAGAATGTTTGGACAGAACGTTCCGGGGAATGTCAGTTATAGAATGTTGGGGACAGAAGGTCCGGGGAATGTCAGTTATAGAATGCTGGAGACAGAACGTTCCGGGGAATGTCAGTTATAGAATGCTGGGGACAGAACGTTCCGGGGAATGTCAGTTATAGAATGTTGGGGACAGAACGTTACGGGGAATGTCAGTTATAGAATGTTGGGGGCAGAACTTTCTGGGGAATGTCAGTTATAGAATTTGGGGACAGAACTTTCCGGGGAATGTCAGTTATTGAATGTTGGGGACAGAACGTTCCGGGGAATGTCAGTTATACAATTTGGGGACAGAACGTCCGGGGTATGACAGTTATACAATGTTGGGGACAGAACGTTCCAGGGAATGTCAGTTACAGAATTTGGAGACAGAACGTTCCGGCGAATGTCAGTTATAGAATGTCGGGGACAGAATGTTCTGGGGACTATCAGTTATAGAATGTTGGGAACAGAACGTTCCGGGGAATGTCAGTTATAGAATTTGGGGACAGAACGTTCCGGGGAATGTCAGTTAGAGAATGCTGGGGACAGATCTTTCCGGGGAATGTCAGTTATAGAATGTTGGAGACAGACCGTTCCGGGGAATGTCAGTTATAGAATGTTGGGGACAGAACGTTCCGGGGAATGTCAGTTATAGAATTTGGGGACAGAACGTTCTAGGGAATGTCAGTTATACAATGTTGGGGACAGAACGTTCCGGGGAATGTCAGTTATAGAATGTTGGGGACAGAACGTTCAGGGGAATGTCAGTTATAGAATTTGGGGACAGAACGTCCGGGGAATGTCAGTTATAGAATGTTGGGGACAGAACGTTCCGGGGAATGTCAGTTATAGAATTTGGGGACAGAAAGTTCCAGGGAATGTCAGTTATAGAATGTTTGGACAGAACGTTCCGGGGAATGTCAGTTATAGAATGTTGGGGACAGAAGGTCCGGGGAATGTCATTTATAGAATGCTGGAGACAGAACGTTCCGGGGAATGTCAGTTATAGAATGCTGGGGACAGAACGTTCCGGGGAATGTCAGTTATAGAATGTTGGGGACAGAACGTTACGGGGAATGTCAGTTATAGAATGTTGGGGACAGAACTTTCTGGGGAATGTCAGTTATAGAATTTGGGGACAGAACTTTCCGGGGAATGTCAGTTATTGAATTTTGGGGACAGAACGTTCCGGGGAATGTCAGTTATAGAATTTGGGGACAGAACGTTCTAGGGAATGTCAGTTATAGAATGTTGGGGACAGAACGTTCCGGGGAATGTCAGTTATAGAATGTTGGGGACAGAACGTTCAGGGGAATGTCAGTTATAGAATTTGGGGACAGAACGTCCGGGGAATGTCAGTTATAGAATGTTGGGTACAGAACGTTCCGGGGAATGTCAGTTATAGAATTTAGGGACAGAACGTTCCAGGGAATGTCAGTTATAGAATGTTTGGACAGAACGTTCCGGGGAATGTCAGTTATAGAATGTTGGGGACAGAAGGTCCGGGGAATGTCAGTTATAGAATGCTGGAGACAGAACGTTCCGGGGAATGTCAGTTATAGAATGCTGGGGACAGAACGTTCCGGGGAATGTCAGTTATAGAATGTTGGGGACAGAACGTTACGGGGAATGTCAGTTATAGAATGTTGGGGGCAGAACTTTCTGGGGAATGTCAGTTATAGAATTTGGGGACAGAACTTTCCGGGGAATGTCAGTTATTGAATGTTGGGGACAGAACGTTCCGGGGAATGTCAGTTATACAATTTGGGGACAGAACGTCCGGGGTATGACAGTTATACAATGTTGGGGACAGAACGTTCCAGGGAATGTCAGTTACAGAATTTGGAGACAGAACGTTCCGGCGAATGTCAGTTATAGAATGTCGGGGACAGAATGTTCTGGGGACTATCAGTTATAGAATGTTGGGAACAGAACGTTCCGGGGAATGTCAGTTATAGAATTTGGGGACAGAACGTTCCGGGGAATGTCAGTTAGAGAATGCTGGGGACAGATCTTTCCGGGGAATGTCAGTTATAGAATGTTGGAGACAGATCGTTCCGGGGAATGTCAGTTATAGAATGTTGGGGGCAGAACGTCTGGGGAATGTCAGTTATAGAATTTTGGAACAGAACGTCTGGGGAATGTCAGTTATACAATGTTGGGGACAGAACGTTCCAGGGAATGTCAGTTATAGAATTTGGGGACGGAACGTCCGTGGACTGTCAGTTATAGAATGTTGGGGACAGAACGTTCCGGGGACTGTCAGTTATAGAATTTGGGGACAGAACTTTCTGGGGAATGTCAGTTATAGAATGTTGGGGACAGAACGTTCCGGGGAATGTCAGTTATAGAATTTGGGGACAGAACGTTCCAGGGAATGTCAGTTATAGAATGTTGGGGACAGAACGTTCCGGGGAATTTCAGTTATAGAATGTTGGGGACAGAACGTCCGAGGAATGTCAGTTATAGAATGTTGGGAACAGAACGTTCCGGGGAATGTCAGTTATAGAATTTGGGGACAGAACGTTCTAGGGAATGTCAGTTATACAATGTTGGGGACAGAACGTTCCGGGGAATGTCAGTTATAGAATGTTGGGGACAGAACGTTCAGGGGAATGTCAGTTATAGAATTTGGGGACAGAACGTCCGGGGAATGTCAGTTATAGAATGTTGGGGACAGAACGTTCTGGGGAATATCAGTTATAGAATTTGGGGACAGAAAGTTCCAGGGAATGTCAGTTATAGAATGTTTGGACAGAACGTTCCGGGGAATGTCAGTTATAGAATGTTGGGGACAGAAGGTCCGGGGAAGGTCAGTTATAGAATGCTGGAGACAGAACGTTCCGGGGAATGTCAGTTATAGAATGCTGGGGACAGAACGTTCCGGGGAATGTCAGTTATAGAATGTTGGGGACAGAACGTTACGGGGAATGTCAGTTATAGAATGTTGGGGACAGAACTTTCTGGGGAATGTCAGTTATAGAATTTGGGGACAGAACTTTCCGGGGAATGTCAGTTATTGAATTTTGGGGACAGAACGTTCCGGGGAATGTCAGTTATAGAATTTGGGGACAGAACGTTCTAGGGAATGTCAGTTATACAATGTTGGGGACAGAACGTTCCGGGGAATGTCAGTTATAGAATGTTGGGGACAGAACGTTCAGGGGAATGTCAGTTATAGAATTTGGGGACAGAACGTCCGGGGAATGTCAGTTATAGAATGTTGGGTACAGAACGTTCCGGGGAATGTCAGTTATAGAATTTGGGGACAGAACTTTCCAGGGAATGTCAGTTATAGAATGTTTGGACAGAACGTTCCGGGGAATGTCAGTTATAGAATGTTGGGGACAGAACGTTCTAGGGAATGTCAGTTATACAATGTTGGGGACAGAACGTTCCGGGGAATGTCAGTTATAGAATGTTGGGGACAGAACGTTCAGGGGAATGTCACTTATAGAATTTGGGGACAGAACGTCCGGGGAATGTCAGTTATAGAATGTTGGGGACAGAACGTTCCGGGGAATGTCAGTTATAGAATTTGGGGACAGAAAGTTCCAGGGAATGTCAGTTATAGAATGTTTGGACAGAACGTTCCGGGGAATGTCAGTTATAGAATGTTGGGGACAGAAGGTCCGGGGAATGTCAGTTATAGAATGCTGGAGACAGAACGTTCCGGGGAATGTCAGTTATAGAATGCTGGGGACAGAACGTTCCGGGGAATGTCAGTTATAGAATGTTGGGGACAGAACGTTACGGGGAATGTCAGTTATAGAATGTTGGGGACAGAACTTTCTGGGGAATGTCAGTTATAGAATTTGGGGACAGAACTTTCCGGGGAATGTCAGTTATTGAATTTTGGGGACAGAACGTTCCGGGGAATGTCAGTTATAGAATTTGGGGACAGAACGTTCCAGGGAATGTCAGTTATAGAATGTTTGGACAGAACGTTCCGGGGAATGTCAGTTATAGAATGTTGGGCACAGAAGGTCCGGGGAATGTCAGTTATAGAATGCTGGAGACAGAACGTTCCGGGGAATGTCAGTTATAGAATGCTGGGGTCAGAACGTTCCGGGGAATGTCAGTTATAGAATGTTGGGGACAGAACGTTCCGGGGAATGTCAGTTATAGAATGTTGGGGACAGAACTTTCTGGGGAATGTCAGTTATAGAATTTGGGGACAGAACTTTCCGGGGAATGTCAGTTATTGAATGTTGGGGACAGAACGTTCCGGGGAATGTCAGTTATACAATTTGGGGACAGGACGTCCGGGGTATGACAGTTATACAATGTTGGGGACAGAACGTTCCAGGGAAAGTCAGTTACAGAATTTGGGGACAGAACGTTCCGGCGAATGTCAGTTATAGAATGTCGGGGACAGAATGTTCTGGGGACTATCAGTTATAGAATGTTGAGAACAGAACGTTCCGGGGAATGTCAGTTATAGAATTTGGGGACAGAACGTTCTGGGGAATGTCAGTTAGAGAATGCTGGGGACAGATCTTTCCGGGGAATGTCAGTTATAGAATGTTGGAGACAGACCGTTCCGGGGAATGTCAGTTATAGAATGTTGGGGGCAGAACGTCTGGGGAATGTCAGTTATAGAATTTTGGAACAGAACGTCTGGGGAATGTCAGTTATACAATGTTGGGGACAGAACGTTCCAGGGAATGTCAGTTATAGAATTTGGGGACGGAACGTCCGTGGACTGTCAGTTATAGAATGTTAGGGACAGAACGTTCCGGGGACTGTCAGTTATAGAATTTGGGGACAGAACTTTCTGGGGAATGTCAGTTATAGAATGTTGGGGACAGAACGTTCCGGGGAATGTCAGTTATAGAATTTGGGGACAGAACGTTCCAGGGAATGTCAGTTATAGAATGTTGGGGACAGAACGTTCCGGGGAATTTCAGTTATAGAATGTTGGGGACAGAACGTCCGAGGAATGTCAGTTATAGAATGTTGGGGACAGAACGTTCCGGGGAATGTCAGTTATAGAATTTGGGGACAGAACGTTCTAGGGAATGTCAGTTATACAATGTTGGGGACAGAACGTTCCGGGGAATGTCAGTTATAGAATGTTGGGCACAGAACGTTCAGGGGAATGTCACTTATAGATTTTGGGGACAGAACGTCCGGGGAATGTCAGTTATAGAATGTTGGGGACAGAACATTCCGGGGAATGTCAGTTATAGAATTTGGGGACAGAACGTTCCAGGGAATGTCAGTTATAGAATGTTTGGACAGAACGTTCCGGGGAATGTCAGTTATAGAATGTTGGGGACAGAAGGTCCGGGGAATGTCAGTTATAGAATGCTGGAGACAGAACGTTCCGGGGAATGTCAGTTATAGAATGCTGGGGACAGAACGTTCCGGGGAATGTCAGTTATAGAATGTTGGGGATAGAACGTTACGGGGAATGTCAGTTATAGAATGTTGGGGACAGAACTTTCTGGGGAATGTCAGTTATAGAATTTGGGGACAGAACTTTCCGGGGAATGTCAGTTATTGAATTTTGGGGACAGAACGTTCCGGGGAATGTCAGTTATAGAATTTGGGGACAGAACGTTCTAGGGAATGTCAGTTATAGAATGTTGGGGACAGAACGTTCCGGGGAATGTCAGTTATAGAATGTTGGGGACAGAACGTTCAGGGGAATGTCAGTTATAGAATTTGGGGACAGAACGTCCGGGGAATGTCAGTTATAGAATGTTGGGGACAGAACGTTTCGGGGAATGTCAGTTATAGAATTTGGGGACAGAACGTTCCAGGGAATGTCAGTTATAGAATGTTTGGACAGAACGTTCCGGGGAATGTCAGTTATAGAATGTTGGGGACAGAAGGTCCGGGGAATGTCAGTTATAGAATGCTGGAGACAGAACGTTCCGGGGAATGTCAGTTATAGAATGCTGGGGACAGAACGTTCCGGGGAATGTCAGTTATAGAATGTTGGGGACAGAACGTTACGGGGAATGTCAGTTATAGAATGTTGGGGGCAGAACTTTCTGGGGAATGTCAGTTATAGAATTTGGGGACAGAACTTTCCGGGGAATGTCAGTTATTGAATGTTGGGGACAGAACGTTCCGGGGAATGTCAGTTATACAATTTGGGGACAGAACGTCCGGGGTATGACAGTTATACAATGTTGGGGACAGAACGTTCCAGGGAATGTCAGTTACAGAATTTGGGGACAGAACGTTCCGGCGAATGTCAGTTATAGAATGTCGGGGACAGAATGTTCTGGGGACTATCAGTTATAGAATGTTGGGAACAGAACGTTCCGGGGAATGTCAGTTATAGAATTTGGGGACAGAACGTTCCGGGGAATGTCAGTTAGAGAATGCTGGGGACAGATCTTTCCGGGAAATGTCAGTTATAGAATGTTGGAGACAGACCGTTCCGGGGAATGTCAGTTATAGAATGTTGGGTGCAGAACGTCTGGGGAATGTCAGTTATAGAATTTTGGAACAGAACGTCTGGGGAATGTCAGTTATACAATGTTGGGGACAGAACGTTCCAGGGAATGTCAGTTATAGAATTTGGGGACGGAACGTCCGTGGACTGACAGTTATAGAATGTTGGGGACAGAACGTTCCGGGGACTGTCAGTTATAGAATTTGGGGACAGAACTTTCTGGGGAATGTCAGTTATAGAATGTTGGGGACAGAACGTTCCGGGGAATGTCAGTTATAGAATTTGGGGACAGAACGTTCCAGGGAATGTCAGTTATAGAATGTTGGGGACAGAACGTTCCAGGGAATTTCAGTTATAGAATGTTGGGGACAGAACGTCCGAGGAATGTCAGTTATAGAATGTTGGGGACAGAACGTTCCGGGGAATGTCAGTTATAGAATTTGGGGCAGAACGTTCTAGGGAATGTCAGTTATACAATGTTGGGGACAGAACGTTCCGGGGAATGTCAGTTATAGAATGTTGGGGACAGAACGTTCAGGGGAATGTCAGTTATAGAATGTTGGGGACAGAACGTTCCGGGGAATGTCAGTTATAGAATGTTGGGGACAGAACGTTCCGGGGAATGTCAGTTATAGAATTTGGGGACAGAAAGTTCCAGGGAATGTCAGTTATAGAATGTTTGGACAGAACGTTCCGGGGAATGTCAGTTATAGAATGTTGGGGACAGAAGGTCCGGGGAATGTCAGTTATAGAATGCTGGAGACAGAACGTTCCGGGGAATGTCAGTTATAGAATGCTGGGGACAGAACTTTCCGGGGAATGTCAGTTATAGAATGTTGGGGACAGAACGTTACGGGGAATGTCAGTTATAGAATGTTGGGGACAGAACTTTCTGGGGAATGTCAGTTATAGAATTTGGGGACAGAACTTTCCGGGGAATGTCAGTTATTGAATTTTGGGGACAGAACGTTCCGGGGAATGTCAGTTATAGAATTTGGGGACAGAACGTTCCAGGGAATGTCAGTTATAGAATGTTTGGACAGAACGTTCCGGGGAATGTCAGTTATAGAATGTTGGGGACAGAAGGTCCGGGGAATGTCAGTTATAGAATGCTGGAGACAGAACGTTCCGGGGAATGTCAGTTATAGAATGCTGGGGACAGAACGTTCGGGGAATGTCAGTTATAGAATGTTGGGGACAGAACGTTACGGGGAATGTCAGTTATAGAATGTTGGGGACAGAACTTTCTGGGGAATGTCAGTTATAGAATTTGGGGACAGAACTTTCCAGGGAATGTCAGTTATTGAATGTTGGGGACAGAACGTTCCGGGGAATGTCAGTTATACAATTTGGGGACAGAACGTCCGGGGTATGACAGTTATACAATGTTGGGGACAGAACGTTCCAGGGAATGTGAGTTACAGAATTTGGGGACAGAACGTTCCGGCGAATGTCAGTTATAGAATGTCGGGGACAGAATGTTCTGGGGACTATCAGTTATAGAATGTTGGGAACAGAACGTTCCGGGGAATGTCAGTTATAGAATTTGGGGACAGAAAGTTCCGGGGAATGTCAGTTAGAGAATGCTGGGGACAGATCTTTCCGGGAAATGTCAGTTATAGAATGTTGGAGACAGACCGTTCCGGGGAATGTCAGTTATAGAATGTTGGGGGCAGAACGTCTGGGGAATGTCAGTTATAGAATTTTGGAACAGAACGTCTGGGGAATGTCAGTTATACAATGTTGGGGACAGAACGTTCCAGGAAATGTCAGTTATAGAATTTGGGGACGGAACGTCCGTGGACTGTCAGTTATAGAATGTTGGGGACAGAACGTTCCGGGGACTGTCAGTTATAGAATTTGGGGACAGAACTTTCTGGGGAATGTCAGTTATAGAATGTTGGGGACAGAACGTTCCGGGGAATGTCAGTTATAGAATTTGGGGACAGAACGTTCCAGGGAATGTCAGTTATAGAATGTTGGGGACAGAACGTTCCGGGGAATTTCAGTTATAGAATGTTGGGGACAGAACGTCCGAGGAATGTCAGTTATAGAATGTTGGGGACAGAACGTTCCGGGGAATGTCAGTTATAGAATTTGGGGACAGAACGTTCTAGGTAATGTCAGTTATACAATGTTGGGGACAGAACGTTCCGGGGAATGTCAGTTATAGAATGTTGGGGACAGAACGTTCAGGGGAATGTCAGTTATAGAATGTTGGGGACAGAACGTTCCGGGGAATGTCAGTTATAGAATGTTGGGGACAGAACGTTCCGGTGAATGTCAGTTATAGAATTTGGGGACAGAACGTCTGGGGACTGTCAGTTATAGAATGTTTGGACAGAACGTTCCGGGGACTGTCAGTTATAGAATGTCGGGGACAGAACTTTCTGGGGAACTCCTTGACCTGTCCATCACCTATCCCACTATGTCCACTCCACCTTCCTCTCTGACCAATGACCTCTCCCCCACCACTATCTATCGATCACATTCCCAGCTTCCTTCCACCCAGCCCCAGACCTACGCCTCTCACATTTATCTCTCAGCTCCCCGGCATTCAAGCCTCATTCCGGATAAAGGGATTATATTTGAAACGCTCATCCCCCTGCTCCCCGGATGCTGCCTGACCTGATGTGCTTTTCCAGCACCACACTCCCAGTCAGGAAACAGTCTGACACCGTCATACTCACGGGACCAGGCCTGATGGGTCATGTTTCATGAAGCCCCACCACTAACCCGGGACATATCCTGTCCCACCGGCAGGACAGACCCACCAGCGGTGGGGACTCCCTGGGATACAGTCTGGGAAGGAGTTACCCTGAAATTCCCCAACATTGATTCCTATCCCAGGAAGGCTTATGGTAACACGTCACAAATGGTGAAGGAAATCGCCTGAGGACGGTCATTCCTGCCGCTCGGTGATAACTCGGTTCCCTCGAGGTTGGAAACAAATCAGTGGAAGCACTGAGGGTGATCAGGACACTGACCATCCTCTGGGTGTTGGACTTCAATGTCCATCACTAAGAGTGTGTCCATAGGTCCACCCCTGACTGAGCTGGGAGAGACCTCACATACACAGCAGACCAGACTGAGGCAAATGATGGGGGAACCAACAAGAGGGAAACATTCTCACCCAATCCCTTGTCCCAGAGGGATCTGTCCCTAACAGTATCTGTTGGAGCAGCCAGCACACAGTCCTGGTGGAGGGAACGTCTCGGCCTTATATTGAAGGCCCTGCCCACTGTGTTATATGGCACTTCCTTCTGTGAAGTAGGACATACTTCGAAAGGACTGAGCACATGGAAACTGGGTTTCCATGAGGCACGGTGGGCTTGCAGCAGCTGCAGCATCAATGGCCTTCCCTCCATCGTCGAGTCAGAAGTGGGCTGTTCACTGATGGTTCCAAAACGTTTAGCATCATTCCCAACTACACCTGTACTGAAGTAGGCTATTCAGCCCATCAAGAGTTTTCAACTGGAACAGAATGAGGCCATTCGGCCATTGGAGGCTGTTATTCAGCAATTGGAGCAGATCTTTTAATCTCTCATACCTGTTACATACGAAATGGAAGGGAATATTCAGCACTTCAAAGCTGCTACACAGGAAGCTGGGGAGGGGGGAGGGGGAGGATGGGTTACTGAGCCAGGAGCAGGAATAAATTAGGGAGCAATCAGTCTCTATCAGTTTAACACAAATTACTGACTGCAGTGACACAGTGTCCAGTGCTGGGACCTCAACTATTTGAAAACTATATCAATTCTTTCCAGAAATGGAGCAAACATGTTCTAACTAAATTTAAGCTGACACTAAGATTGAGAGAAACTGAAGTTATCAAGGGGAGGTAGAGAATCTGTAAATGGATAAGGAACAGACAACAACTTGGTAGATCGAATATAATGTGGGTAACTGTAAACCTGTGATTTTTTTTTCTTCAGTAAGATTAACAGGCTGTGTATTACAGTAATGGAGAGCGATTACAGGATTTAGTGATACAATGTGTACTGGAGGGTTCACTCTGACCTGTCCAGACATGGGAAGTGTGGCCCCATCTCTCTGATGGTCTGCTCCCTGATGTTCCCAGTGGCCCCATTACTCTCAGTACACACCGGATATTTTGATGTGGTTGATGGTGGGACATGGTGAGGGGGAGGATGCTTTCACCCCTGTTCCAACGGGACAGCCTTTATCTGAAAGGCCATCATTCCTTTCTCCGTGGAGACCTGAGGACGATGTGACTGGCTGCCTGCTTCTGAATGAAGTGGCTGTGGCTGCTGCCAGGACAGTGGGTATTCATCACCATGATGTACTGTGCCTGGGCACACTGTAACATAAATGGGGTGAGAGGCGGAGGGTTTAATTAGAAGAATGGGAGCTAAAGACATTACTTGATCAGCCGAAATGGTGCGATATACGACATTCTCAATCCACCACACAGAACTAGCCCAGAGGAGATATCTGTTCACCGTGGAACACTGTGTAGACCAGGTCAGTGTAGTGCTCAGTACAACCCAGCAATCTATCCAGAGTGGAACACTGCACAGATCAGTTCAGGGTATTTATCTTTAAACCATCTGTCGAGTACAGGAAGCTGGGATAGAACCAAAAAAAAATCAGATGCTGGAATCCAAAGTCGATAGGCAGGAATCTGGGAGAACACAGCAAGGCAGGCAGCATCAGGAGGTGGAGAAGTCGACGTTTCGTGAGTAACCCTTCTGCATGAACCCTGAAGAAGGTTTACACCGAAAATGTCAAATTCCACACCTCTGGATGCTGCCTGCCTTGCTGTGTTCCTCCAGCCTCCTGCCTGTTCAGTGTGGGAAGCAGTGGACACCACATCCATGCATTGATCGATAAACTCGGATTAGATATCTGTCCAGCACAGGGAGCTGTCCAGTGATCACCAATTTGTAACCTGGAGCAGTTACCTTCCTCGCCTGAAGAGCTATGTCATCTGCCCTAGTGCATTGGTCAGTAACACTGTGTTAGATTCCTGACCAGCGTGGGGAAACTTGCAGCCCATGCTGACAGTGACAGGATGGACAGCTCCCATCCATTTCACAGCTCCATCTCGCCATTGTGCCCTGACAAGGGGTTGCTGTTGGTGTGAACATCACTGCCAGAAAGAGATGGAGGGAGAATCAGTTTAAATATCACCACATGGGAGGGGTTTGGGAAATAGACAGACAGGGGGAGACTGAGAGACAGTGTTATGGAAGGATGTGTTCCCAGTTTTCAGAATGCTGAAATGAAAACATTTTGACAGTATCCTGGACAGAATCAAAGCACACCGACTTGGACCCAATATACCGGCCACTGCAGCAGACAGCTGGAACTGAAAACCGGAAGCGGCAGAGACAGGCCACTATAAATGCCGGAGAAAACAGCACAGAAGCACTTCACAGGAGACTCCCAAGCACTGAGGATGTCACCTAGACAGGGAACGAAACGTTTGCAAGACAAATTACCAGCTCGGCGAGCAGGACCACAACAACGAGCACCCGTGCTACAAATCTTCGCCCAAACTTAGAATCCTGTAACATGAGCCAGTGTTTCCAGGAATGATGGGTAAAGAGGATATTGGTGGGAGTTCAGATGATGGAGAGTATTGCATGGGTATTTGTTCTGCAGCTTTGTATCTGGGCGTAGGGTCAGCAGAGTCTTCGACTCACAGGGCTAAATCTAACAATAATTTGTCTAAGTGACATTTTCATTGAGTGTGACAGGGGGATTGTCTGCATGAGGCTGGGCTAGTTTCATGGTGCTATCTTATCAAAATCACCTCATTAACTACTCATCCCACTCCATAGTGTCCCTCTCATTCAATACCAGCCTGATTCTCCCACCCATCATGGCTGGAGGTACTCACCATCGCCCGGGTACCCCTGATATTCTCTGATCCCTGACACTGGTGCCATCTTTAAAAGGCCAAGGGGCACACGGTTGAGCTTTCTCGGTTCGGAGCTACCCTGAACAGTTTACCCTGAGCATGGCAGATAAGGGACAAATACACCACGGTTTGTCAACAGGGACACGGAGGTCCTGGTGGATGGGCTAGTACAGAGGGGAACCATCCTCTTCCCAGAAGGGGTCACACCACCAGACCCACTGATCATGGTCTGAGCTCCCCACCCAGCTCAGTGCAGTATCTACGGTCTGAGGAAACGCCAAGCAATACAGGACAAGCATCAATAACCTTCCCCACTCTGTCAGGATAAGGGTCACCGTATTCTCTCTGCTCCCTCACACTCACTGTATATCTGTTATAGCACCGACACACGAACAAGCCTCGTGATCCATCACTCGTACTGCTGCATGAAGCACCTTCCCCCCACTCCCATCTCTCTCTCTCTCTCTCTCTCTCTCTCTCTCTCTGTCACCCCTTCCATTACACTAATAACACTGCCTGGATGCAACACTGTGGACTGAATCTCCCGGGACACCTCACCATGACCCTGTCCCCCACCTACACCAGCACTAACAGCAGGGCCACCCACTCCCTCCCTCTCTCCCTCCCTTGCTCCCATTCCCAGAGAAACAGCCTGGAATAAGACAATAGGGCCAAGCTGGGTGGTGGAGTGCCCGATATCCGTTCCCTTACACCCTGCCCACCGGCATGTCGGGAGGACGCTGGTACAAGCTGGAGAGGACCGGGACACCTCGTGTGGAGATTCTGAAAAATCCACGTCCCACCGACCGAGTCAGGAGCAATGTTCAGTGAAGGGAAATTCTCACTTTAAACCCACTGGCAGCTCCGTTTCCCCCCCGGCACAACTTAGAAGCTGTGGCCCTGATGCCATCTCCCTTTTGTCTCGAGCTGGTACAAATGGAATCCCCACTGTCTCGGTGGGAAGGAGGGTGGGCTCACAACACATCGTCACCACCACCTCCCAGGAAGGGAGCACGGAAGCTCCCTCCTACACCTCCTCCTGTAAACTACTCAGATACTAAAACGAATCTGTGATAGTTACTGCTCTCCACACTTGTCCTGACATCTTCAATAATCTGTGCTCATATACACCCAGGACCCTCTGCTCCTCCACCCCCATTATAATGGCACAGCCTGTTTTAAATTGTCTTTCATTGTCTTTCCTACCACAGTCCATCACCTCACACTGCTCTGCATTGATCCCCATCTGCCATACAACTGAACACTACACCAACGTGTCACTGTCCTGTTAGAGTTCCACACTGACCTCCATAGACTTTACAATTCTTCCAGGTTCGGTGCCATCTACAAACATTGCGATTGTTATAGCATCACAGTCCCCATGAAACAACTGAAATCCTGCCCTACACACACGAGTCTGAGCAAGTGAAATACTGATATATTCCCACGGACAGAGTCAAATAATCCGATGCTGCCAATAGTGTAACAAAAATCCTGACTCATACGAGACAGAGTAGATGAAATATTGACAAACCACAGAGCAAGAGAAATCCGGATAGGTCCCACTTATCGATATTCATCAGGGTATAATGTGATAAAGTTGAAAGCGTGTACTGTACCTTTAAGAGAGAGTGAATGCTGTTCTGAACTGAGAGCTTACAAACAACTGTGGTATGAGAGGATGGCAGACCCAGGAACAGTATATTGTTATAGAGCTGGAGTCGGGTAATAAGCAGTTAAGAGAAAGAGGGTCTCTTTCAGTTCGCTTTCAGTGTTAAAAAATAAATTGTTGTTTTTATTTAAACAGTGGAATTTTTGGAGTTCTCTGTCACTCATATTTTAACAGTTTACGAGGCGAATTGAGCATTTATTTATGTTTAGTTTAATTTACAGGATGAGCTTCACGCCGTGTACTAACCATTCCTGTGTGTATCTGTGTGTGGCGCAGGTCTGGCAGTCTCTGTGGTGCTTAAAGTGATGCAATGCCACCCTCTGCTGGCCACTCCACGCCACTACACAGGCATTGGCAGAGGGTGGAAACCAACAGGGATTCATTCAGAGAGGGGGAGGGAGAGGGCAGCTGCTCACAGCACCATCCAAACTAATGTCTTATCCATGGACTGATCTAAATGTCCTTTAAACGTTGTAACTGTCCCTGCTTTCCCCACTTTCTCTGGAAGTTCATTCCACACACAAGCCAGCTTCTGTCTAAAATAATTACCTCTCATGACTTTTGTAAATCTTTTTTCTCGCACCTTAAAATATCACTCAGTTCTGAATCCACAACTGTAGGGAAAAGACAACAGCCCTTCAGCTTCTCTGTACCCCTCATGATTTTATAAACCCCTCCATCTCCTACTCTCCAGTGAAAAAAGTCCCAGCCTAAACAGCCTCTCCTTATAGTTCAATCCCTTCATTCCCAGCAACATCCAGGTTAATCTCTTCTGAATCCTCTTCAGCTTAATAATATCAAGGTCATTAATATCAAAGTGAATAGTCAAAGTATTTTCTAAGGGTAGGGGAGACCAAAACAAGAAGACATAGTTGTAAGGTAAGAGAGGAAACATTTAAAAGTGACCTAGAGGGATTTTTCACCCAGAGGGTAGTGTGCGTATGGAATGAGTGGGCAGGATGACCAGACTGGGCACAGTATTCCAGAAGAGGTCTCACCAATGTCCTGTACAACCTCAACATGACGTCCCAATTCCAATACGCAAAGGTCTGACCATTGAGGACAAGTTGTTGTGGTTCTGTTCGCCGAGCTGGGAATTTGTCTTGCAAATGTTTCGTCCTCGTCTTGGTGACATCCTCAGTGCTTGGGAGCCTCCTGTGAAGCGCTTCTGTGCTGTTTCCTCCGGCATTTATAGTGGCCTGTCTCTGCCGCTTCCGGTTGTCAGTTCGAGCTGTCCGCTGTAGTGGCCGGTATATTGGGTCCAGGTCGATGTGTTTGTTGATAGAGTCTATGGATGAGTGCCATGCCTCTAGGAATTCCCTGGCTGTTCTCTGTTTGGCTTGCCCTATAATGGTAGTGTTGTCCCAGTCGAATTCATGTTGCTTGTCATCTGTGTGTGTGGCTACTAAGGATCGCTGGTCGTGTCGTTTCGTGGCTAGTTCGATACCCAACATGAGCAAAACTAATGTAGTGTACAAAATCCCATGCAAGGACTGCACAAAACACTACATCGGACAAACAGGAAGACAGTTAACGATCCGTATACACGAACACCAACTAGCCACGAAACGACACGACCAGCTATGCTTAGTAGCCACACACACAGATGACAAGCAACATGAATTCGACTGGGACAACACTACCATTATCGGGCAAGCCAAACAGAGAACAGTCAGGGAATTCCTAGAGGCATGGCACTCATCCACAGACTCTATCAACAAACACATCGACCTGGATCCAATATACCAGCCACTACAGTGGACAGCTGGAACTGACAAACGGAAGCGGCAGACACAGGCCACTATAAATGCCAGAGGAAACAGCACAGAAGCGCTTCATAGGAGGCTCCCAAGCACTGACGATGTCACCTAGACAGGAGACGAAACGTTTGCAAGACAAATTCCCAGCTCAGCGAACAGAACCACAACAACGAGCACCCGAGCTACAAATCTTCTACCAAACTTTGAATTGAGGACAAGTGTGCAAAACATCTTATTAACCACACTATCTGTATGAGATGCAAATTTTAAAGAATTATACCTGACGGCTGAGGTCTCTGTTCTACAACACTGCCAAAAGCCCTACGTTTAATTGTACAGGTCCTGCCTTTGTTTGATTTACCAAGTCCAATATCTCGCATTAATCCAAACTAAACTCCATCTGCCACTCCTCGGCCACTCCTTTCCCGTTTAATTTTAAATTGCCCATCCCCTCTCCAGGAGGCCTGCACATTCCAGCCTTGATTTTCACAAAGACCCTGAGCTTGGGTTGCCTTGTGTGGTTATGGAGAGGAGGGAGAGATTGCAGACACAGTCAGTGGGGAGGAGAGGCTGGACAGTAATCAGCGGCTTGGCATCATTTCATGGTTTTAGGCAGAGGGCAGACACACGTGAGAATTGGGTTATACTGATCGGTGTTTTGGGACCAGAAGTTATGGTATTTCTCCGTCTCTGGCGTTCAGTAATAAATATCTATTTAAGACCCTTCATTGGGCAGAGTGTGTCTGCAGGATTTCTTTCCCTAATATTGCAGACTACAGATCATAGCAATTAAAGATGTTCATAGTTAATTTCGATCTTGCACTTGTTTAATAAGAAAAAGTGTTTTGTGTAGTTCAGTAATGGTAACCTGATTATAACAAATCCACAACGAGCTGAACGCTGCCCCTTAAAATATGACCCAAAATCTTGTTTTACTAGTGTAGATGGTAGTGTCCCTGTCTCTGAGCCACGGCTCTGGGTTTCATTCCAATTCCTGAACTTGTTTGTTCGTGTTCCTAGCTCTGGACCAGAAGGTGTGGATTCATGTTCTGCCTTTTGTAGAGGTATGTCCCAGCATGTCAGAACAGGCTGATGAACAAACACACAGGAGAATACTGTTACAGCTTTATGGGTATGGCCAATTGGTGCTCGTGTCGCTACCTCCAAAGGTCTGGGTGTAACTCCCAAAGAAGTGTCTTCTAATACATCTGAACAAACTGATTAAACTGGTTTTAGAATTGTGACTTGATGGAGAACGAACAGGTGTCAGTGTTGAATTTCAGCATTTAGGCCCAGGATTATTGAAATACAGCCATTCGTGTTGATTGGAGTCACATTTCACAGCAGTAGTGGTTTATAAAATCAGAACGGTCATGGATAGGATGAGTAGTCAGGGTTTTTCCCCAGGTTAGGGGTGTCAAAAACTAGAAGACATTGGTTGAAAGTGAGAGGGGAAAGATTTTGAAGAGGCCTAAGGGGCACCTTTTCACACAGAGGGTGGTGAGCGTATGGAATGAGCTGCCAGAGGAAGTGATGGAGGCTGGTACAAATACAGCATGTAAAAGGCATCTGGATGCTGACAGGCCTGCCGAGATTTTCCAGCAATTTCTGTATTTGTTTAAAACAACATTCATTTCAAAACAGGTATTTTTAATACATTAAACATTTTATTGTTTTTTCATGACGCAGGGACATATAAACATATCTTCAAATCGACCGAGACCATTTTTCTGCTAATGATATGGCTCTGTGTATGATAACAGCAATGATGCACCTACATGGAGAAGGGAATGTGATGGAGACAGAGTTTGGACAATGTACAAGGAGACCTCACATGGTCCAGTTTGGGAGAGAATGACATTACTGTGTGATCCAACTCAGAGAGGGAGAAAATATAATCTGCCAGAGAAGAAACGGCCTATTGCACTCTCTCTCCTTCATTATTCTTCATCACAGTAATGTTTACGAGTAAAATTGTTACCATTCTTAGTTTTATAAGTGTGGAAATAGGCCCTTCGGCCAAACAAGTCTATTCCAAATTTCCCATGCCCTTACAGTTACCACTGACTAGTGCACCTAAAGTAGAAATTGCTGAACACTATGGACTCTTTGACTAATCCACATGAATTATACAGCTTTGGACTGTGGGAGAAAACGGGAGCACCCATTAGAAGCTCACGCAGACAAGGTGTAAACTCCACACATATAGTTGCCCAAGGCTGGAGCTGAACCCAAATCCCTGATGCTATGAGGCAGCATTGCTAGCTACTGAGCCACTGTGCTACACTGGAACCTCCCGACTGTCTAATTCAAAGGTAATTCAGCCAAATCCAACTCTCCCAGGATGAAATCCCATTGCTAGCAGCTGTGTGAGTAGAATGTCTTCAGAAGCAGAATTACATTTTGGACAATCTCTCAATTTTTCCTTTTGTCATGAGTTACATGACTACTTCTTTCAACGTAACATTGCAGAGACTTTGTTTATTGTGTGTGTGTGTTTGTGTGTGTCTGTGTGTGTGTCAGTGTTTTTAGAAAGGGAAATATCGATTCTTTATTTGCAATACCCAAACAGTTTGCCACCATAGTTTGAGTAACATTGCTCTGGATCATAAACGTCTTATTTTAGCAGATTAAAGAAACTAGCCTTTTTGTTGCTAAAACTGACCCTGACCCAGTCTGAGACCGATATCGCTGGCCATATCACCAGCCTGGTTACATTTATCATTTGTTGTGAGCAGTGGAGCAGTGGGACTAGAAAAGGAAACAGTGACCCCAAAAGCCGGGGAACTATAGACCGCTGAGCCTGATGTCAGTAGTGGGTAAGTTGTTGGAGGGGATTCTGAGGGACACGATTTACATACATTTGGGAAGGCAAGGGCTGATCGGGGTACACAACGTGGCTTTCTGCATGGGAAATCATGTCTCATTAATTTGGGTGAATTTTATAAAGAGGTGACAAAAAAGATTGATGAAGACAGTTTGGTAGATATTGTCAATATGGAATTCAGCAAGGTGTTCATAATATTCGGATTGGTAGGCAGATTAGGAAGTTTCGGTCACATGGGATACAGAGGAAGCTACTCGCAATTGTCTTGAAGGAAGAGGGGTATCTTTCAGCCTGGAGGCTTGTGAGCAGCAGTGTGCTGTAAGAATCAGTACTGAGTTCACTACATTTCATCATTTATGTAAAGGATTTAGATGTGAATATCGGGGCCATAGTTAGTAAGTTTACAGATGACATCAGAAAGGTGGTGTAATAGATTATCTCAGAGTACAACGAGACCACAATTAGATGGGACAAAGGGGCAAGGAGTGACAGGTGAAGTTTAATTTAGATAAATACGAGGATTTGCATTTTGGGAAGGCAAATCAGGGCAGAGATTATACACTTAATGGTAAAGTCCTGGGGAGCGTTGTGGAACAAAGTGACCTAGGACTGCAGGTGCATTGTTCCATGAAAGTGGAGTTGCAGGTAAACAGAATGGTGCAGAACACATTTGGCACATTTGCTATAATCAGTCAGAGCACTGAGTATAGGAGTTTTGGTGGTATGTTGTATCTGTACAGGATGTTGGTGAGGACACTTTAAGAAAACTGCGTACAACTCGGTTGTCTGCAGAAAAGATTTACACTGATGTACCAGGACTGGCGGGTTGAGTGTCATGAAAAGGTTGATTAGGTTGAGGTGTTTCTCCCTGGGGTGTCAGATGCTGAGGGGTGACATGATAGATGTTTATAAAACCATCAGGGGTATAGATATTCTGAACAGCCACGCTCTGCTCCCCAGGATAGGGGAGTCCAGAACAAGACAGAATAGGTTGAAGGCGAGGGGGATTGATTTAGAATGGAACTGAAGGTAAATGTTACATACAGAGAGGGGTGTGTGTACAGAATGTGCTGTCAGAGGAAGTGCTGAAGGCGGTTACAATCACACATTTTAAAAATATCTGGAAAAGGAGGGATATTGGCCAAATGCTGGTCAATGGGACTAGGTCAGATTTGATAACTAATCGGAGTGAACAGATTGGACTAACTGGTTTGTTTCCACGCTGCATGACTTTCTGATTCTCTAAGAGGTCTCGTGTATCTATGTTCACATTGATTCAAGGCTGCATTAAATTAAATATGTATAAATAGAAGTGATTCGTGGATAATGGAATACAGACAGGAAAGTGAGGCTGAGACCACAACCTTATCAGCCACAATTTTAGTGCCTTGATGAAGTGACCAAGAATGTTGCTGAGGACCGAGCGGTAGACGTAGTCTCTATGGATTTCAGTAAGGCCTTTGATAAGGTACCACGTGGCAGGCTGCTCTGGAAGGTTACATCGCGTGGAATGCTGGTGGAACTGGCCAATTGGATACACGGTTGGCTTGATGGTAGGAAGCAGAGGGTTTAGTCTAAGATGCTTGTCAGACTGGAGGCTGGGTCCATTGCTATTTGTTATCCATGATTGGGTTGAGAATGTCCAAGGTATGATTAGTAAGTTTGCATATGACACTGAAATAAGTGGTGTTGTGATCAATGAGGAAGTTTATCAGAAATTGCAGCAGGACATTTATTAGGTGGGGATGTAATTTGAGAAATGGCAAATGGAATTTAATATTGACGTGTGAGGTCTTGCATTTTGGAAACTCAAATAAAGGCAGGAGTTTCACGGTGTATTGGAGGGCCTTAAGGTGTGTAATGGGCAGAAAGACATTAGCGTTCAGGTGCACAGTTCTCTGAGAGTGGAATCATAGATAGACAGGGCAGTGAAGAAGACTTTTGGCGCACTGGCCTTCATCAGGCAGGACATTGAGTATAGAAGTTGGGAAGTTATGTTGCAGTTACACAGGACTTTTGTAAGGCTTCACTTGGAGTATTGTGTTCAGTTTTTGTCACCTTGTTATGGGGAGGATGTTGTGAAATTAAAATGATGTAGAAGAAATTGACAAGGACTTTGCCAGGACCCAAAGATCTGAATTATAGGGAGAGGTTGGGCAAGCTAGGACCTTTTCTTTAGGGTGTAGGAGACTGAGGGAGTCCTTATAGAGCTGTTAAGATCACGAGGGGTATGGATAGGGTTAATGCTCTGAGCCTTTTCCCAAGATTTAGAGAATTGAGGATTTGAGGGGATCAGTTTAAGGTTACAGGGGAAGGAATATAAGGGAACCTGAGTGGCCACTTCTTTATACAGAGGCTGGTACATGGATGAGCTGCCAGCAGATGTGGTTGGAGGGGGGGTACATTAACAGCATTTCAAAAACATTTGGATTAATATGTGGATAGGAAAGGACTGGAAGCGTATGGGCCAACCGCAGGGAAATGGGGTTAGCGTAGATGGACATTTACAAGGTGGAGTCAAACCCCTCTGTTAATTAAACCCAAACACCCAGAAAAGCTCGCCTCACCTTGTAATCTGTTAAAATATGAGTGACACAGATCTCCTACATTCCACTATTTAAACAAAAATTAACAAGTTAGTTTCTTAACTTTAATAGTGAACATTAAACAACAACTATTCACAAATACAAGCTCCTCTTTTCTTAACTATTTACTATCTGAATCCAACTCTGGAAAAATATCCTGTTCCACCAACCCACATATTAAACATTACAATTTCAAGACCACACAGTCTCTATCTTCCCCATTGTTCACTCTTCCAGCTGCTGATCTCCCTGAGTCTTTTTTTTACTGCAAGTAGGTTTGACATGAACACGCATGTTTGATGGAGAGTGTTTGAGATGGCCAGTTAGCACTCCTGCTCTACAACAGTTACTCTGTTGTTGGATGGCAGTAGCTCTCCCTCTAGTGTTCAAAATGCTGGGTTCATATACTTCCGTATTTCTCATAAATTGATTGCTTTCCAAGTGTGCAAACAATAATATTCAGATCCCTTTGGCTTCTGGTATCTTGAACGTTATTTAAACTCTTTGGATGCATTTGAATTGCTGTCAAAACAGACCAAAACCCAGGTATCCATTTCCCAGCTAATGGTGACATGTGAAACAACCTGACCTTTAGCTGGCATGTGTGGCTATACTTTCTATTCAGCAAAACCCGTTCTGTCTTAAAGTGACCAGACATACTTTCGACTTCATAACACTTCTCCACTTCAAAAAAGAAAATGAACCATAACAATGAAAAGATGTCATAATTCCTTTTCCTCTAATTCTTAATCCCATTGTTATGAATTACAAAAGTATTAATCTCAGTTATACCATTCATATTGATTCTGCTCACATATATAACACTGGAATAAGTCAAATCTTATCAAAACATTTTCCTTTAAAATCACGATAACACATCTGCTATCACAGCATGTACATTTTGTAAATTTAAAGTCGGTAACATCAGACTCCAATGAAATAGTCTCATATTCTGGTCTTTACATATTCCAAAAAATGCGAGAGATTTGTTGTCCACAACCATCTCTAACAATTTGTTTTTCATATAAACATTAAAATATTGTCAGGCCAGTATGAAACTCAATCATTCTTTTTCAATAATAGAGATTTTTTTTTCTGGTGGATATTAATTTTGTTTCGACCAGTAGCCAATTGTCCTTCAATTTCAGCATCAACTTTCTGTATTTATACATCTCCGACGCCTATATCCCGAGCATCAAACACAATTTTCAAAGGGTTTCAAAGTATTTGGTGTAGCTAAAACTGGTGAGGTGATTAACCCTGCTTCAAAATTCTCAAATGCCTCCTGGAATTGTTCTGTCCACCACAATTCTGTTTCCTTCTTTAATAAATCCATCAGTGGTGCCAATACGCTGCTGAAGTTTGGAACAAACGTCTGATAGAATCCACTCAGTTCCAAAAATCGAAGCATCTCTTTCTTCGAGGATGGTCGTGGAAATTCCTTAAAGCCCTTCGTCTTCATGGGGTCAACCTTCCATGTCCAATGTAATGTCCCAAGAACGTCACCTCTGCCTTCGCGAATTCTGTTTTCTTTAAGTTTATTATCAAGTTTGCTTTTTGTAATTGTCCAACTTGCTCTGGCAACTGAAACATGTGAGCTTTCAATCACTTGCTAAAGGTCACTACATCATAAAGATAAACTGCACAATTTGTTCATCTGGCCACAACTCTGTTCCTGAGTGCTAAATGTGGATGCTGCATTATTCATTCACATGACATACTTGAGAACGTTTTTGTCATCTCCGGTATCTTTACCAGATAGTTTAACTGACTCAACATTTTTTTTTCATTTGAAAGGGGCCACTAAACCTGGCTTTGAAGGGATTTCCTACCACCGGTGGCAATACTAATACATCATCCCCACGGGAAATCGTCAAAGTTTCAGTGTTTTTATCTGCCACCTGCTTCGCTCTATGCTGTGCCCTCTTCAGATGCTTTTTAGCTAACTCACCTACTCGGTCGAATGTCTCCCTCACCTCATATACATAATTCAAGTGTGAGATCGCCGATTTTTTATTTAATTAATTTCAAAGGACCTCTCAATTCATGTACGAATATTAACTCGGAGGTAGTAAACGGAATAGATTTATTCGGGATATCTCCGATGGCAAACAATTTAATGGGACACCTTTATTCCAATCATTCGGGTAATCCTGAGAGTACGCTGTTAACATGGCCTGATGCCAACTTTTCAAGGCTCCCTGAGATTCAGGATGGGACGCACTTGATTTGAAGTGCTGAATACATAAGCTACCCATGATTTCCTGTGGTAACTTATGACAGTGGGATCTTGTTACTAAACTGTCTGGAAAAAAATCCTGGGTACTTTTTCTTTTAACTCCCCAGTTCCCTAGGCTTCCTTTGCCTTCTCCACCACAAGGGGTGCCTCTCCCATCTTGGATCCCAACTACAAGAACAAACTGTATTCCTGCAACTGACAATCTGTCACTCACTCTCACCGTTACTTCCCCAAACTTGATTTGGCACTCCTACCTAATGTTACACAAGGGAATGCTTAATTTCTGTCCCCATTCCACAAATTATCACGCTCTTGAATAACATGTCAGAAAGAGTGAATATACTTCCATCTCTTACTATTAGAGGCCGAGATAAAGTGAGGACTGCTGATGCTGGAGATCAGAGTTGAAAAGTGTGGGGCTGGAAAAACACAGTCGGTCAGGCAGCATCCGAGAGGTAGGAGAGTTGACGTTTCAGGCATAAATCCTTCATCTGGAAAGTGGGGGGTAAGGGAGAGGCAAGGTGGCTGAGAAATAAATAGGAGGGTGGGGCTGGAGCTGGATAGGCGGGAGCTTGGACAGCGATAAGTAGATGCAGGTGGGGTGTGATTGTGATAGGTTGAAGAGGAGGATGAAATGGATAGGTGGTAAAATATCTGGAACCCTCAAACTATACAGCATCAACATCAACTTCACCAATTTCCAAATCTCCCTTCCCCAACCTCATCACAGATCCGACCGTTCAACTTCGCACCGCCCTCTAGAACTGTCTTAATTGTCCATCTTCCTTCCCACCTATTCACTCCACCCTCCCCTACGGCATATCACTCTTACTCCCAACTACATCTTCCTTTCGCCCTCCCAGTGACCCTCCAGCCCAGCTCCTACCCTCCTATTTATCTTTCAGACCCCTTTTCCTCCCGCCACATTCCTGATGATGGAGTTATACCTGATATTTCGACTGTCCTGCTGCGCGGATGCTGCCTGATCTGTTGTGCTTTTCTGGCACCTCACTTCTCAACTATTAGAGACAGAGCAGATCCCATATCTCACAAAATTATAATTTATTGTCCTCCTCCACCCCACCCCACACCTTCTGAGTAAACTTTATCCACAATGGCGAATTCTTTATATAGACCAGGCACTGACTCTATACCAAGGCTGTGAACTCTCCTGCAACTCCTTGGAGACTTGGGGTCTTCTTTACCAAGTTCACTAATGCCACTGGCTTAACCTTTTTTTTAACCACATCTTTTCCCAAAGTGGCTTCCTTCAACGCCCATCACTGTGTGTCCCAGCTCACTGCAGTGAAAAAACCTTTTTCCTGTGCCCTTCATAAACCATCGGCACTGTAATTTTATGTGTTCCACTCCCTTATAGTGAGAACACATGAGTCCTTTCATCACTTTTCAAACCGCTTGAGCTTATTTTTCAACTGTGGTAAACTATTGCCAGTGTGCTTTACTCCATGTCTTGTATTGTAGGATCTCCCCTTCTCCCAATTTCTATCCCTCACAGGATGAAAATCCTCCTAGAAGCTAAATTTCATATCATGCACTAATGCATATTTATCTGCCAGTTCTGCTGCACTTCTCACTTCTTGAACTTTCTGTTTATTCTCATGAATTCTTGCCATCTCTGGAAGTGGGTCTTTAAACTCCTCCAGCAAAATAAACTCCCCCTTCGAGCCTCACAGGTATTATCCATTTTTATGGCCTGCACACATCTATCAAAATGACTGTGCTTAATTCTTTCAAACTCAAACTAAGCCTAACCTGATTCTCTCTCTATTTTTCTGACCCTCTGTCTATATTCTTCTAGTACCAATGCATAACCACTCAACATAGTTAGATTGATATTTGCATAATCTCTTAAGCCGTGATCTGGCACCGCTGCACATTCCTCACTAACTGTGCCCACCAGCTTAGTCTGAACTAGCATTACACACAAGTTCATCGGACACGACATCTACTGAGCCATTTTTTTCAAACAAAATAAAAGACGTTTTGATTTTTTTTTCACCGAAATATGGCAAGATATTAACATAGTTGTATACTTCCCTATGTTCTCCCTTCATCTCCATCCTGTTAATATAACTTTCTTGTTTAATTCCCAACTTCTGAATTTCAAATTCTCTTTCTTTCTTTTTCCTCTCTTTCTCTTTCTTCTCTCTCTATTTCCGTCTCTTTATTTATCTTCTAACTTTAGTTGCCATATTTGCAATTTAAGTTTTTTCTAACTCTACTGCACTTGTCTGTTTCTCTGATACACCAAAGTGCTTGACCAACTCCATTATAATTTCAGCTTTCCTTTTGTCCCTGGTTAAATCCAATTCCAACCTATTTGCTAATTCTAAAAAAATGTCATCTGTCTATCTAAACTTCCTTGGCATATTTGGAACCTCTTTAGTAATGTTAAAAGCCATTTCTCTCACTTGTAATTGAATCAACCACAAATAACATAATTAAACGAATTTTTCCACCGGTTTTGTTTGAAGATCTAGGTCACTAATTGTCACGTGTTGGAATTTGCTGTGACCTTTTGTACCCAAAATCTGTTCAAATCTGTCCAAATCCCATATGGCAAGGATACAAACTGTTATGACATCAATGTCGAACCCCTCTCCTCTGTTAATTAAAACCACACACCCAGAAAAGCTCACCTCACATCATAATCTGTTAAAACATGAGCACTCCCAAACTCTACTAATAAAAATAAAATAACAGTTTATATCTATGCAAGTTAGCTCGTTATGCTTGAAGGTTTGTTTTCAGATGTTTTGACACCATGACTAGGTAACATAATCAATGAAAGTCTCTGCTGAATTGCTGGTGGTATGTTCTTCCACTCTATTTATAGGCCTTTGTTTTCTTAAGGTGGGTGGGTCATTTCCAGTTCTTTTGTTTTACAAGAGAAGGTAGATAGGATCTAAATTAATGTGTATATTGATGGACTTCTGGTTAGAATGCCATTCCTCTAAGAATGTCCTTGCGTGTCTTAGATTGTGTGTGTGCTGTCCCAATCAAAGTGGTGCCTTTCTTTGTCTGTATGTGTGGAACATAGTGGTAATGGGTTGTGTCTTTTGGTGGCCAGTTGGTGTTCATGTATCCTGGTAACACGACAACAGGACCGTTTCAATGGCGGAAAAATGATTTTATACACATTGTTTAATCATTGTGTGTGTATGTAGGTAAATTACATTTTTCATACGTGCACAACACTTTCGAAATGAACAACGGAGACACAGTTAATGAAAAACGATGCACCTGATGTATAAAATTTATAAAACATTAAAACATTATTTGGTTCATCATCTAAAATGATATGTTCACCTTCTCTCAATGTTCCCTCCTTTTCTGGAATTCTCTACTCTAATCACTCATTCTTATTAGGATGTGTGTTATAAATTCTTGCTTCTGGTATCCCAACTTATTTCGGTAAATCCCCTTTCTACCAGGACTTCAATATATTGGCCTGCAGGGTTCTTTCCAAAGTTAGTGTCTGTCATATCATTGAAGATAAAAAAGTCTGCCGTCAGACCCAGCATTTGAACACATTGCTCTGTTGTACATGCACTATACAAAGGACCGCAGCACACAGGCATTGCCTAAATATTGAGGGATGTACATCGAAACATTTGAATATTCAAGTTTTCTCATTTTTCACATTTTCTCATCTATATCCTCTCTCTCGTTCTCTCTTTGTATCTAGTTAAGAAATTTACCAATTATTTTTCACATCCCTTCTCTCAAAACTCCTTCTTTTGGTTTATATCTAACGCTCTCTTCTTGATGTAATGTGATTATGACAGAACAATGTAACTACAATGACATGTGGAAGGAGCAGTCCAGAGTTAATTGGAAGGGGAGCTGAGCAGGAAAGACCATGGAGCAGCAAAGGGAGGAGGTTCTGGGGATAATTCAGAGGATATCAGAAATTCATCCTAAACGAGATGAAACATGGTCAGGGAGAGAAACAGAGTGAAAGACTTTCATTTTAAACACCGAAGATGGTATTACTCAAGGGGAAAATGATTCAGATTAACTAACCAATTGAATTAAAATTAGTTAATTGGTTTTGCAGAATGTGTCAGATTGGAAGCATGACCCAGCAAAATGAAAGTATAAAAATGGAAGTATTTCCACATCAGAAACCAGAGCAGGTCACTGAGTACAGGGCTCATGGGTGAATGAGTCTCGATATGAACTAAGGGACAGACAGCAGAGTGAGACCGTAATTGCACAAAATATGCAATAGTGGCCTAAGCAATGTCCTGTACAGCCGCAATATGATCTTCCAACTACTTCATTCAATGCACTGCCCAACAACGACAAGCAAATCAAACATCTTCTTCACTATCTTATATACCTGTGACTCTGCTTTCAAATTATTCTGAACCTGCACTCCAAGGTCTCTTTGTTTAGCAACACTCCCCACAAAATTAACATCAAATGTATAAGCCAACCCTAGATTATCCTTTCCAAAATGCAGCACTTCACATTTATCTAAATTAAACTCCATCTGCAACTCCTCAGCCCATTGGTCACATTATATTCTGTGGTAATCATTTTCTCTGTCTACTGCACCGTCAATTTTGGTGTCAAATATGAACTTATTAACCATACTTCCTGTGTTCACATCAAACACATTTATGCAAATGATGAACAGCAGTGGAACCAGCACAAATCTTTGTGGCACACCACTGGTCACAGGCCTCCAGTCTGAAAAACAACCCTAAACCACCATCCTCTGCATTCTAACTTTGAGCCAGTTCTATATCCAAAAGGTTAGTTCTCCTGATATTCCATGAGATCTCACCTTGCTAACCAGTCTCCCATGGGGAACCTTATTGAATGCCTTACTAAAGTCAATATAGATCACATCCGCTTCTCTGCCCTCATCAATGACAATAGACAATAGGTACAGGAGTAGGCCATTCTGCCCTTCGAGCCAGCACCACCATTCATTATGATCATGCCTGATCATCTTCAATCAGTATCCTGTTCCTGCCTTATCCCCACAACCCTTGATTCCACTATCCTTAAGAGCAGTATCCAACTCTTTCTTGTAAGTATCCAGAGACTTGGCCTCCACAGCCTTCTGGCGCAGGGCATTCTACACACTCACCACTCTCTGGGTGAAGGAGTTTCTTCTCAACTCTGTTCTCAATGGCCTACCCCTTATTTTTAAGCTGTCTCCTCTGGTTCGGGACTTACCCATCAGCGGAAACATGCTTCCTGCCTCCAGAGTGTCCAATCCTTTCATAATCTTATATGCCTCAATCAGATCCCCGCTCAGTCTTCTAAACTCAAGGCAGTACAAGCCCAGTCGCTCCAATCTTTCAACGTAAAATAGTCCCGCCTTTCCAGGAATTGACCTCATGAACCTACGCTGCACTCCCTCAATAGCAAGAATGTCTTTCCTCAAATTTGGAGACCAAAACTGCACGCAATATTCCTGGTGTGGTCTCAACAGGACCCTGCACAGCTGCAGAAGAACCTCTTTGCTTCTGCACTCAATTCCTCTTGTTATGAAGGCCAGCATGCTATTAGCTTTCTTCACTGCCTGCTATACCTGCATGCTTAGTTTCATTGACTGGTGTACAAGAACTGAAAAATGTGTTGCTGCAAAAGCGCAGCAGGTCAAGCAGCATCCAAGGAGCAGGAGATTCAACCTTTCTGGCGTAAGACCTTCTTCAGAATGTACAAGAAAGCGTAGATCTCGTTGTACTGCCCCTTTACCTAACTTGACTCCATTTAGGTAGTAATCTGCCTTCCTTTTCTTGCCACCAAAGTGGATAACCACACATTTATCCACATTAAACTGCATCTGTCCATTCACCTAGCCTGTCCAGGTCACCCTGCAATCTCCTCACATCCTCCTCACATTTTATCCTGCCACCCAGCTTTGTATCATCAGCAAATTTGCTAATATTACTTTTAATGCCATCATCTATATCATTAATATACATTGTAAAAAGCTGCTTTCCCAGCACTGATCCCTGCGGTACCCCACTGGTCACCGTCTGCCATTCCAAAAAGGAGCCATATAACACTATTCTTTGTTTCCTGTCAGCCAACCAATTTTCAATCCAAGTCAGTATTTTGTCCCCAATACCATGCGTCCTAATTTTGCTCACTAACCACCTATGGGGGACTTTATCAAAGGCTTTCTGAAAGTCCAGATACTACATCCACTGAATTTCCCTCGTCCATCTTCAGAGTTACATGTTCAAAAAATTCCAGAAGATTAGTCAAGCATGATTTCCTTTTCATAAATCCATGCTGACTCTGACCTATCCTGTTCCTGCTATCCAGATGTGTCGTAATTTCATCCTTTATAATTGACTCCAGCATCTTTCCCCACTGAGGTCAGTCTAACTGGTCTATAATTTCTTGCTTTCTCTTCCCCTCCTTTCTTAAAAAGTGGGACAACATTAGCCACCCTCCAATCCGCAGGGGAACAGATCCTGAATCTATAGAATATTGGAAAATGATCACCAATGCATCCACGATTTCTAGAGCCACGTCCTTCAGTACCCTAGGATGTAGACTGTCAGGTCCCGGGGACTTATCAGCCTTTAAATATAACAGTCTCTCCAACACCATTTCCTGGCAAATATAAATTCCCTTCAGTTCAGCTCCTTCAGTCACTATTACCTCAGGGAGATCGCTTGTGTCTTCCCCAGTGAACACAGATCAGAAGTACTAATTCAACTCTTCTGCCATTTCTTTGTTCCCCGTAATATATTCACCCGTTTCTTTCTTCAAGGGCTCAATTTTAGTCTTAACCATTTTTTTCCTTTCACATACCTAAAAAAGCTTTTGCTCTCCACCTTTATATTTTTTGGCCAGTTTACCTTCTAGCTCAATTTTTCTCTGCGTATTTCCTTCCTAGTTATCCTCTGTTGTTCTTTAAATGCATCCCAGTCCTCCGTTTTCCCACTCGTCTTCGCTGTGTTAAACTTTTTCTCTTTTGACATTATATGTTTCTTATCTTCCCTCATCAGCCACGACCACCCTTGCCTCCTCTTAGGATCTTTCTTCCTTTTTGGAATGAACTCATCCTGCATCCTCTGCTTTATACCCAGAAATATCTGCCATTGTTCCTCCACTGCCATCTCTGCTAAGGTATTGCACCATTGAGCTTTGGCCAGCTCCTCCCTCAAAGTTCCATAGTTCCTTTTATTCAACTGAAATATTGTCACTACCGATTGTACCCTCTCCCTTTCAAATTGCAGATTAAAGCTTATTGTATTATGGTCACGACCTCCAAATGGCTCCTTCACTTCGAGGTCCCTGATCAAATCCTTTTCTTTGCACAGCCCTAGATCCAGAATTGCCTTCTCCCTGGTAAGTTCCATCACCAACTGTTCTAAGAATCCATCTTGGAGGCACTCCACAAACTCCCTTTCTTGGGGTCCAGTACCATCCTGATTCTCCAGTTCTGCCTGTATGTTGAAATTCCCCAAAACAACTGTCTTTGCGATAGGCCAATTTCAGTGCCTTGTTCAACTTACACACTACATCCAGACTACTGGTTGGGGGCCTGTAGATAACTCCCATGAGGGTGTTTCTACCCTTAGAATTTCTCAGCTCTATCTATACTGACTCTACATCCCCTGATTCTAGGTCCCCCAGCGCAAGGGACTGAATATCATTCCTTACCAACAGGGCCACCTCACCCCCTCTGCCAGTCAGTCTATCCTTGCGATAGCATGTATAGCGTTGAATATTTATTTCCCAGGTCCTGTCCACTTGAAACCCCGTCTCCGTTATCCCCACAATATCGTAGCTGCCAATTTCCAAATGTGCCTCAAGATCATCCATCTTATTTCTAATGCGTCGTGCATTCATATATTATCATATTTTTTTGTTGCCTCTTCAAGAAAAAGGAATCCAGTTCGTGAGACATGATCTCCCGTGCACAAAGCCATGTTGAGTTTCCCTTATCAGTCCTTGCCTTTCCAAATACATGTAAATCCTATCGTTAGGATCATGTCCAACAACTTGCCCACCGCCGATGTCAGGTCACTGCTCTATTGTTCCCTGGCTTTTCCTTGCCAGCTTTTAAAATAAAGGTACCACGTTAGTCAGCCTCGTGTCTTCCAGAACCTCACATATTGATAATAAGAACATCTCATCAAGATTTCTATCAATCACTTCCCGAGCTTCCCACAGAGTATTTGTGTATACCTGATCAGAATCTATGAAGTGCATTTTTATGACACATCGTTTCATTCGTGTATGGCACGAACGTCCTCAGAAGTGATAGTTGTGGGTAGTTACAATTTTTAAAATACATTTTATTAAGTACAAGAATAAGAGAAGGTTTGGTAAAATATGGTCCAAGCGCAGGAACCTGGGACAGTTTTAGTTTGAAATTATCGTTAGCCTTGAGAGTATGGGCTTATAGGTCTGTTTTCAATCCCCCTGTATAACTTTATGGTTCCAAGTGTCTTCGTGTGTCCAAGTTTGTATCTGCATATTTCTGTCCGCGGTTGTCGATTTGTGTGTGTTTATATGTGTATCTATGTGTATCTATCTCTCTGTGTTTTCTGCAATAGTGTGTGTATGCATGTTTATATCTCCATCTCTGCATCTTTGTGCAATGGGAACTGTTTTTTGGGGGGGTGAGTCATTGAATGGGGTTCAAAGCTTCCCTTCCTCCCTGTCCCTCTCCCTCTTTTGCTGAAAGTGCTACTATGCCATGCTCTGCTGGTGTGTTTCAGGACTTTTTAATCCTTTCATACATGTAAGATTATTTGTCAGGGTAAGCCACTAAACATTGCATTTTATGGGATATGAGCGTGTATACGTGCGTGTGTGTGCATGTGTCAATGTGTGTGTCTATGTGTCAATACGTCTGTGTGTGTGTGCAGCTGTGTGTATGTATGTGAGTCTATGTGTGTGTGTGCAAGTCTCTATGTGTAGGTAAGTGTCGGTGTGTTAGTGTGTGTCCTTGTCTATGTGAGTGCGTGCCTGTGTGTCTGTATACATCTGTATGTGTGTGGGGAATATGGGTGTGTGTGTGTAGGGGTGGGTGTGGGCATCTGTCTGTGTGTGATTGTGTGAGTGTGCCTGTGTGAGAGTGTATGTGTGCATGTGTGGGGAGTGTGGGTGTCTGTGTGTTGGGGGGAGTGTGGATGCCTGCGTGGGTGGGAAGTGTGGCTGTCTGTGTGTTTATGTGTGTGTCTGTCTGTCTGTGTCTGTGTGTGTTTCTATGTCTGTCTGTGTGTGTGCCTGTGTCGAAAGAGTGTGGTACTTAAAAGAACACAACCGTTCAGGCAGCATCCAAGGAGAAGGATTGTCGAAATATCGAGCATAAACCTTCATTTGGAATGAGGCTTGTGGGCCAAGCGATAAATGTGAGGGGGTGGTGCTGGGGGCAAGGTAGCTGGGAAGGCGATTGTAAAATGAAGGTGGGGTGAAGGTGATAGGTCCGTGTGGAGGGTGAAGTAGATAGTTGGGAAGGAAGATGGACGGGTAGGACAGTTCAAGAAGGAGGTGCCGAGTTGGAGGGTTGGATCTGGAATAAGGAGGGGGGAGGGGAAATGAGGAAACTGGTGAAATCTGTGGCTGTATGCGTGTGCGCGCGCGCGCATGCACATGTGTATCAGTCGGCGTGTGTACGTCTCTGTGTGTCTGTTTGTGCGTCTGTGTGTCTCTCTGCCTCTGGGTTTGTGTGTGGGTGTGTCTGTGTGGGTGTACCTGTGTGGGTGTGGGTTTTCTGTGAGGACGTGCGTGTGTGTATGTGTGCAGCTGTATATGTGTATGCATGTGTGTCTGTTTCAGTGAGTGTGTGCGCATCTTTGTATGTATCTGTGTTTGTCTGCGTTTGTGTGTGTCTGCATTTGTTTGTGTCTGCTCCTGTGAGTGTGTGTCTATGTCTGACTCTGTGTGTGTTTGTGTGTGTGCCTGCGTCTGTGTGTGCCTGTTTCTGTGAGTGCGAGTGCGTGTCTGTGTGTGGGTGTGTGTCTGTGAGTGATTGTGTGTGCCTGTGGATTTGTGTATGTGTGTCTGTGGGTGCGTGTGTATGTCTGTGCCTGTGTGTTTATGTGTGTGTGTCTGTGTCTGAGTGTGTCTATGGGTGTGTTTGTATCTGTGTGCTTATATGTGTGTGTGTCTGTCTGTGTGTGTCTGTGGGTGTGTGTGTCTCTGAGTGTGTGCGTTTGTGTGCGTGGGTGTTTGTGTGCATGTCTGCCTGTGTGTGTGGTGATAGTGCTGTGAACTGCTGCCCTCTCTCTCCCTCCCAAACTGAATCCCTGAGGATTTTCACCCTACACCCCTACTGTACAGCAGAGACTGACAACAACAGAAAACTCAGCAGGTGTGACAGCATCTGCGGACAGAAATGAAAGGACCCTTCCTCGGATCTCGTGTCAGGGGGATATGACATCAATTTAAGCACCATAGAGACTGCCAGACTCGCTCCACATTGATACACACAAATAGACGCACACTAATACAGTGACTTATAGACACTCACTAATACACAGAAACTAAGGCAGACATGGAGCGTCTATCAGTATTCTTTTTGCTCCATGGTAACATTGTCAATAATTCAATCATTCTGTCTGATGTGTGTTAGTACTTAAGTCTCTTCTCAGGGAGTGTATTAGTATTGCAATTGCTCACAATAGTAAGTGAGTCAGAATTTCTGTGTGGAGAGTGACTGTATGACAATTTCAATGTTTGCAGAGACCAAACCTGGAAGTGTGGAGTGTGTGGAGGACAGTGTGGGACTCCAACAGGACAGTGACACGTTGCTGTAGTTTTCAGGTTTATGACAGATCAGGATCAATGAGGTGATACACCTTGGTAGGAATAACTCTGAAAGCCAATATAAAACATTCTGTACAATTACAAAGGGGGTGTAGGAGCATAGAGCGCTGGGTCTATGTAAGCACAGATTGTTGAAGATGTCAGGACAAGTGAGGAGAGCAGTAACTCTCACAGGTTAGTTTCAGTGTCTGAACTGTTTACAGGGGAGGTGTAGGAGGGACTCTCCGTGCTCCCTTCCTGGGAGGTGGTGGTGACGATGTGTTGTGAGCCCACCCTCCTGCCCACCGAGACTGTGGGTATTCCATTTGTACCAGCTCGAGACAAAAGGGAGATGGCACCAGTGCCACATCTTATAAGTCGTGCCGGGGGAATGGAACAGACAGTGAGTTTGCAGTGAGAATTGTCCTTCACTGAACATTGCTCCTTACTCAATCGGTGGGACGTGGATGTTCCAGAATCTCCACACGAGACATCCCTGTCCTCTCCGGCTCGAACCAGGGTCCTCCCCACATGGCAGGGAAGAGGGGTGAGGGAGCGGACATTGGGTACTCCAAAACTCGGCTTGGCCATTTCTGTCCTATTCCAGGCTGTTTCTCCTGGAATGGGAGAATGGGAATGAGAGAGGGAGGGTGGGGGTGGGTGGTCCAGCTGGAGAACGGGGACATGGTGCGGTGTCCGGAGGGAGTCAGTCCGCAGTGTTGTATCCATGCAGTGTTATTAGTGTTGGGTGTAAAGTGGAGAGAGAGCGAGCGAGAGAGAGAGACAGACAGAGATATAGAGCGACCATAATTATATTCGTTTTAATGTAGTGATGGAAAAGGATAGACCAGATTTAAAAGTTGAAGTTCTAAATTGGAGAAAGGCGAATTTTGACGGTATTCGGCAAGAACTTTTGAACGCTGTTTGGAGGCAGATTTCACAGGTAAAGGGATGGCTGGAAAATGGGAAGCCTTCAGAAATGAGATGACAATAATCCAGAGAAAGTATATTCCTCTTACGGTGAAAGGAAAGGCTGGTAGGAATAGGGAATGCTGGATAACTAAAGAAATTGAGGGTTTGGTTAAGAAAAAGAAGGAAGCATGTGTCAGGTACAGACAGGATCGATCAAGTCAATCTTTAGTAGAGTATAAAGAAAGTAGGAATATACTTAAGAGAGCAATCAGGAGGGCAAAAGGGAGTCATGAGATAGCTTTGGTAAATAGAATTAAGGAGAATTGAAAGGGTTATTACAAATATATTAAGGACAAAAGGGTAAGTAAGGAGAGAATAGGGCACCTCAAAGATCAGAAAGGTGGTCTTTGTGTGGACCCACAGGAAATGCGGGAGATACTTAATAAATATTTTGCATCAGTATTTACTGTGGAAAACGATATGGAAGATATAGACTATAGCAAAATAGATGCTGGCATCTTGCAAAATGTCGATATTACAGAGGATTAAGTGCTGGATGTCTTGAAACGGGTAAAGATGGATAAATCCCCAGGACCTGCTCAGGTGTACCCTAGAACTCTGTGGGAAGCCAGGGAATTGATTGCTGGGCCTCTTGCTGAGGTACTTGTGTAATTGATAGTCACAGGTGAGGTGCCAGAAGACTCGTAGTGCCACTGATAAAGAAGGGTGGTAAAGACAAACCAGGAAAATATCGACCGGTGAGTCTGACCGCAGTGGTGTTCAAGTTATAGGAGGGAATCCTGAGGAACAGGATGCACATATAGTTGGAAAGGCAAGGACCGACTAGGAATAGTCAACATGGCTTTGTGCGTGGGAAATCATGTCTCACAAATTTGATTGAATTTTTTGAAGAAGTAACAAAGAAGATTGATGAGGGTAGAGCAGTAGATGTGATCTATATGGACTTCAATAAGGCGTCCGACAAGGTTCCCCATGGGAGACTAATTAGCAAGGTTACATCTCATGGAATACAGGGAAAAGTAGCCATTTGGATACAGAACTGGCTCAAAAGTAGAAGATAGAGGGTGTTGGTGAAGTGTCGTTTTTCAGACTGGAGGGCTGTGATCAATGGATCGGTGCTGGGCCCTCTACTTTTTGTCATTTACAGAAATGATTTGTATGCGAGCAGAAGAGGTACAGTTAGTAAGTTTGCAGGTGACACCAAAATTGGAGGTGTAGTGGAGAGCGAAGATGATTAGCTCAGATTACAACAGGAGTTGAACCAGATGGGCCAATGGGCTGAGAAGTGGCAGATGGAGTTTAATTCAGGAAAATGTGAGGTGCTGCATTTTGGGAAAGCAAATCTTAGCAGGACTTATACACTTAATGGTAAGGTCCTAGGGAATGTTGCTGAACAAAGCAACCTTGATTAGATTACTTACAGTGTGGAAACAGGCCCTTCGGCCCAACAAGTCCACACCGCCCCGCCGAAGCGTAACCCACCCATACCCCTAAATCTACATCTACCCCTTACCTAACTCTACGGGTAATTTAGCATGGCCAATTCACCTGACCTGCACATCTTTGGACTGTGGGAGGAAACCGGAGCACCCGGAGGAAACCCACGCAGACACGGGGAGAACGTGCAAACTCCACACAGTCAGTCGCCTGAGGCGGGAATTGAACCCGGGTCTCTGGCGCTGTGAGGCAGCAGTGCTAACCACTGTGCCACCGTGCCGCCCATGGTGTGCAGGTTCATAGTTTCTTGAAAGTGGAGTCGCAGGTAGATAGGATAGTAAAGACAGTGTTTTGTATGCTTTCCTTCATTGGTCAGAGTATTGAGTACAGGAGTTGGGAGGTCATGTTGTAGCTGTACAGGACATTAGTTAGACCACTGTTGGAATATTGTGTGCAATTCTGGTCTCCTTCCTATCGGAACGATGTTGTGAAACTTGAAAGGGCTCAGAAAAGATTTACAAGGAGGTTGCCAGGATAAGAGGATTTGAGGTACAGGGAGAGGCTGAACAGGCTGGGGCTGTTTTCCCTGGAACATCGGAGACTGAGGGGAGACCTTATAGAGGTTTAAAAAATTATGAGGGGTATGGATAGGATAAATAGGCAAGTCTTTTCCCTCGGGTGGGGGAGTTAAGAACCAGAGAGCATAGATTTAGGATGAGAGGGGAAAAATATAAAAGAGACCTCGGGGCAACTTTTCACGCAGAAGGTGCTACGTGTATGGAATGACCTGCAGATGAAGTGGTGGAGACTGTTACAATTGCAACATTTAAGAGGCATTTGGATGGGTATATGAATAGGAAGGGTTTGGAGATATATGGGCTGGGTGCTGGCAGGCGGGACTAGATTGGGTTGGGATATCTGGTCGGCATGGATGGGTTGGACCAAAGGTTCTGTTTCAATGCTGTACATCTCTATGACTCTATGACTCATTGAGAGAGAGAGAGAGAGTAGGGGGAGAGGGGGAACGTGTTGCCTGCAGTAGTGAGAGTGGTGGCGCATGAGCTGTATTTGGGGGTAGATGGTATAACAGATATACAGTGAGTGAGAGGGAGCAGGAAGAATATGGTGAGCCTTATTCTGACAGAGTGTGGAAGGTTATTGATGCTTGTCCTGTATTGCTCGACATTTCCTCAGACCGCAGATACTGCACTAAGCTGAGTGGTGAGCTCAGACCATGCTCAGTGGGTCTGGTATTGTGGCCCACTCTGGGAAGAGAATGGTCCTCCTCTGTACTAGCTCATTCACCAGGATCTCCGTGTCTCTGTTGACAAACCGTGATGTAATTTCCCCTGACCTGCCATGCTCTGGGTAAACTGTGTAGTGCAACTCCAAACAGAGAAACCTCAACTGTGTGCCCATTGGCCTTTAAAGATGGCACCCTGTGTGAGGGATCACGGAATATCTGGGGTCATGTGGGCGTTCGTGAGTACCTCATGATAGGTTGGAGATCGAGCTGGCATTAAATAAGAAGGACACCGTGGGGTGGGGTGGGTAGTTAATGAGATGAGTTCGATAAGATAGCACCAGGAAACTAGTTCAGTCTCATACAGACAATCCTTCCGTCACACTCAATGAAAATGTTATTGAGACAAGTTATTGTTAGATTCAACCCGATGAGTCGAAAACTCTGCTGACCCTACTCCCAGTTACAAAGCTGCAGAACAAATGTTCATCCAATACTCTCCATCATCTGAACTCACACCAATACCCTGTTCACCCATCATTCCGAAACACTGGCGCATGTTGCAGCATGCTGTTGAAATGTCTTCATTTCAGCATTCTGGAACTTGGGAACAAAACCTTCCATGACATTGTCTCTCAGTCTCCCTCACTCTGTCTATTCCCCAAACTTCTCCCATTTGATGATTCCCCCGCCATCTCTCCCTGGCAGTGATATTCACACCGACAGTACCCCTGTGTCATGACACAATGGAGATTTGTAGCTGTAAATGGAGGGAGATGCATATCCTGTCACTTCCAGCGTGGGCTGCAAGTTTTCCTACGCTAGGCAGTGATCTCACACAATGTTACTGAACAATGCACTGGGATGATGGACACAAATCCACACCCTGGTCATATATCTCATCTGGGTTTATAGATCAATGCACTACTGTGGTCTGCATACCTTTCCACATCGGGTAGATTGTGGGCTGTGTTGTACAGAACACCAGTCCGGTCTGCACAGTGCTCCCTGCTGAACACATGTCTCATCTTGGTTCATAGCTCAATGTACTGCTGAGGTCTGCACAGTGTTCCACTATGGACTGATTGCAGCGTGGTTTTCAGCAGTACACTCGTCTGGACTGGGCAGTGCTCCATGCTGAACACATATCTCCTCTGGGTTTATGATATCTAATCTGATTCTGTGAGGTGGATTGAGAATGTGATATAACTGATCATTTCAGCTGAAATGGCAATGCCTTTATTTTTGTTCTCAATCATGTGATTGGAACCTACAAATTCTGACTCCTTCGGCCAGTCCCATTCTTCAGTCTACCTCCATCGTTCAGTAAGTTGTTCTACCAGGAGTAACTGTCCAGTTTCAATGTCAATGACTGTTCTGTCTATTTCCCTGGCCTTTGGCCTTGCTCATCCTGGTGCATCGGGATTCCCTGCGATAAATCTCAGTAAGGTGACTCCTTAGAACCAACGCTCCATGGAACATAGCCCCAGCCCACAGATGCTCTCCGTGTAGCTCAACATCACTCCCCACCACCACCCTACACAACACTGTCAATATACTTGGAAAACTTTTCAGCATGCTTTCAGGTTTAACAACAGCGTTCCTATAGCAGTGAGAACAGAATGAAAGGCAGTATTACAGAAGTGGCTGAACCGAACGTGTAAGCGAAGGTGAGTATTGCAGATGTGAGAGATTAGAGTCAAGAGTGTGGTGCTGGAAAGGCACAGCAGGTCAGGTAGCATCCGAGGAGCAGAAGAATCGATTTTTCTGAAAAAGCCCAAATTCTGATGAAGGGCTTTTGCCCAAAACGTCGAATTTTCCCGCTCCTCTGATGCTGCCGGTCCTGCTGTGCTCAGCACACTCTGAACCCAGTGTAAATCCCAGATGGCCTCCTTTTTCAAGACAGCAATTTCCCCTCCCACATGGTCGATGATGCCATCCAGAGCATCTCATCCACTTCCCGCACCTCCGCCTTCGAATCCCACCCCTCACAATGCAACAGGAAAAGAACACCCTGTTCCTCACCTTCCACCTCCAGATACAATGCATTATTCTCCCCCATTTGTGCCACCTACAAACAGACTCCACCACAAAGGATATACTTCCCCCCCATCCCGATTTGCTTTCCATAAAGAATGTTCGCAGCGTGACTCCTTTATCAGGTCCACGCCAACCACCAATCCACTCCTGGCACCTTCCCCTGCCACCGCAAGTATTGGAAAAACGTTACCTTCACCACCGTCCGAAATCGCAAAGTATACTTCCACATTATTTGGAGTTTTACCTGCACGTCCACAGACGTCGTCTACAGTATCTGTTGCTCCTGATGACTGCTTGACATTGGGGAGACTGGACGTTAATGTACGGAACACTTCAGAGAGCATTGCTGGGGCACCCACACCAACCAACCCCACTACCCCATGGCTGAACACTTTAACTCCTCCTTCCACTCCGCCATGGACATGAAGGGCCTCCTCCTCCACCAAACCTTAACCACCCAACGTCTGGAGGAAGAGAGACAATCTTCTGCCTTGGGAACCTGCAACCACATGGGATCAATGTGTATTTCACCAGCTTTCTCATTTCCCCTACCCCCACATTATCCCATATCCAACCTTCCAAATCAGCACCGCCCATGACCTGCCCTACCTGTCCATCATCCTTCCCACCTTTCTGCTCCACCTTCCTCTCAGACATATCACCTCCCATCCCAACTTCATCTACCTATCACATTATCAGCTACCTTCCCTCCCCCCATCCCCTTCCCATTTAGCTCTCAGTAACCTTGGGCCACAAGCCTCATTCCTGATGAAGGGCTTACACAAGGAAAGCTCCTCTGATGCTGCCTGACATGCTGTGCTATTCCAGCACCACATTCTCGACTATGATCTCCAGCATCTTCAACCCTCACTTTCTCCCTTGAGTTAATGTATCCAGAAAATTCCCCACCAGACATTTTAGGCAGCTGGTCTGTTATTTTATCCCTGTCTCATTTATAAACAGAATGGGGCATATGCAGCCCTGCAGTGCTCTGGCAATACTTCCAATTACATGGAAAAATGTTAAATAAAATTGAAAAATTTAAAGTCCGTCCGTCAGTCACCCTCATCCATTCCATCGAGACTGAGTAAATATTGCCTTTTATTATGATATGAAATGTTATGTAAGGAAGGGGTTAACTGAGCCTGTTTGTTCGGTGACGGCGATTAATGTTAGTCTCCATGGATTCTAATTATCCCAGTGGCGAGTTGCCATCTTTTAATGATAAATGGGCACCGTTCAATGTGTTATCCCAAAGTATGAGCAGGCGTATCATTGACAACCCTAACAGAGATCAGCAGCTCCAGATAGAAAGGGGAGGAGAGATCATAATCCGAGACAATTAGACTGGAATGTTTCAACAATAGAACAGAATTTCGAGAACATTGGACTGCAATGTTCCAACAATGGATCAGAATCTGAGAACATTAGACTGGAATGTTCCAACAATGGATCAGAATCTGAGAACATTAGACTGGAATGTTCCAACAATGGACAGGGGTTTATCCGATTATGTTTGGTTTCTTTCTACATATTATGATTGGTTGTCATTATATTCACGGATCTGGTATGTCCTTTGGATTGTTCAATGTTTTTATTATCCTCTTCTGTCTATCGTTAGTGTTCCTGGTAAGTCTCACCGTCCAGATATGTTTTTTTCTATAAACCAGTTTTTACTGTGTTTCTGTTCTCTCACGTAGTCTTCATTTCTTGCCACTATAATTATTCATGTTGAGTCTCTGAATCCAGATATTACTCTGCAGACCACTACTAAATGCATCAGGGAAAGTGTTCAATTACTGTCTCCCTCCTTGATTCTGGCAGCGTTACTCATCGGTCTCTATGTTGACCTACTCACTTTCAGATGTGAACTAGCGTCTCACTGCCCTTGTTATTTAAGTATTGGGAGTGTGGCGGTCATTGCCCTCCATTAAGTTTACAAACTCTGTTTCCTTCCTGGGAACCCATCCCATCCCTGGCCAATATCTTTTATTTTTAATTCTTCTTTGGGACTAGGGCATGGCTGGCTGACCAGCATTAATAGCCCATTCCTATTTGCCTTGAGAAGGTGGTGGTGAGCTGCCAGTCTTCTTGCTGTGGATTGACTCACAATGCCATTAAGAGGACATTCCAGGATCCTAATCGTACGGGCAGAGGATATGAGAAGGTGAACAAAGCCATCTGAAGTGCATATGACCTTGTGCCAGAAGCCACCAGACAGTGTTTCAGGAATCTAAAATAGCATCCCTGGTTAAACGTACATTGAGTTTGAAAAAATCAAACAAAGCAATTTTGAAAAGTGGGGAAGGGTATTAAAAACCTACGACACTCTTAAACGATTCTTACTTGGGAGAAGTTCAAAACTTTACTTCCTGCAGTCGTGAGAGCTCGAGTGGAAGAGCAGAGAGTTAAACTGGCACGACTAGAAGCTGAAATGGCTAAAGATTATCAGTTGGTCCATAAGTCAAACTTTGCCTTCTGGGAGGGATTGAGAAGAATGTGCGAGATCTTCTTAAAACATATACCTGTGAGAGTAAGGTTTACTGGCATAGGCCAGGAGTAGCAGGTAAAGAGGTTACAGCATTAAGAGGTACAGAAGCATTTAATTATTTTATGCTGAGACAAAATGAGATATGTCATTCAGAAGGACTATGAGAGAGATGAGAACTGCTCCATTATGTAACGTGTGGTTGGAGTGCCCGCTGAAACCATCAACATAAATATTTTACAATGGGGAAGGAGGCCTTGAGCTTGGTGTTGGCGTTGCAACATTTCAGCATTTACATTGCCAATAACATGCCTGAGCAAAATCTATATACTGATCATAACTTCTACAAATTTTTGGACAAATTTAGGGAGAATTCTTCCAGTCTGTTCAGATAGAGGTTACTATTGTTGCCATTCAATTTGCAAGTTATACAGGTGACAGGACGAGAAACTGTACTCGCTGCCAAGTTGTCGAGACGTGGATGAAGAAAGACAGAGGCATTCTGTGGAAGGAGTAAACTGACTGAAATAGAATGGAGTTGTAAATGTTTGCATGCTTAGTGTCAATATCATATATACGTATTGTAGTCTACTAATACAGTAAGAATAAGGGGCTTAAAATGAAGCTACAGTTGTATCTTGGTGGTTGACTTTTTTTAAAAGGGGGAGGTTTGACGATACTGTCACTTTAAAAAACATTATTTTCTCTTGGTCGTTTTTGAAGAGAGGTCTTAAAGGCAGAGGTGCCGAACTGCCGCCTAAAAACGACAGAAGTAAATAACTGAGGAGGTCTTTTGATTTTATTAAAACGATGAAAGGGCAGTGGCCAGCTCTCCCAGACCAGGTTTACTCGGTTTGTTTTTAGCTGCAGCATTCAGCGGCTGCTTGGGGTCCCAGAAGGGGTGGAAGTTTCATTACATGATCCCCAGCTGCTCTTCTTTCTGAGAACTCTTCTGATATTGTAACTTTCTGGATTGGAAAACTATACATAAGAATCTGTATTTCAATTTATCTTTGTGCCAAGTGGTGTGTACCAAGAAGGTACAGCATTTATTTTTGTGTGTGTTCCAACATATAAACTAACACAATTGTTCTTTTCTTTCATTGAATTTTAACTAAAGCGTTTGAAAAGATTGTATTTTGCTTCAAACTTCATATCTACGGTTAGAATAAGGAAAACCTGGAGCAACCTTCTTAAAATATTTTACAGGGGTTTCGTCTGATCCATAACTCTCGTAGCTCAGGGGCTTCTGACTGGCTCCCATGATTGAAAAATTAATGGAACTGCTGGGGATGGTTTGCTGGAGATTGTTCTGTGACCCACCTCAGACATTCAGGGAGACCTGAGGATTTGCTGACCCAGCTATGGATGGAGCATGGGGACTGTAGTTACAGCATCTGGGTCTGTAACATGAACAACAAATGGAGCAGAGGCTGCAGAGAGGGAAAACTCTGAAACCACGGAGTGTGTGTGGGGAAGGGATCTGCTGTATCCACCCCGGGTTTTCCAGGAACAGCTTCCCAAGCCCCACTGAAACCAGGAGCAGAGTGTGAGGGGACCCTGTGAGCGATGTCCCCTCCTCCAACACGACCTGCAGCTTCATACCGGGGGAGGACGGTGCTGTCAATGGCTGTTCGGGTCACAGTTGTATTCAGCTTCTATGATCCGGAACTTTCCATGCAGGAGAGGGTGATATATCCATCATCTCCCAGTATGTCGGCATCACTTGTAACAGATGGATTTATCCGGAGTGCCTGTTCACTGGTTGATAACCAGTCCTCCCCTATTCCTGTGTAACATATTCGAAGGGCTAAATAAGAACAAGGATCATCCATCAGTAATCAAGCCCCTCGAGTTGGCTCCAACATTGAATACAATCATGACTGATGTCATTGCAGCCCCTGTTCCACTTTCCTACCATCTCCATCCTGAAACTCTGGTCTCTAGTTGTAGATTGCAGCACATGAAAAAAAAATCCATTCTACATCTACACTAGCATTTTACAGACGGTAATGAGATCTCCTTTCACTATTATAAGCTAGAGAGTATAGGCCTGGACGGCTCAATCTCTTTTCATAAGACAAAGCCCTCATCTCTGGAATCAATGTAATGAACCTCTTCTGAATTACCTCCAATGCAAATGCGTCCTTCCGCAAGTCAGGGCACTAAAACTGTTTTCCAATTCCAGCCTCACTAATGTCTTGTATAGCTACAACAAAACTCCCTACCTTTCTACTCTATCCTTTTACAAATAAAACCTGAAACTACACTTGCCTTTCTCATTTCTTGCCGTACCTCTATGCAGGTTTTCTGTGATATGCACGTGAACACACTGACTCCTCTGCACATGAGCACTTGGAAGTTTCTCTCCATTTAGATTATAATTTGCCTTTCTATTTTGCTGACCAAATTGATAAATCTCATAGTTGTCCACTTTAATTTTCATTGCCAAATGTTAGCTTATTCACCCAACCTATCCATATTCACTTTTAAACTTCTTTCATCTTCATTCGGAAGTAATTTCCCACCGATGGCAGTGTCATCTGAAAAATTGTCTATAGTATTTTCTATTCTGTCAACCGAGTAATAATATTGATGACAAAGAGTTCAGGCATGAGTACTGAAATCTGTGGCACCCAACAAGGTACATTTGCCAAAAGAAAATAACACATTTATTTCATCTGACTGCATTTAGTTAGTGCACGAATCCTCCATCGAAGCTAATGAATTACTTCTAAACCATGTTATCTGATCTTACTGCTTACACTTTAGAGAAGCGATATATCCAAACCCGTCTCGAAGACCAGATATATTCCATCTTCAGGGTTCCCACGATCCACCTTGTTTGTGACATCTTTAAATAACTGAAGTAAACAATTCAAACACGATTTAGCCTTCTTAAAACAATGTTGACACTGTGGTTTAACTTTGCAAATGTCCTGAACAATGGATTCTAACAACTTACCTTAACATACTATAGTTTATCGTTACACTTTAGTCACTGATGCATACAGTTATTATAAGTTATTCTCTTAAGAAAACCTTTACGTTTTCTTTGAATTCCTGTTTAACGGGCACAAGGCTTTAAGAGATCTGCTCCAATTGCTGTGTAAGAGCCATGTGTGGCTGAATGGACTCATCATCCTGCTGGTATACAAACTCGATGGACTGACGTCTTTCTGGTGTTCTCATGTTGTCGTCTCCAAGGCCAGAATGACCTCCTCCTGTTGATGTGTTAGAGGGTTGGGGGATTATGGAATATTCCTGTTGCTGTGTAACAGCTCGAGGAGCTGATGGGTCTTCTCATATTCCTCCATAACAGGCTGGAGAAACTGAACGGTCACCTCACGCATCCTTGAGATGGGACCGAGGGAGTGATTGGTCTTTTCCTGTTCCCTTACAACAGACACATGTCTGAATTACCTCTTCCTTTCTCATAAAAAAGTCTCAGATAATTTGTATCCTTATCCAATTCACTTGTAATAGGCTCAGTAGGGCTCAATGTCCTCCTGTATCCCAGTGTAACAAGCTCCAGTCACTGTGTAGCCTCTTCCAGTTCCTGTGTAACAGACTGAGGAGGCTGAATGGACTGATTTTGTTGCTGTGTAATAGGATACTGATCCGTTATCGCCTACTCTGGGTCCAGGGTTATAGGCTCGAGAGGTTGATTGGCCTCCTCCGGTAACCACATATCAGGCTCCAGGGTCTGAATAGCTTCATCATGTTCTGGTGTAGCAGTGTTGAAGGTCTGAATATCCTTCTGTTGTTCCTGTGTAATAGCCTGGAGAATGGCATGGATTTCTCCATCATGTGTGTAATTGGCTTCTGTGGCTAACTCCTTCTGGTCACCTGTGCTGAAATAAGATCATCTTTCATTCTTGTAAAGTCCAATGTGTATTGGATCAACCTGACCATCCTTTCGTTATAAACTAACAGCTTCATGACACAAATCAGTTGAGGGAACCAACTCAGAACTGCTTCCAATGTAACAATATCCTTTCCTCAGTGAGGAGATTAAATCTGTACACACTACTCCAGATGTGAACTCACTAACATCCTATACAGCAGCAGCTACGCTTTACCAGCCTGCTGTAAGGTTAGAGCAGTCTCAGCTGTCGCGGGGAATACACAGCATTGTTGAAAGATCATTGTCCTTCTCCACTCCACCAGCATAACGGGAGATCTGGAGAAAAACTCAGAATAAAACTTGAGAAGGTCATAAATGATGTGGCGAGATGATTTCTACGATTAGTCTCCCCAGAACCAACTTCACTGAGATTTCACTGAATCCTGAAAGGTGGACCTCAGAAACAGCAACGAGAAGCCAACATTGATGGGAGTTATATATTAAAGTGAAAGCTGCAATACAAATGTTGGGCGCGTTATAAAGCAGGAAATGGGATATACACACTTGTGGGTACTGCAATAATAATGTACTGTTTAAATTATATCTAAGCTTTGTTAACCCAACTGAATGCTAATGCTGGGAAAAATGGATTTCATGAGCATACGGGAGATTGCTTGCATTAACATTATTTCGAGCACCGAGGTCGAGATCAGATTATTTAGGAATTGATGTTGGATGATCAGAATAGCTAATTGAAAACTTGCTGTAAATGACCTTTTGGGAACAGTGACCGCAACTTTTGATCTGAGATTAGATACTCTACAGTATGGAAACAGGCCCTTCGGGCCAAAAAGTCCACATCAACCCTCCAAAGAGTAACCCACCCAGACCGGTCTCCCTCTGATTAATGCACCTACCGCTATTGGCAGTTTAGAATGGCTAATTCACTTGACCTGCTCATCTTTGGACTATGGGAGGGAACCAGAGTCCCCGGAGGAAACTCAACCGGACACGGGGAGAATCTGCAAACTGCACACAGACAGTCACCCACGACAGGAATAACCATCCCTGTTGTTGTTAGGCTGCAGTGCTCGACAATGAAGCATGGTGCTGCCTCTATTGGTTTTCTGATGTTTGTGTATACAACAGCTTTTGTTTTATTTGAAGTAACGGTTATGAATCTGAGTCATACAAGCCATTAAGGTGTGAGGAGAAAGTGGGCTCTGCAGATGTTGGAGATCAGACTCGAAGAATGTGCTGCTGGAAAATCGCAGCTGGTCAGGCAGCATATTAGTGGCATGGGAATCGACGTTTCAGGCATTAGCTCTTCATCAGGAATGAGGCTTCTGAGCCAAGGGCGGGGGGCGGGTGAGAGATAATTGGGAGGGGGGTGTGGCGGGGGAAGGAAGCCTGGAATGTGGGAGGTAGATGAAGGAGGGGTTGAAAGTGATAGGCGATGAAGGGAGACAGAACGCCTCATCTACTGCATCCATTAAATCCGATGTGGTCTACTCTACATTCGCACGACAGGACGTCAACTTGTGGATCGTTTCAGAGACCATCTCACGTACAGCCACACTGACCAACCGCACCACCTTGTGGCTAGGCTAAACACTTTAATTCGCTCTCCCACTCCAACAAGGACATGCAGATCATGGGCGTCCTCCATCGTCAAACCCTAACTACCTGAGTAATGGAGGAAGAACGCCTCATTGTCCGCCATGAGACCCTTCAACCACAAGGGATCAATGTGGATTTCACAAGTTTCCCCATTTCCCCAAAACCCACCTCATCCCAGTCCAACCTTCCAATTCAGCACAGCCATCTAGAATGTTCCTATGTGTCCATCTTCCTTCCCACCTATCAACTCCACCCTCCTCTCTGACACCCCATCTACCTATTAGATCAAAGGAAGCAGCTTAGAAAAATGCCAAGTGTAGTAGTAAACCAGTGGATTCAGAGAAATGTAGGACCCAGCAAAGGAGGACCAAGAAACTGAGAAAGAAATCAAAAAGAGAAAAAGCATGCAAACCAAAAACAACGTATAAACTGCTAGAAAGCTTCTAACAATGCATGAAGCAAAAATAAAAGCACGATCAAACGTGAAACAGTGAGTGTGATGACAGAGTAATTTATTGTAAAGGATAGAGAAATCGCAGGGAAAGGAAACAGTTTCTTTGTGTCTGTCTTCTTGGAAGAATATTCGAAATTCTCCCAGAAATCCCAAGTGACCATGGGACTTGTGTAAGTAAAGTTTAAGATCATTCATATCAGTGATGAGGTAGCATTTGAAAAGAGAGCTGGATTGAGTGTTGATAAATCTGACAGACCGGATTTACTTCATACAAAAGTTTCAGTGGAAGCAGCAATAATCATATTAATTGCTTTACAGATTTTCACATCATTTTCCGACACATTCCTAAAAGGCAGGTAGCCATTAGGGATAAGGGATAAGGGGCGGTTATAAATATTATCCCCCAGTTTAAGAAAGGATGAAGATAGAGAGTGGTGATCTACAGACCAGTTAACTTGTCATCCGCAGTCGGGTGTCTGTTGGACTCAATCACGAAGAACATTGCTAGCAGCAGTTGTGGAAGCAAGGTCACTGAGGATATTTAAGAGACTGCTGGACATGTATATGGTCACAGAAATTTGAGGGTTTGTTCATTAGATTTACCTCACATGAGGATCAATGGTCGGCACAACATCGTGGGTTGAAGGGCCTGTTCTGTGCTCTACGGTTCTATGTTCTATATGTTCTATTCTGCTAGATATATAGAATGTAATGGCAAAACTGGGGAATATGATAATGCATCGACGAAAGGAAAACCAGAAGTGGCAAAATATTTTTTGGAATGGTTTGAAGATGATTCTTGTCGACATCAGTAATACAGAACCAATGGATAACGTATAGTTTGATATTCAGGAGCATTTTTTTAAGAACTTACATGCTAATATCATAACAAAAGTTAAAGCGAAAGGCGTTGGGCCGAACATATGCATATGGGAAAGTAAAATTACGTTGCTGAGACAAAACTGAGAGTATTGTGTACTGCTGTGGAGTGCCCATCTAAAAGAGAATATACTGAGTACAGAGAAACTGCAAAAGACATTCTCCAGATTAATCCCTAAAATGGCAAGCTTGTCTGACTGAGAAACTCAGCCTGTGATCTCGAATTTCAAATAATGAGAGGTGATCGTAGTGAATCTTAGAAACTTATAAACATAGAGGGGACTGAATAACAGAGGGACATGGAAAATTGCAAGCAGGCAATTAGGAGATTAGGGAGAATCCCATGATATTCTGCAAGGACAAGAAGTAGAACAGAATAATCAGTGAACAGTTAATGTTCATCAGAAATCAAGGGGGCAATCTGTGTGTGAAGCTGGAGAACATTGAGAGATGGTGACATGAGAGCTTCACATCAGTTTTATTTGGGAGAAGGATGAGGCAGCTACAGATTTCGAAAAGATGGATGGGGAAGCTCTTGAACAGATTGATGTAAAATGAGAGCAGGAGTTTGAGGTTTTGGCTGGTAGAAAATTGGACTGAATGCCAGGTCTGAATGAGTTATAACACAGGCTGCTGTTGGAGTCAAGGGAGGAAAGATCCTGACTGAAAAATTGAATTTGAATCTGACCATAGGGGAGGTGCCAGAGGACTGGAGAACAGCTAATGTGATTCCACTTCACAGTAAGGATGGTAGAGATAGACCAGGGAATATAGACAAGCAAGTATTAGATCACTGTTCGGGAAACTACTGGAGAAAATAAGGAAGGCGAAAATTAAATTCCAATCAGAGTGGCAAGGCTTGGTCAGGGATAATCATCAAGACTTAATCAGAGGGAAGTCACATCATTAGTTTAAATTAGTTTGAGGAGGCAGCTTAATTAGTTTTGCAGCAAGGCCTTTGACAAAGTTCCACATGTGAAAGTAAAAATAATGTAAAATTTCATGGAATCAAGGATAACTTGACAATTTACAATGAAAACTGTCTTAGTGGCTGGATACAGAGGGTGGTGGAGAAGGCTGTTTGTGTGACTGGAGACCAGTGTCCCCTGTACCACAAAAATCAGTGCTGTGTCCCTGTGTAGATGTGAATGGGCGGGGTGGGGTTGAGTGGATAGGGTGGAGGTTGTGATAAGTAAGTTTTTGTTTGCCCAGTTGGTTGGCAGTGAGGAGGAAGGTCTTATATTACTGAAAGATACAGATGGATTGGATCAATGGCAGATGGAATACAAACCTGATAAATATGAGGTGATGCAGTTTGGAAGAAGGAACCAGACAAGGAGGAGTCAGTGAATGGCAGCACACGAGGAAGCTTGGATGGTGCTCCTGCACGCATCCCTGAATGTGTGTGGACAGGCTAATAGGTTAGTTAAGAAGTGGACCTTGGATGTATCACTCATTAATCGGGGCGTAGATTATAAGAGATATACAGGGCTTTGGTTAGGCCAAGATGGAGTACTGTGTGCAATTCTGGGAACTACATTACAGGAAGGACCTGAGGGGGTGCAGAGGAGATTCACCAGGCGGTTCCCTGGGATGGAGCATATCAGCCATGGAGAAAGGCTGGGTAAGATCGGGTTGTTTAGTTTGGAGCAGAGAAGGCTGAGGGGGATTTGATTCAGAAGGATAAGATTATGAGGGGCATGGACAGGGTGGATTGACAGCAGCTATTCCTTTTAGTCAGAGGGTCAAGAGCAAGGGAGCACACTTTTAAACTGAAGGGTTTGAAGTTTAGTGAGAACTTAAAGATTGTTTTTTTTTTCACCCGGAGGGTGCTGGGGTCAGGAATTTACTTCCCGAGAGGAGAATTATCACGGGTATCCTCATAGCCGTTAAAAAATGCTCGAACAAGCACTTGTAGGTGTCATAACATTCCCGGCTGTGGGTCTGGTGTAGATCTTGCTTTATTTCTGATAACACAGAATATACACTCCTGTGAGTGCATGGCTGTGCAAGGTCAATCATTGAGCAGCTAATGCAGGAATTGATAGATTTCTGAAGAGTATATTCACAAGGGTTATAAGAGTGAAATGTAATAGCTTGTCAAATTATGTCAATGTGAGAAATATCAGAAAACGAGTACAACTTCCTAACAATGTGAAACCAGAGAATGGAGACTGGGGAACAGGTCAGAACTATATCAGAACTATGAAATAGCTACTTCAGTTCTGTCTTCACAGAACTTTCTAACAATACAACGAAAACCGAGTCTGGTATGGAAAACTATATAGTACATGTAACATAGAACATAATAAGTAAATGGTTTAGGAGAAATTATTGGGGCTGAAGTAATGGTCATAGACAACACTAACATAGATTTATGAAATGGGAATTATTTTTGAGAAGCAGACAGAGAGACAAATGAAAGAGAAGCAATGAATGTAAAACATTTGGATTTGCAGAAAAAGATTTTTTGGTAAAACTCCAAGCCTAGTTTATTAAATTAAATCAGAGTGGATTGGGTGAATATATGGCCATGTTTCTAGAATGGGTCAGCTGGCCGGAAACAGTGAATTGAAATAAACAGACTCGTCAAGCAACAGCCCGACATTATCTGTAAGGTATGATTCTGTGAGTATGACTACATCCCAGACACTCCATCACCTTCCCCGGATATCTCCTAACTCACCAGTAGGACAGACACAGCAGAAATGGTGGTACAGTGGGATACAGTTGAAAGGGAATTGCTCTGGGAGTCCTCAACAATGACTCCGTATCCCACGAAGTTTCATGGCATTAGTTTACACATTGGAAAGTAAATCTCATGCTGATTACCATGTACCAGCCTCTCCCAACTGCTGAGTCAGTACTCCTCCATGCTGACCAACACTTGGAGGAAGCACTGAGGGTGGCAATGGCGCAAAATGTACTCTGTGTATGGGATTTCAATGTCCACCCACCAAGAGTGACTCGGCAGCAGCATTACTGATCGAGCTGGTCGGGTCCTAAAGGATATAACTGTGAGACTGGGTTTGTGGCAGTTGGTGAAGGAACCAACAAGAGGAAAATACAGACTTGACCACATCCTTACTAATCTGCCAGTTGCAGAAGAATCTGCACATGACAGTATCGGGAAGAATGACTACCGCTGTCATTGCAGAGACAAAGTCACACCTTCACATTGAGAATAACCTCCATCATTTTGAGTGGCACTATCACAGTGCTAAATAAGACAGATTTAAACAGATCTAGTGGCTCAAGTCTGGTTTTCCATAAGGTGCTATGGGTCAGCAATAGCAGCAGAATTATACTCCTGCACAACCTCATGGCCTGGCATACCCCCTCACAACAATTACCATCAAGCCAGAGAATCAACCTTGGATCAAAAGAGAGTGCAGTCGGGCAGGACCAGCACTTGACATTTCTGAAAAAGAGGTGTCAGCCTGGTGAAGCCACCAACCAAGACTACTCACGTGCCAATTGGCATAAGCAGTAACTGAAAGACAGCGCTAAGTGATCCCACAAGCAACGGTTCAGATCTAAGCTCTGCAGTACATCTACTTCTAGTTGAGAATAGTTATGGACAATTAAACAAGTCATTGGAGGAGGAGATCTACAAGTATCCCCATCATTAATTTGGAAGAGCCCAGCACTTCAGTGTAGAAGATAAGGCTGATGCACTCGCAACAACCTTCAGTCAGAAATGCTTTTCACCCTTCTCTAATGGTCCTCAGCAATTCAGTTACCAATCATCAGCCAATTTGATTCACTCCATGCAATATCCAGAAACAGTTGGAGACATTGGATACTCCAAAGGAGACACATGCTGACAACATTCTGGCAATAGTACTGAAAACTATTGTGCTGTAGAACTTGTCACTGCCCTAGCTAAGCTGTTCCAATATCATTACAACAACGGCATTTCCCCGATTAAGTGGAAAATTACCCCCAAGTATCTCCTATGCATAAAAAGCAGGACAAATCCAGTTCGGCCAATTACCACCCCATCAGTCTACTCTCGATCATCAGTAAAGTGATGGAAGGAGTCAGTGCTTTCAAGCAGCACCTGCTCAGTAATAACCTGGTCAACGATGCCCAGTTTGGCTCATCCAGGGTCACTCAGCTCCTGACCTCATTACCTTGGTTCAAACATAAATAAAAGAGCTGAATTCCAGCGGTGGCATGACAGCCCTTAAAAACAAGATTGCGTCTGACCAAGTGTGGCATCAAGGGGTGTTAGCAAAACTGGAATCAATGGGTACCAGGTAAAAACTCCCCGCTGGTTAGAATCATATGTGACACGTAGGATGGTTGATAAAAGTGAGTCAACTCAGCTCCAGGACAAGTCTGTAGGAATCCCTCGGGCAGTGGCCTAGGCCCAAACAGCTTCAGGGCTGCTTCATCAATGACCTGCCCTCTAGTATAATGTCAGAAGTGGGGATGTTTGTCAATGATTGTACAATGTTCAGCAACATTTGTGGCTCCTCAGATACTGAAGCAGTCCATGTTATAATGTGACAAGATCTGGACAGTATCCAGGCTGACAAGTGGCAAGTAATATTCACGACACACAAATGCCAGACTGTGACCATCACCACTAAAATCCAATGTAACCACTGCCCCTTGTCATTCAATGGTGATGCCATCACTGAATCCACAGTGGGCTGCAGCGTTCAACAAGGCAGCTCACCACCACCTTCTCAAGGGCAACAAGGGACAGGCAATAAATGCTGGCCCAGCCAGTCACACCCAGATTCACGACATAATTGAATTGAAAAACAACATTTTTTTTCACAGAAGAAGGTTGCTGGGATATCACAGAGATCGGTGCTCAGGTCCCAGCTGTTTACAATACCCATTAAACATTTGGTTCCGGGAATCAAATATGATATATTCCAACCTGCTGACAGAATTAAAGGATGTTGGATTGTGAGTGGGTGAGGAGGTTGTAAAAAAGTTTCAAGGTGACGAAGACAAGTGAAGTGAATGAGCAAGTACGTGGCAGATGGAGAGCAATGTGGGTAGAGGTGACGGTGTGCCCTTTGGTGGAAACAAGAGATTCGCAGCATACCGTTTCAAAAGGGATTATTTGAAACATGTTGATCTACAAAGGGACATATGCTCCTTTTTTTGTTTCCTTCTGCGCAGCCCTCCAAGATACCTGCAGCACAGTTAGTTCTGAATCCAGAAGTCAATATTGGCACGCAGACCAGTGTATATAGATCAATCCAGTGGGGAGCTGTGACATTGCAAAGGATCCCTGTACACCAGTCATTAAAAGCGATATTGCAGGAACAGAAAGCAGTTAGGAATATCAATGATACGCTAACCTTCATTTCAGGGTGATTTAAATCCAGGAGTAAAAGTATCTTACTGCAGCTGTACAGGGCCTTGGTGAGACTCCATCTCGAACATTGTGCAGTATTCTGTGCAGTTTTGGTCTCCGTATCGTTTAAAGGGCAAACGTGACATTAAGGGAGAGCAGCGAAGGATGACCAGATTGATCTCTGGGATGACAGTCTTGTTGTGGGAGCAGAGTTTGGGGCGACTGGGCTTGTATTCCTATCTCTTGCAAAAATGCCATCCCGTATTCCCAATTTCTCCGCCTCCGCCGTATCTGCTCCCAGGAGGACCAGTTCCACCATAGGACACACCAGATGGCCTCCTTCTTTAGAGATCGCAATTTCCCTTCCCACGTGGTTAAAGATGCCCTCCAACGCATCTCGTCCACATCACGCACCTCCGCCCTCAGACCCCACCCCTCCAACCGTAACAAGGACAGAACACCCCTGGTGCTCACCTTCCACCCTACCAACCTTCGCATAAACCAAATCATCCACCGACATTTCCGCCACCTCCAAAAAGACCCCACCACCAGGGATATATTTCCCTCCCCACCCCTTTCCGCCTTCCGCATAGACCATTCCCTCCGTGACTACCTGGTCAGGTCCACACCCCCCTACGACCCACCCTCCCATTCTGGCACCTTTCCCCTGCCACCGCAGGAACTGTAAAACCTGTGCCCACACCTCCTCCCTCACCTCTATCCAAGGCCCTAAAGGAGCCTTCCACATCCATCAAAGTTTCACCTGCACATCCACCAATATCATTTATTGTATCCGTTGCTCCCGATGTGGTCTCCTCTACATTGGGGAGACTTTGCGCCTCCTAGCAGAGCACTTTAGGGAACATCTCCAAGACACCCGCACCAATCAACCAAACCGCCCCGTGGCCCAACATTTCAACTCCCCCTCCCACTCTGCCGAGGACATGGAGGTCCTGGGCCTCCTTCACCGCCGCTCCCTCACCACCAGACGCCTGGAGGAAGAACGCCTCATCTTCCGCCTCGGAACACTTCAACCCCAGGGCATCAATGTGGACTTCAACAGCTTCCTCATTTCCCCTTCCCCCACCTCATCCTAGTTTCAAACATCCAGCTCAGTTACTGTCTCCTTGACTTGTCCGACCTGCCTATCTTCTTTTCCACCTATCCACTCCACCCTCTCCTCCTTGACCTATCACCTTCATCTCCTCCCCCACTCACCCATTGTACTCTGTGCTACTCTCTCCCCACCCCCACCCTCCTCTAGCTTATCTCTCCATGCTTCAGGCTCACTGCCTTTATTCCTGATGAAGGGCTTTTGCCCGAAACGTTTATTTCGCTGCTCGTTGGATGCTGCCTGAACTGCTGTGCTCTTCCAGCACCACTAATCCAGTATTTGGTTTTCAGCATCTGCGGTCATTGTTTTTACCTTGTATTAAATGGGCTTTCGGAAAATGAGTGGTGATCTCAGTGAGATATATAACACTGACAGGGCGAGACAGATTTGAAGCAGGGATGATAATTCGCCAGGCTGTGGTGCCGAAAACAAGGGGCCACAGTATTAGGTACAGACAGGCCACTCTGCATTGAGATGAGAATAAATGTCTGCACTCAGAGACTGGTGAACCTGGAGAATGCACTTGAACCTGGAAACCAAGATACTGAAGATAAATAAGGATTTAGAGACAGTAAAGGGATGGTGGGAGAGCAGGCGGATGGTGTGGAAATAAAGGGCCAGTCATCATTATAATGAAGTGGGTAGCAAACTCGATGGACCAAAGGAACGACTGCACTTCCTATATTATAGTTTCCCAAGGTTAATCATATTAATGGATATAATTATTGTTTGGGATATGTGCATTGTGGAGATGTTTGAAAATGAACGACAGTGAGGAAGGCTCAATGTGTCCTTTCCCAATGTTTCTGTGCAGTCTGTGAGAAAGCTCTGTAAATGTTGTCATAAGCTCTCAGATGTTAGGAAGGAGGTCTCTGCAGGATCAACAGGACTGTGTTTCCTGTTCCCTTTTCTGATACCGAGACTGGTGTTGGGTGTTCTGTCCAGGTTTATCCTTTAAGACCTCGAAGCAGTTTGATACAATAGAATGTCTTGCTTGGCCGATTCAGAGACAATTTAAGAGCCTGTGTGTCTGGAGTCATGTTTAGGCCAGACCAGGAAAGCACAGGAGATTCACTTCCTGAAAGTACATTGGGGAAGGAAATTGGTGGTTACAATCGACATTGGCTTCAAGGTCACTGTTACTGACGCCAGATTTTGCATCTTAATATTTTATCAATTGTTTTTAACTTCCACCAGCTGTCAGAGCAGTTACCTGGACTGCATTAGTAATCCAGTGATATTTCCACAACAGCTCCATCTCCCCACATGGGGACTGATCAGAAACAACACTGAACAGATTATTTCTGTGCTGCTTGACAGCTCTGTCAAATATATCTCCCACCAATATGACTATCGTGATGGTACTGAGGGAGTGGTAATTGGTCAGATTGTAATTATTCCCCTCTTAGGGGACTGGGCATAGCTGAGTAATTTTCCACATTGCCAGGTAGGTTTCAGATTTGGAACTGGAATGAAACAGCTTCTGTAGGGACACGGCTTGTTGTGCAGCACAACTCTTCAGTCCTATTGCAGGAATGGTTTCAGGGCCCATTGTCTTTGTCGTATCTACTGTGTTCAGCTATTTCTTCATGTCACGTGCAGCGAAACAACTTGGTTGAAGACTGGCATCTGTGATTCTGTGGACATCATGACGAGAGTGAGGTCGATCATCAACTCAACACTTCTGGCTGAGAATGGTGCAGATACTACATCCTTGTGTTTTACACTGGTGTACAGGGCAGTTATGTTATGTAGTATGTGGATATTTGTGGAATCCTCTCCTCCAGTCATTTGTTTAATCACCATTTATGACTGAATGTGGCAGGACTGCAGAGCTTCGATCAGATCTGTTGATCAAGTGTGGTAGCTTTAATGTGTTGGCATCACGTTTAGGTCCACATGGTTCTGACCCTGACATGTTCACCCACAGTCATTACTGAGCCATAGATCGTGTCGATTGTAATGGCACACTAACGAGATTATCCAGGGCAAAAATATTACAGGTTGTGGTTGAATACTGTTTTGCTTCTCCTGTTGCTGTGGTCTACAGCACTACATAAATATGCAGTTTTGAGCTGCAATATCTGCAATGCAATTCTGCTGTCTGTCCCTTAGTTCACATCGAGACCCGTTCACCCATCAGCCCTGTACTCAGTGACCTGCTCTGGTTTCTAATGTGGAAATACTTCCAATTTCATATTCTCATTCTGCTGAGGCTCGCTCCCTGGGTCATGCTTTCAATCTGACACACTCTGCAAAACCTATAAACTAATTTTAATTCAATTTTTAATTAATCTGAATCGTTTTTTTTCCTTGAGTAATACCATCTTCTGTGTTTAAAATGAAAGTCTTTCACTCTGTTTCTCTCCCTGACCATGATTAAGAGCTCCGTAATGTCAGTGATTCCAGCCTTACGTAGTTTCAGAGCCAATGAATTCCCTGAACCATCTTCACCAAACTGTATGTATCCTCATTTGGTTCGATGCCTTATCACTCATGGCTGCCTTGCCCTCCCATGAGTATGTTTCATCTCCTTTAGGATGAATTTCTGATATCCTCCGAATTATCCCCAGAAACTCCTGCCATTGCTGCTCCATGGTCTTTCCTGCTCAGCCCCTCTACCAATTAACTCAGGACCGCTCCTCCCACATGTCATTGTAGTTACATTGTTCAATTATAATCACATTACATCAAGAAAAAAGCATTAGATATAAACCAAAAGAAGGAGTTTTGAGAGAAGGGATGTGAAGAATAATTGGTAAATTTCTAAAGGAACGATGTGTGAAACCTGAAATAATTCAGAAAAGATTTAGAAAGATATTGCCAGGGTTGGATGTTTTGAGATTTATTGAGAGGCTGAATCTGTCAGGGTTATTTTTCCTGGAGCAGCAGCGGTTGAGAAGTGATCAAGGAGGTTTATATACTCACAAGTGGAACGGATAGTGTCAATAGCCAAAGTCTTTTCCCCAGGGTAACACGTTCCAAAACTAGAGGACATAGGTTGAAGTTCAGATGGGAAAGACTTATAAGCGATCTAAGGGGCAGCTTTTTCAAAGAAAGGGTACTTTATATGTAACGAACTGCTAGAGAAAGTTGTGGGGGTTGGGGACAAGTACAACATTTAAAAGGCATCTGGATGGGCACATGAATAGGAAGGGGTTCGGGGGATATGGGACAAATGCGGGCAAATGGACCCACATTAATGTAGGACACCTGCTCAGTCGGGACGAGTCGGGTAAAAGGGTCTGTTTCCACGCTGGACAGCTCTATGACACTATGTTTACTGTAAAATTTTCTCCTGTCATCTTAAAATTACTCACAGTCCTGAAATCCACCACCCTAAGGAAAGGACATCTGCCATTCAACATTACCTATACCCGTCATTGTTTTATAAACCTCTATAAGGTTGACAAGGTCTCAACCTCCTCCACTGCAGTGGAACAGGTCCCAGTCCATCGAGTCTGTCCTTATAACTTAAACACTCCATCCCCAGCAAAAACCCAGTAAATCTTTTCTGAATCATGTCCAGTTTAATAATATCCTCAATGTGACTTGGTGATCTGAACTGCACACAGTACTCCAGGAGAGATCTCACAAATATCCTGCACAACCAGAAGACAATGTTCCAGCTCCTGTGCTCAAAGGTCTAAGCAATGAAGGCCATCAATCCAAACTCTTACATACCCACCCTGCCGACACATGATGCAAACTTAAAAGAAATATACGAGAACCCTAGATCGCTCTGCTCGCCAATGCAACCAATGGCCTGACATTTATTGTGTATGTCCTCTCTGTTTGTTTTATCAAATTGTGATACCTTGCATTTATCGAAGCTAACCTCCATCTGCGACTCCTCAGCTGAATGAGTTATAGTACTGGGGAAGAAAGGCTGGAAAGTAATCTGCTCCCTCAAATCATTTCGTGGTTTTATGGAAAGGGCAGTCACACGTTACAAGTGGGAAAGAGTGATTGTTGTTTTGATCCAGTAAGTATGCGCTTTCTTCGTCTCTAATGTTCAGTGATAAGTATCTTTTCCAGATCCCTTATGGTGTTGTGTGTGTCTGTAGGATGTCTTTCCCTCATATTCCAGGTGTCAGATAATAGCCACTTAAGGTGGAAATCATTTCCAAACAATTAAAGAGCTTCATAGTTTATCACGAAGGCAGAGCATATAAACTCAATATCGTACATTTGAGGTGAGTACCTTTCATCTGTTGAAAAATGTAATTCTTTTAACTGTGTAATTCAGTAAAGTGAACCAAATTTTAATGAATCCACACCGAGCTGAAAGCTGATATTTAAAATGTGACCCAAACTCTGGGCATGATTTAAGTCATGTGTAGTGGGTAACGCCCATGCCTCTGAGCCGGAGCTCTGGGTTATATTGCAATACCTGAATTTGCGTGGTAATGTCTCTCATTTTGGACCAGAAGTTTTGAATTAAAGTCCTGTCTGTCACGGACGTATGTCACAGTATTTCAAAACAGCCTGATGAATAAATGCAGAGGTGAATAATGTTGCAACTTTAGCGACTATTGCCAAGTGGTGGTAGTTTCCCTACCTCTGAGCCCAAAAGTCTAGATTCAAATCCCACAGAAGTGTTTCATAATATGGCTGAACATATTATGATTTCAATAAAAATTAAATCATTTTAGAGTTGTGATGTGTTAGAGAAGGAAGAGGTGTCAGCTTTGAATTTCAGAACTTCAGCCCAGGTTGACAGAAAACACAGCCACTCGTGTTGATTGAAGTCACATTTGCACATTCTAGAGGTTTATAAAATCATGAAGAGCATGCATAGGGTGAATAGTCAGGGTCTTTACCCCAGTGAATGGGAAGTCTGAAACTAGAAGACATAGATTTGAGGTGAGATGGACAAGATTTAAAAGGAACTTAAGAGGACTATTTTCACAAAGAGGGTGGTGCGTGTATGCGGTGTATACCATACGTAGCGGTGGAGGCTGTTACAATTAAAACATTTAAAAGTCATCTGGATGGGGACATGAATTGGAAAGGTTTAGAGGGATATGGAACAAATGGTGGAAAATGAAACTAACTTAATTTAAGACATCTACTTGTCACGAATGAGTTGTACCAAAGGGTCTGTTTCTGTGCTGCACAACTCTTGGAATCATCGATCCAATTTGTAAAGCTCTCTTTATAATCGTATATAACCTTCTTCACCTTCCACAATATATATATATATATATATATATATATATATCTAATCTTGGTGTCAGCTGTAAACTTGCTCACCATGCCTTCTATAATTCTCATCTAAATCATTGCTATAAATGACAACCAAAAGTGGATCCTGCACCAATCCCTGTGGAACGCCGCTGGTCACAGGCCTCCAGTCCCCAAGACAACCCTCCTCCACCACCCTCTGCCTCCTGCCAATAACCCAAAACACACACTCACATACAAACATACAGAGACACAGACACAGTTCTGTGTTTAAGACAGGGACAGATATATTCTGATTGATAAGCGGAGCAAGGTTACAGTGAAAATGTGGGAGAATTTTGTTGAGACACATGTCAGCCATCTTCGAACAGCAGATCAGCCTCGATGGACCAAATACTATGGTTCTGCACCAATGTCATATGCTCTGTGGCTTACTCTATCTGAAATGTCAACCCAAAAGAGTTGAGGCTGAGTTTTATTTAAACTTTACTGAACAGAGTAAATGGGAATGTGGGATAGTTTTGAGGGGCTGAATGGGCTATGTATTTCCTATTGGTTGTGCCTTCACTTTTTAAAAAAGTGAAGCTGACTGCGAGGTTCGTACACTTTTAAATTTAGGTGTTCTACCATTTAAGATTGAGATAAGGATGTTCCTATCTTCTTAGGCTGTTGGTGGTATTCACAACCCCAGGGAACAGTGAAGACTGGGCCATAGAGTCATAGAGGACCCTTCGGTCGAACTCATCCATGCCGACCAGATATCCCAACCCAATCCAGTCCCACCTGCCAGCACCTGGCTTATATCCCTCTAAACCCTACTATTCATATAGCCATTCAGATGTCTCTTAAATGTTGCGATTGTACCAGCCTCCATCACATCCTCTGGCAGTTCATTCCATACACGTACCCCCCTCTGTGTTGTAAAAGTTACCGTTTATGCCTCTTTTACATCTTTCTTCTCTATGCCCTACTGCACTGGACTCCCCCACCTAGGGAAAAGACTTTCTCTATTTATCCTATCTATGCCGCACATGATTTTGTAAACGTCCCTCAGCCTCCGATGCTCCGGGAAAATCAGCCCTAGTAATTAACCTCTCCTTATAGCTCTAATCATCCAACCCTGGCAACATACTTGTAAACCCTTTCAAGTTTCAAAACATCTTTTTTGATAGGAAGGAGACAGGATTGCATGCAATATTCCAGCAATGGCCTAACCAATGTCCTGCACAGCTACAACATGACCTCCCAACTCTGATACTCGGTACTCAGACCAATAAGGGAAAGCATAACCAAATGCCTTCTTCACTATCCTATCTATCTGCGACTCCACTTTCAAGGAGCTATGAATCTGGACTCCAATGTCTCTTTGTTCAGCAACACTCCCGAGGACCTTACCATTAAGTGTATAAGTCATGCCAAGATTTTCTTTCCTAAAATGCAGCACCCCACATTTATCTAAATTAAACTCCATCTGCCACTTCTCAGACCCTTGGCCCAACTGATCAGGATCTCATTGTAATCTGAGATAACGTCTTCGTTGTCCACTACATCTCCAATTTGGATGTCATCTGCAAACATATTAACTATACTTCATATGCTTACATCCGAACCAGTTATGTAAAGGACAAAAAGTACTGGGGGGTCATTCAAGGTATTCACGGCTCAACTTTACTGACCTTTGTTGGACAGGGGAGTCTGTGTTTATAGGAAATAGACAAGAAAGGATTTTTCAGCCGCTAACAGACTAGCCATGGCCTGTATAAACTGAGCATCTGTCTGGAGCTCCTATCCCATCTTGTTATCTCACTTCACCCGTTGAGGCTGTTACAGAGGGAGAGGAAGACCCAATTCAGCCAGTCAGTATCACTGTAATAATGTAGGAGGAACACCATTCCACACCTCTAAGGAGATAGCCAGGAATAGAATGAAGTATTCGGTCATAGTGCAAAAGAGATATACATCAAGGAAACAGACTCTTTGGTCCAACTCATGCGTGCCAACTAGATGTCTTCATTTGTCATCATTTCGCCCATATCACTCTGAATCATTCCTTTCCATAAACCCATCTGGTTGACTTTTAAATGGTGTAATTTTACCAGCCTCCAACACTTCCTATGGCAGCTCATTCCACACACCACCATACACTGTGTGAACAACTTGCCCCTTAGATCCCTTATATATCTTGCCCCTCTCACCTTAAAACTATGTCCTGTAGTTCTGGACTCCCTTCCCCAAAGGAAATAACCTTGCCTATTTGCCCTATCACTGACCCCATGGTTTTATAAACGTCTATAAGGTCACCTCTCAAAGAGAATAATTTATTTTAATGTGTAGTGACTGCGGCAATTATTCAACACAGCAGCAACAACCAACAATGAATTTAATGATGAGGATTATTGGTTGTGTTGTTAAGGGGATAACATGTTAGTCAGGCTATAGGAAAGCTTCCCTCTCCTCAGTGTCTTTCTGGTGAAAATTGAGCACGTGACTGATATTGCAGAATGGTTCTATTGCTGCATCTGAAAGACCACATTTCTGATTTGGATCATGCAGCCCAACGAGTCATAGAGTCATAGAATCCTGAATATCTGAACAACTCTGTACATCAGTGAAAAAAAGTCAAGGTTGTGGTGTCTGCATTATCCTCAGCCAGAGGTGTTGAGTGGATGATCCAACTCACTCTTCATGATGCTCACAGAATCACAGATGCCAGTCTTCAAACAATTCGATTTGCTCTAAGTGACATGAAGAAATAACTGAACACAGTAGATACGACAAAGGAAATGGGCCCTAACACCATTCCTGCAATCGGAAGACTTGTGCTGCACAACAAGCCATGTTTCTGGGGAAGCTGTTTCATTCCAGCTCCAACTCTGACATCTCCCTGCAGTGTGGAAAATTACTCAACTATGTCCATTCCCCGAAGAGAATAATTACAATCTGACCAAATACCAAGTCGAGGTCCCATCACGACAGTCAAATTGGTGGGAATTATTTTTGACAGAGCTGTCAAGTAACACCGAAATAATCTGGTCAGTCTCGTTTCCGATAGGTCCCCATGTGGAGATGATGTTGTTGTGGAAATATCATTGGATTACTATCCGGACCAGGATAATGCTCTGGCAGCTGGTGGAAGTTAAATATAATTAATAAAATGTCGAGACCTAAAATCTGGTGTCAGTAATAGTGATCTTGTGTCCAATGTTGATTGTAAACATCGATCGCCTTCCCCAATGTACTTTCAGGAAGTGAATCTCCCGTGCTTTCTTAGTCTGGCCTAAAAGTGACTCCGGAAGCACAGACATGAGATAAAAATTTTCAGTGGTCTCTGAATCAGCCAAGTAAGACACTCAATTGTATCAAACTGCTCTGAGGTCTCAAAGGATAACACCGGACAGAACACCTGGCACCAGCCTCGTTATCAGAAAAGGGAACGGGAAACACAGTCCTATCGACCCTGCAGAGGCCTCCTTCCTAACATCTGAGAGCTTGTGACAACATTTAGAAAGCATTCCCACAGATTGCACAGAAACATCAGGAAAGGAGGAGGTCATTGAGCTTTCCCCATGCTCGTTCATGGTCGAACATCTCCTCAATGCAGTTTTCCCCATACAATGTTCATATCCCATAATATGCTTAAACATTGTGAAATATAAAAGGAGAACAGATGTAGTGCTTTCGGCCCATCACGTTTGCTCCTCTATTCAATATGCCCGCGGTTCTTTGATAACGCTTGTGTATTAAATACGATTTGACGGTTTTCTATAAAGTGAACTATCATCCCTGCTTCCAATCTGTCTCACACTGTCAGAGTTTGATATATTTCAATGATTTCTCCACTCATTTTCCTAATCCCCATGAAATACAAGCCCAGTCACCCCAAAACTCTGGTCCCACAAAAAGCCTATCATCCAAGAGATCATTCTGGTCATCCTCCATTGCTCTCCCTCAATGTCAGGTTTGTCCTTTAACAGACAAGGAGACCAAAACTGCACACAACACTGCACAATGTTCGAGATGGGGTCTCACGAAGGCCCTGTATAACTGCAATAAATGACCCTTATTCATGTATTCAAATCCGCCTGAAATGAAGGTGAATACATCATTTATCTGCCTACCTGCTTTCTGCTCCTGCAATATTACTTTCACTGACTGGTGGACAAGGAGATACAGATCGTTTTCAATGTTACAGCTTCCCAGTTGCTGGGTCTATATACACTGGTCAGCATGCCAATGCCATTCCCAGTATTGACTTCTGGCTTCAGAACTCACTGCCTTACATGGATCGGAGGGCTTCGCAGAAATAAAACAAAAATGCAGCTTAATTTTCTTTATAGCGCAACAATTTTCAACCACTCCTTTTGCAAATGATAGGCTGCCATTCTATTGTTCCCATCAAAGTCACATAATCTGATCTCTCCCATTGCTCCCCATCTACCATGTATTTGTCCAGTCTCTCCACTTCCCTCAATCACCTTGGAGTCTTTTTTACATCCTCCTCATCCAATCACAAGCTGACATCGATTAGTACTGTCAGCAGACTTGGGAATATTGTATTTGATCCCATCAACCAAAGATATGATGTGTATTGGGAATAGCTGGATGTCAAATCTCGATTCTTGTTATATCCTCTAAGCCTTCCATTAAAAACAAACGTGGTTTTATTTTTACTCACTGTTTCCTGCCAGTTCTCCCATTGTAAAACCATGACCATATATTAGCCCCAGTCCCACCGGATTCGAATTTGCACAAAAGGCTTGGGGCTTTATCAAATTTTTTTCTGCGATTCCAATCGTATTGCATCGATACCTTTTCCATAATTTTGCTAAAAAGCCACTTTCCCAAATATGATTCCCATTTCATAAATCGCTGTTGACTTTGTTTATACTCATTAATTTCAAATTTTTGTCTCTAAAACTAGTTAGTTACTAATTTAGTTGCTATTCCCTTTTCCTCACCAGACTAAAGTTCCCTCGTATTTCTCGGAAGTTATCTTTGTTTTTTTTTCCTCTGTGACGGCATAACTGAAGTATTTATTCCATAGTTCTGTTATTTCACTGTCCTCAATTATCTTGTATCAGACTGTAAGAAAGCTGCACCTTTTTCTCTTAATTTTGCCAATGCTATATTTTCAGAAGATATTACAAGTTCACTCTTATATACTTTGATAAGATATACTTCAGAAACCCACCAAATCATATCTTAAGCTACTCAATGACTGACCTCCCACATCCATACAAAAACAGAAATACAGCACGACCTACATTAGGCCCACTTTCCGATACAAGACCCCTAGCTGTCAAACTTATGGCATTTCAACTGCACAACCATGTATTTTCTAAACGTTTTGAGGTTACCATGACAACTCCCCTCTCAAGATGTGCATTCCAGACCCCAACATACTCTGGGTGAAAAACAGTCCTCAAATCCACACTAAACCTCAAACATTTCACTTGAAAAGTGTGGCCCTTTGAGTAAAAGGAATAGCTGCTATCTATCCACCCTTTCCCAGTCCTTCGTAATCTTATCCTTCTGATTCATGGACCCCTCAGCCTTCTCTGCTCCAAAGTAAACAACCCGAGCTTACCCAGCCTCTGTCCATAGCTGATATACTCCATCCCAGGGAACATCCTGGTGAATCTTTTCTGCACCCCCTCCAGTACAATCACATCCCTCCTGTAATGTGGCTCCCAAACTACATACAGTATTCCATCTTGGTCTAAACAAAACTCCGCATAGCTCTTATAATCTATGCTTCGACGTATAAAGGCTGTGTTTATGCTCCCCTATGCTTTCCCAAATTGTGCAATAACCTTTCCAGTCACATTCAGAGATGTGTGAAGAAGCACCCTCTGAGCTACCTAGTGTGCTGTCATTCATTGAGTCCTCCCCTGTCTGGTTCCTTCTTACAAAGTGCACCACCTCATATTTATCAGGGTTACATTCCACCTGCCATTGATCCACCCATCTGACCATTCCATCCGTATCTTCCTGAAACATAAGTCCTTCCTCTTCACTGTCAACCACCCGACCAATCTTCGTATCAATCACAAACTTACTTATGACAACCCCCACCCCTCGTCCACATTCACAGCTGCATCATTGATGATAAAGTTTAAATTCAGAAAACACCAACTTATACTCCAACAGGTTTACTCGGAGGCACGAGCTTTCGAAGTGCTGCTTCTTCATCAGGTGGTTGTGCAATTTGATACAGCGCTTCGAAAGCTAGTGCCGCCAAATAAACCTTTTGGGGTATAACCTGGTGTTATGCAAGTTTTAGCTTTGTCCACCCCAGTCCAACACCAACACCTCCGAATCGCAAATATTAAGAGACACAGCTCTGATCCCCGTGGTACACCATTGGACAAACAGCCTTCTACCACCACACTTTGTCTCCTACCACTAATGTTGATTTGGATGCAACTTGGCAAGTCACTAATGAGTCCTACCTGTTCCCTGGTTATTCTGTTCTGCTGGAGACAATTGGAGAATATCAGTACATTCTCCCTAATTTTGCCTGCCAATAGGTTTCCATGACCCTATGTTAGTCAGTCGCCTCCAAGTGATGAATTTCCTCTTTATTGCAGTCTTAACTGGCCTGTCCCAGATCCTGCCATTATTTGCCTTGAATGGAATAGACAGCGAGGGAAGCGTTCTGTTAGTTTCCAACTTGTCATATGTTTTGTAAATTTTCTAAATTTCACTGTGACCCAACTCTCATTCTTTGAAACTCGAGAAAACACAGGCCGAGTTTCCTCATCAGGCAATCTCACCATCTGGGGGATTTATCTGGAGCATGCCCATTGCACTTCCTCTGCGATCAGTATATTCTTTCTGAGATTCGGTCACCAAAACTGAACACAATACTCCAGGTACAGTCCCACCAACATGCTGTGAAACTGCTTCAACATGTCTTTACATCAATGTTCTGACTCTCTTAAATGAGGGGAACCAAACTTTAACTTTCCACTTACATATATTCCTCCAAATACCCTTCACATTCATTGCATTTACGACCTCGTTTTTTTGAGTTCTTATAGAAACCCTTCAGAAAATCCAATCCATGCCACTTCTACTGATTCCCCATTATCTATGCCGTAAGGAACAACTTCGAACAATTCCGATGTTTATCAAGTATGATTTCTCTACCAGAAATGCACGCTGAATCTCTCCATTATTGCTGTTCATTTCTAAATAGCAAAAATGTCATCCTGTGTAATAGATTCTAACAGTTTCCCAACAAATGTCAAGTTATCTGGTCTGCAGTTCCCCACACTATGTATTTTTCCCTTTGTAGCTGTTTGGATCCCTTCCATTCATTTATAGTGCTTGATTCACATTTATCCACAATAGTTTTCAGTCCCTGCAGAATGTACAGGAAAATAAAACAGTCACCGACAGTCCAATTAATACCGCTATTGGTGATTTATTTCCGACATTTTGATAGGAAGTACATCTGTTTCATCAGACTTAGCAATGCTCAATCCAGCTCCATATTCAAGTACTAGCTTGTTAATGATATGAATTGACTTTATATCTTTAGCTCCAGAAGTCCGATATAATCACTTGGTATTACTGGGGGATTTTCTGGATCTTCCTCCATGAAGACAGATGCAATGTAACTGGTTGTTTTCTTGGCCATTTCCCTGTTCTACACAATGACCCCTCGTCTCCCGATTACAAATTTCCACATTTGACCTTGCTTTTATTTTGTTTCCTTTGAAATATGGATGCAGATTGATGCAGTCTTTGTGTTCCTGTTTGTTAGCATGTATGTTATCTTTTTGATTTCCTTATCAGTTTCATGGCCTTCCTTTTTTGGATCGTTAATTTCTGAGAATTCTCAGGTTTTCACAATATCTGGAATTCTTCTGAAGTCACTTCCTATGATTAACATATTTTCTCATTTGTGATGTTAACCATCATTGGGTCACTTGCTCACTCTTTGGTGTTTGTACCTGAAATAAATAGACGTATGTTTCAGACTTTGCAGCATTTCTAAAAATTTCTGGTCCTGATCAGTTATATTCAGGAACACCACAGAAGGGTAAGAGGATAGAGAAGAAAATGCGGGACAACTGCTTGGCTCTTTTCTATCATCACGAGTGAGGTCCCGGACGACTGGAGCAAAGCGAGTGCTGAGCCCGTGTTAAAAAAATGCAACAAAGATAAACCTGGGAAATAAAGACCAGTAATCCTAAAAACTAGTGGGTAGGTTACTTTGGAAGATTCGGAGAGATTGGATATACATGCATTTGGAAAGACAGGGTGTGGTTCGGAGTAAGATTAGAATGGTGCTGGAAAAACAGAGCAGGTCAGGCAGCATCCGAGGAGCAGGAAAATCTATGTTTCGGGCAAAAGCCCTTCATGAAATTCAGCACAGGAGTTTGTGCAAGGGAGATCATGACTCACAATTTTGTTGGAGTTCTTTGATAAAGTGACCAACAACGTTGAGGAGGTCCGTGTGGTATACGTAATCTAGGTGGATTCCAGTAAGGCCTTCAATAAGATTCCACGTGGTACACTGCTCTGGAAGGTTAGATCGCATGGAATTGAAGGGGACCTGGCAAATTAGGTACAAAATTGCCTAGATGGTAGGAAGCAGAGATTAATACTGGAAACATGCTGGTCAGACTGGAGGCCTGTGACTAGTGGAATGCCTCAGGGGTTGATGCTGGCACCACTACATATTACGTATATCTATGATTTAGATTAGAATGTACAGGCCTGATTTGTAAGTTTGAAGACGGCACTAAAACAAGTGGCATCATGGAGAATGAGGAAGGTTATTAGAAATTTCAGAAATTACAGCAGTATCTTGATCAGCTGGAGAATTGGGCGGAGAAAAAGCAACTGGATTTTAATATTGATCAGTGTAAGTTCTTGCATTTGAAGAAGTCAAATTAAGTTTGGAGTTTCATGGTGAATGGTTGGGTCCTAAGGAGTGTGGTGGAACAGAGGGACCTTGGGATTCAGGTGCATGGTTCTCTGAAAGTTGATTCAGAGGTAGACATTGAAGAAAGCTTCTGGCACACTGGCCTTAATTGGTTGATATCACTGAGTATCGAAATTAGGGAGCTATGTCGCAGTTATACAGGATGGTGGTGAGGCCATATTGGTAGCGTTACATTCAGTTTTGTTCACTTTGCTATAGGAAGGATGTTATTAAACTGGAGAGAGTGCAGAAAGTAATTACAAGGATGTTGCGAAGGTCTCAATGGTCTGAGTTATAGAAAGAGGTCGGACAAGCTAGGACTTTTTACTTTTGTGTGCATGAAGATGATGAGGATCATATAAAAAGTCCCAAGGGGAGGTACCAGGGGACTGGAGAGTGGCGAATGTTGTGCCCCTGTTCAAACAAAGGAATAGGGATAACCCTGGGAATTACAGGCTAGTTTGTCTTACTTCGGTGGTAGGCAAAGTAATGGAAAGGGTACTGAGGGATAGGATTTATTGGGGATAGTATGGTTAAAAGCATAGATAGTGTTCTCCGTGATCGGGATTAAGAGTCCTGAAGGTTGTGTTGCCTACATGATGCTCGGGTTTGGGCGGCACGGTGGCACAGTGGTTAGCACTGCTGCCTCACAACGCCAGAGACCCACGTTCCGTTCCCGCCTCAGGCGACTGACTGTGTGGAGTTTGCATGGTCTCCCTGTGTCAGGGTGGGTTTCCTCCGGGAGCTCCAGTTTCCTTCCACAGTCCAAAGATGTGCAGGTCAGATGAATTGGCCATGCTAAATTCCCTGTCGTGTTCGGTAAAGGGGTAAATGTAGGGGAATGGGTGGGTTGCGCTTCGGCGGAAGGGCCTGTTTCTACACAGTAAGTAATCTAATCGAATCCGGGTTGCAGAACTTGGAGCGGGAGGGGAATGATCCAGTGGTCAGGGTCCGTGTCGGCACCAATGGCTGGACAAACAAATGACAATGAGAAGAGCGACGGGTAATACAGGACTGCACTCTTATATTGGAATACATGCAGTATAAGGAATAAGGTAAGTGAGCTTGTGACTCATCCATAAATTGGCAAGTTCGACATCGCTGCAAGAGGCTCAGGATTGGGAGCTAAATATTCAAGGATATTCATCCTGTTAAAAAGATAGGCAGGTGGGCACAGAGATAGAGTTGTCTCAGTATTAAGAATAGAATTGAATCAATAATCAACAATAAGAAATGAAATAAGGTCAGATGGTGTAGAATCTGTGTCGGTAGAATTGAGGAATCAAAAAGGTGAAAAATTGCAGTTGGAGTTATATAAACAGGGAGCTGGGTTGTAAGATACACCAGGAGCTAGAAAGATCTGTTGGAAAGGCAAAGTTACAGTGATCATGTGGGATTTTATTATGCAGATGGACTGGGAATTCAGACTGATAGTGGTTGGCAGGAAAAGGAATTTGTAGAATGTCTATGAGATGGCTTTTTGGAGCAGCTTGTGCAGGCAGACTAAATGAGGGGAGCTTAAGGTGACAGTGATCGTAATATGATTGAATTTTCTCTGCAATTTCCGATGGAGAAGTTAGAATCAGAAGTAATGGTATTACAGCTGAATAAAGACAATTACACAGATATGAGTGAGGAGCTGGGTAGAATTGACTGGGAGACGGGCCCAGCAGGAAAGACAGTGCCACAGCAATGGCAGGAGATTTTTCGAGAAATTCAGGATACAGCAGAGATTTATCCTGAGGGAAAAAGAGGCTTGTATAGGGAGGTTGGGGCAATTATAGCTGCCCAGGAAAGTCAGGTATAGCATAAAAGCAAAAGAGAAAGGATATAATGTGGCAAAGTGCAGAGGGAAACCTGAGGATTGGGAAGCTTACAAAGACAAAACAGAGGGCAAACAAAATAAAATAAGGAGGGAGATTATTAAATATGGGGTAATATAAAGGAAGACTGTAACAGTTTCTGTCGATATATAAAGTATAAAAGAGTGGCAAAAGTGAACATTGAACTGCTGGGAAATGATATTGGAGAGATAGCAGCGGGGAACGAGAAAATGGCCAAGGAACTGAATAATTACTTTGCATCAGCTTTCATGGTGGAAGGCACAAGTAATACCTTAAACATTCAAGAGACTGAGGGGCCAGAGCTGAGTATGATGGCCCCCACTATGGAGAACATGGTAGAAAAAAATGTAATGGCCCGAAGGTGGTTAACTAACCTTGACCAGATGGACTACATCCCAGTATTATAAGGGAGATAGCTGAAGATGGAGTGGAGGCGATCGTGGAGATCTTTCAGGAGTCACTAGAGTAAGGAACGTTCCCAGAGCACTGGAAATCCACGGACGTGACACCACTTTTTAACAAGGGAGTAAGGAAAAAGACAAAAAAACCCACCATGAATAGTTAACCTCTGTCGTGGGTAAGATCCTGGAATTCATTGTGAAGGATGAGATTTCCGAGTACTTGAAAGTGTTTGGTACAATAGGGCAAAGTCGGCATGATTTCATCAAGGGAAGTTAATTCCTGACAAATCTATTGGAATTCTTTGAAGAGGAAATGAGCAGCTCGACCAAGCACAGCCAATGGATGTTACCCACCTGGAATTCAATGTGTCACACAGGAGATTACTGAGTATGATAAGGGTCCGTGGTGTAAGAGGCAAGGTAGTGGCATGGATAGAAGCTTGTCTGTCTGGCAGAAAGCAGAGAGTGGGGATAAAATAGCACTTCTCAGGATGGCAGCCGGTGACAAGTGGTGGTCCAGAATGCTCAGTGTTGGAATCATAACTTTTTACTTGTTACATTAACAATTTAGATGAGGGAATTGAGGGCACTCTGGCTAGGTTTGCAGATGATACAAAGATAGGCAGATGGCCAGGTCGTACTGAGGAAGAGGAGAGTCTGAACAAGGATTTGGACAGGTAAAGAGATCGTCAGATGCATTCTAACGTTGGAAAATGTGAGGTCATGCACTTTGGCACAAAGAATAGAGGCATGGTATATTTTCTAAATGGCGAGAAAATTCAGCAATCTGAAGTGCAAAGGGACTTGGGAGTTCTAGTGCAGGGTTCTGTCAAGGTCAGCTTGCAGGTTGAGGCAGTAGTTAGGAGGGCAATTGTAATTATGATTGGGAGCATTTACTATGAGAAGAATTGAATATAAGAACTGACTATACAGCTCTGGTCAGACCACGTTTGGAGTATTGTGCTCATTTTAGAGCTCCATACCTCAGGATGGATGTACTAGTCCTGGTGCGTGTTAAGAAGATTTTCACGAGAATGGTCATAGGAATTAAACGCTTATTGCATGAGGGATGTTTGGGTCTATACTTGATAAAGTTTGAAAGGATGAGAGGGAATGTAATTGAAATAGACAGAATACTGAATGACCAGGAGAGAGTGGATTGATAAGATGTTTCCATTGAACTAGAATCCGAGGGCACAGCCTTAGATGAAAGGGAACACCTTTTAGAACAGTGATAAGGAGAAAGTTATTTAACCATAGAATGGTGACTCTGAAATTTATTGCCACAAAAGTCTGTGGGGGCAGGTCATTGAGTATATTTGAGACAGAGATAGATAGTTTTTGATTATCCAGGGGATGAAGGGTTATGGGGAGAAGGTCAGAGCATGGGTTTAAGAAACCTATCCGCGATGATTGAATGACGGAGCAGACCCAATGGGCGAACTGCCCTAATTTATGCTATTATAGTCTTCTGGTCTAAACCTTAAGGAAATTTCTGAGTCGATAGATTCATGTTCTTCATGAATGTCAGTAGCTGGTGGGAATAGTGAACTGTTTTAGAATGAATGTACTGTGGCTGCTGTCAGGGTGGTGGATAATATGACATTCAACGCAGGATCACACACCAACTGCACTGTATTAATGTGGGGAGTGTTTATTCAAAACTTGGACCTCTCCGTCTCTCTCAATGGAGAGTAGTGGTTGGGGTGGGTGGGCGTAATGTCTGCCCAGGTACTTAAGCTATCCTGAATCATGCATCCTGAGTGAAATAGCAGTCATGGAATTTATCACATTCACATTGCGTGTTTAGAATATCAGGAGTGATTGTCCATCCCTCTCAGGGTTCAATGCAATCACCTCTTATTCTCCCACAGCGCTGCAGATCAACCTTCACTCTCTCTGTAATAAGGAGATCACTCCATATAAAGAAAAGAAAATCTGTCCACAATACCCCAAATTCTGCCTCAACTACACTCTCAGGTTTGATCACAATAATTCATTTCCCTCAATTAGCTGGCTCCATTTCTTTCGTGTGACACAGGAAACAATTCATTTACAATGCACTGCCACTGATGTAGAATTTAAAAACATCCTTACATCTGTAGGTCAGCGTCAATAAAGCCAGCACCAGAGGTGCCCATGGAGATGGACGTCACTCTTGGGAGAGACTCAATCACAAAGAATACATCTTAAACAGTGAATGGCCACCTCCCTGAATGGAAATCAGCTGTTGGAATATGGGATGCAGGCAGAGGAAGGGAGCTACCTTTCCTTTTGTTCTGCCCTCACGGGATGTGTGCAGCCATGGCCAGGCCAGCGTGTTAAACCGATCTTGAACTGAGTGGCTGTTTCAGCTGTTCCACAGGACAATAAATAGCAAAGCAAATTGCCGTGGGTTTGCAGTTAAACAGAGACTTGACCAGAGAATGATGACCCACTGCCTTCTCTAATGGGCATAATGCAAGCCCATATCAACAAGTTATTATTCTGTGGTTCTAGAATACGAGCCAATGACGTGACCCACCATACACTGTCTGCCCATCTTTCAGATTTTGTGCAGAGAACAAGTTAAACATCTCATGTGCAATTATTTTGCGATGGGCACGTGGTTAGAAGGGATATGAAACAGATGTATCTGGAATTAACAAAGGAACAAACGATGGTTTATTCAGGAATTGAACTGAGGCTGAGGAGGAGACTGGGACGTCTTAATGGTGGTACTGGACAGGATTGGTATGTGGGGAGGATATGGAGATGTACACTTTGCAGGAGAAAACGAATCAAAGAGGTTGAGAACAGTATGTTTTATCCTCGCATATTGGTGAGTAATTTGTAAATAATTGTTTGCTAGTTATAATTTCTAAGGAATAGAATCTTTGATTGGAGCTGAAAACGTTGGCTTGCACCTTTCCAAAATCTGCATATCATGAGCATCGATTCAGTTCAGACCATTTCACTAAACAGACAGAGTGACTTACCAGGAGCACCAACTATAGCAAGGATAGGATAGTAACCAGCTTGAATCACCAGCAGTACATCTTCAATTCGCGATGCTAATGATATCCAAGGCTGGGAAAGCCAGAAAAGACCATAGGATAAACTCCGATCCATTATTGGAATATTCCAGTCTAATGTTCCCAGATTTCCATCTCTCCTGCCCTTTTCTCTGAAGCTGCTCATCCCTCTTCTTGCTGTTGGACATGCTCCCGCTCACACTCTGGGGTAAAACACTGAAAGCATTCCCTTGTTGATAGAAGAGCGAAACTCTCTAGGGATGCATATGATCCATGGAGACTAACATAATTACAATCGCTGAACAAATAGTTCCAGTTAACCCCTTTGAATTCAAAGCTACTTTATTAAAATTCAAAATAATTTTGAACATTTATGCGTTCTAGGTGTGATATGCGAGTGTGACTGAAGGAAGGAATGTTGAAGTTGGCAGATGGATTGTGTGTAATCATTCAGTCAGCCTTGGATATGGAAGTAATGCCAGAAGTTTAATGGAACATAAACATGCTTCTCTGTTCATAATTACAGAAATAAACCCCGTACCTACTGATCAGTCATTGGAAAATCAGTAAAACATTGAGAAAGCATCTATCATCCATGATCTGATTGCAAAATATGCCAAAAGAAAACTTGGGTTACAACAAACAAACGGCATGGATACGTTAACAGAGAATTGCACATGGCAAACACAGTGCAGATTGTTCTTCCAGGATCAGAGAGGGTAGGTGTGGGTCATGGTTGTTGATGTTACCGATGTTAAGGAACTGTCATGAAGTGTCATTTAATGGACTTCAATTACATTGTGATTTTGATATTGGGGAAAAGACAGAAGACGGAGAGGACTGGGGGACAAGACTGATTAGACTGGGTGGGGGACACTGATGTTCCCCATTTACCACAATTGTAATGTTACTCTTTAGAACTCATATGAAGAACAGATTCAAGAATACATCTATAATGAGGAATTAGCAGATACAATATTAATGAAACGTTTTATGCAATATAAAATACAGGAACAAAATGATTTTCTGCACACACCAATATATGCAAAGTACAAACAGGTAAGGTTATTAAAATACACTCCTGATATTGAGCTTTAGAAATTGAAATGTGAATTACATAACTAATAAAGTGGTGTGCAAACTTTATCAATCATTATTTGACCTACAGCTAAGATCGTGATTTCACCTCTGTCAATGAGTCCCCTCACTGACATTCTCTGGCCTCGTTTCTCATACAGTATCGGTGAGGGATATGTGTGGGGCGCGGGTGTCGTGGAGGCGGGGTGGAGGTTGTCATTTCCTACTGCTCTTGGCACAGTCTATTTAAAAACTCTGTTTTCTCCATGGAACCAACCTATTGGCCTAATGGGTTCTGTTTAGCTATCAGTAACCCGGCTCTGTGATATTGTTGGAAATAAATAATCTGGGATGACAGCCAGTATCAGCACAGTGCTCACAGTGTATGGAGCCCAGACAAAGGGCTTGCCGTCCAGAGGAATTTCTGAATAAAACTTCTAACTTCATATTTATCTACCATAATGCAGCAGAACCAAGAATATATAAAGATAAAATGTTCATCTGCTGAAGATTCCAAACAGAAATACTTGCGTGCCAGATAGCATAAACAGCAAGGGAGAGACAGAGTTTAGCGATCACAGAACCAATCATCAGAATTAAGCTCTGCTGTCCTGCTAATCCGATCGTGAATGGTGGCGGACGATTAAACAACTCACCGGAATAGGAGTCTCCACAAATATCCCCATCCTCAGAGACGGAAGAGCCCAGCACATCCATGCAAAATATAAGACTGAAACATTCGTTGCAATCTTCAGTCAGAAGTTTTGAGTGGATGATCCATTTCGTTCTTCTCCTGGTATGCCCTCCTGCATTCTCCATTGAGCCAGGGTTAATTCTCTAGTTTGATGGTAATGGTTGAGTGGGGGACATGTTGGGCCGTGACGTTACAGATTGTGCTGGAGTATAGTTCTACTGCTATTGATGGTCCACAGTGTCTTATGGACGCTCAGTCTTGAGTTGCTAGATCTGATAAAATTCTGTGCCGTTTAGTATGGTGATAGTGCCACACAACACAATAGAGGTTATGGAGACAATAGACTTTGTCTCCACAAGGACAGTGTGATGGTCACTTTTACTGATACTGTCATGGACAGATACATCTGCAGTTCGTAGGTTGGTCAGGTTTTTTTTTAACCCTCTCGTTCTTTCCCTCACCACCTGCTGCAAACCCAATCTAGTAGCTATGTCCTTTAGGACCCGACCAGCGTGATCAGTAGTACCGCTGCCAAAACCGTTCTTGATGGTCGACTTTGAAATCCCCCAGCCAGAATACACTTTGTGCCCTTGACACAGGCAGTGCTTTCTCCAAGTGTTGTTTAACATGGAGGAGGACTTATTCAGATATGGAACGACGTTAGGTGGTAATCAGTGAGAGACTCCTTTGTCCATGTTTAATTTCTGTAATTTCTGTAAGGTATGATTCCGTGAGTATGGCTAGTCAGGCTGTTGTTTTACTAATCTATAAGGCAGTTGTTCCAATGTTGGCACTAGACCTCAGATGTTAGTAAGGAAGACTTTGCAGGTTCTACAGTGATGTTTCTAATGTTGACTTTTCCGGTGCCCATTTCGATGACAGGTGGTCCATCCGGTTTCATTTTTTAAAAAATTATTTATTTATTTATTTGCAGTAGTGCTTATTTTATCCCCAGCACCCATGGTGTGTGTGTGTGTGTGTGTGTGTGTGTGTGTAGGTGCGAGACACAGTAAAAGACACAAAGTGCACAAATCTTTATTCAAATGCCACCACCAGGAAGATAGGAAACCACCAGAGTGGCCAGTGACAAGCACTGCCCTTCACATCAAAGGGCAATGCTGTGTGATCAAAACAAAAAAGGGGAGGGTAAGGACTAAATCAAAATAGAGTTGGATGGGGAAATAATACACTCCACTCCCTGCGGCGCCCACCTCTCCCTGAACGACTCCAGGGTGTTGGTGGACACCGCGTGCTCCTTCTCCAAGGACACCCGGGCTCTAACGTAACCCCGGAAGAGGGGCAGGCAGTCGGCCCTATCCATCCGGTTTCATTTGTTTGAAACTTTGTAGCGATTGGAACAACTGAATGACTCATTAGACCGTTTCCAAGGGCGATTGGGAGTCAATGACGTCGCTTTGGGTCTGGAGTTACATGTCAGCCAGACCAGATGCGGATTCTTTCATTGCAGGATATTAGTGAACTCGGTGAATTTTTCTGATAATCGGCAATGATTTCATTCTCATCAGTAGATTCTTAATTCCAGGGATGTTTTAGCATTATTGACTTGAATTTCCACCATCTGCAGTGGCGGGATTCAACCTGGGTCCACAGAACAAGAGCTGATTTTCTGGATTGATAATCTCTTGGTAATACCATGAGACCTACCTGGAACCACTCAGCTGCCATTTCTTGTGATACCCTGTATTTCATTCATTGCTTATGTTATTCTCGAATCTCATCCTTCATGAAATCCTGATTGAAATACACAGTCATGAACGCCTTCTCGAATCCTCGAATATATAAAGATAAAATTTTCATCTGCTGAAGATTCCAAACAGAAATACTTACATGCCAGATAGCATAAACAGCAAGGGAGAGACAGAGTTTAGCGATCACAGAACCAATGCATCAGAATTAAGCTCTGCTGTCCTGCTAATCCGATCGTGAATGGTGGCGGATGATCAAACAACTCACCGGAATAGGAGTCTCCACAAATATCCCCAACCTCAATGACGGAAGAGCCCAGCACATCCGTGCAAAATTTAAGACTGAAACTTTCGTTGCAATCTTCAGTCAGAAGTTTTGAGTGGATTTCGGCCTCGTCCGGTGGGCCTCAGTTCCAGTATGTTTGCAAATCGACAATGGGGAAAAACGGCTCAAGTGTGTTCTGTACATAGAACGCAGGACAGGTTCGACCTGTCCAAATACCGCCTAATCAGTCTACTCTCCATCATCAGTAAAGTGATGGAAGATGTCATGAACAGTGCTGTCAAGCAGCACCTGCTCCGTGACGCCCAGTTTGGGGTTTGCCAGGATCACTCAGCTCCTGAACTCGTCATAGCCTTGGTTCAAACATAGAAAAAAGGAACTGAATTCAAGCCCTTGGCATCCAGGCTGCATTCTGCCAAATGTGACATCAAGGACCCCAATTGAAAACGGTATCACGGGCCAACACTGCATTATTGGAGTCATACCTGACAGATAGGAAGATGGTCATTGTTGTTGGAGGTCAGTCATCTCAGGTCCAGAACATCTCTGCAGTAGTCCCTTAGGATAATATCCTGGGTCCAAACATCTTCAGCAGCTTCAACAATAACCTTCCTTCCAGCATAAGGTCAGAAGTGGGGATGTTCAATGATGACTGCACAACGTTCAGCGCCATTCGTAAATGCACAGATACAGAAGCAGTCCATGCCCAAAGCAACAGTGTCTGGGCAATATCCAGGCTTGGGCTGGCAAGTGGCAAGAAACATTTGCACCACATACATTCAGACAATGACTGTCATTAATAAGAAGCAATATAACCACTTTGTATTCAGCAGCAACATTCATCACGAAACTCCCCCACTACCAAGATCCTGGGGGGGGGGGGGGGGTATCATTGATCAGAAGCTCAACTGGACTCGCCACATGAATATAAGAGCAGGTCAGAGGCTAGGAACACTGCACGAGTGACTCACCTCCTTCCTACCCAAAGCCTATCCATCATCCACAAGGCACAAGTCAGGAATAAGATGGAATATCCTCACTTGCCTGAATGGGTGCAGCCCCAACAGCACTAAGGAAGCTTGACACAATCCAGGACAAAACAGCCTATTTGATTTGCACCACACCCTCAAGCATTCACTCCTTTCACCATTGTCACTCAGCAGCAGTGTGCACTATCTACAAGACACAATGGAGAAATACCCAAAGATCCTCAGACAGCTCTTTCCAATCTCACGAACACTTCCATCTGGAATGACAAGGCCAGTAGACCTTTGGGAACAGCACCACCTTCAAATTCCCCTCCAAACCAGTTAACATCCTGATTGGAAATATATCGCCGTTCCTTCACTGTTGCTGTGTGAAAATCCTGGAATTCCCTCGTTAATCACCAGCGGGTCGCTGCACTGCAGGTAGAGTGCAGCAGTTCGAGAAGGCAGCAGAGCACCACCTTCTCAAGGGCAGCTAGGGACGGGCAAGAAATGCTGGGTACATTCAGCAATGCCCACATCCAAAATGCACTTTTTAAAAAATAGTTCCTAGTTGAACATCTCGAGGGGACAGGTTATCTGATGTGAACACGAAAAGGAAAGCAGTGTTTTTTTTTAAATATTGAACATTTTAGAATTTTCTGTTATGAGAAGGGTGTTCAGTATTTGATGACATATTGTTGCTGAATGCTGTGATAAATTGCACCTGTTTTGTTTAAGTGCCGAAAATGTGTAGCTGGAAAAGCGCAGCAGGGCACGCAGCATCCAAGGAACAGGAGAATCGACGTTTTGGCCATAAGCCATTCTTCAGGAATGAGGAAAGTGTGTCCAGCAGGATAAGATAAAAGGTAGGGAGGAGGGACTTGGGGGAGGGGCGTTGGAAATGCGATAGGAGGAAGGAGGTCAAGGTGAGGGTGATAGGCCGGAGTGGGGTGGGGGCGGAGAGGTCAAGAAGAAGATTGCAGGTTAGGAACGCAATGCTGAGTTCGAGGGATTTGACTGAGACAAGGTGGGGGGAGTGGAAATGAGGAAACTGGAGAAATCTGAGTTCATCCCTTGTGGTTGGAGGGTTCCTAGGCGGAAGATGAGGCGCTCTTCCTCCAACCGTCGTGTTGCCATGGTCTGGCGATGGAGGAGTCCAAGGACCTGCATGTTGTTGGTGGAGTGGGAGGGGGAGTTGAAGTGTTGGGCTATGGGGTGGTTGGGTTGGTTGGTCCGGGTGTCCCAGAGGTGTTCTCTGATACGTTCCGCAAGTAGGCGGCCTGTCTCCCCAATATACAGGAGGCCACATCAGGTGCAGCGGATACAATAGATGATGTGTGTGGAGGTGCAGGTGAATTTGTGGCGGATATGGAAGTATCCCTTGGAGCCTTGGAGGGAAGTGAGGGGGGAGGTGTGGGCGCAAGTTTTGCATTTCTTGCGGTTGCAGGGGAAGGTGCCGGGAGTGGAGGTTGGGTTGGTGGGGGTTGTGGACCTGACGAGGGAGTCACAGAGGGACTGGTCTTTTTGGAACGCTGATAGGGGAGGGAAGGGAAATATATCCCTTGTGGTGGAGTCTGTTTGGAGGTGGCGGAAATGATGGCGGATGATACGCTGTACATGGAGGTTGGTGGGGTGGTAGGTGAGGACCAGTGGGGTTCTGTCCTGGTGGCGGTTGGAGGGGCGGGGCTCTAGGGCGGAGGAGAGGGAAGTGGAGGAGATGCGGTGGAGGGCGTCATCGATCACGTCTGAGGGGAAATTGCAGTCCTTGAAGAAGGAGGCCATCTGGGTTGTACGGTTTTGGAACTGGTCCTCCTGGAGAGGATGTGGCGGAGATGAAGGAATTGGGAATATGGGATGGCGTTTTTACAGGGGGCAGGGTGGGAGGAGGTGTAGTCTAGGTAGCTGTGGGAGTCGGTTGGTTTATAGTAAATGTCCATGTTGATTCGGTTGCCAGAGATAGAAAGCGAAAGGTCTAGGAAGGGGAGGGAGGAGTCTGAGACTGTCCAGGTGAATTTGAGGTCGGGGTGGAAGGTATTGGTAAAGTGGATGAACTGTTCAACGTCCTCAGGGGAGCACGAGGCAGCGCCGATACAGTCATCGATGTAGCGGAGGTAATGGTGGGGGGTGGTGCCAGTGGAGCTGCGGAAGATGGACTGTTCAACATATTTATGGGCGGCACGGTGGCACAGTGGTTAGCACTGCTGTTCAATTCCCGCCTCAGGCGACTGACTGTGTGGAGTTTGCACGTTTTCCCCGTGTCTGCGTGGGTTTCCTCCGGGTGCTCTGGTTTCCTCCCACAGTCCAAAGATGTGCAGGTCAGGTGAATTGGCCATGCTAAATTGCCCGTAGTGTTAGGTAAAGGGTAAATGTAGGGGTATGGGTGGGTTCTGCTTTGGCGGGGCGGTGTACTGTTCCACACTGTATCTAATCTAATCTAATCTATATCCTACGAAGAGGCAGGCATAGCTAGGGTCCATGCGGGTGCCCATGGCTACTCCTTTGGTTTGGAGGAAGTGGGAGGATTGGAAAGAGAAGTTGTTCAGGGTGAGGACCAGTTCAGTCAGTGGAAGGAGGGTGCCAGTGGGCGGGTACTGGTTGGTAAAGCGGGAAATGAAGAAGCGGAGGGCTTTGAGTCCTTTGTGATGGGGGATGGAGGTGTACAGGGACTGGATGTCCATTGTGAAGATAAGGTGTTGGGGACCGGGGAAGCGAAAATCATGGAGGAGATGGAGGGCGTGGGTGGTGTCCCGAACGTGGGTGGTGGGTTCTTGGACTAAGGGGGACAGGACCGTGTTGAGGTATGCAGAGATGAGTTCGGTGGGGCAGGAGCAGGCGAGACAATGGGTCGACCAGGGCAGTCAGGTTTGTGGATTTTGGGCAGGAGGTAGAAACGGGCGGTGCGGGGTTGTGGGACTATGATGTTGGAGGCGGTGGATGGGAGATCCCGTGAGGTGATGAGGTTATGGATGGTCTGGGAGATGGTGGTTTGGTGGTGGGAGGAGGGGTCATGGTCAAGGGGGCAGGAGGAGGAGGTGACCGCGAGCTGGCGTTTAGCCTCAGCGGTGTAAAGGTCGATGCCATGGCCAAACTACTACTGCGCCTCCCTTGTCTGCTGGTTTGATGGTGAGGTTGGGGTTGGAACACAGGGAGTGGAGGGCTGCACGTTCCGAGGGTGAGAGGTTGGAGTGGGTGAGAGGGGTGGACAGGTTGAGGCTGTCAATGTCGCGGCGGCAGTTGGCTATGAAGAAATCGAGGGCGGGTAAGAGGCCAGCACTGTGTGTCCAGGTGGATGGAGTGTGTTGCAGGTGGGAGAAAGGGTCGTCAGAGGGTGGGCAAGAATCTTGGTTGGAGAAGTAGGCACGGAGGCGAAGGCTGCTGAAGAATTGTTCAATGTCACACCACACGTTGAACTTATTAATCAGAGAGCGTAGGGGAATGAAGGTGAGGCTTCTGCTGAGGACTGATCTTTCATCCTCAGAGAGGGGTAGTTCTGGAGGGATGGTGAAAACACGGCAGGGCTGGGAGCTAGGACCTGGTGTGGGGCTGGAGCTGGGAGTGGGGGCGGGGTTGGGAGTGGGGGCGGGGATGGAGATCGGCGTGGGGGCGGGGTTGGGCGTGGTGACGGTGATTGGCGTGGGGGCGGGGTTAGGCGTGACGGAGATGGACGTGGGGCGGGGTTAGACGTGACGGAGATTGTCGTGGGGCGGTGTCGGCACTGTGAGAGAGATCGGCGTGGGGGCGGAGTTAAGCGAGGTGACGGAGATCGGCGTGGGGGCGGAGACACATGCGGCGCTGTGGTCGTGCAGGTTAGTGATGTCACTGGGGGCGGAAGTGGCTGTGGCGACGACAGAGACAATGTTATTCTCGATATCCGCGGAGGCCCCGAATCTGTCAGCGATGGTCTTCCTGGCGATCGTGGACGCAGTTGTCTGGGCGGCAATCGCAGAGGCTTCGAGGTCAGTGGGGGCGGAAGTGACGTCATGGTCCGCGGCGGCGATGGTTGCTGTGGACGCTGAAGCGGCCCCATGGTTAATGGCGCCGGACTGAATTCGGAGGCCGATGGAAGATTCTGGAACAGTTGAGGAACCCAGAGTGTGGGGGTAAGTACATGAAAGTTTTTGGTACTTACTGTCTTTAATTTCCGATATGGCTAGGAAGAACTGTTTGTTTAATGTATGGATTCCTCTGTGGATGAAGAAGAGTAGAGGTCCTTGACAGGTCTGTGAGAGTGTTGTCCTGAGCTGGTGTAGGGCTGACTGCAGGGAATGTAGGTAGCGGCGCATGGCTGTGAACGTGGAGTGGTGGATCCGGAGGGAGGTCTGTTGCTGGAGGCTTTGGATTTGTTGTAGGTGCTGGTTGTCCTGGTTGGGTCCAAATTTTGTTGGTCTGAACGTAGTCCGGAGTCCGGGCGGATCAGTCGGTTCCGTAGGCAGGTGCTAAGGAAGGAGAAGTGGCTGTGGTAGCGAGTCTGTTTGAGAACGTGGCTGAAGAGCTTCTGTGCAGAAGAGATGACCTGGGGTGTGCAGTGAGAGAAGGACTCACTGAAATCCTTGTAGAGGATTACAAGGATGCCCTCCTCGAAGAAGCTGTCTTCCTCCCACTAAACGCCAGCTCGCAGACACCTCCTCCTACTGCCCCCTTGACCATGACCCCACCTCCCACCACCAAACCACCATCTCCCAGACCATCCATAACCTCATCACATCAGGGGATCTCTCATCCAACGCCTCCAACCTCATAGTCCCACAACCCTGCACCGTCCGTTTATACCTCCTACCGAAAATCCACAAACCTGACTGCCCTGGCCGACCCATTGTCTCAGCCTGCTCCTGCCCCACCGAACGCATCTCTGCATACCTCGACACGGTCCTGAAACTCCCCACCTGTGTTTGGGACACCATCCACGCCCTCCACCTCCTCCATGATTTTCACTTCCCCGGTCCCCAACACCTTATCTTCACCATGGACATCCAGTCCCTGTACACCTCCATCCCCCATCATGAAGGAGTTAAAGCCCTCCGCTTCTTCCTTTCATAGAACATAGAACATAGAACAATACAGCACAGAACAGGCCCTTCGGCCCACGATGTTGTGCCGAACTTCTAACCTACATTAAGCACCCATCCATGTATCTATCCAAATGCTGCTTAAAGGTCGCCAATGATTCTGACTCTACCACTCCCACGGGCAGCGCATTCCATACCCCCACCACTCTCTGGGTAAAGAATCCACCCCTGACATCTCCCCTATACCTTCCACCCTTCACCTTAAATTTATGCCCCCTTGTAACACTCTGTTGTACCCGGGGAAAAAGTTTCTGACTGTCTACTCTATCTATTCCTCTGATCATCTTATAAACCTCTATCAAGTCACCCCTCATCCTTCGCCGTTCCAACGAGAAAAGGCCGAGAACTCTCAACCTATCCTCATACGACCTACTCTCCATTCCAGGCAACATCCTGGTAAATCTTCTCTGCACCCTCTCCAAAGCTTCCACATCTTTCCTAAAGTGAGGCGACCAGAACTGCACACAGTACTCCAACTGTGGCCTAACCAAAGTCCTGTACAGCTGCAACATCACTACACGACTCTTGAATTCAATCCCTCTGCTAATGAACGATAATACTCCATAGGCCTTCTTACAAACTCTATCCACCTGAGTGGCAACCTTCAAAGATCTATGTACATAGACCCCAAGATCCCTCTGTTCCTCCACCTGACTAAGAACCCTACCATTATCCCTGTATTCCGCATTCTTATTTGTTCTTCCAAAATGGACAACCTCACACTTGGCAGGGTTGAACTCCATCTGCCACTCCTCAGCCCAGCTCTGCATCATATCTAAGTCCCTCTGCAGCCGACAACAGCCCTCCTCACTGTCCACAACTCCACCTATCTTCGTATCATCTGCAAATTTACTGACCCACCCTTCGACTCCCTCATCTAAGTCATTAATAAAAATTACAAACAGCAGAGGACCCAGAACTGATCCCTGCGGAGCTCCACTTGTAACTGGGCTCCAGGCTGAATATTTACCATCTACCACCACTCTCTGCCTTCGACCGGTTAGCCAGTTTTCTATCCAATTGGCCAAATTTCCCTCTATCCCATGCCTCCTGACTTTCCGCATAAGCCTACCATGGGGAACCTTATCAAACGCCTTACAAAAATCCATGTACACTACATCCACTGCTCTACCCTCATCCACATGCTTGGTCACCTCCTCGAAGAATTCAATAAGACTACCCTTCACAAATCCGTGCTGGCTGTCCCTAATCAAGCAGTGTCTTTCCAGATACTCGTAAATCCTATCCCTCAGTACCCTTTCCATTACTTTGCCTACCACAGATGTAAGACTAACTGGCCTGTAATTCCCGGGGTTATCCCTATTCCCTTTTTTGAACAGGGGCACAACATTCGCTACTCTCCAGTCCCCTGGTACCACCCCCGTTGCCAGTGAAGACGAGACGATCATTGCCAACGGTACTGCAATTTCCTCTCTTGCTTCCCACATAATCCTAGGATATATCCCGTCAGGCCCGGGGGACTTGTCTATCCTCAAGTTGTTCAAAATGTCCAACACATCTTCCTTCCTAACAGGTATCTCTTCTAGCTTATCAGTCTGTTTCACACTCTCCTCTTCAACAATACGGTCCCTCTCGTTCGTAAATACTGAAGAGAAGGACTTGTTCAAGACCTCTCCTATCTCTTCCGACTCAATACACAGTCTCCCACTACTGTCCTTGATCGGACCTACCCTCGTTCTCGTCATTCTCAGGTTTCTCACATACGCATAGAATGCCTTGGGGTTATCCTTGATCCTATCCGCCAACGATTTTTCATGCCCTCTCTTAGCTCTCCTAATCCCTTTCTTCAGGTCCCTTCTGGCTATCCTGTATCCCTCCACTGCTCTGTGTGAACCCTGTTTCCTCAACCTTCTGTAAGCCTCCTTCTTCCTCTTTACGAGACATTCAACCTCCCTCATCAACCAAGGCTCCCTCACACGACCATTTCTTTCTTGCCTGATCGGTACATACATATCAAGGACACGTCGTATCTGCTCCTTGAAAAAGTTCCACATTTCCACCACATCCTTCCCTGACAGCCTATGCTCCCAACGTATGCTCCTCAAATCCTGTCTTACAGCATCGTAATTTCCCTTCCCCCAATTGTAAAATTTTCCTTGTTGTGCGCACCTATCTCTCTCCATAACCAAGGTGAAAGTCACAGAATTGTGGTCACCATCACCAAAATGTTCACCCACTAAAAAACCCACCACTTGTCCCGGTTCAATACCGAGTACCAAATGCAATATGGCCTCCCCTCTGGTTGGACACTCTACATACTGCGTCAGAAAAGCTTCCTGGACACACTGCACAAACACCACCCCATCCAATCTACTTGATCTAAAGAGCTTCCAATCAATATTTGGGAAGTTGAAGTCGCCCATGACTACGACCCTGTGGCTTCTGCACCTTTCCAAAATCTGTTTCCCAATCTGTTTCTCCACATCTCTGCTGCTATTGGGGGGCCGATAATAAACACCCAACAAGGTGACTGCACCTTTCCTATTTCTGACTTCAGCCCATACTACCTCCAGAGGCAGATCCCCCTCAAACTTCCTTTCTGCAGCCGTTATACCATTTCTAAGTTGCAATGCCACCCCCCCCCCTCCTTTTTTACCACCCTCCCTAATCTTACTGAAACATCTGTAACCAGGAACCTCCAACAGCCATTCCTGTCCCTCCTTAATCCATGTTTCCGTGATGGCCACAACATCATAGTCCCAGGTACCGATCCACGCCTTAAGTTCACCCACCTTATTTCTGATACTCCTTGCGTTGAAGTATACGCACTTGAGCCCATCTGTGTCCGCAAGTAGTCCCTGTCAGTGCTACCTTCTCCACAGCCTCCCTACAGTCTTGGGCATCCTGACACACAGCTTGCTTACTTGCTGGGCTACAAGTCCGGATCCCATCCCCCTGCCAAATTAGTTTAAACCCCCCCGAAGAGTGCTAGCAAACCTACCCCCCAGGATATTGGTGCCCTTCTGGTTCAGGTGCAACCCGTCCTGTTTATACAGGTCCCACCTTCCCCAGAATGCAGTCCAATTGTCCAAATATCTGAAGCCCTCCCTCCTACGCAGCCACGTGTTCAACTGCACTCTCTCCCTATTCTTTGCCTCACTGTCACGTGGCACCGGCAACAACCCAGAGATGACGACTCTGTCTGTCCTAGCTTTTAGCTTCCAGCCTAACTCCTTGAGCTCTTGAATGACCTCCCCACCCCTCTTCCTACCTATGTCGTTGGTGCCAATGTGTACCACGACTTCTGGCTGCACACCCTCCCCGTTAAGGATTCTGAAGACACGGTCCGAGACGTCTCGGACCCTAGCACACGGGAGGCAACAAACCATCCGAGAGTCTCGCCCATGTCCACAGAACCGCCTGTCCGTCCCTCTAACTAGAGAGTCCCCTATAACTAGCGCTCTCCTCTTCTCCCCCTTTCCCTTCTGAGTCTCAGAGCCACAGACCCCTTCACTGCAGCTTACACCTGCAAGGCTGTCCCCCCCAACAGTTTCCAAAGCTGTGTACTTATTTTTTAGGGGAACGACCACAGGGGAACCCTGCACTGCCTGCTTCTTCTCTTTCCCACCTCTAACTGTTACCCAGCTACCTCTGTTCTCCGGCGTAACTATGTCCCTGTAGCTTCTATCGATCACCCTCTCAGCCTCTTGAATAATCCTCAGCTCATCCAGCTCCAGTTCCAGTTCCCTAACTCGTTCGGTGAGGATCAGGATCTGACTGCGTTTCCTGCAGACGAAGTCGGCAGGAGTATCGGTGGTCACCCCTACCTCAAACATCCTGTAGGAGGAACATTCCACCACCTGCGCTGCCATGACTGTACACTTTGTCTCCAAAAACAAGGACACTGAGTCAATAACCTGTGGACTTTAAAGTTAGGTTAGAGGAGGCCCTACGAAAGTAGGACCTGGGGTCTAGAACACACCCACTCAAATACTAATCACTTACCTTCCCGCCCAGCTATGCGCTCCAACCTCACTTCCGCTGCCCGCTACAGGTAAGTAATTTTGAAACAAACTGTCTTACCTTAGCTATAGTCTCCCAGGTTCGCTTTTCCTCGGCCGCTGCTCCCACTCAAAAAATGAGTGCCAAACAAACCAGTATCCTCCCACTGACACTCTCCTTCGACTGACTGAACTGGTCCTCACCCTGAACAACTTCTCTTTCCAATCCTCCCACTTCCTCCAAACCAAAGGAGTAGCCATGGGCACACGCATAGGCCCCAACTATGCCTGCCTCTTCGTCGGATATGTGGAACAGTCCATCTTCCGCAGCTACACTGGCACCACCACCCCACCTTTTCCTCCGCTACATCGATGACTGTATCGGCGCTGCCTCGTGCTCCCCTGAGGAGGTTGAACAGTTCATCCACTTTACCAACACTTTCCACACCGACCTCAAATTCACCTGGACCGTCTCAGACTCCTCCCTCCCCTTCCCAGACCTTTCCATTTCCATCTTGGGTGACCGAATCGACACGGACATTTATTATAAACCAACTGACTCCCACAGCTACCTAGACTACACCTCCTCCCACCCTGCCCCCTGTAAAAACGCCATCCCATATTCCCAAATCCTTCGTCTCCGCCGCATCTGCTCCCAGGAGGACCAGTTCCAAAGCCATCCCACCCAGATGGCCTCCTTCTTCTAGGACCACAATTTCCCCCCAGACGTAGTCGACGATGCCCTCCACCGCATCTCTTCCACTTCCCACTCCTCCGCCCTTGAGCCCCGCCCCCCCAACCGACACCAGGACAGAACCCCACTGGTCCTCACCTACCACCCCACCAAACTCCATGTCCAGCGTATCATCCGTCGTCATTTCCGCCACTTCCAAATGGACCCCACCACAAAGGATATATTTCCCTCCCCTCCCCTATCAGCATTCCGAAAAGACCAGTCCCTCTGTGACTCCCTCGTCAGGTCCACACACCCCACCAACCCAACCTCCACTCCCGGCACCTTCCCCTGCAACCGCAAGAAATGCAAAACTTGCGCCCACACCTCCCCCCTCACTTCCCTCCAAGGCCCCAAGGGATCCTTCCATATCCACCACAAATTTTCCTGCACCTCCAAAGACATCATCTATTGCATCCGCTGCACCCGATGTGGCCTCCTCTATATTGGGGAGACAGGCCACCTACTTGCAGAACGTTTCAGAGAACACCTCTGGGACACCCGGACCAACCAACCCAACCACCCCGTAGTCCAACACTTCAACGCCCCCTCCCACTCCACCAAGGACATGCAGGTTCTTGGACTCCTCCATCGCCAGACCATGGCAACATGACGGTTGGAGGAAGAGCACCTCACCTTTCACCTGGGAACCCTCCAACCACAAGGGATGAACTCAGATTTCTCCAGTTTCCTCATTTCTCCTCCCCCCACCTTGTCTCAGTCAAATCCCTCGAACTCAACACCACCTTCCTAATTTGCAATCTTCTTCCTGACCTCTCTGCCCCACCCCACTCCGGCCTATCACTCTCACCTTGACCTCCCTCCACCTATCTCATTCCCAACGCCCCTCCCCCAAGTCCCTCCTCCCTACCTTTTATCTTAGCCTGCTGGACACACTTTCCTCATTCCTGAAGAAGGCCATATGCCAGAAACATCGATTCTCCTGCTCCTTGGATGCTGCCTGACCTGCGCTTTTCCAGCAACACATTTTCAGCTCTGATCTCATCTGCAGTCCTCACTTTCTCCTCCAACACTGAGTGGAGAACTGGTTCAGGACGTCAGTAATTGGGGGAAATGGTGCTAAGCAACACTGAATTGGAGAATTGGTGTGGGGTATCAGTAAATTAAAGACCTGGTGCAGGGTGCTGATAACTTCGAGAATTGGAGCAAATGGGAGAACACGGGCAGTGAATCAGTAAATAGGACAATTGTTGCAAAGGATTCGTGATCCAGATTCAATACAGTGTACCACGAAATGGGGGAGTTAGTGCAGTTCACCACGAAAGGGAAGATATGTGTTGGATCGGTAATTTGGAGATATGATGCAGGGGTTGCAAGATTAGAGAATTCTGGCAGTGGACAATGAAATGGGAGAATTGTTGCAGGGAAATACTGAATGGAAGAACTGGTGCATGGTGGAGCTAAATTAGAGAATGGGTGCATGGCACCAGGAAATGGGAGAATTAGAGTAGCGCACCCTTAAATGGTAGAATCGGCTCTGGCATCAGTAAATGGAAGAATTAGTACAAGGATATGAGCAAATGGGAGATTTGGTGGGAATCAATAAATGGGAGATTCGTTGCACAGTGCCATTACATTGGAAAATTGGTGGGAGTGTCAATATATTAGAAAATTGGAGCAGAGCATGTCTAAATTGGGGGAGTTGGTGCAGTTCCTGGATTTCTGCGGGATTTGTAAGTGGGAGAATTGGTGCAGGGAAGCGGAGCACTAAATAGACCCTTAGAGATATACAGCTGCTGTATCTCCCACAACAGTGACTACACCTCACAAGGACTTCAGTTGCTATGAAGCACATTCAGAAATCCTGAATGTGTGAAAATATATTTATAAATACAAATCAAGCCTTAGCAATGAATAAAAGACCCAAGAACAGGGCAGGAAATGGTAATCTATCGGTCTCATCTCACCGGAGAGAAATCAGGGGGAAAAAACTGTGTTTTTGATGTGATTGATTCCTGAACAATTAAACACCAGTTCAATTAAAGAGGTAATTCACATCCAATGAAGTAAACTATTGCTGACCGAATTATCACAGTCCAGTTCTGAGTGCAATAACAGCAGAATATGATCACGTTACCCCACTGGAATGTGTGTGTCACCATAGTCTTCCCAGACCATAGGGGCTGATCTCTTCATTACAGAGAGAAGCGACTCATGGTGATTTGACCAGAGGGCCCTCAGACCTCAGGCAAGGGAAGAATTTGAGAACGAGAGTCCTTCATGTGAACCCCAAACTGGTAATGGGAACTGAACCCACGCTGTTCACATCACATTGCTCTGTAAACCAACAATACAGCCAACTCAGCTAAACTGTTTCCCCCTTACTGGAGTGTCACGTGTGGGGATGAATAATTTAATCCCTTGCTACATACAGTGCAGGTGAACGGCCTCTTCCCACAATATGTTTGTTAGTGTTTCATCAAATCATTGCTCCTCATAAAGCTCTTCTCACAGTCAGAGCATTGACATGTTCTCTCATTGATGTGAACAAAGCCATATCTGCTGAGATTAGAGAACTTCCCACACAAGGAGCAGGTAAAAGGTGTGAATATGCTGTTGCTCACTGAGTACAGATGACTAAGTGAGTCCCTTCCTACACTCAGTGCAGGCGGACAGTCTCTCTCTCTCTCTCTCTAGTATGGCCACACTCGTGTATTTGAAGCTTTGCTGATTTAATAAATCCCTTCTCACACACACAGAGCAGATGATTGGTCTCTCTCCAGTGTCAACTCAACGGTTGACATTAGGCTGAACTGGGAAGTTTATTCCTTCCCAAACAGAGCAGACAACGCTTCTTTCCTGATGATGAAGATGTTTGTCTGACATTAGGCTGGATCTCCAAGTGAATACCTTCCCACACATGGAACAGCTGAATACCTTCTCCCCCATGGGAACGGTTTGATGTTAAATTATGGCCATTGAATTTAAGACTTTTACACATCTTAAAGTTTCTTTTTTTCCCACAATCAGGGGAAGGTCTCTTGTCAGTGTGAACCCACTGGTGTTACATGAAGCTAGATGACAGAGTAAATCCCTTCCCACAAATAGAGCAGGGGAACAGTCTCTCCCCAGAATGTCTGTGTCAATGAGTCTCCAGCTGGTCTGGGGATTTGCAATCCTTCTCACAATCCAGACATTTCCGTGGTGCTGATCTCCTCACATATCTCCAAGTTGGATGATCTGTTGAATCCTTTCCCATAAACACAACATATTTATGGCTTCTCTGTCTGTGGATTTTTAAAGAATAACTAGATAATGTTAAATAATTTCTGCAGTCAGTTCAGTGGAACACTCACGTGTATCGGTGTGTGTGTGTGTGTGTCTTTACCACTCACAATGTTTTTTTTAATATTTGCTGACAGACACACCAGATAAACACGTTCCCTTTATGTCTAAATGAATTAAGTGACTCTGTTGGATCTTTATATCATGTTTGATTTGACTCACTCATCTTCAATTCTTTCAGTCTTTTTCTCCTTGAAATGATCTTCAAATGTTATCACGGTCCATACAGGGTAAAATCTCAGAGCAAACAAATCCAATTTCAAAAAGATATCCTTACTCTATTCTATACCTCCCCCAAACAAATGATCCAATCACATCAAAAGATGCAAATATCCCCATCAAAAGCAAAAAGGAACCTTTTGAAATAAATTAGTTTATTTTTCTGAGACAATGTGTGTCCTGAGGTGCAAACCTGTTGTGGGATGTACCTCGCCAACTGGTGGAAAGCACAGCCCCCTATCCAGAAGGATGTTACACAAGAGATGATCCCCTTTGCTGCTACTGTACATCAATGAGGATGAAAGGGAATGGGGAAGGTTGTTGGCAATCAAGAGTGCTGTTTTGTCCCACATGTTGATGAGCTTCTTGTGTTGTTTAAGCAGCATTCAACCAGGCAAGTGGAGAGGATTCTGTAACAGACCTGACTTACGTCTTGTAATGTGGGCAGGCAGGAGGTAAGTTGAGTGTCGCAAGATTTTTTGCCTCTCCCTGATCTTATCAACTGTAGTTGTATGGTTAGTCCTGTTCAGTTTCTGGTCAATATTACATGCCCGGAATGCTGCTCATGGAGGATTCAACAATGATATTGCTGTGGAATGTCAACAAGGGATACTCGGATATTCTCTTGTGCAAGATGGTCTTTGCCAGGCACGGATGTGATACGACTGTTACTTACCACTTGTGCAGATTTTAGATGCTGGCCAGGTCTTGCTTCATATGGATATGCGGTTTTTAAGTTTTTTTTAGCTCAGGTAGATGTTCAAGTTTTAAGAATGTTCTCAATGAGAACAAGCCTACCAGCTCAGCGAGCAAACTTACAACCTGAACATATGGATATGCACAACATCAGTATCTGAGCAGTTGAAAATGATGCTGAATATTGTCCAATCGTCAACCAACATCAATTCCTTCCATCTAGTTGTTCCCTGATGCACATCTTCAACGTACAGATGCCTTACTGATTTTTGTCTTTATTTAGTGATGCACTGAACTGAATCTCCAATCTCCCAAATCTGGCAATATTTCTTCTTTTTATTGATTCCCTGGCCCCTATTCCCCAATTTAGACATGCTCTGCTCCAATTTTCCAATATATTGGCACTCCCACCAATTTTCTAATGCAATGGCACTGTGCAGCAGATCTCCCATTTATTGTTTCCACCAAATCTCCCATTTACTCGTATCCCTGTACTAATTCTTCCATTTGCTGATGCCTTAGCCCGTTTCTACCATTCAAGGGAGCGCTACTCTAATTTTCCCATTTCCTGGTGCCATGCACCCATTCGCTAATTCAGTTTCACTGTGCACTAGGTCTCTCATTTACGGATGGCCTGCACCTATTCTCCAATTCAGTGTTGCTGAGCACCATTTCCACCAATAACTGACATCCTGAACAAGTTCTCCATTCAGTTTTGCCTTACACCAATCCTCATATTGACTGATGCCCTCGCCCAAATTTAGGGTTGCCCTCCTCTCATTCCCGCATCAAGTATTGTCCTGTCCGAATTCTCCCATTTACTGCTAAACTGAAATTCCCCCATTTGGCGCTAACTGCACCAATTTGCCATTATCGGATGCCCCATTCCAATTCTCTGATTTCGGTGAGCCCTTGCCCAATTCTTCCATTTAGTAGTTCCTGGAAATGATTCTCCAGAATCCTAAAATTGAGTCATAGACATGTTGGACTGAAGTGTCTGTTTCCATGTTGTACATCTCTATGATTGTATGATTCTATTTATGGCTCTGCTGCTCTGCATCATTTCTCCCATTTACCAATCCTGCACAACTCCTGAAACTGCACCAATTCTCCCATTGAGTATTATCCTGCCCAATTTAAAGGCACCTGCATGAATTATTGTTGCCCTGCATCAATTCCTTCCATTTAGTTGTTCCCTGATACACATCTTCAACGTATGATGTCCTGCTGAATTTTCTTCCTATTCAGCAATGCACCGAACTGAATCTCCAATTTCCCAATTCTGACAAAATGTCTTCTTTTTGTTGATTCCCTGGCCCCTATTTCCCAATTTAGACATGCTCTGCTCTGATTTTCCAATATATTGGCACTCCCACAAATTTTCTAATGTAACTGCACTGGACACCAGATCTCCCATTTATTGATTCCCACTAAATCTCCCATTTACTCATATCCCTGTACTAAATCTTCTATTTACTGATGCCCGAGCCCGATTCTACCATTTCAGGGTGCGCTAACCTAATTCTCCCATTTACTGTTGCCATGCACCAATTCTCTAATTTAGCTCCACCCTGCACCAGGTCTCTCATTGACTGATACCCCTCACCAATTCTCCAATTCAGTGTTGCTTAGCACCATTTCCCCCAATTACTGACGTTCTGAACAAGTTCTTCATTCAGTTTTGCCTTACACTAATCCTCAAATTGATTGCTGCCCTTGCTCAATTGAGGGGTGCACTACTTTAAAATCTCAGAAAAGGTATTGTCCTGCTCAATTCTCCCATTCAGTGCAACTCAGCATAACTCACCCATTTCCTGCTGAAATGCACTAATTCTCCCATTATCTGATTCCCATGTTGCAAACTCTTTCATTTCGATAAGCCCTTTCCCAGTTGTTTCCATTTAGTAGTTCCTTCCAATGATTCTCCGATTTAGTGGCAAGCTGCAAGAATTCTTAAATTTAAACGTGGACAAGTTGGACTGAAGGGTCTGTTTCCGTGCTGTACATCTCTAAGTCTCTAATTCGTGCTCCGCTTGCAAAATGTCTTCTTTTTTATTAATTTCCTGCCCCATTCCCCAATTTAGACATGCTCTGCTCCAATTTTCTAATATATTGACACTCACATCCGTTTTCCAATGTAATGGCACTGTGCAACGAATCTCCCATTTACTGATTCCCACCAAATCTCCCATTTACTCATATCCCTGTATTAATTCTTCCATTTAATGGTGCTCTAGCTGATTCTACAATTTTCGGGTGCCCTACTCTAATGCTCCCATTTCCTGGTGCCATGCACCCATTCTCTAATTTAGCCCCACTGTGCAGCAGTTCTTCCATTCAACATTTCCCTGCAACAATTCTCCAATTTCGTAGTCTTCGACCAGAATTCTCTCATTTTGGCGATCCCTGCATCATATCTCCAAATTACCGATCCGACACATATCTTCCCTTTAGTGGTGAACTGCACCAACTCCCCCATTTTGTGGTACACTGTATTGAATCTGGGCCACTAATCCTTTGCAACATTTGTCCTATTTCCTGATTCACTGCCCGTGTTCTCCCATTTACCCCAATTCTCGAAGTTATCAGCACCTTGCATCAGGTTTTTCATTTACTGATGGCCCACACTAATTCTCCAATTCAGTGTTGCTGAGCACCACTTCCCCCAATTACTGATGTCCTGAACAAATTCTCCACACAGTGTTGCCTTACACCAATCCTCATACTGACTGATGCTTAGCCCAATTTAGGGGTCCCCTACTCTAAATCACTCAAAAGATATTCTTGTGTCCCAATTCTCCCATTTAGTGCAACACAGCATAATTCACCCATTTAGTGATGAACTGCACTAAGTCTCCATTATCTGATGCCCAGTTTCAAATTCTTACACATTTCGATAAGCCCTTTCCCAATTTTTTTCCATTTAGTAGTTATTTGTAATGATTCACCAATTTAATGGAGAGCTGCCAGAAATCTTAAATTTGGGCGTGGATAAGTTGGACTGAAGGGTCTGTTTCCGTGCTGTACATCTCGAAGGCTCTAATTAGTGCTCCGCTTCCCTGCACCAATTCTCCCATTTACCAATCCTGAACTAATTTGGGAATTTCACCAACTCACCCATTGAGGTTAACCTGTCCCAGCCCTCCCAGTTGGAATTTAATGGCACCTGCATGAATTCTCCAATTATTGTTGCGCTGCATCAATTCCTTCCAGTTCGTCATTCCCTGATAGACATCTTCCACGTACAGATGCCCTGCTGATTTTATTTTCATTGAGTGGTGCACTGAACTGAATCTCCAGTTGACCAAAGCTTGCAACATTTCTTCTTTTTATTGATTCCCTGGCCCCTATTCCCCAATGCTCTGCTCCAATTTTCCAATATATTGGCACTCCCACCAATTTTCTAATGTAATGGCACTGATCACCAGATCTCCCATTTATTGTTTCCACCAAATCTCCCATTAACTCGTATCCCTGTACTAATTCTTCCATTTACTGATGCCTGAGCCCGATTCTACCATTTGAGGTGCGCTACCCTAATTTTCCCATTTACTGTTGCCATACACTAATTCTCTAATTTAGCTCCACTGTGCACCTGGTCTCTCATTTACTGATGGTCCCTGCACCAATTCTCCAAATCACTGTTGCTTAGTACCATTTCCCCCAATTATTGACGTCCTGAACAAGTCCTCCATTCAGTGTTCCCTTACACCAATATTCATACTGACTGATGCACTCGCCCAATTTAGGGGTGCCCTACTCTCATTTCCGCATCAAGTATTGTCCTGTCCCAATTCTCCCATTTAGTGGTACGCTGCATCAATTCTCGCATTTACTGCTGAACTGAAATTGTCCCATTCATTGCTAACTGCACCAATTTGCCATTATCAGATGCCCCATTGCAAATTCTCTTATTGCGATAACCCCTTGCCCAATTTTTCCATTTAATAGTTCCTTGGAATGATTCTCCAATTTCGTGGAGTGCTGCCAGAATTCTAAAATTGACCCATAGACAAGTTGTAGAGAAGTGTCTGTTTCCATGTTGTACATCTCTATGATTGTATGACTCTACTTATGGCTCCGCTGCTCTGCACCATTTCTCCCATTTACCAATCCTGCACAACTCCTGAAACTGCACCAACTCGCTCTTTGAATATTATCTTGCCCAATTTAAAGGCACCTGCATGAATTCTCCCATTATTGTTGACCTGCATCAGTTCCTTCCATTTAAATGTTCCCCAACACCATTCTTCCACGTACGAGTGCCCTGCTGAATTGTTTTCATTTAGTGATGCACTGAACTGAATCTCCAATTCACCGAACCTTGCAACACTTGTTTTGATTGATTCCCTGGCCCTGATTCCCCAATCAGGAATAGGTTCTTGTTGTACTTTTGAAACTGGTATCATATTTTCAAATTTGGATGTTGGGGTAGAGAACTTTGGGTAGAGAACTGGCTCGAAGGTAGAAGACAGAGGGTGGTGGGGGAGGGTTGCTTTTCAGACTGGAGGCCTGTGACCAGCGGTGTGCCACAAGGATCAGTGCTGGGTCCACTGTTGTTTTGTCATTTATATAAATGATTTAGATGTGGCCATAGGACGAATGGATAGTAAGTTTGCAAATGACAGTAAAATTGGAGGTGTCGAGGACAGTGAAGATGGTTACCTCAGAGGACAACGAGATCCTGATCAGATGGGCCAATGGGCGAAGGAGTGGCAGATGGAGATTAATTTAGATAAATGTGAGGTGCTGCATTTTGGAAAGGCAAAAGAGAGCAGGACAAGGACAAGGTACTAGGGATGTTGCTAAACAAATAGACCTGGAGTGCAGCTTCATAGATCTTGAATGTGGACTAACATTTCGATAGGAAAGTGAAGGAAGTGTTTGACATTTTTGTTTTTATTGCTCAATTAATTGTGTAAAGGGGTTGGGAGGTCATGTTGCAGTATTGGCTCAGCCACGTTTGGTATATAGTGCAATTCTGGACTCCCTCCTGTAAGAATGGTGTTGTGAATCTTTAAAGGGTTCAGAAAAGATTTACATGGATGTTGCCAGGGTTGGAGGGTTTGTGCTGGAGGGTAAGACTGTATAGTTGAGGCTATTATCCCTGTGGTGTCAGTGGCTGAGGGCTAACCTTATAGAGGTTCACAAAATCATGAAGGACCCTCAATGGGGTCAAGGTGATTTCCCTGTGGTGGGGGAGTCCAGAAGCAGATGGCACATGTTAACGTTAAGAGGGGAAACATAAAAGGGACCAAAGGGGAACATCTTTCAAGCAGAGGACACTGTGTGCATGAGCTGCCAGAGGGAGTACTGGAGGCTGGTACAATTACAACATTTAAAAGGTATCTGGGTGGGTGTAGGAATTAAAAAGGGTTCAGAGGAACTTGGGCCAAATTCTGACAAATGGGATGAGATTTACATCGGATATCAGTTCAGCATGGATGTATTGGACTGAATGATTCGTTTCTGAGCTTATATTGCTCTGAGTGGGTTGAGCTCCGGATTGTAGATTTATGAAGCAGAAAATAAAGTATGGCACAGAGTGAGATCGAGAAATCCTGCTGATCTCATCAGCTTTATCCTGTTTTCCTGATCCTCCTCCTTCAATCAATGCATTTTTCAGATCCTCATTCAGAATTCCTGGAGCTCTGTAACTGGCCTGGAACAATGTGTTGAAAGTCCTATTGCAGTCCACACGAGGTACCTTTCCCACTGCCCTGCTCCCACGGCCTGCAATGCTGCAGACTGAGCAGCCAACCCGAAACACAATGATGAGCTCCTTCCGGCCCACGGCCCTGCTTCTCACTGAATGAAGACAATCACCAGAAGCAGAATCCAGCTCTTGTTTGAGCCTTGAATACCTGACTCTGCCTCACTGAGTGAAGATTCGACTCAGAAACAGAAATGAAATCAACTTCCTATCTGCATTGTGTCACTCTTTAAGATCTCTGTGTGTCTGAGTTCAGGTCATTTGATTGGAGACTGCGGATAGTGGGTCCCCAGTGAAATGGAAAGAATGGTGGAGGAGCTCACTGAGGGACATCTCTCAAAGTGAGAATCAGAAAGATGCTATTCCACATTGGAAGGGTTTAAGGGGAATTGATGGCTCAGAAAAAAATGTTATACGGATGTTTGTAAAACTTAGGAACTCTGCCTGTTTTGTGGCTGGAGTTTATTTTATCCTTGTATAGATTTGACACATTAATCCTCCCTCCCCACCACTACAGAAGCTGTTGGAACTGTTCAGTGTTTCCAGCGGCTTCTGTAATTATTTCAGGTTCCTGACGGGAGCAGTCTCTCACTTTTCGAACAAAACAAACCCATCCTTGTGCTGCAACCAATATTTCAATAAAAAATGGGAAGCAGCAGAGGGGAAAGCTTCCGAGATGCGAAGCAATGCTGCCCGGATCCACACTGCAATTCACCAGGCAAAGCAAGGAGCAACCTGACAGACCCATTTTACCACAGAATAAAAGATGTGGCCATGTTTGGGAAACCTCGGAGAGTCCAATCTTATTCTTTCCATCTCGGCGTTTTTCCCCATTTAAGATTGCTTTCAAAGTACAACAGTGTGAAGGCATGGGTTCGAGCCCGGGTTAACCGCTGGGAAGGAGACATGTCCAACCCTTTCCCAGTAATTGTCAAGCTATTTCCGAGGCCGTGATGATGACCAATTGGATTGGGACTGAAATACAAACAGAAACTGCTGGGGGAGCTCAGCAGGTCTGACAGCATCAGCATCCCTTCAGTTCTGAAGAACAATCCCTGGACTCTAGAGGTTCACTCGGATTTCTCCCACAAATGAGGTCCCTCCTACTAAATCTCCCCAGCATTTTCTGTGCTGTCTCTCAGATCTGCAGCATCTGCAGTTTTTTGTTGGAAGCAAAGCAAATTTTGAGCCACCGAAGGTGATATTGAGTCAGATGATAGTCTCCCTCATCCATAGAGACAAATAGAGTCATAGGGATTAACAGCACTTGAACAGACCCATTGGTCCAACTCATCCATGCTAACCAGATATCCTGCATGAGCCTAATTCCATTTGCCAGCACTTGGCTCATATCCCTCCAAACCCTTCCTATTCATATACCCATTCAGATGTCTTTGAAATTTACAATTGTTCTACCCTCCTGCACTTCCTCTAGCAGCTCATTCCATACACATACCACCCTCTGCATGAAAAGGTTGCTCTTTGGTCTCTTTTGTATCTTTCCCCTCTCACCCTAAACCTATGCCCTCTCGTTCTGGGCTCCTCCACCCCAAGGAAAAGATTTTATCTACTTACCCTATCCATGCCCCTTGTGATTTTATAAACTTTTATAAAGTCACCGCACAGCCTCCGACACTCCAGTGAAAACTGCTCCAGCCTGTTCAGCCTCTCCTCATAGCTCAAATCTGCCAATCCCGCAATATGCTTTTAAAACTTTTCTGAACCCAAGTTTCATAAAATCCTTCCAACAGGATGGAGACTAGAACTGTACACAATATTGCAAAAGTGGCCTAACCAACATCCTGTCCAAACCTCCCCACTCCTATCCTCAGACCAACAAAGGAAGGCATACCAAAAACCTTCTTCACTATCTTAGCTATCTGTGAGTCCACTTTAAAGCTATGAACCTGCACTCCAAGGTCTCTTTGTTCAGCAACACTCCCTGGGTCCTTACTATTAAGTGTATAAGTCCTGCTCTGAATTGGTTTCCCAAAATGCAGCACCTCACATTTATCTAAATTAAACTCCATCTGCCACTCATCAGCCTATTAGCCCATCTGATCAAGTTCCTGTTGTACTCTGAGGTGTCATCTGCAAACTTGAGAACTACACCTCCTTGTTCACAATCAAATCATTTATATAAACGACAAAAAGTAGAGGACTCAGCACCGCTCCTGTGACACTCCACTGGTCACAGGCCTCCAGTCCAAAAAACAACTCTTCATCACCACCCTCTGTCTTCAATCTTTAAGCCAGTCTAGTATCAAACTGGTTAATTCTCTCTGTAATTCATGAGATCTAACCTTGATAACCAGTCTCCCATGAGAAACATTGTCGAATGCCTAATCGAAGTCCATATAGATCACGTCCACTGCTCCACCCTCATTAATCCACTTTGTTACTTCTTCAAAAAACTCAATCAAGTTCATGAGCCATGATTTCCCCCGCACAAAGCCATGTTGACTATCCCTAATCAGTCCTTCCTTTCCAAATACACGTACATCCTGTCCCTCAGGATTCCAGCCAACAACTTGCCCACCACTGAGGTCAGGCTCACCGATCTATAGTTCCCTGGCTTGTTCTTACCACCCTTCCTAAATGATTTGGATGTGAGTATAATAGGTACAGTTAGTAAGTTTGCAGATGGCACCAAAATTGGAGTTGTAGTGGACAGCAAAGAAAGTTACCTCAGATCACAACAGGATCTTCTCAGTGGGCTTAGAAGCGGCAGATGGAGTTTAATTTACATAAATGTGAGCTGCAGTATTTTGGGAAAGCAAATCTTAGCAGGACTTATACACTTAATGGTAAGGTCCTAGGGAGTGTTGCTTAACAAAGAGACCTTGGAGTGCAGGTTCATAGCTCCTTGAAAGTGGAGTCACAGGTAGATAGGATAGTGAAGAAGACGCTTGGTATACTTTCCTTTATTGGTCAGAGTATTAAGTAAAGGGTTGGGAGGTCATGTTGCAGCTGTACAGAATATTGGTCAGGGCACTGTTGGAATATTGCATGCAATTCTGGTCTCTTTCCTATCGGAAAGATGTTGTGCAACTTGATAGGGTTCAGGAAAGATTGACAAGGATGTTGCTAGGATTGGACTATTTGAGCGATAGAGAGAGAGGTTGAATAGGCTGGAGCTGTTTTCACTGCAGCCCCTGAGGCTGAGGGGTGACCTCATGATGATTTATAAAATCATGAGGGACATGGATAGGATAAATAGACAAAGGCTGTTCCCTGGAAGGGAACTAGAGGGCATAGTTTTAGGGTGAGATGGAATGAGCTGCCAGAGGAAGCGGTGGAGGCTAGTACAATTGCAACATTTAAAAGTCATCTGGATGGGTATATGAATAGGGAGGGTTTGGAGGGGTAATGACCAGGTGATGGCAGGTGGGACTAGATGGGGTTGGGATAACTGGTCGGCATGGATGGGTTGGACCAAAGGGTCTGTTTTCGTGCTGTACATCTCTATGACTCTACGACAAGGGCAGCAGCCACTTGGGAACATCACCAACTGCAAGTAGCCCTCCAAACCACTCATCACCCTCACTTGTAAATATACCGGTATTCCTTCACAGTTGTTGGGTCAAAATCCTGGAAATCCCTCCCTATCGATATTGTGGGTGAACTCACTGCAAGTGGACTGCAGTGATTCAAGAAGACAGCTCAGCATCACCTTCTCAAGGGCAAATAGGGATGGGCTATCATGGCTGGCCCAGACAGACACGGCCAAGTCTCACAAATGAATAAAAAAAACTCAGAGAATCTGACATCTTAGTGTGGGACGAATGTTCAATATTTTCAAACTGTAATGATATTGTCAGTCTCTCTTGCTTTTCCACATTTAGAAAGTCACCGTCAATGCTGTGCTAACACAAACTGGCTGCCGGGAACACATCTAACATGTCTGACTGACTCATTTGGCTCTGGAATTCTGTCAGCAAGGGAGAGGGGGATGTGTGAAAAGCCATTTCCATGTCTGAAAACTGTGTGGTTAGGCCCATCCCTAAATCAAGTGTTCCTCAAATCCCACTCTGACCTGCTGGGAGTTCAAATTGTGTGTTGTCTCCAAATCAAAGAAAATAATGCATCTGCAAATAAACAAAGCTGTTGTGTGTTTGTTGGTGTAATTGTAGTTCCACATGTAAGACAGTGCGAGATAGACAGCACTGTAACCAGCGTGGTAGTGTCATTATAAAAGAAGTCGAGATTGAGGTGCTGGAAAAACACAGCAGCTCAGGCAGTATCCGAGGAGCAGGAAAATCAACGTCATCAGGAATCCCTCGATTTCAACCTCCAGCATCTGCAGTTCTCACTTCCGCCCCATTATAAAAGGATATTAATATCTTCAGTGAATGGGGAAAACAGAGGGGGACGGTGTTCAAAGTAGGCAAGTGGGGAGTCACCTAAAGGAGGGAAGTTTATGACTTCAAGACATAATGGTCGGCATGGACGGGTTGGACCGAAGGGTCTGTTTCCATGCTGTCCATCTCTATGACTCTATGACTATAAAAGGAAACTGATCACAGATCAATTAGAATGTCTCAGTGCAGACTAACAATAATCTGATACCTTTTCCTCACTGTCCCACACGGATTCCTGGTAAAATGGGGAACACATCATTTGCTGGTGGAACGAGCAGGTTAACTTCCTGTGATTTCACCTCTCTCCAATTCCTTTTCCAAGTTATCTCTGCCGAATCAATGTTTAAATCTAACAATGTCCTGATCTGATGCCATTTGGAAATCCGAATCTCCTTCTGTCCCTTCCTGCCTGGTGCTCACTGTGTGAGGGTCTACCTGTTTCTCTCCCATCTTTCAGAACACATGGAAACCTCCACATACAGCAGTTGAATGCTGTGTGACTCAGCTCATTGTTGAGTTGGTCCATGGTGGGTACTTTCTCCCTTGTTTTCTCCCCTCTCATATCCGGTTGTTCTGTATATAAATAACCCACTCCCCTCAATTCTATTCCAGTCTATAACACACTCTCGCGTTTCCAGTGTTCTGTGTAGAAACCAGCCCGACCACTTTGACGAATTCCAGTCTGTAACTCACTCTCGGGTTTCTGTTGTTCTAAATACAAACCATCCTGAATTCCTCAATAGGATTCCAATATGTAACTCACTCCCATGTGTCTGTGGCTATTTAAGTAGACCATCTCAAACCCCTTGAATAGATTCCAGCCTGTAAATAACTCCCAGCTGCCAGTTATTCTACATATAACCCTCGTCAAAGCCCACAAGTAGATTCCAGTTTGTAACTCACAGTTGGATATCTGTTCTTCTTATAAATAAACCCCCGATTCATCAATTCGATTCCAATCTGTAACTCACACTTGTTTATCTGTTATTCGATAAACCTTCGATTAGATTGCAGTCTGTAACACACTCCTGGGGATCTGTTATTCTACATATAAACACCCCGCACCCCTTGATAAAATTCCAATCTTGAACTGATTTCAATTTATCTACGATTCTTTACATAAACCACGTCAAACCCTCAGTCAGATTTTGATTTGCAATTCATGGCTCGGTATGTTTTATTCTGTAGAAAGACTACCATGAACCCCATCGATTAGATTCCAAGGTGTAACTCACTTCGATAAATCTGTACTTCCTTTTCTGAAACACCCCAAATGGTGCAAATGGGGGTAAGCACAGTGCAGGAAAACGGGTCAGCATGGACCAGTTGGATCGAAGGCCCTGTTTCTGTGCTGTATGACTATAATTTCTATCATCTCGATAACTCACTCCTGAATAACTGTTACTCTCTATAAAAACCACATTGAACTATTCAGTTCGAATCCAGTCTGTAACACAGTCCTGGGTACCTGACACTCTGGGTATAAACCATCCCGATACACTTGATTAGATTCCTGCCTGCAACTCACTCCCAGACATCAGTTCCTGGGTGGATGAATCAACCCCAACACCGATTAGATTCAGGTCTGTAACTCACTCCCCGGTATCTGTCATCATGTATAACAACGTCTACTCCCGAACCGCACATCACCACCCCCACCCAACCCAAACACCGATTAGATTATTATCTGTCACTCTCTTCTGAACTCTGTTATTCCATATATAAATCGCCCAGAACTCAATTAGATCCCTGTCTGTACTCAATCCCCTGTACCTGTTACTCTCTGTGTAAATCCCCACAGAACCCTCAATCAGGTTCCATGCTGTAACTCACTCCTGGTATCTGTTATTTGATAAATAAACCTCCTGAACCCATACTGAGTGGAAGAGTGAGTGAGAACGAGTGAGAGAACGTAAGTGTGCATGTGTGTGGGTGTGTGAAAACGTGTGTGTATGAGAGCGTGTGAGTGTAGAGCATGTATGTGTGATTGTTTATGTGTTACTGTTTGTTAACGTATGTGTTAGTGCGTGTGTATGCGTCAGCTCATGTGTGAGATTGTGTCTGTATGTGAGAGAGAGTTAGGAGTTCCATCATAAAATCATTGACACTCAAACCTTTCACTCAGATGGACACACACACACACGCACACACACACGCCCGGTCTTTCCCGCTCACACAGACATGCTCACTTGCAGTCAGGTCAGAAACACAGAGAGAGAGAGAGAGAGAGAAATAGGCACATTTGATGGAAATATAGAAATAGAAGATGGACATAGAGAATTATATCTGGGAGTCACACGAGCAGCAAGAATATTCTGAGACAGAGTCTCAGCTAATAAACCCACGATCTGCCCAGTCCTCTGTGTCGGGCTGGGGGCGGGGCTCAGAGAATCTTACATCTTCGTATGGGACCAATATTCAATATTCACAAACTGTACTGATGTTGTTCGTCTCTCTTGCTTTTCTCACTTTGTAAAGTCCATGCTAGTGCTGTGTTTACATGAATTGTCTGCCGGGAACATACTGGTGTAGATTGTGTATGAGAGAGAGTGATAGTGAGATTGAGGATTGGAGAGAGTGAGATTGTCTATGAGAGAGTTGGCAAGATTGAGTATGAGGAAGAGTGACATTGAGTTTGACAGAGAGACAGTGAGACTATGCATGTGGGACAGAAATAGTTTGTATATGAGAGGGAAACATGGTGAGACTGTGTATGAGAGAGGGTGAGAAACTGGGATTATGTATGAGACAGATGATGAGATTCAACATGAGAGACAAAAATAGTGAGATTGTGCATGAGAGAGAGTATTGGGTTCTCAGTTATTCCACATGTAAAACACCCAAATCCCCTTGATTACATTCCAGTCTGTACACCATTCATGAGTATCTGTTATTCTATAAATGAACACCTCAAACCCCATGATAAAATTACAATGTGTAACTAACTTTCATTTATCTGTTATTCTAAATATGAATCACCCCGATCATCTCTATAAGATTCCAGTCAGTAACTCACTCCTGGGTATTTGTTATTCTATGTACAAACCTTCTCGAATCCTTCAATCACATTCCAGCCTGTGACTCACTCTCAAGTATCTGTGATTCGATATATAAAAAGCGCAAACTCCTCAATTAGATTCGCTCCCCAGTATTGGTTAGTCAATATGTGACCCACACTGTATCATTCGATTATAGTCCGATCTGCAACTCACTCACTGGTACCTGCTACTCTGAATGGAAAGTAGCCCAAATCCCTCAGTTAGATTTCAGACTGAAACTCACTCCCTGTTGTGTAAGATTAGATTAGATTACTTACAGTGTGGAAACAGGCCCTTCGGCCTAACAAATCCACACCGCCCCGCCTAAACGCAACCCACCCATACCCCTACATTTACCCCTTACCTAACACTACGGGGAATTTAGCATGGCCAATTCACCTGACCTGCACATCTTTGGACTGTGGGAGGAAACCGGAGCACCCGGAGGAAACCCACGCCGACACGGGGAAAACGTGCAAACTCCACCCAGTCAGTCGCCTGAGGCAGGAACGAATGAAAACAACAATCCCTTTGCCTTCCTGATCACTCACTGCCCCCTGCAGACTGAGTCTGCAGACACAGCAAGGCTTCCTCACTTCCCTAGTCCCATGTCCTGGGAATAATTGGCAAACCATCCGAATATTTGATGACACCATCACGTTAGCTTTCTGTGATTTCTGTACAAGGAACCAGAAAATAATGTGTAATACTGGAGTACAAGAGGACCTGACCCACGAATGCAGGACCCGGGTCACTCTCTCCCTCTCTCTGTCTCTCTGTCTCCCTCACACAAACACACACACACATACAGAGTGACTGAGGGCCAAGGAATGACAGATTAAGTGAGCCTTTTCAAATATGAAAGCTCCGTTAAACAAACCCGGGAGTGGTTGATCGGGACAGTGTGGAGAGAGAGAGAGCTTGACTCTGTGTCTAACCCTATGCTGGCCCTGCCCTTGGAGGGGTTGATGGGGATACAGTAAAGGCGGCTTCATTGTGTATCTAACCCCATCCTGTCCCTGCCATGAGAGTGATTGATGGGGACAGTTTGTAACATAGGAACAGGAGGAGGCCATTCAGCCCCTCGACCCTGTTCCATCAGTCAATGTCATCATGACGAATCTGTGGCCTAACTCCACATTCCTTCCTTTAGCCCGTATCCTTCAATGTCTTCACTGAACAAAAATGTATCTCTCACTGATTTAACCTGAACAACTGATGCAGCTTTGCCCATTTACCCAGTCTATCAATATCCCTTTGTAATGTTAAGGTACCATCTGCACTGTCTACGATGCTGCCTAACTTTGTACCTAACCCCGTGCTGTCCCTATCCTGTGCGTGTTTGTGAGGTACAGTGCAGATGGATCTTTATTCTGTATCTAGCCCCATGTTATACCTGTCCTGGGAGTATTTGACGTGGACAGTATGGAGGGAGATTTACTCTGTATATAGCCCCATGTTGTCCCTGTCCTGGGAGTGTCCGATGTGGACAATATGGACAGATCCTGACTCTGTATCGAACCCCACTCTCCCCAGACTCTGGGAGATTCAGATGGAGAAATTGCCGCTGGACACATAGTCTGTGTCTAACCCAGTGATGGAGCTGCCCTGAGTGTGTTTGATGTGAATAGGATGAGGAAGTGGGAGATTTGATCAGTACCTAACGCCACGGTGAACATGGGAGTTTTACTTTGCATCTAACTGTATTCACTACCTGCCCTGGAGATTTAAATGGGTACAGTTTAACTAAAGCTTTACTTTGTCTGGAACGCCGTACTTCCTCTGCCCTGGGAGTGTTTGCTGGGAACACTGTCTAACCTCTGTGATATGGATCCTATGAAGATTGATGGGAGATAGTGTAAATGGAATTGTCAGGGTCCAATTCCTTCACGTGGATGAGAGAAGGTCTCCAATTGGAATGATAAGAAAAATTGATGCCCGTGGGACTGAAGGGTCAGTAACAGAATGAAGACACCATTTGCTGAGAGACAGCAGACAGGTTCAGGCTGGAGGCAGTGCAGGTACACACAAAGGGATCTGAGACACATTTTTATGCACAGAAGGTTTTGGGTGTGCGGAATTGCCAGGGTTGGAGAATTTGAGCTATGGGGAGAGGCTGAACAGGCTGAGACTGTTTTCCCTGGAGTGTCGGAGACTAAAGGGTGACCTTATAGAGGTTTACAAAATTATGAGGGGCATGGATAGGGTAAATAGGCAAAGTGTTTTTCCTAGGGTCGTGGTGTCCAGAGCTAAAGGGCGTAGGTTAAGGGTGAGAGGGGAAAGCTATAAAAGAGACCGAAGAGGCAACCTTTTCTCACAGAGGGTGGTACGTGTGTGGAAAGAGCTGCCAGAGGAAGTGGTGGACGCTGGTACAATTGCAACATTTAAGAGGCATTTGGACGGGCAAAAGAATAAGAAGGGTTTGGAGGGATATGGGCCAGGTACTGGCAGGTGGGGCTAGATTGGGTTGGGATTTCTGGTCGGCAGGGACGGGTTGGACCGAAGGGTCTGTTTCCATGCTGTACATCTCTATAACTCTATTTCAAAGGCATCTGGATGGGACGTAGAAAGGGAGGGTTTGGAGGGGTAAGGAACAAATGTTGCCAAATATACCTCGAGTCATTTCGGTTGTCTGGTCAGCAGGAACGAGCTGGAATGGAGGGTCTGTTTCTGTGCTCGTCACCTCCGAAATCCTGATGAAGGACTTTTGCCCAAAACGTCGATTTTCCTGCTCCTCGGATGCTGCCTGGCCTGCTGTGCTTTTCCAACACCACTCTGATCTAAGCTCTGAAATGCACACTTTCAGATTTCCATCAACCTCATACCATGCACTTCTCATACAGGTGACTTCTACTGCCAGTCAAGATCCTGAACCAGTCCAGCGAGAAACCTCTGTTGGTTTGAATCCCGGGATGGAGAATCAGACGAGATGAACAGCGCCTTTTATTGGTGGAACCCCTTCACTGCAACCTCACGCCTCAAAACGGGTCTCTGCCCGCGTCACCCTGTTCTGTACATTCCTGCATTATACCGACTGACCAACATCAGACTACCACAGCTCCACTTTCTTTACTTTGAAACCCAAGGCGATAATATGAAGCGTTTGCAAAATTGAAGAGAGAAACTTTGTTGCCGAAGGTGGTTATGAAGGGATGGACAGGCACAAGGGTGTGTACAATTCAGGTCGCTTTGGATACTGTCAGCATTACCGGGGGCCCGTGCTGAGGAGTCAAAGTTGGTATTATCCAGACATGGATACAGTTCCCATTCACGGAATGAAGGTTTAATTCTCTTCATGTGAATTGTCTGAATGAAAACGCATTCCCCGTTCCACACAGAAGACAGACCGGGATCCCTCCAGAATCAGCCCAGTGATTGCTTGAACCATGTAGAAGGACAATGACAGCGGACAGATACGAGAGTGACCCCTTCAAATCTCCCTCTAATCATCTTACCTTCGTGAGTTGGAAATATGTTGGTGTTCCTTCAGTGTCTCTTGGTGTAAATCCAGGAAATCCCGCACTTGCAGCATAATGGCTGTACCTCCGTGTGAAGGAGTTCAATGGTTCACAAAAGCAACTTACCTCCTCGATCTCTGGGGGATTTAGGAATGGACAGCGAGTCCTATTCCATTGAGTGATATCTTTATCCCAGGAATGTGTTTCTAACAGTGGTAGGTTCCAATCGGACACCTGCAGGAGATCGGTAGTAAGTTGAGAAGTGGAGCAGGGAAGTGAAATTGACGTGAATGACAATGATAACTGGGAGGCATGAGGCAGGAAGTGAGTCTGGATCTGGTGGTGCAAGGCTCAGTGTCGCTGCTAATGGGTCAGCCTTTACTGCAAACTGTTTACATTGGCTCACACACCATTCCTGGTCAATTCATGGCAATGACACTGTTCCTCTTCGTGTGAGATTCCTTCTGTGTGCATTAAAGCCGTCAATACGCCCCAAGAGGATGAAAAATGTCCCCTTTGTTCTGTCAGTTTAAATAGATACAAATATCTGTTTGAAGCCAATGCAAGAGAAGATTGCCCTTTTATGTGCCTTTGCATTGAAATATGTCTAATCGTGAAATGTCTGGTTTTGCAAAAGTAGAATTTGATTGCAAATCACACTGAGTAAAATTGATACAGAAATGTTTTTCCGAGTTACTGTGGTCATGTGGTTAAGGAACTGCACATATGGCCGTCGCTTAGTTATTTAAAACCCCTCCTTGGTAAGTAGCTGACCATAGGGTCCAATCGCAGCTGCGCCCACTTGTTGTATTGAAGGCTCGTAGGTTCACCTTTTATTAAGGGTCGTGTTACTGATGAAGGGATTCAGCATCCTGTTTGAGATCGAGCCTGTTATGGTTTGGCAAACCCACTCCTTTTTCCTGGTTTAGTTCCAGCAGGGCATGTTGTTCTTCCTAACCAATACACCAACCTGGAGTTTCTTGCCGCTGTTCCAAAAGCACTCCTTCTTCTCCTCCACTTTTATTCTCCCTCCTTCATTCCGAGTTTGGTGGGAATAACGAGGTGAGGCAGGAGACACTGCAGAAAGGCCGTGGGATGTTGAGGTCATGGCACAGAAAGCAGGAGTGGATCATCCTCATTCTCTGCTGTCGTCATTCATTCATTTTACACCATCATTAATGCTTCCATAGTGTAGTTTTATTTTTCTTTTGGACAAGGAATGCAACTTTAACTTCGAAAGGGTTACAATATTTTGAAGAAGAAATGGCTCCTTGTATCACATCCAAGTGGCAGATGTATTATCCGTAGCATGTGAGCCAAGTTTTACAGACTCCTGCCAGGTTCCAGAAAACCTCTCAGCAGCTCCATTCTCAAACTATCCCTGAACGTCAGGCTTTTTATAGAGTAGGAATGGGAAATGAAGGATATTGGCAAATAAAGGGTCAAAGAATATGAAAAAGGGTGAGGTAGATACACAGAGATAAAGACAGAAAATTAGAGACCCATCTTGAGGTAGACCCTGAAAGAATCAGATCTCGGGTCGACATGGCTGCTAAATGACAAAAAAAAGGATTTTGATCACTATCCTCATTCGACCATTATCCCGGCATTGTGGTCTAGAAAAGAAGAACTAATGTGGTTCTGTTTTTGTGAATCATTGTCTCGGTTTCTCCCCACAGATGTTGTCAGGACTATTCAGTTTGCACGTCAATTCTTGTTTTTGGTTCAGATTACAAACATCTACATCTCTTGGGTTTGTGTTAAAATTTAAAACGGTTGTCACAAAACCGATGTTCTGCCAGCTTTGGAAAAGTGGTCAGAAATATTCTTACCACGATGTGTGTGCAGAACAAAGCACGCATTCCTTGACCGGGAATAGAACCCGTGTCACGGCGGCGAGAGCGCCAAATGCTGGTTACTAGACTACAAGGGAAGGCAGAAGGCGGCCTTGCATTCATTCGGAATTAAAACACTTGCCTTTTCATTTCTGATCAGTCTTGCTGCAGATTAGGTCCTCCTTGCCTTCGAGCTTTCACAGTGGGAAGAGACCGTTCGGCCCATCGTACATTGCAGCTCATCAGGCATCCAGGTATTCCAGTCCCAGTTTCTAGTTTTGGCTCAAAATGTTATGTATACTGATGTTTCCAGAGCAAATATCAATGCGATTCTCACTGTGAATTTAAACGACACGACAATGGGACTGAGGTCTGACATGGTCACACTGTGTTGGAACCACCTTGAGGGACTGAACCTCATTTTCACCCACAGAGGGAGACACACAGAAACATATCCCGAGAGGAACAGATGTCTCAGGATCATACCAGCTCCTTGTGCTTCACTTCCGCTCTCTGCTCCACACAACAGCTTCTCTGACAAAGGCAGCTTTAGGTGGAACACTCGCCAGTTTGACAGGCAATGAGAGATGTTGAGACTGAGCTGGAATTTAAAATGGACAATAGACCTAAATGCAAGTTTTACATTCGAAACCACACTGATCCAAACCATTCAGATCCTCAGAACCTGACAAAACAGGACCAGCCGTACACCAGTCTGACATTGAGCTGCAATGGACCCAAAAGCAACACTCCATTTGAACACACACTGATCCAATCCCTGCAGCTCGAAAGAACCTAAGAAAATAGCAACTGACAATATGCAATTGGCTGAACTAACACGTTACACTCGAGACATGTAGGATGTAAACCTACAATCGTCTGATTCAAAGTCAGATGTTTAATCTATTGCTTCACGAGCCGGATGCACACACACACACGCTGGGCACCTTTCCATATGTGATGTAAACATGGAGATCTGGGAAACAACATTCATAAGGTGATCAACCAGCAAAGATAATCCACTTTGTGGAACAGGGCCTTTCAATGGCAAAGCAAATACATTTGTCCTCAGTTGCCTGCTTCTGTGTCGCCTGTTCTTCTGCTGGACGTCTCCAGCATTTTATTCACAGTCACTACGCTATCTTATGATGCACTCCACTGACATTTACTTTCATACTTGGATTCAGTGTCACTTCCAGTCAAGATCCTGAACAAATTCAGCGAGAAACCTCTGGTCATTTCCAACATGGAATTTGGAATCAGACGATTTGAACGAAGGCTTTATTTGGGCCGCCCCATCACCGCAGATCAACGCCTCAAAACGAGCCGCTGTTAGTATCAAACTGTTCTGTATCTCCCTGCAGTAAATCAGGTTAGCACAGCTCCGCTTTCGTCACATTGAAACCAGGGCGGCAATATGAATTGTTTGGGAACTTAGAGAGAGAAAATTGCTGCTGAAGATGATGATGACGTGAAGATCACACACAGAGTCTGGACAGATCAGGTCACAAGTGTTCCTGTCAGCTTCAGTAGGGTCACTGGTTCGGAGTCTGAGTTTGTAATGCCCAGACCGGGATACAATTCCCAGTCAGGAAATGAAGATTTATTTCTCTTCTTGTGAGTTATCTTATTGAAAACTAACTCCAGCTTCCTCACAGAACACAGATCCAGACCTACCCAGTGATTGTTTGCATCTATCTAGAAGGACAATAGCAACAGACATAAGAGAGAACTGTAACCACAAATCACCCATCTAGGATCTCGCCTTTCTGAGTTGGAAATATCTCGCTGCTCCAACAGTGCTTTTGGGTCTAGATTCTGTAACTCCCTCCAGAACAGTATCAAGGCTATAGGTCAGTGGAGCAGGGCGTTTGAAATAAAATGAAAGGTAAAGCCGACTGGAAGGCTTGAATCAGTAAGTGAGAGAGGAGCTGGTGGAGCAAGGCTCAATGTTAGAACTAAAAGATCAGCCTATACTGCCCACTGTTTGTACTGACTCACACAACACTCCTGATCCATTCACCACAATGACCCTGTTCTCTTGGGGTGATATTCCATCTGTACATATTAACGCAGTTCATGGGCTCCAGCAGGATGAACGCATCCTCTTTATCCTGTCAGTTTAATGAAGATGGAGGGATCAGTTTGAACCCAACGCAAGAAGAGATTGCCTCTTTCTGTGCATTTTCACTGGGGAATGTCCAGCTGCGAACTACTATTTTCTGTATAAGGGGAGACTGATTTAAATTCTCACCGAGCAACTTTCAACCCGAACCCGAAACAAATGTCCGAGTTACTCTGATTGAATAGTTAATGAACTGCAGATATGGATTTGAAGAGCAGTGTCTGCGCTGTCTCCGTGGATTAATTAGTTAAAGTGTCCGGTAATAACCAGACGAGTACGGTGTCAAATCCTGGCGTTGCATGTCCTGTATATTGAAGGTTCGTTACTTAACCATCTCGTAAATGCCATTTTGTTGACCCACCATACCGAAAGATACGGCTCAGCATCCTTCTCGTGTTTGAGCTCAGCCCATTGGGATTTTATGTTGCCACGTCCTGCCACCTCCTGTGGCCCCATCAGTCAATTCTCTATCTTTCTGATTCCACTTTTATTCTCCATCCTTCTTTCCCACTTTGTTGGGAATAACGACGTGAGGCAGGAGACACTGCAGATATCCCAGCAATGTTGTGGTAATGGCACTCACACTGCAAGATGATACCCCTCATTTTCTGCTGTCACCATTCATTCGTTCAATTGAAGCAAAGACTTCACTTAAATCGTATAATTGGGGTGAAATTGTTTTTGTTTGGTGGATGATGAATTCTATTAAGAATTGTAAAAGCTCATCATATTTTGAGTGAAGAAATGTCACCTTACCACAGGCCTGAGTGACATATACTCTACCCGGAGAATGCGAGTATAGTTCTACACACTCTACCCAGGGGCGGGGAAAGCCCGTTAGTAGGTCTACTCTCAAACTATCTCCGAATGTCAGACTTTTCAAAGAGCAGAAATGGAAAATAAGGGATATTGATAGACAGAGATTGGGAGAATGTGAAAGAGAGTGAGGTGGATACACAGAGGAAATGATAGACGGGTAGAGACGCATATTGAGGGAGAGCCTGAAAATAGAAACTCTCCATTTAAAATGGGTGCTCACTGACAGAAAGGGGAATAAAAAAGAACAATTGAAGGCCAGCGTTTCACCAGCTCAAGGCAACGGAATCAGCATTACACCCGGAAAGGTCGGTTGACATTCAGAAAGTTGACATTTCTCGGCTAATATAATATTCTGATAAATATGCTGATTTGCGAAGTAAAACTGACAATCACTCGAGCATTAAAACAATAAAATGCATAACTAGTCCGGTTCTGTCGATCTGACACATTAAACTTGTTTCTCTCCACAGATGCTGCCAAGTCTGCTGAGTTTCTCTGACAATTTCTGTTTCTGATTCAGGTTTCCAGCATTCGCAGTGCTTTGTTTAAAGTTACTCTGCATTAAGTATGGGACAACACTTGCTCAATTGTCAGCTCCATACTTCATTCCCTGCTTCGGGAAGGCTGTCCCCACGATTAATGGTACGAGGAAAACTCCACTTACTGCAACAGTGAGAAAACTGAATCCTCACCAGTAGGCTAACAGGGAAAGCAAAAAGAAAAGGCACTGTGTGTTTTCATCATGAAAAAGCTTTTGTCTTTTCATCTGTGATTATTTTTGCTGCGGATTAGTTTCTCCCTTTCTTCCGATTTTTACAGCATTAAAAAGACCTTTCGGCCCATCTGCAGTGCGGGTCACTGGACATCCATCTATTCTAGTCCCAGTTCCCATAAACCTGCGTTTCTGATGTTACCAGGGCGAATCTAAATGGGATTCTCCCTGTGATCTTAAATGACCCAACAATGGGACTGAAGTTGGACATGGTCACATTATGTTGTAACACCGCCGAGGAACTCAACCTCATATTTACCCACAGATGGAAACAAACAGAGGTCTCAGGATTAGTCCCGTTCCATCTAGAACATAGAACATAGAACAATACAGCACAGAACAGGCCCTTCGGCCCACGATGTTGTGCCGAACTTCTATCCTAGATTAAGCACCCATCCATGTACCTATCCAAATGCCGCTTAAAGGTCGCCAATGAATCTGACTCTACCACTCCCTCGGGCAGCGCATTCCATGCCCCCACCACTCTCTGGGTAAAGAACCCACCCCTGACATCTCCCCTATACCTTCCACCCTTCACCTTAAATTTATGTCCCCTTGTAACACTCTGTTGTACCCGGGGAAAAAGTTTCTGACTGTCTACTCTATCTATTCCTCTGATCATCTTATAAACCTCTATCAAGTCACCCCTCATCCTTCGCCGTTCCAACGAGAAAAGGCCGAGAACTCTCAACCTATCCTCGTACGACCTACTCTCCATTCCAGGCAACATCCTGGTAAATCTTCTCTGCACCCTCTCCAAAGCTTCCACATCTTTCCTAAAGTGAGGCGACCAGAACTACACACAGTACTCCAAATGTGGCCTAACCGAAGTCCTGTACAGCTGCAACATCACCTCACGACTCTTGAATTCAATCCCTCTGCTAATGAACGATAATACTCCATAGGCCTTCTTACAAACTCTATCCACCTGAGTGGCAACCTTCAAAGATCTATGTACATAGACCCCAAGATCCCTCTGTTCCTCCACCTGACTAAGAACCCTACCATTAACCCTGTATTCCGCATTCTTATTTGTTCTTCCAAAATGGACAACCTCACACTTGGCAGGGTTGAACTCCATCTGCCACTCCTCAGCCCAGCTCTGCATCATATCTAAGTCCCTCTGCAGCCGACAACAGCCCTCCTCACTGTCCACAACTCCACCTATCTTCGTATCATCTGCAAATTTACTGACCCACCCTTCGACTCCCTCATCTAAGTCATCTGCTTCACATCCGCCAGTTTCTCCGACCAGCTCATCGCAGATGGTCAAAGAGGACTGCAGCACAGAAAATGCCCTTCGGGCCATCAAGTCTGCACCAGTCGAAGACTAACCCCTGACTGTTTTCGTCTCGTTTTCCAACGGTTGGCTCGTAGCTCCAACAAAGTTGGGATGGAATTGTTCAATTCATAGTGTATCAACTTCCTCTGGGGATTTCTGCGTGTTTCACTCTGAAAGGCAGAGGGTTGTGGATTGCCCCCATTCCCAACCTGTCTGAAATGTCTGTTTTCCCGTCTCCTGTGTCTTGTATGTGAAAGATGAAGACAGGGTGTAATCTCCCTTTTTATTTGTTGACATTACTGAATCGTAACCGGTAGGATTCCAGGCTGTGAGGGTAAAGCCAAATGAATTTCAAGTCCATTGCCTTAAACACGCATCGACGATTCCAGAACCACACTGTCCTCTTCATTTTCCAGGTGTCTCTCATTGTGGAGCTGAGGAAGAGTGAATCATTATCGGGTTTGTTTGAATCCAATGACTTCACAGTTTGTAAAAGCATTAAATTTTGGTGCATGGTGGGTCTGGTTGTATCACCCTGATAGATGGAACGGACATTCATTTAAAACCAAGAGCAGGAATAGCAAGAGAAACTCAGCAGATCTTACAGCATCTATGCAGAGAAAATCAGAGACAACATTTCAAAACTTCATCAGAACTCGGTAATCTCCCACAGGTCCTGCCAAACCCGTTAGATTCGACAGCAGCTTCTGTTTTTGTTTCAGATTCCAAGAATCCACAGTTCTTTACATGAACCATTAAAGCAATGCAGAAACGTCCTTGTGGATCCTCACACGAAAGGGTTCCGTTTGGAGAACATTTTCCTGACCCCACTCGACACACGAAACTGTGCAGGATCTAAAACAGATGCAGCAAGAACAACCATCGCTGTTGCCCTGGGGGCTCTTGAACCAGGAACCTTTCAGTTAACAGTCGAATGCGCTGAAACTTCTAACCTCACACCTTGCACGATCCTCTAAAGCAGGCTGTGACTGACTTCTCACTTCAGTCTGACCTTCCCAGAACGCCAACTGTCCTCTATCAGTTTTACTTTGCCAGAATATAGACTGAGACATTCATTATGGCGACATGGGAACAGTCTGGTCCCACCCACTACAGACACACCCATGTCACTGGGAACCAGCTCTCCTCCAACCGGGACCATCTCCCTTGAGCCTCCCAGTGTCTTGTGTGGTCCCGAGTTATTTCATTGATCGAGAGTCCAGATGAGATTTGTATTCCTCATGTACAGGAACGAGAATTCTTTCAATGTCTCCGATCAGTTCATGTGGCGTCCTCTTAAAGAAGGGGAAGGTGTCTTGACTGTTTCTGCTAATCCCGACCGTTCGCCCTTCTTCATTCTCCTCTGATTCCATTTCCCAAAGAGTTCCCGAAGATTCACAAAGCTGGAAACTGTGTTATACGGGAGGCGCCTTTAACATTTGTGCACTTGCCAACTGACAATATTTTCCCAAAATCTCTTCACAATCCTCTGTCTTATACCGTGTCCTGGGATGAGAACTCCCGTTTTGTGGAGAGATTCCCGAGGCTGGTGAGTTTATCTCTGGAGTAAAGATGGTTAACTGTCAATTTCCTGCGGCTGTTTATAATGATGGGAGTGGGAACCGTGGGCATGGGCACTTTGACGAGCAGGAGCAAGTGTTACCACCGACCAGAGGCAGTGAACAGAGGGACTGGGATTAAAGGAATCTAATGAAAAGCAGCACTTCTGCGCAGTACATTCAGAGAATACTGCAGGAGCTCGATGGGTCGAGCAGTATCTGTGAAAAGAGAAACAGAAATAACGGTTGGAGTGTGGTATATTTCTGATTAAGAACTCGACCAGCCTATGTCTAATCAAATAACTGGCCTGACTTGCTGACATGGGTTTTCTGAAGTTTGAGCGAGAAGGTGCCCTACAGGAAGTTCTTCAAGATGTAGTCCGCAGGATTCGACCCTGCATGGGGAAACGTCAATGGATTATTAATCCATCGCCTAAATTACTCGGCCCCAAACACCCTTGCATACAAATAGCTTAATATTTCTTCTAGAATGGAGAGTTGTAACCTGAAACACCAGTATTTGGCTTTTCCTGTCCGCAGCATGACCCCAGTATTCGCTGTCACCCTCTCTTGGTTCAGAACGGAGGAGGATGCTGGGAGATCAAGTTGAATGACACACACATTGATGAGAGGTAAAGTGGATGGGAAGGATCTATTTTCATGTACAGAGAACTCCATAAAGACAGCAGTGCACCGAGTGTCCTTGTGTTTGACTAGCACTTACACCACCAGCTGAATTACAGCCATTGAAGTGCTCTTGAAGAAGACTCTCCATTGGCAAATCTAATGAGCAAAATCAGGTCTAATTGGTTAATCAGATGTCAAAATATGAAATGTTTTCAAATACTCACAGCTGGCAGTAGAGAGTGTAGATCTACCTTCAGGGGTTCATTCTGCTCTGATTTACACCCAGGATAATGTGTAACCAGAGGGACTCATCACAGCGGAAGGGGTCAAACATTGAAGACTCTGATGGGGAGGATATTCTCTCTTTGAGAGGGTAGCAAATCAGTGACATTCTTTCCAATAGAGGGCCCTCAAGGCGAGGTGTTTTCACGGCTGAGATAGACAGACATTTCGTCAATTCGCAATCAAGGGCCAGGGAGATAAGGCTGAGAAGGGGAGTTGAGGATTAAACAAGTCAGCCTTAATCTCATTGAAAACTCGCTGACTGGAGAGGCGAAAATGCTTCCAACTGATCTCATATCTTTGCTGTCACTTGGAAGATGCTAAACCCCACTGTAAATGAAGGAAAGCACAAAGTTAGGAAGAGATGACTGCAGTCAAACGGAGTCACAATTATTTATTGAAAGGAAAATCAAACTGTCAATTTGCCAGATTTCTTTGCGAATGTGGGCGGTAGAGTTGATCAAGGGAGCTGTTGATTTGAGTGTTCTTGGATATGGAAAAAATAAAGGTGAGTGACATTTGTTTTCTGGCAAAATGCATGGCCTTTCCTGATGCTCACAATGAAAGAGATGGTTTCCAAGAAAAGACAGAGACTAAGTCACCTGTAAAGTCATCGATGGCCAAGATATGACTCGCGTTGTTCTATGGGACATATGAGATTTATTGATTATTGTTCTCCAAACTTCCTTTACAATGGAACCGGGAGTGGGAGCGGGGAAATTAAACCCAACCATGATTATTGCCATCTTTTATCACTCACACACTATTTATTTCTTGTACGTTTTATTTCACATTGTGGTTACTGCGAGTGGGCTTGTAAACTGCATCTGCTGGTGAGTTCTTTCCTCACTGTTCCTAATCTGTATCCAAACACATTCTGCATCCTTATCTCCTGAATGAAGGTAATCTTTAACCATTGTACAAGTGTCACCAAAACCTCTGCATTTCACACGCCTCTGTATCTCATCTCCCAATATTAATTGTTACTTTACTGTGTTGCAATTGTCCATAATATGAGAAACACGAAATAGAGACTGGCGGACCTGAGTTTCCAACGCACGTTAATGCAGCTAAACCGCAGATGACTGCCCACAATACGATCACGGAAACACACACCGAACCATCAGGCAACACAGAATAAGTTCAGCACTAGAGGACATGTCAGGAACAGCACCAGAAACACAACAGAAATATTTCTCGGCGCTGCTATGTTGGATGGATTTCTCAATGAGCAATCGGGAGTGACATGTGTTCCAACGGGAGTTACGTCACACCCGGAAGTAACCAGTGTCACAGACGGTCATGTGATCCAAGTTCTAAGCCCCGGAATCCGAGACACTCAGTGCCCTGTGGATAGCTCCAAGGAACAGCCGTCCGTGGCGTTTCTGGGTTAGTTGGACTTTATGAATGCAGCTCGCTAGTTGTCGGCCTGTTTCTCCGATATAGTGTTTCATGCAGTCGCTGCGTGGAATCTACACAACCACGTTTGGACATGATGGGTATTGGGTGTTGTGTTCTGGTGAGTTTTGTCTGAGCGAGGCTGTCCGTTTATGTGCTGTTGTAACCCAGTGTGTTCAGAGGAGTCTGACTGTCAGTTCCCAGCAATTTATTTTAATAAAGGGGAGTATGCTTTTCAAATTGCCTGATGACAAATCCTTGTTGCGAATTTCGTGTGCCAGCCATCTGGGAATGAAATCGTGGGGATATCCATTCTTGGCAAAGAAATTTTGTGGCAGTCCCGAATTGTCACGGACCAGCTGTCCCGAGTAGCAATCCGTCCAGACGGCAAGGTTTGGTGAGAACAGCACAATAGTAATAGGACAGGGCAAACAGAAGGCAGCCAGAGAATTTCTAGAAGCAGGGCACTCGTCCGCGGTTTCCATCAATAAACAGATTCATCTGGACCCAGTCTGTAACCCCAAAAACCGGAAGCAGCGGGAATGAAACCAAATCAATTCCAACTGCCACAGGACAGCAGCGCTTCACAACAGGTTCTGCAGCCCTGAGGATGTCACCCAGAAATGTGAGAAAAATGCTGCAAACCATCTTCCCAGCTCCGCCAAACATTCCAACAACAACTCCAGGAGGCACACGGCCTCCACATCTTTCTGCTCCAAAACGCTCCGGTTTTCTGCAGCAGAGTATTGTACCCTGAACCCCCGGGAACAAGGTGAGGATGCCAAACCGTACACGGCCAGGAACGGCAGTGAGAGTGAGGGCAACAGCTGCCATTGTCGTATGGACAGCCACAAACACTCCCTTTGAAAAGGACTTTGTCCATATGAAAGTCTGTGCAGCAGAATAACCCGGGGCCCAAACAGACTGCGCTGGGGATTCATATTCCAGACAATTTACGGTGGGCACCGTTTTCCCTGAAAGTGAGTGGGGATTGATATTTCATTGCTGATGTGAAACCAGATCCTACATTGAATCTGCTCGCCGGTTTTTGTTGCTGTGGTGAAACGGTGGGCAATCACGGTGTGAAACTTGTTATAGCTCTCTGGTTTCCTTCATTACTGTCCTGGTCAGGGAGGCTGGGTATTGGTCCTCTCCATCAGATGGAGGTACCAGCGCATTGTTGACCCAATTTAATCAAGAATGGAATTGGTCATTTTCAGTTCTCATGGTTCATTGTTTTTCTGTTTTGTTGAATGTTACTTGAGCACTTTCTGGGACTTGACAATGCATTAAAACTCCAGTATGTTTGGAAGCACCGGTTTGGAATTGTCTCGCTGCCATTTGTGTGAGCAGTACATGACATAGACGAATCGCACTACCTCAAAGTCAGCATGCCAGTGTGTCTGGCAATGGTTCCGCCTTTTCTGTTTTGCTTCTGTTCCACGCTAAGAGCTGTCAGTTTTTGGATTCGCTGGAGTGCTGAGGGGGTAACACAATTTGTGTGGTATTTTTCTTCAGGCCAAACTCCACCCTCCAGGAAAAATAGCCAAACGCTCTAATTGAGTATTAAACAGCACGCGTTTTTTAGCAAATGGTCTATTCAAGCTGGTGTCAGCTTCTGGAGCGTCTCAGAGTTGCCAAGCAGATAACCGAAATTAATCTAACCAATATTTGCCAAAATTTGTCCCTTATCTCTCCGAACCCTTTCAGCTGCCTTTGAAATGTTGTGAGTGCACCAGTCTCTGCCACTAAATATGGCAATTCATTCTGTACACACGGAAATGTCTGTGTTCAAAACAAGTGTCCCTCACATGCCATTTAAATGTTACTGTTCTCACATTAAACCAATGTTATCTCGCTTTGAACTCATGTGCCTTGTGAAAAATTACTCCCTGACTCTTTTTTCTGTCCGTCTGCCTCATGTCTTTATAAAATTCTGTAAGGCCATTCCTCAGCCCTGAAGCTCCAGGGAAAACTGTCGAAGCCAATTCAGCTTCGCGCTATTGTCCAAACAGTGCAAACCTTGCAAATCCTTTCAAATACTTTCGAAATTACACCACGTTCGTTACTGAATGCGCGATCTGTTAGTGCCTGAAGTGAAGCGATGCTGAAACACTAGTAATGACAATTTTGACAGTTTCCCTCAGTATGGTAGCGTGGCCGAGTAGTCTAAGGCGCTGGATTTTAAGTTCCAGTCTCAATCGAGTCGTGGGTTCGAATCCCACCGCTACCAAGGTGGTGGCTGTTCTACTGCCGGCAGTTGAACGTAGTGAGCATATGTGTTTTCGTGGTTGTGTTTGCAGCTGCTCAGGCCTCTGATCCAGGCTGACTCTGAAAACAGTGTCCTACTCAACCATATGCGCGGCCAGTTTCGGTGTCTCAAATCGTCAGCGCGTTTGTCTGAAAGTTTGGTGGTTCGAGCCCGCCCTTAGCACCAAGCCTCAATTATTTCAGTTCAAGCATTGAGACCAACCATGTACCGACACTGCAACCACGAGAATTCACCCGAGTCTGCAGCTGGATGTGGCCCCAATCTCTCCAAGGCCCCGCTGCCAACAGAAAGCGGCTACTGCAGCTTCAATCAGCGGCTTCCTGCTCAGCCCTGAGAAACAGCACATGGAAAATCCTTCCCCAGGAACGGCTCTTCCCGTGTGAAAGGGACAACCATTCCACTTTAAATTGGAAATAGCTTCAGAGGATTGTTCCTGTTCTTGGAACGTTTCATAAACAAAACTCCTGTCTCGCAAATAAGAAGTGGGAAAAGTTGTTGGCCGGAAGAATAGACAAAGTGTTGACTGTGAGGACTCTGTCTCGTCAGCAGATGGGATTCCTTACACTCGAAACAGAAATGATTGGGTTTCCTTCGGTAATTTCCCAACTGATTTACCGTCTGCCAGAGTGACTAGGAATCACTCCGGAGACAAAAAGATGAGGATAAGAATATGAAAATATTTATATTGAGTCTTAAATCCAGAGACAAGTGCTAAATAGATAATAATGTTCTGAAGGAATAATGGCTGAGAAATTGAAAGTGTGAATGATGACATTTGTGATTGGGAGGAATGAACTGGATCCTTGCAAATTGCAATGCCGGGTGAAATATGCTCAGTATGAAATGACACACTCATCAATCGTGAGCCAGGCCCAGCTACTTTAGTCGGTAGAGAATGAGATGCTTAATCTCAGGGCCGTAGGTTCAAGCCTCACGATGGGCCCTTTCCCTCCTTTAAAGAAATCCAGCTCTCTGCTCCCCTTGCAGTATTGCAACCCAGTGCAGGGGTTGGTTTTGACACGTCGATCCGACTGTGTTTGATCACACCTCGCTTTCTGAGTGAAAGCTGTCTCCACTTTCCTGGAAGTGTCAGAGACAAGTTTATCAGTGCAGCCGAATATACGATGAATGGTGTCCCTTTCAAAACGTCAGGTTCCACTCCAAACGTGCACCAAACAAAGTGCTCAGAGACACACAACACGAATGGCTACTTGTTTGGGGGGGGGGGGGGGGGGGAAGGGTCTGACAGTGACCGCTCAATGTCAAATGGTCCTGAACCAAAATGAAGTGATTCAAACCGTTCTGACGGAAACCGAAGGGAACTCTCCTTGAACGTTTCACAATTCACACGGAAAATGATCTTGTGTGCTCATGGGGGTTCACGTAATGAACAGTTTATTGTCAGTAACAGGGGTGGGGGTGGGGCAGGATTGTGAGGTTTCACAGTGGGACAGAAGTGATCTGGGTGAACGGGTAAGTCAAACATCCCCAGAGCACGGGAGAGCTGATTGGTCCAGGATCACTCCCATCTTCTGTTTCGGAACCAACAAATGAAATTGCTGGAAAATCTCAGCAGATCTGCTCACATTTTGGAAAGGAAGAGAGGTAAGACTTGGGGACTAGTGACATTTCTTTTTGCATGTCCATCTCCCTCTGGGTTGGTGCACTCTTCCTTTTTATTGACTATCTTCTGACTTCCAAATTTATATTCAGCTTCTCTTTTATTTTTCTCTCCAACCATTTCCCCAGTTTTTAAATTTGTATCAGATCTGTCCCATCTCTCACTTTGCCCATTTATGATCGGAGAACTTGGAAATGAACAATTAACTCTGTTTCTCATTCCTTAGATACCAGGTGCCCAGAGACCGGAAGGTATAGGATGACGGTTAGAGCTTTCAGCCCATAGTCTGCTCTGCCATTCGATCATGGCTAATACCGTTCTCAATCCCATTCTCCAGTCTTCTCCCTGTAACACTCATTCCCCCTGAATTTAGGACCCAGTGTTTTTTTCCCAGACTGGGTCTACATCCGCCCCAAACCCCTCCCCATCTGCTGGCGGCTGTTACACCGTGTCTCTGGGTGATCGAGCTGAGTTTCAGCCCCGCACGACAAACCCAATCTGTTCTGAACAACACAATCACCGCTGGGGGACAGCTCGATCAGGTCTCTGGCCCCAGTGTGTTTCTGCGGGGGAGCAGTTATCACCTTCACCTCCCATGGGAAGGATCGGTGCTTCAAATATTCGGGCAGTAAGAACGATCGGCTTGTGTGTGAACATAGGTGGAGGGAATTGCTCTCTGACCTGGTCAGTAAACCTTACTCTGTATGTCCCTGCTCATTCCTGCCGTTGTCGTGAAAGGGAATGCAAGTCCAATTAATTGCCGTGTACGATTTTATTCGATACACATTCTTCCTTGTTTGGAAGAAAGGTGGATATTTCCAGCACAGATCATCACTATTTTGAAGAATGCAGTCGGCGGGCCCTGATACTTGCAGCGTGTCAGATTGTGGACATAGATACCACTATTCCGCGTGGGGACACCTCCCACATTGTACAGGGCAGGTACTCATGTGACTCAGCCAAAGTTGTCTATCTTATACGTTACAGGCAAGGATGCCCGGAGGCATGGTACATTGGGGAAACCGAGCAAAGGCTACGACAACAGATGAATGGGCACCGCACAACAATAAACAGACAGGAGGGTTCCCTCCCAGTTGGGGAACATTTCAGTGGTCCTGCACATTCAACCTCAGACCTTCAGGAGACCATCCTCCAAGGTGGACTTCGGGACAGGCAGCTGAGAAAAATGGCCGAGCAGAGGCTGATAGCTAATTTCCGTACCCATAGGGACGGCCTCAACCGGGATCTTGGGTTCATGTCACATTACCTTTGCACTGCACACACACAGATATTCCTACACACACACTCTCACATACTCACGGACACAGGTACACACAGACGCGCACACAAACACCCACACACACCGTTAGAGACACACACACTCCTACACTCACACATGCACCCCCTCACAGATTTAAGACACTCTGCACTCACTACACACACACACACACACACACATTCTCACACTCATAACCCCAACCCCAGATAGACAGACAGACACACACACGCACACTCACAACCCCCACCCCAGACAGACAGACACACACAGGCAGACAAAGACCCACATGCACACATATATTTTGTGGGGTGAATTTATACTTTCAGAGTTACATTGTACTTTGCTCAAAAACTGCATACATTCATGTAGAACTCTCAGCTCAAAAACTGCATGCATTTATGTAAAATGCTGTAATCTCACTTTTTAGATTAGAATCAATCTAAACATCAGGTCATAGACAGAGAACACAGGGGGCTAACTCCTTCAACATATTGTCTAGCTATCACCATTGTTAACAGCTAACCCGAGAATGCAACTTTTAAAAAAGGTTTTGTGATTTACACATGAAAGAAGTGAAACTATCACTGTATTCTAACAGATGAAAGGCTGAACAGACAATCAATTTTTCAATGTATAATTTCAGTTAAATCATATTGAAAATGTTTGCTCTAAATTCTGTGTTACGATCGAGCCCTCTACTATCACCTCCAAAAGCTAGTGTGCTTCCAATTAAACCTGTTGGACTATAACCTGGTGTTGTGTGATATTTAACTTTGTATACCCCAGTCCAACACCGGCATCTCCAAATCGTGACAGTTTTCCAGATGGTGATCGATGGGGCTTTATTGCAGCCTCATCAGCAAACCGTGTTTTGCATTTACTCGCCCATCACTACTCTAGTGGTGAAAAGAAGTATAATTCCAAATAACTGCTGCATTAATTTCTTTTCAAATTTCACTGTGCTGTGGTGGTGAATATCTCCAGCCCTACTGGCCATCCTGTTTAACAGCGCAGTTACGAACATTCCTCTGTCTCGGCGCTACAGGGAAAATTGCCCGCGCCTATTCCCCCTCGCCCTACATTCCAAACTCGGCAAACCTGGCAACCTGTTTGTTAGTATTTCCTGAGCATTTTCCCGTGATATCCTTTATTGTTTTCAATCATGTTAATAACCCTGGCCAACATTGGTCTATACAGAACGGAAATGTCAGTGTTGGATGAAGAGCAGTCGCTTGTGACCTCGTTGTTCCATTTGCGTCACATCCGAAACATCTCGAGCTCAAACCAGGGCAGGAGCAACTTTGTTCCCTTGGGACAGGTGGATTGGTGGGAATGGAGCGTTCCTGCTGGTTGTTCTCATCAGCAAACCTGCCTTTGAATGAGCTAGCCCATATCTGCTGCCATGGTGAAAAGGAATACCATTCCGATTCATTGCTGGGTCAAACTTTGTTCAGTTTCTCTCCTCAGATAAAGTGAGGACTGGAGATGATGAAACGCTCCGAAAACAAACGGTTGTTCTCCTGCTGCTCGGATGCTGCCTGACCGGATGTGCTTTTCCAGCACCTCACTCTCAACTAAGTTTCTCTCCTCCCGGGTCGACGATATACGTCGATTGGAGATCTTCTCCCGCCGTCCATTTTAAGGGTACAGTTACCGGCACTGATCCTTTCTGAACCAAAACTATCGCATTTGTTTTACATGTGAAGGCAGCCTGGTTCAGTGACAGGGAAAGGACCCATTTGCTCGGCTCACAGCGAACACTGGTTACCTGATGTTATCTCTGTCTAATGTATCCCAAAGTAGGCTCTGAAACGCCTCATTTAGACCCGAGCATTTCTAAACCTGCGTGAACACAAACCAGAAAACCTCAGTCATGGTTTGGAGCAGTTCATATATTCGAGTTTCCAATCAGAAGGCATGGTTACCGCTCATTCAGTCAACAACAGGAATGAAAAGATTCACATCCTCAGATGAACTGCTTGACTCATGCTCTCATACAGTCACTAATTCAGTTTTCTGAATAAATGTAAGGCTGCCTTCTGCCTTCCCTTGGAGTCTAGTAACCAGCATTTGGCGCTCTCGCCGCCGTGGCACGGGTTCTATTCCCGGTCCTAGGAATGCGTGCTTTGTTCTGCACACACATCGTGGTAAGAATATTTCTGACCACTTTTCCAAAGCAGGCAGAACATCGGTTTTGTGCCAACCGTTTTAAAGTTTAACAGAAAACCTAGAGATGCAGATGTTGGAAATCTGAACCAAAAACAAGAATTGACGTGGATACTGGCAACATCTGTGGGGAGAAACAGAGACAATGATTCACAATGACAGAACCAGGTGAGTTCTTCTTTTCTAGACCACAATGCCGGGATAATGGTCAGTTTTATCGGTCGAATGAGGATAGTGATCAAAATCCTTTTTTTTGGTGCCAGTTAGCAGCCATGTCGACCTGAGAGCTGATTCTTTCAGGGTCTACCTCAAGATGGGTCTCTAATTTTCTGTCTTTATCTCTGTGTATCTATCTCACCCTTTATCATATTCTTTGACCCTTTTTTTGCCAATATCCCTCATTTCCCATTCCTACTCTATGAAAAGCCTGACGTTCAGGGATAGTTTGAGAATGGAGCTGCGGAGAGGTTTTCTGGAACCTGGCAGGAGTCTGTAAAACTTGGCTCACATTCTATGGATAATACGTCTGCCACTTGGATGTGATATAAGGAGCTATTTCTTCCTCTATGTATTGTAACCCTTTCGAAATTAAAGTTGCATTCTTCATCCAATCGAAAAAAAACTACATTATGGAAGCTGTAAAATGAATGAATGGCGACAGCAGAGAATTCCACGGCCTTTCTGCAGTGTCTCCTGCCTCACCTCGTTATTCCCACCAAACTAGGAATGAAGGAGGGAGAATAAAAGTGGAGGAGAAGAAGGAGTGCTTTTGGAACAGCGGCAAGAAACTGCAGGTTGGTGTATTGGTCAGGAAGGACAACATGCCCTGCTGGAACTAAACCAGGAAAAAGGAGTGGGTTTGCAAAACCATAACAGGCTCGAATTCAAACAGGATGCTGAGTCACTTCATCAGTAACACGACACTTAATAAAAGGTGAACTGGTTTGGTTCAGGATCTTGACTGGAAGAGGCCATGACGCAAGGTATGAAAAGATATTTCACTGGAGTGAATCAAAAAATCGCGGAGTGACTGTGAATAAAATGATGGCAACTTCCAGCAGAGGCGCAGGCGACCCTGAAGCAGGTATCTGAGGGCAAATCTGTTTCCTTGGCCATTGAAAGACATTGCTTCACAAAGTGGGACATCCGATGTGAAACAGTGACGATAATTATTTTTACTGATTGTTCACCTTGTGAATACTGTTTCCCCCGATGTCCATGTTTCCATTTCATATCGACTCCCTGTCGGACCTCGGGCTGCCGTTGGGCCACTGATATCATGGATAATGTCTCTGACTTTTGGTGGTTCGAATCCTTCCTGATTTGTGTGTAATGTACTGCAGGGATTGGATCAGTGGGTCTCGAATTTGGGAGTATTGTACCTCAATGTGCGACAGATTTTGAGGAGCTGCAGACTTTGGATCAGTATGTTTTCAAATTTGAAAGTTGCATGTGAGGCAATTGTCCATTTTAAATTCCAGCTCATCGCAATGTCTCTCATTGTCTGTAAAACTGGCTTTAGTTACACATAAAGCTGCCTTTTGTCAGAGAAACTTATGTGTGTGTGGGGGAGGGGGGGTGGGGGGGGGAGATGGGTGGGGGGAGGCGGAGGGTGATCTTCAGTAGGTGGAGAGCGGAACAGAAGCACAAGGAGCTGGTATAATCCCGAAACCTCTGCACCCCCCCCCCCCCCCCCCCACCTCCGGGCATGTGTGTCTGTGACTCACTCTATGGGTGAAAATGTGAATGGGTTGCTCGACGGGATTTCACTTCAGTATAACGGTGTAGAACTCCCTCACATTGTGGTCTCGTTTAAGATCACAGGGATAATCTTTTCGGAATTTTGCGTTGAAAACATCAGAACACACAAGGTATCTTGTCAAATCTGGACACTGGATCGAAAACAGATGACTATCTGATGAGCCATACTGCACGATGGGCCGAATGGTATTTTCTTATTGTGTTAAAAAAACCTCGAAGACAAGGAGAAACTAATGTGCGGCGAAAATTATCTAAAATGAAATGCATAAGTGGTTTCATTGAGAATAAATGCGACAGCTTCTGTCACCTTCCCTTTTAATCTCACGGTTAGGAGTTGGTGCACTCACTGAGGGGGAAAGGGTGATTCCTGGTCAGGGAATGGGCGATGTGTTCTGCAATGATATCTTGCTAACAGTATTTCTAACCGAGTTTCTGAAGCCGTCAGGTCATTGGTTTTGTCTCAAACGTTGTTAAGAATAACATGAAACAAAGAACTGCAGATGTTTGAAATCTGAACCAAAACCAAGATTTGATAGAAAACTCAGTAGGACAGTGGAGAGAAACAGAGTTAATGCAGAGCGAGGTTCTTTCGACATTTCTGTATTATATTTTTTGTAAAATGATCAGTTTTCCCTGTCAGGATATTTACCAAAATCTTTCATTTGCTTATAACCGTCAATGTTGAAAATTCAAAATGACTTTGTTGGCTATAAGAATCCTTCCGTTACCCGGAGCTGGTGAAAAGCTGTGCTTAATAGTTACCTTTTTATTCCTATTTGTTTCTGTCAGTCAGCAGCCATGTCGATTGGAGAATTGGTTCTTTCACTATCTCCCTCAATATGCGTCTCCATCTTTCTTTCTTTCTCTGTGAATGCACCTGACCCTCTTTTACATTCTCGGACTCTCGGTCTGCCCATATTCCTCATTTCCCATTTCTGCTCTTTGAAAAGCCTGACATTCGGAGACAAATTGAGAGTGGACCAGCGAACAGGCTTTCTGCCCCCTCAGTAGCATGTGTGGGATTGGGCTCACATTCTCCGAATAATGTGTCTGGCAGTTATGACTGAGGGGAGGAGTCATTCCTTCCTCCAAATATTATGATCCTTTCGAGTTCTAGATAGACTTCATAATCCACAAGAAAAGAAACCGCAATCACAGTGCAAACCACAACGATAGGAGTGCAATTAAGTATTTCCTGTTGGTGTGGAATGAATGAATGTTGACAGCAGAGAATTAGGGTGAATAGCTCTTGGTTTCTGCGCTATTACTACAACATTCACCGGCGAGTCTGCCATGACTCCTGGCTCACCTCGTTATTCCCAACAAACTGGAAATGAACGGAGCATAATAAAGGAGGAGGAGAAGCAGAAGTTCTTGTCAAACACAGGAAGGAAACTCCAGATTGAATTAATAGTTCGGAAGAAACATTATCCCCTGGAGGAACTAAACCAGAGAGCAGATCAGGATCACCAAAACAGGCTGACACTCAAACAGGACGCATGGTTGACTGATGAGCAACACTGACTTGGGAGATGTTGAAACAACCATGCATTTGGTAAAATACACAGGCACCACTACGATGTGAAATCTTGGTGGGCTGTTTATGATGTAGGCAAGTTCACAAACTGAGCCACGGCACCACGCCACAAGTGGTTTTCTCATCCCAGTTCCTTAACCAATTGATAACAGGAACTCGTAATTGTGTTTTCTGTATTAATGTTGCTCAGTGAGACTTGCATTCAACCCCCACTTTTGCAAAGACTGTTAATGGCTGAACATTCCGCACTGAAATTGTACAGAAAAAGACAATCTCCTCTTCCACTGGCTTCAAACTGATTTGTTCAACTGTTTAAACTGACAGGATAAAGAGAATGTATTCATCCTCTTGGGGCCCATTAACTCTGTTAATATACACAGGGAACCTCACAAAAAGATTAACAGGGTCATTGTGCTAAACTGACCTTAACAGCGTGTGAGTTAGTGTAAACAATATGCAGTAAAGATTTGGAGGTGCCGGTGTTGGACTGGGGTGGACAAAATTACATAATCACACAACATCAGGTTATAGTCCAACAGGTTTATTTGATAGGACCAGCTTTTGGAGCGCTGTTCCTTCATGGAGCATAACATCATACGACACAGACTTTATTGTAAAAGATTCCAGGGTGATTCCACTGAAATGATATATTTAAAAATAAAAGTGTATTGTCTGTTCGGTCTGTATACTGTTAGAAATACCATGTTAGATTTTGTTGTTTCATATGTAAACCGTATGGAAAAATAGCTAAATTCTCAGGTAACTCGTTAACAATAGGTGGCACCTCAGCTCAGATTCAGCCTTGAAGGAGTGAGGTTGAAATCTGCCTGTGTCCCAATGTTCTGTCTCGGCAGAAGCTGGGGGTACCCTGCCTCATGGCTTTCAAGATGTATTTGACATCGGCAGTGAGGTTCCCACATCGGGTCCCATTGCTTAATATGATGGGACATCTTGGTGTGTTGGCTTTGTGTACCTTCGAAAGGCAGTAGAAGTCGCCTGCATGAGAAGTGCATGGTATGAGATTGATGGAACTCTGAAAGAGTGCATTTCAGAGCTTAGATCAGAGTGGTGCTGGAAACGCACAGCAGGTCAGGCAGCATCCGAGGAGCAGGAAAATCGACATTTCGGGCAAAAGTCCTTCATCAGGATTTCGGAGGTGCCGAGCACAGAAACAGACCCTCCATTCCAGCTCGTCCCTGCTGACCAGATAACCGAAATTAATCTCGCTATATTTGCCAACATTTGACCCTTATACCTCCAAACCCTCCCTGTCTACATCCCGTCCAGATGCCTTTTAAATAGAGTCATAGAGATGTGCAACATGGAACAGACCCATTTATTGTTTCCACCAAATAAATGAGCTGGAGCAGCGTCACTGCTTCCTCCTGTATTATAGAAAATAAAGGAGTTGGAGCAGCGTCTCTGCTTCCTCCTGTATTACAGAAAATAAAGGAGCTGGAGCAGCGTCACTGCTTCCTCCGGTATTATAGAAAATAAAGGAGCTGGAGCAGCGTCTCTGCTTCCTCCTGTATTACAGAAAATAAAGGAGCTGGAGCAGCGTCACTGCTTCCTCCTGTACTATAGAAAATAAAGGAGTTGGAGCAGCGTCTCTGCTTCCTCCTGTATTACAGAAAATAAAGGAGCTGGAGCAGCGTCACTGCTTCCTCCGGTATTATAGAAAATAAAGGAGCTGGAGCAGCGTCTCTGCTTCCTCCTGTATTACAGAAAATAAAGGAGCTGGAGCAGCGTCACTGCTTCCTCCTGTACTATAGAAAATAAAGGAACTGGAGCAGCGTCACTGCTTCCTCCTGTACTATAGAAAATAAAGGAGCTGGAGCAGCGTCACTGCTTCCTCCTGTATTATAGAAAATAAAGGAGCTGGAGCAGCGTCACTGCTTCCTCCTGTATTATAGAAAATAAAGGAGCTGGAGCAGCGTCTCTGCTTCCTCCTGTATTACAGAAAATAAAGGAGCTGGAGCAGTGTCACTGCTTCCCCCTGTACTATAGAAAATAAAGGAGCTGGAGCAGCGTCACTGCTTCCTCCTGTACGATAGAATGAAAGGAGCTGGAGCAGCATCTCTGCTTTTTCCTGTATTACAGAAAATATGTTTGCATTCTCACCAATGTTCTGATGGAATGGAACTCTACACTGATTCCCCCATTTAGTATCTCCAATTATTGTTGCTCTGCATCAATTTCTTCCATTTAGTTGTTCCCTGATACACATTTTCAAGGATGCCCTGCTGATTATATTTGTTCATTTAGTGATACACTGACCTGACTCCAATTTACCGATGCTTGCAATATTTCTTTTGATTGATTCCCTGGCCCCTATTCCCCAATTTAGACATGCTCTGTTCCAATTTTCGAATATACAGACACTCCCACCAATTTTCCAATGTAATGGCACTGTGCACCGAATCTCCCATTTATTGAAACCCACCAAATCTCGAACTGACTCGTACCCCTGTACTATCTTTTCTACTTACTGATGCCCGACCCCGATTCTAGCATTTAAGGGTGCGCTACTCTAATTCTCCCATTTCCTGGTGCCATGCACCCATTCCCTAATTTAGCTCCACTGTGCACCAGGTCTTCCATTCAGTATTTCCATGCAACAATTCTCCAGTGTTGGTCAGCACCATTTCCCCCAATTACTGATGTCCTGAACACGTTTTCCACTCAGTGTTGCCTAAAACCAATCCTCATACTGACTGATGCTCTCGCTCAATTTGTGGTGCCTGACCCTAAATCTCCCAAAAGGTATTCTCCTGCCCGAATTCTCCCATGTAGTTGCAACACAGCATAACTCACCCACTGAGCACTGAACTGCACTAATTCACCCATTACTTGATGGCCTGTTGAAAATTCTCACATTTCGATTAGCCCTTGCGAAATTTACCCATTTAGTATTTTATTGCAATGATTATCCAATTTAGTGGACAGCTGCCAGAATACTTAAATTTCGGCGTGGACAGGTTGGACGGAGGGATTTGTTTCCGTGCTGTGTATCTCTGAGGCTGTAATGAGTGCTCCGCGTCCCTGCACCAATTCTCCCATTTACCAATCCTGCACTAATTCGGGAATTTCACCAACTCACCCATTGGGGTTATCCTGCCCCAGTACTCACACTTAGACTTTAATGGCACCTACATGAATTCTCCAAATAATGTTGCCCTGCATCAATTCCTTCCATTTAGTTGTTCCCTGATACACATCTTCCACGTACGGATGTCTTGCTGTTTTTTTTCATTTAGTGATGCACTGAACTGAATCTCCAATTTACCGATACTTGCAACATTTCTTCTTTTTATTGATTCCCTTGCCCCTATTCCCCAACTTAGACATGGTCTGCTCCAATTTTCCAATATATTGGCACTCCCACCAATTTTCCAATGTAACGGCATTTTGCACCGAATCTCCCATTTATTGTTTCCAACCAAATCTCCCATTTATTCACATCCCTGTCCCAATCCTTCCATTTACTGATGCGCCAGCTGATTCTACCAGTTAAGGGTGTGCTACTCTAATTCTCCCATTTACTGTTGCCATGCACCAATTCTCTGATTTAGCTCCACTGTGCACCAGGTCTCACATTTACTGATGTCCCGCATCAATTCTCTAATTCTTTGTTGCCTAGCACCATTTCTCTCAATTACTGACGTCCTGAACAAGTTCTCCATTCAGTTTTGCCTTTCACCAATCCTCATACTGACTGATGCCCTCGCCCAATTTAGTGGTGCCCTACTCTCATTCCCACATCAAGTACTGTCATAGAATATAGAACATAGAAAAATACAGCGCAGTACAGGCCCTTCGGCACTCGATGTTGCGCCGACCAAAACCTACTAACCTACACTAGCCCAATAACCTGCATATGCTTGTCCAATGCCTGCTTAAATGACCATAAAGAGGGAGAGTCCACCACTGCTACTGGCAGGGCATTCCATGAACTCACGACTCGCTGAGTAAAATATGTCCTATACCTACCACCCCTTAATTTAAAGCTGTGTCCCCTAGTAACAGCTGACTCCATACCTGGAAAAAAGTTCTCACTGTCAACCCTATCTAAACCCCTAATCATCATGTACACCTCTATCCCTTCTTTTCTCCAATGAGAAAAGCCCCAAGTGCCTCAGCCTTTCCTCATACGATCTTCCTAGCATGCCAGGCAACATCCTGGTAAACCTCCTCTGCACCCGTTCCAGTGCCTCAACATCCTTCCTATAGTATGGCGACCAAAACTGCACACAATACTCCAGATGAGGCCGCACCAGAGTCTTATACAACTGCAACATGCTCTCAGGACTCCGGAACTCAATTCCTCTATCAATAAATCCAAGTACACCATATGCCTTCTTCACAGCACTATTTACCTGGATGGGAACTTTGAAAGATCTGTGTACATGGACACCAAGATCCCTCTGCTCATCCACACTACCAAGTAGTCTACCATTAGCCCAGTAATCCATCTTCTTGTTACTCCTACCAAAGTGCATGACTTCACACTTAGCTACATTGAATTCCATTTGCCACCTTACTGCCCAGCTCTGCAACTTATCTATATCGCGCTGTAACCTGCCACATCCTTCTTCGCTGTCCACAACTCCACCGACGTTCGTGTCATCCGCAAACTTGCTCACTCATCCTTCAATCCCCTCCTCCAGGTCATTTATAAAAATGACAAACAGCAATGGTCCCAAAACAGATCCTTGTGGAACACCATGAGTAACTGCGCTCCAAGATGAACCTATACCATCAACTACTACCCGCTGTCTCCTTCCAGCCAGCCAATTCCTAATCCAAATCTCTAATGCACCCTCAATGCCATACCTCCGTAGTTTTTGCATTAGCCTGCCATGGGGTACCTTATTGAACGCCTTGCTAAAATCCATATACACCACATCTACTGCTTTACCCTCTTCCACCTCCTTAGTCACCTTCTGAAAGAATTCAATAAGGTTTGTGAGGCACGACCTGCCCTTCACAAAACCATGCTGACTATCCTTGATCACATTATTCCTATCCAGATGTTCATAAATCCTATCCCTTACAATTCTCTCTAAGACTTTGCCCACAACAGAAGTGAGACTCACTAGCCTATAGTTACTCGGGCTATCCCTGCTCCCCTTCTTGAACAAGTGGACCACATTCGCTCTCCTCCAGTCTTCTGGCACTATTCCCGTAGACAACGACGACATAAAAATCAAGGCCAATGGCTCCGCTATCTCCTCCCTAGCTTCCCAGAGGATCCTAGGATAAATGCCATCAGGCCCAGGGGACTTATCTATTTTCATCCTTTCCAGTATTCCCCAGACCTCTTCCCTATGTACCTCAAGGCCATCCATTCTAATCACTTGTGACTCAATATTCACATCAGCAACAGTGTCCTGTTCCTGAGTGAATACTGACGAAAAGTATTGATTTAGTGTCTCACCAATCTCCTCCGCCTTCACACACAACTTCCCACCACTATCCTTGACTGGACCAATACCTACCCTAGTCATGTCCCAATTCTCCCATTTAGTGCCTCACTGCACCAATTCTCCCATTCACTGCGAAACTGAAACTCTCTCATTCGGTTCCAATTGCACTAATTTGATAATATCAGATCCCCTGTTCCAAATTCTCGTCTTTCGATAAGCCTGTGCTCAATCCTTCCATTTAGTAGTTCCATGGAATGATTCTCCAATTTCGTGGAGCACTGCCAGAAATCTAAAAGTGACCCACAGACAAGTTGGACTGAACTGTCTGTTTCCATGTTGTACATCTCTATGATTGTATGACTGTTTATGACTCTGCTGTTCTGCACCATTTCTCCCATTTTCCAATCCTGCACCAATCCTGAAACTGCACCAACTCTCCCTTTGAGTATTATCCTGCCCAATACAAAGGCTGCTGCATAAAATCTCCAATTACTGTTGCCCTGCCTCAATTCCTTCCATTTAATTGTTCCCTGAAGCACTTCTTCCACGTACGATTGCCCTGCTGAATTGTTTTCATTTAGTGATGCACTGAACTGAATCTCTAATTTACCGAACCTTGCACATTTCTTTTTATTGATTCCCTGGCCCCGATTCCCCAATCAGGAATAGGCTCTTGTTGTACTTTTGAAACTGGTGTCATAATTTCAAACTTGTATGTTGGGGCAGTAGAATTACCCTTTGGGCAGAGAACTGGCTCGAAGGTAGAAGACAGAGGGTGGTGGGGAGGGTTGCTTTTCAGACTGGAGGCCTGTGACCAGCGGTGTGTCACAAGGATCGGTGCTGGGTCCACTGTTGTTTTGTCATTTATATAAATGATTTGGATGTGGCCATATGACGAATGGTTAGTAAGTTTGCAAATGACAGTAAAATTGGAAGTGCCAAGGACAGTGAAGATGGTGAACTCAGAGGACAACGGGATCTTGATCAGATGGGCCAATGGGCCGAGGAGTGACAGATTGAGATTAATTTAGATAAACGTGAGGTGCTGCATTTTGGAGAAGCAAAAGAGAGCAGGACATTTACACTGAATGGACAAGGTACGAGGGATGTTGCTAAACAAATAGACCTGGAGTGCAGCTTCATAGATCGTTGAATGTGGACTAACATTTCGATAGGATAGTGAAGAAAGCGTTTGTCATTTTTGTCTTTATTGCTCAGTCAATTGTGTAAAGGACTTGGGAGGTCATGTTGCAGTTTTGGTTCAGCAACTTTTGGTATATAATGTGCAATTCTGGACTCCCTCCTATAGGAAGGGTGTTGTGAAACTTTAAAGGGTTCAGAAAAGATTTACATGGATGTTGCATAGGTTGGAGGGTTTGTGCTGGAGGTTAAGATTATATAGGTTGAGGCGATTATCCCTGGAGCGTCAGTGGCTGAGGGGTAACCTTATAGAGGTTCAGAAAATCATGAAGGACCCTCAATAGGGTAAAAAGACAAGGTGATTTCCCTGTGGTGGGGGAGTCCAGAAGTAGATGACATATGTTAAATTTGAGAGGGGAAACATAAAAGGGACCTAAGGGGAACATTTTTCAAACAGCGGGCACTGTGTGCATGAGCTGCCAGAGGAAGTAGTGGAGGCTGGTACAATTACAACAGTTAAAAGGTATCTGGGTGGGTATAGGAATTAAAAATGGTTCAGAGGAACATGGGCCAAATTCTAACAAATAGGATGAGATTGACATCGGATATCAGTTCAGCATGGATTTGTTGGACTGAATGATTTGTTTCTGAGCTTATATTGCTCTGAGTGGAATTGTAGATTTATGAAGCAGAAAATAAAGTATGGTACAGAGTTAGACCGAGAGATCCTGCTTATCTCATCAGCTTTATCCTGTTTCCCTGATCCTCCTCCTTCAATCAATGCATTTTTCCGATCCTCATTCAGAATTCCTGGAGCTCTGTAACTGACCTGGAACAATGTGTGGAAAGTCCTATTGCAGTCCACACGAGGTACCTTTCCCACTGCCCTGCTCCCACGGCCTGCAATGCTGTAGACTGAGCAGACAACCCGAAGCACAATGATGATCTCCTTCCGGCCCACGGCCCTCCTTCTCACTGAATGAAGACAATCACCAGAAGCAGAATCCAGCTCTTGTTGGAGCCTTGAATACCTGACTCTGTCTCACTGAGTGAAGATTGGACTCAGAAACAGAAATGAAATCAACGTCCTATCTGCATTGTGTCACTCTTTAAGATCTCTGTGTGTCTGAGTTCAGGTCATTTGATTGGAGACTGCGGATAGTGGGTCCCCAGTGAAATGGAAAGAATGGTGGAGGAGCTCACTTGAGGGACATCTCTCAAAGTGAGAGTCAGAAAGATGCTATTCAGCATTGGAAGGGTTTAAGGGGAATTGATGGTTCAGAAAAATGTCATAAGGATGTTTGTAAAACTTAGGAACTCTGATTATTTTGTGGCTGGAGTTTATTTTATCCTTGTGTAGATTTGACACATTAATCCTCCCTCCCCACCACTACAGAAGCTGTTGGAAATGTTCAGTGTTTCCAGCGGCTTCTGTAATTATTTCAGGTTCCTGACGGGAGCAGTCTCTCACTTTTCGAACAAAACAAACCCATCCTTGTGCTGCAACCAAAATTTCAATAAGAAATGGGAAGCAGCAGAGGGGAAAGCTTCTGAGATGCCGAGCAATGCTGCCCGGTTCCACACTGCAATTCACAGGAACCATCGCCAGGAAAAGCAAGGAGCAATCTGACAGATCCGGTTCCGTCCTGGTGGTTTTCCTTAAAAAGTCGACTTAGACATCACAACACTGCGATGACCGTGAATCGAACGCGGGCCCACTGTTTGGAAGGCAGCTCTGCTCGCCACTATACCACCATCACCCTGCTAACGGCGCCCTCCCCATTCCCAAACACACTTAACAAAGCCGTGCTCATCACCAACTGGGTGGGGCTGAAATCTAAACAAGAAATTGCTGGGGAAGCTTAGCGCAGCACCAGAATTTGGGCGGCACACTGGCTCAGTGGTTAGCACCAGGGTCCCAGGTTCAATTCCAGCCTCGGGCGACTGTCTGTGTGGAGTTTGCACATTCTCCCCATGTTTGTGTGGGTTTCTTCCGGGTGCTCCGGCTTCCTTCTTCAGGCCAAAAAAGTGCAGGTTAGGAGAATTGGCCAGGCTAAATTGTCCATAGTGTTTAGTCAGAGGGAAATGGGTCTGGGTGGGTTACTCTTTGAAGGGTCGGTGTGGGCTGGTTGGACTAAAGGGCCTGTTTCCATACTGTAGGGAATCATATCTAATCTAATCAGAAGCCATCAGTTCTGAACCAGATCCAAAGGGGATTGGGAATTGGTTCAGGAAACATCTAAGAGCTCAGGAAATGTGAGCAGGAGGAGACTATACAGCCTGTTTAAACTGTTCAGTCTGTTCTGGCAGTCAATCCAATCAGAGCTGGTTTGAGATTTCTAATCCGGTTTCCTATCCACTCCCCATATCCCGTGACTCCCTTAGACCCCGGCAATCTGTCTATTCCAATCTGAAATGTACTCAGTGAGGGAGCATCCACAATCCTCAGGGAGAGAGAATATTAAAGACTCAGAGGCCTTAGAGTGAAGCTGTCTCCTCATCTCAGTCCCAAATAACCTGCCCCTTACCCTGAGAGGGTGGCAATCAAACCCGAATGAACTGCGGATGCTGTAACATTAACGCTGATTTCTCTGCACAGATGCTGCCTGACCTGCTGAGCTTTTCCAGCAACTCCTGAGACTATGTTATCGTGTTTCAGATTCCCAAACCCACAGGATTAATTTCTCAGCATGTTCCCTCTCAAGCACCTTAGGAATCAGATACATTCCAATGAAATCGCCTTTCAATTTACTAGAATATAGACCCAATTTATTCAGATACTCAGCACTGGAGCACACGGGTCCCAAATACTGAGCTTTATTTTGTGATTCATTAATGCGTTTGGGTCATTGCCGCTGGGTTCCCACGGATTGCTCAGATATAATTGCTCTGGTGAAGGTGACGGTGAGTTATTGCCTTGAACTGCTGCCATTTATTTGGTGCAGATAAACCCACAATGATGTCAGGGAGGGAGTTCCAGGATTTCCAACCAATGGTACTTGTGGGACTGAGATGTTTTTCCAAGCCAGGGTGGGGAGTGGCTTGATATGGAATTGTCAACTGGTGGTGTTCCCGTGTATCTGCTGTGTTCAGCATTCCACATGATCGTGCCGTGGGTCTGGAAGCTGCTCTGGAAGGAACCTCGGGGAACTTCTCCAGTCCATCTTGTCTATAGTACACACTGCTGCTACTGAGTGTCGGTGGTGGAGACAGGGGATGTTTGTAGCTGTGGTGCTGAACAAGCTGCACTGCAAGTTTATTCCACCTAATTATGGAGAACACAACTCGTCTCCATCATCATCAATCCATTTCACAGACGAACACCCAGTGATTACACGGATCTGTTAATTGGACAAATGACCATGAGATTGTAAACAGATTCCCCTCTTCCCTGACAATGGGTTGAGGGACATCCCGTGACTGTTACACTTTCTCCTGGACATTCCATCTGTAAAAGCCGGGAATGAGCTGATGGGACACAGACTGTGTTAAAGATGGTTACACTCAGGGCACTGTCACTCACTGCACACCGATTCTGTCTGTCTTTTTGCACGTGTCTCTCTGAATGTGTGTGCGCATTATCGTGTGTGTTTCTGTCTCTGTGTTACCGTCTGTGTCTACTCATCTATCTCTGTCTGATGACCAGTGTCTATGTGAGTATGTGTGTGTCTCATTGTGTGTATTAGTGAGTGTCTCCATTTTTCTGTATCTCTGTGCAGCGGACTCCCTGTTGTTTTGGGAACTGTATGTATTAACGTGGGGCTTAAACTCGCCTCTATCTTGGTCTCTGTCTATTTCTCTTATGTTTAAAGTGACACAATGCTTTTGGTCATGATGGTGCGTGTTTGTATGTTTCGTGTCTGTGTGTGTGTGTGTGTGACAGATGTCAATACAGACAGATACTCAGAGACAGACACACAGAGACGTGCAGAGAAACGTATAGCAGCATATAGAGAGACACACATACAGATACAATCACACAGGCACACACACACACAAACACACAGATATTGATGGAGACAGCAAAAGTGAAGACACTGACAGAATTCATTGTTCCTAAAACTAAATGAGAAACTAATAGATTTTTTTGGGAATATTTGACTTTACTTGAAAGTTGTCCATGATTTTAGCTGGACGGCTGGGCCTTTAACAAATTTGTGAAGGAAATAAGTTACCTTTGAAAGGTGAAAGCAGTTTGAGTCAATGAACCACTTTTGGCCATCCCTGAGTTTTCCAGTCTTATCAAAATGTTCGCTGATGCTGGTGAATTGGGGCAGAGTGCTGTCTTGTTCCAGGATGATGAGTTAGGAATTGTGAAACCTGGAGGATGGTGCTATTAGAAACAATACCAGTCATTGGGAAAAATCCTCTCCCATAGGAAAGGGGGCTTTGGGATTACTGTTGGCTCTTCAGCACTTTGAAGTCGATCCAACAAAGAACAATGAAATACTGAATGGCACTGATTGTAATCCACTGGCCTTCTTTCGAAGGGATCAAATAAACAATGCAAGATTGTTCCGATCGAATCTTTTGTTGTCACCATTTTATGTAAACGTCATACACATTACTGGATAACTTAATGGGAATTCAGATGGATTGTCCAAAGAGGCAGATGCTAGAATATGGAAAAGATTTCAGGAATGTTATGATTGCATAACATTGTAACAAGGGAGAAAGAAGAAATAGATTGCAGGTTTAAATAAAGGAGCTGGAGCATCGCCCCTGCTTCCTCCTGTATTATAGAAAATAAAGGAGCTGGAGCAGCGTCACTGCTTCCTCCTGTATTATAGAAAATAAAGGAGCTGGAGCAGTGTCACTGCTTCCTCCTGCATTATAGAAAATAAAGGAGCTGGGAGCGTCACCGCTTCCTCCTGTATTATAGAAAATAAAGGAGCTGGAGCAGTGTCACTGCTTCCTCCTGTATTATAGAAATTAAAGGAGCTGGAGCAGCGTCACTGCTTCCTCCTGTATTATAGAAAATAAAGGAACTGGAGCAGCGTCACTGCTTCCTCCTGTATTATAGAAAATAAAGGAGCTGGAGCAGCGTCTCTGCTTCCTCCTGTATTATAGAAAATAAAGGAGCTGGAGCAGTGTCACCGCTTCCTCCTGTATTATAGAAAATAAAGGAGCTGGAAGCGTCACCGCTTCCTCCTGTATTATAGAAAATAAAGGAGCTGGAGCAGCGTCTCTGCTTCCTCCTGTATTATAGAAAATAAAGGAGCTGAAGCAGTGTCACTGCTTCCTCGTTTATTATAGAAAATAAAGGAGCTGGAGCAGCGTCTCTGCTTCCTCCTGTATTCTAGAAAATAAAGGAGCTGGAGAAGCATCAACGCTTCCTCCTGTATTATAGAAAATAAAGGAGCTGGAGCAGAGTCACTGCTTCCTCCTGTATTATAGAAAATAAAGGAGCTGGAGCAGAGTCACTGCTTCCTCCTGTATTATAGAAAATAAAGGAGCTGGAGCAGTGTCACCGCTTCCTCCTATATTATAGGAAATAAAGGAGCTGGAGCAGAGTCACTGCTTCCTCCTGTATTATAGAAAATAAAGGAGCTGGAGCAGTGTCACCGCTTCCTCCTATATTATAGGAAATAAAGGAGCTGGAGCAGAGTCACTGCTTCCTCCTGTATTATAGAAAATATTTTGGCACTGTCACCAATGTTCTGATGGAATGGCACTCTGCATTGATTCTCCCATTTAGTGTTTCCACCAAATCTCCCTTTTACTCATATGCCTGTATTAATTCCTCCATTTACCGATGTCCGACCCCGATTCGACTATTTAAGGGTGCACTACTCTAATTCTCCCATTTCCTGGTGACATTCTCCACTGTGCACCAGTTCTTCCATTCAGTATTTCCCTGCAACAATTCTCCCATTTAGTAGTCTGCTGACAGAATTCTCTAATCTTGGAGATCAGATTGCAACATTTGTCCTATTTACTGATTCACTGCCCGGGGTTATCCCAGTTGCTCCAATTCTCAAAGTTATTAGCACCCCGCACCAGATCTTTCATTTACTGATACCGCACACCAATTCTCCAATTCAGTGTTGCTCAGCACCATTTCCCCCAATTACTGATGTCCTGAACAAGGTTGCCTCAGTATTGCCACTCAGTGCCACTCAGTGTTGCCTTAAACCAATCCTCATACTGACTGATGCTCTCGCCCAATTTAGAGGTGCCCTGCTCTAAATGTCCCAAAAGGTATTGTCCTGCCCCAATTCTCCCATGTAGTTGAAACTCAGCATATCTCACCCATTTAGTGGTGAACTGCACTAATTCACCCATTATCTGACGCCCTGTTGAAAATTCTCACATTTCGATAAGCCCTTGCAAAATTTATCCATTTAGTATGTTATTGCAATGTTTCTCCAATTTAGTGTAGAGCTTACAGAATTCTTAAATTTGGGCGTGGACAGGTTGGACGGAGGGATCTGTTTCCGTGCTGTACATCTCTAAGGCTGTAATTAGTGCTCCACTTCCCTGCACCATTTCTCCCCTTGACCAATCCTGCACTAATTCGGGAATTTCACCAACTCACCCACTGAGGTTATCCTGCCCCACTTAGAATTTAACGGCACCTGCATGAATTCTCCAATTATTGTTGTTCTGCATCAATTCCTTCCATTTAATTGTTCCCTGATACACATTTTCAACGTACGGATTCCCTGCTGATTATATTTGTTCATTTGGTGATGCACTGACCTGACTCTCCAATTTACTGATGCTCGCAACATTTCTTCTTTTGATTGATTCCCTGGCCCCTATTCCCCAATTTAGACATGTTCCGCTCCAATTTTCTAATATACAGACACTCCCACCAATTTTCCAATGTAAGGGCACTGTGCACCGAATCTCCCATCCATTGAAACCCACCAAATCTCGAATTAACTTATACTCCTGTACTACCTCTGCTCCTTACTGATGCCCGACCCTGATTCTACCATTTAAGGGTGCGCTACCCTAATTCTCCCATTTCCTGGTGCCATGCACCCATTCTCTAATTTAGCTCCACTGTGCATCAGTTCTTACATTCAGTATTTCCCTGCAACAATTCTCCTATTTAGTAGACCACTGACAGAATTCTCTAATCTTGGTAATCCCTGCATCATATCTCCAAATTCCCCAAACTGCAAACTCCCTTTCGTGGGCAACTGCACCAACTCCTCATTTTGTGGTGCACTGTATTGAATCTGGACCACTAATCCTTTGCAACAATTGTCCTATTTACTGATTCACTGCCCGTGTTCTCCCATTTGCTCCAAGTTTAGTGCTCGAAGTTATCAGCACCCTGCACCGGGTCTCTCATTTACTGATACCCCACACCAATTCTCCAATTCAGTGTTGCTTAACACCATTGCCCCCAATTACTGATGTCCTGAACAAGTTCTCCATTCAGTTTTGCCTTAAACCAATCCTGATACTGACTGATGCTCTCACCCAATTTAGGGGTGCGCTACTCTAAATCTCCCTGTCCCAATTCTCCCATTTAGTGCAACACAGCATAACTTACCCATTTAGTGGTGAACTGCACTTATTCACCCATTATCTGACGCCCTGTTGGAAATTTGCACATTTCGATCGTTTCTTCCCCACCTTTTCCATTTAGTAGTTTCTTGCAATGATTCTCCAATTTAGCGGAGGGCTGCCAGAATTCTTAAATTTAGGTGTGGACAAGTTGAATCGAAGGGTCCGTGCTGTGCATCTCTGAGGCTGTAATTCGTGCTCCCCTTCCCTGCACCAATTCTCCCATTTACCAATCCTGCACTAATTCGGGAATTTCACCAACTCACCCATTGAGGTTATCCTGCCCCAGTCCTCACACTTGGAATTTAATGGCACCCCTGCATGAATTCTCCAAATAATGTTGCCCTGCATCAATTCCTTCCATTTAGTTGTTTCCTGATACACATCTTCCACGATCGGATGTCTTGTTTTTTCATTTAGTGATGCACTGAACCGAATCTCCAATTTACCAAAGCTTGCAATATTTCTTCTTTTTATTGTTTCCCTGGCCCCCTATTCCCCAATTCCCCATGCTCTGCTCCAATTTTCCAATATATTGGCACTCCCACCAATTTTCTAATGTAACGGCACTGTGCACCAGATCTCCCATTTTTTGTTTCCACCAAATCTCCCATTTTCTCGTATCGCTGGACTAATCCTTCCATTTACTGATGCCTGAGCCCGATTCTACCATTTAAGGGTGCGCTACTCTAATTCTCCCATTTACTGTTGCAATGCACCAATTCTCTAATTTAGCTCCACTGTGCACCAGGTCTTCCATTTACTGATGTCCCGCATCAATTTTTCAATTCTTTGTTGCCTAGCACCATTTCCCTCAATTGCTGATGTCCTGAACAAGTTCTCCATTCAGTTTTGCCTTTCACCAATCCTCATACTGACTGATGCCCTCGTCCAATTTCGGGGTGCCCGACTCTCATTCCCATATCAAGTACTGTCATGTCCCAATTCTCCCATTTAGTGCTGCACTACATTAATTCTCCCATTCACTGCGAAACTGAAGCTCTCCCATTCGGTTCTAACTGCACTAATTTGACAAATTCTCTTATTTCGAAAAGCCCTTGCCCAATCCATCCATTTAGTATTTCCTTGGAATGATCCTCCAATTTTGTGGAGTGCTGCCAGAATTCTAAGACTGAGTCATAGACAAGTTGGACTGAAGTGTCTTTTTCCATGTTGTACATCTCTATGATTGTATGACCCTATTTATGACTCCGCTACCCTGCACCATTTCTCCCATTTACCAATCCTGCACCAATCCTGAAACTGCACCAATTCTCCCTCTGAGTGTTACCCTGCCCAATATAAAGGCACCAGCATAAATTCTCCAATTATTGTTGCCCTGCCTCAATTCCTTCCATTTAATTGTTCCCTGAAGCACTTCTTCCACGTACGGGTGCCCTGCTGAATTGTTTTCATTTAGTGATGCACTGAACTGAATCTCCAATTTACCGACCCTTGCACATTTCTTTTTATTGATTCCCTGGCCCAGATTCCCCGATCAGGAATAGGCTCTTGTTGTACTTTTAAAAATGGTGTCATAATTTCAAACTTGTATGTTGGGGCAGTAGAATTACCCTTTGGGTAGAGAACTGGCTCGAAGGTAGAAGACAGAGGTTGGTTTTCAGACTGAAGGCCTGTGACCAGCGGTGTGTCACAAGGATCGGTGCTGGGTCCACTGTTGTTTTGCCATTTATATAAATGATTTGGATGTTGCCATAGGACGAATGGATAGTAAGTTTGTAAATGACAGTAAAATTAGAAGTGTCAAGGATAGTGAAGATGGTTACCTCAGAAGACAACGGGATCTTGATCAGATGGGCCAATGGGCCAAGGAGTGGCAGATGGAGATTAATTTGGATAAATGTGAGGTGTTGCACTTTGGAGAAGCAAAAGAGAGCAGGACTTATTCACTTATTCACTGACTTATTCACAAGGTACTGGGCTGTTGCTAAACAAATAGACCTGGAGTGCAGCTTCATAGATCGTTGAAGGTGGACTAACATTTCGAGAGGATAGTGAAGAAGGCTTTTGTCATTTTTGCCTTTATTGCTCAGTTAATTGTGTAAAGGAGTTGGGAGGTCATGTTGCAGTATTGGTTCAGCCACGTTTTGTATATAATGTGCAATTCTGGACTCCCTCCTATAAGAAGGGGGTTGTGAAACTTTAAAGGGTTCAGAAAAGATTTACATGGATGTTGCCAAGATTGCAGGGTTTGTGCTGGAGGGTAAGACTGTATAGGTTGAGGCTCTTTTCCCTGGAGCGTCAGTAGCGGAGGGGTAACCTTATACAGGTTCACAAATTCATGAAGGTCCTCAATAGGGTAAAAAGGCAAGGTGATTTCCCTGTGGTGGGGGAGTCCAGAAGCAGATGGCATGTGTTAAAGTTGAGAGGGGAAACTAAAAGGGACCTAAGAGGAACATTTTTCAAGCAGAGGGCACTGTGTGCATGAGCTGCCAGAGGAAGTAGTGGAGGCTGGTACAATAACAACATTTAAAAGGTATCTGGGTGGGTGTAGGAATTAAAAAGGGTTCAGAGGAACATCGGCCAAATTCTGACAAATGGGATGAGATTTACATCGGATATCAGTTCAGCATGGATGTGTTGGACTGAATGATTTGTTTCTGAGCTGATATTGCTCTGAGTGGGTTGAGTTCCGGATTGTAGATTTATGAAGCAGAAAATAAAGTATGGCACAGAGTTAGACCGAGAACTCCTGCTGATCTCATCAGCTTTATCCTATTTTCCTGATCTTCCTCCTTCAATCAGTGCATTTTTCAGATCCTCATTCAGAATTCCTGGAGCTCTGTAACTGGCCTGGAACAATGTGTGGAAAGTCCTATTGCAGTCCACACGAGGTACCTTTCCCACTGCCCTGCTCCCACGGCCTGCAATGCTGCAGACTGAGCAGACAACCCGAAGCACAATGATGAGCTCCTTCCGACCCACGGCCCTCCTTCTCACTGAATGAAGACAATCACCAGAAGCAGAATCCAGCTCTTGTTGGAGCCTTGAATACCTGACTCTGTCTCACTGAGTGAAGATTGGACTCAGAAACAGAAATGAAATCAACTTCCTATCTGCATTGTGTCACTCTTTAAGATCTCTGTGTGTCTGAGTTCAGGTCATTTGATTGGAGACTGCGGATAGTGGGTCCCCAGTGAAATGGAAAGAATGGTGGAGGAGCTAACTGAGGGACATCTCTCAAAGTGAGAATCAGAAAGATGCACTTCCCCATTGGAAGTGTTTAAGGGGAATTGATGGTTCAGAAAAATGTCATAAGGATGTTTGTAAAACTTAAGAACTCTGTTTTGAGGCTGGAGTTTATTTTATCCTTGTATAGATTTGACACATTAACCCTCCCTCCCCACCACTACAGAAGCTGTTGGGACTGTTCAGTGTTTCCAGCAGCTTCTGTAATTATTTCAGGTTCCTGACGGAAGCAGTCTCTCACTTTTCGAACAAAACAAACCCATCCTTGTGCTGCAACATATACTTCAATAAGAAATGGGAAGCAGCAGAGGGGAAAGCTTCCGAGATGCCGAGCAATTTTCCCCAGTTCCACTCTTTAATTCACAGTATCCATCGCCTGGAAAAGCACGGAGCAATCTGACAGATCCGGTTCCATCCTGGTGGTGTTCCTTTAAAAGTCGACTTAGAAATTGTAACACTGCGATAGCCGGGAATAGAACCTGGGTCAGCTGCTTGGAAAGCAGCTATACTCACCACTATACCACTATCACCCTGCTAGCAGCTCCCTCCCCATTCCCAAACACACTGAACAAGGCCGGGATCATCACCAACTGGGTTGGCGCTGAAATCCAAACAAGAAATTGCTGGGGGAGCTCAGCAGGTCTGACAGCACCAGAATTTAGTCGGCAAGGTAGCTAAGTGGTTAGCATCAGGGTCCTAGGTTCAATTCCAGCCTCGGGCGACTGTCTGTGTGGAGTTTGCACATTCTCCCCATGTTTGTGTGGATTTCTTCTGGGTGCTCCGGCTTCCTTCCACAGGCCCAAAATGTGCAGGTTAGGTGAATTGGCCTTGCTAAATTGTCCATAGTGATTAGTCAGAGGGAAATGGGTCGGGGGGGGGCGGTGTTGGTTACTCTTCGGTGGGGTCGGTGTGGCCTGGTTGGGCTAACGGGCCTGTTTCCACACTGTATGGAATCTCATCTAATCTGTTGGGGTCTGTTCGCCGAGCTGGGAATTTGTGTTGCAGACTTTGTCCCCTGTCTAGGTGACATCCTCAGTGCTTGGGAGCCTCCTGTGAAGCGCTTCTGTGCTGTTTCCTCCGGCATTTATAGTGGCCTGTCTCTGCCGCTTCCGGTTGTCAGTTCCAGCTGTCCGCTGTAGTGGCCGGTATATTGGGTCCAGGTCGATGTGCTTATTGATTGAATCTGTGCATGAGTGCCATGCCTCTAGGAATTCCCTGACTGTTCTCTGTTTGGCTTGTCCGAAAATAGTAGTGTTGTCCCAGTCGAATTCATGTTGCTTGTCATCTGCGTGTGTGGCTACGAAGGATAGCTGGTCGTCTCATTTCGTGGCGAGTTGGTGTTCATGGATGCGGATCATACTACCAGCAGACAAAGGCAGAATGATAGTCACCCTCGACAAAGCAGACTACATCCAAAAAGCACAAAACCTACCAAAATAGGGAGTTTGACCCCACCCCACAGCCCACCAATAGGATAAACAACGCACTGAGGAACCTACAAAAAAAAGGACAGATAACCAGGTTTGATCTACAGAGAATGAAACCTGAAAGCAACAACACCCCCAGATTCTATGGACTATCTAAAGTGCACAAACCAGACATCGCACTCAGACCCATAGTATCACTACCAGGGACATCATCACTCAAACTGGCTAAAGAACTACAGCAGAAACTGAAACACCTGATCAGCAGATCCAGACAATCTATACAATCGACACAGGAATTCTTGGACATCCTCAGAAATATACACATAGACAAGGAAGAAACCATGGTCTCATTCGATGTAACAGCACTGTTCACCTCTATCGACAAAACCCTAGCCAGAGAAACAATGGCCAACCTGCTGGACATAGAGAACAGACAACAAGACGGGGAACCTATCAACAAAGACGGTATACTCAAACTACTGGACCTGTGTCTCACAACACACTTCACATTCAACAACCAAATATATGAACAAATCAACAGCACCCCCATGGGCTCACCCTTCTCTGGACTCATAGCACAAGCAGTAATGCAAAGATTGGAACAAACAGTCTGACCACAAATTCAACCCAAACTCTGGGTCAGATATGTGGATGACACCTTTGTAATCATTAAAAACACAGAAATAGAGAACACACACCGGATCATCAACGCCACACTCACAGGAATCCGACTCACTAGAGAGGAAGAAAAGGACAACCAACTCCCATTCCTAGACGTGATGGTACAGAGAACACCGAACGGAGAATTCACCACAAAGTTATACAGGAAAGCCACACACACAGACCGAGTCCTGAATTACAAAAGCAACCACCCCAACACACACAAAAGAAGTTGCATCAAGATACTGTTCAAAAAGGCCACAACACACTGCAGTACACCAGAACTGCAAAAAGAGGAAGAAGAACACCTATACAATGTATTCGCCAAATACGGAGACCCCCGCAATTTCATCAACAGATGCCTAAGGGAAAGACAACGGAATGAGGACATGCCACAACCCAAAGCCATACTACCATACATCAGGAGCATTTCTGAACTGACAGCCAGACTACTGCGACCACTAGGACTCATAACAGCACACAAACCAACAGCCACTCTCAGACAACAACTCACCAGAACTAAGGACCCGATACCCAACATGAGCAAAACCAATGTAGTGTACAAAATCCCATGCAAGGACTGCACTAAACACTACATAGGACAAACAGGAAGACAGCAAACGATCCGCATCCATGACCAGGCTCCCAAGCACCGAGGATGTCACCGAGACAGGGGACGAAACGTCTGCAACACAAATTCCCAACTCGGCGAATATAACCACAAAAGAAAGCTCAGTATTTGGGACCCGTGTGCTCCAGGGCTGAGTATCTGAATAAATTGGGTCTATATTCTAGAAAATAGAAAGGCGATTTCATTTCAGTGTCTCAGATTGTGAAGATGCTTGAGATGGTAGATGCTGAGAAATTAATCCTGTGGGTCTGGGAATCTGAAACACAATAACACAGTCTCAGGAGTTGCTGGAAAAGCTCAGCGGATCAGGCAGGATCTGTGCAGAGAAATCAGCGTTAATGTTACAGCATCCGCAGTTCATTCGGGTTTGATTGCCACCCTCTCAGGGTAAGGGGCAGGTTATTTGGGACTGAGATGAGGAGACAGCGCTTCACTCTAAGGCCTCTGAGTCTTTAATAATCTCTCTCCCTGAGGATTGTGGATGCTCCCTCACTGATTTCAGATTGGAATAGACAGATTGCCGGGGTCTAAGGGAGTCACGGGATATGGGGAGTGGATAGGAAACCGGATTAGAAATCTCAAACCAGCTCTGATTGGATTGACTGCCAGAACAGACTAAACAGTTTAAACAGGCTGTATAGTCTCCTCCTGCTCACATTTCCTGAGCTCGTTGATGTTTAATGAACTTATTCCCAATCCCTTTTGGATTTAGTTCTATGAAACCGTTTATCATTAAATCTCTGCAGCCTCCACCCTGTTACAAACCATCTCATTCTTTCTTCAGCGTTACACCCATTCCAATTGCTCATAAATCATTACTTTTCTAACTTCCTTCCTCTCTGCTGAATTCACCCCCCCCCCCCCCCCCCCCCCGCCTCCCCCTCATAACACACGGGTTAACCTTTCCCTTCTCCCTATAGATGCTGCCTGACCTTATCAGATTTCTCAGCATGGCCTGTGTTTATTTCAGAGGGAATGACATCTCCCTGTTCCTGTTTCTGTGAGAGGATACATTCTCCAATCCGACTCCTTGATATTCCGTGTGTTCACAGAGAAAAGAGGGATCGATCTGTCCAAATTCATAACATCACGGAAGGGCATCAATATATTGTGATGATATTAAAAATAAAATATCTTAAACCAAATGAAATCCACGAGGAAATGGCATGTTGCAATGGGATCTGTAAGGGGCAGGAATTCAATCCGCCCTCCCTCTGTTGTTATTGGGTATGATGCTCCTGACCCACCAATACACAGATCTGACTGAATGCACAAACAACCCCTCTCCATCCATTTAATTCAGAATAAGGTCAATAACAGCACGGATTAAAACACAATACAAACTGTGATGAATGCAGCATGTAGGGAGTCATGTTACTGTAGAGTTTTTACAGCACTGAGATCAGGCTGTTCGGCCCATTACTCACACACCAGTATCACCGCCTGGACTCCCTATCTAAACCTCTCCAATTCCCCAGATCCCTGTCTGATTGAAGACTGTCTGTGTGGGGTTTTCACATTCTCCCCGGGTCTGTGTGGGTTCCCTCCGGGTGCTCCGGTTCCCTCCCACAGTCCAGAAACGTGCAGGTTAGGGTGGGTTGGCCATGGTAAACTATCCGTAGTATACAGGGATGTTCAGATGAGGTGGATTACCCATGGGGAATGCAGGGTTACAGGGAGAGGTGGGGGCGGAGGTGAGTCTTGGTGGGATACATGATGGGCCGAATGGCCGGTTTCCACACTGTAGGGATTCTATGATTCCATGCTCCTTCCCATCTGCCTCTATGAATGAGGGAGACTATCACCTGACCCAATATCCCCTTCGGTGGCTCAACGTTTGCTTTGTTTCCAACAAAGAACTGCAGATGCTGCAGATCTGAGAGACAGCACAGAAATTGCTGGGGAAACTCAGCAGGTCTGGCAGCATCTGTGGGGAGGGAACCTTTCAGATCCAGGGATTGGTCTTCAGAACTGAAGGCTTCTGATCCTGGTGCTGTCAGACCTGCTGAGCTTCCCCAGCAATTTCTTGTTTCGATTTCAGCCCCAACCCAGCTGGTGATGGTCACGGCCTTGTTAAGTGTGTTTGGGAATGGGGAGGGAGCTGCTAGCAGGGTGATGGTGGGATAGTGGGGAGCATAGCTGCCTTCCAAGCTCAGGTTCAATTCCTGATTATGGTTTTTAAACTCACCTTTAAAGAAATCCACCGAACAAAGCCAGCTCATGAATGTTTCATTCTGTGGTAAACAAGATCGGTCAGATTGCTCCTTGCTTTTCCTGGCGATGGTTCCTGTGAATTGCAGTGTGGAACTGGGCAGCATTGCTCAGCATCTCGGAAGCTTTCCCCTCTGCTGCTTCCCATTTCTTATTGAAATATTGGGTGCAGCACAAGGATGGGTTTGTTTGTTTGAAAAGTGAGAGACTGCTCCCGTCAGGAACCTCAAATAATTACAGAGGCCACTGGAAACACTGAACAGTTCCAACAGCTTCTGTAGTGGTGGAGAAGGAGGTTTAATGTGTCAAATCTACACAAGGATAAAATCAACTCCAGCCACAAAACAGAGTTCCCAAGTTTTACAAACATCTGTATAACATTATTCTGAGCCAGCAATTCCCCTTAAACACTTCCAATGTGGAATAGCATCTTTCTGACTCTCCCCCACTACCCTCTGTCTTCTACCTTCGAGCCAGTTCTCTACCCAAAGGGTAATTCTACTGCCCCAACATACAAATTTGACAATATGACATCATTCTCAAATGTACAACAAGAATCTATTCCTGATGACACAGGTGGGTCAGTTTCCCACCGGTGCTGTTTACACTTGGAATATACCTGGAGCAGAACAACACAAACCCAACTGGAGAGGGTGGCTCTGTATAAGGAGAGTCAGGGTGGAGTTAAAATTCAACAAATGTGATGAAATAAAATCAAAGATGAATGAAGGTAAGGCCGTCCAATCTGTTTCACAACTTATTACATAAGAGGCTGGATAAAAACTGAAGTTATTCTAATAAATGGCTCAAGCTCACCATGGAGAATTAATGTGCTCGGATGGAGAAATGCAAAGTGATCATAAATTACTGCAACTTGCAAACAGCAGAATTAAAATCCAATTTGCTTTTTTACTGCAAGGATGAATATTTTAATCATGTTGTTCTCTATATATGAATGATACAGATGGTCATTTATTATCGAGACAGAAAAGACAATCAATATTTTCTTTGACATCTAACTTGGAAATGGAGAAGATACTGTGGATGGGCCAACAGGATTGTTTGCACAGGCAGGTGAATAATAATGTCTCCAGAAAATAGCAGAAGGTTGTGAAGGGAAATGAACAGACTGAAGCCCGCTGTGATGGAGTTTGGTATAAAAGGCTAAAGAGAGACAAACTCGACCGAACTACAGAGTGTGAAATGTGAACATGGATAGAGTTACCTTGGTGTTCATGTGCACAGGTCTTTTACTGTAACAAGATCTGCTGAAGGGGGAAATAGAAAACATGTGGGATCTTAAGCATCACAAATGACCCATTGAGTAAGGAGAAAGAAAATACATAAAGGGAAACCCCTGCTGTTCCTGAGGATCTGAAATCTAACCTCAGCAGGTCAGGCAGCATCTGTGAGAAAGGAACCAGAACCCATTTCTCCCACAGTAGTCTGCAAGGCACCAAGGGAGCTCTCTGATCTGATTGGCTCTGTGCTAATTAACACTGCACACAGATATTAATCCAGTGGGTCAGCTTCTTAGTTAAACAGTGAGTTCCTGAGAGTGACGAGGCAGACCCTTGTATGTTGTTCACACCTACATGGTCAGTAAAATGGTATCCTGCCCGTCCCATTGCAAACTCAGCTTCAGCTCTGACCATATTTCCTGAAACCCAGCATGGGGAGGAAACACTGCCTCCTGGTCTTAGGTTCTTCGCTGTAGGAAAAGGGGTCACTTCCTGTGATCTCCCTCTGATAACGACATTGCTTTTAGTTTCTCTCACTTAATTGGCTTTCTGTCCCTTCTGGTTTCATGGTCTAGCCACACTTCCCAAAGCTGAGGCTCTTGCTTAATGGTATAATCGGGCTCGGGCATCAGTAAATGGAAGATTTAATCCAGGGGTATGAGTAAATGGGAGATTTGGTGGGAATCAATAAATGGGAGATTCAGTGCCCAGCGCCATGACATTGGAAAACTGCTGTGAGTATCAATATATGAGAGAATTGGAGCAGAGCATGTCTAAATTGGGAAATAGGGGCAGGAAATCAATAAGAAGAATTGTTCTTGCACGCATCAGTTAATTGGAGATTCAGTTCAGTGCACCATCAAATTAAAAAATAATGCAGGTCGCCAATAATTGGAGAATTCATTCAAGTGCCATTAAATTCGAAGTGGGAGAACGGGGTGGGGGGTGGCGTGGGGGGTTAACACTCAATGGGAGAGTTGGTGCAGTTCCAGGATTTGTGCAGGATTTGAAAATGGGAGAAATAGCTATAAATGGAGTCATTCAATCATAGAGACTTACAACACAGAAACAGATCCTTCGGTCCAACTTGTCCATGCCTCAATTTAAGAATTCTGGCAGCGCTCCAGTAAATTGAAGAATCATGGAACTACTTAATGGGAGAATTGGACAAGGGCTTATCGAAATGTGAGAAATGTAACAGGGCATCAGATAATGGGAGATTTGGGGCAGTGTAACACAAGATGGGAGAATTGGGGCAGGACAATACTTGATGAGAGATTTTGAGTAGGGCACCCAAAAAGCGTTCAAGGGCCTCAGTCAATATGAAGATTGGTGTAAGGCAACACTATGACGAGAACTGGTTCAGGACTTCACTAATTGGGGAAAGTGGTGCTCAGCAACACTGAATTGGAGAATTGGTGTGGGGTATCAGTAAATGAGAGACCTGGTGCAGGGTGCTGATAACTTCGAGAATTGGAGCAAATGGGAGAAACACGGGCAGTGAACCAGTAAATAGGACAAACGCTGCAAAGGATTAGTGGTCGAGATTCAATACAATGTACCACGAAATGGGGGAGTTGGTGCTGTTCACTTCTAAAGGGAAGATATGTGTAGGATCTGTAAGTTGGAGATTTGATGGAGGGATTGCCAAGATTAGAGAATTCTGGCAGCTGGTTTCTAAATGAGAGAATTGTTGCAGAGAAACACTAAATGGAAGACCTGGTGCACAGTGGAGCTAAATTAGAGAGTGGATGTATGACACCAGGAAATGGGAGAATTAGAGTAGCGCACCCTTAAATAGTAGAATCAGGCTCGGGCACCAGTAAATGGAAGGATTAGTCCAGGGATATGTGTAAATAGGAGATTTGGTGGGAATCAATAAATGGGACATTCGAAATGCTTTGCTTGAATTTTCTAATATCTTGACACTCACACCAGTTTTCCAAAGTAATGGTACTGTGCACCGAAATTGGGGAATGGGGCCAGGGAATCAATAAAAAGAAAAATATTGCAAGTATTGGTAAGTTGGAGATTCAGTTCAGTGTATTACTAACTGAAAAGAATTCAGCAGGGCACCCATACGTGGAAGAAGTGTTTTAGGGAACAATTAAATGGAAGGAATTGATGCAGGGCAACAATAATTGGAGAATTCATGCAGGTGCCTTTAAATTGGGCAGGATAATACTCAAAGGGAGAGTTGGTGCAGTTTCAGGATTGGTGCAGGATTGGTAAATGGGAGAAATGGTGCACAGCAGTGAAGCCATAAATAGAGTCATACCATCATAGAGATGTACAACATGGAAACAGACACTGCAGTCCAACTTGTCTATAACTCAATTTTAGAATTCTGGCAGCGCTCCACGAGATTGGAGAATCATTCCAAGGAACAAATAAATGGAAGAATTGGGCAAGGACTTATCGAATTCAAAGAATTTGGAAAAGGGCATGCGATAACTGGAAAATTGATGCAGTTAGCACCAAATGGAAAACCTGGGGCAGGACAAGACTTGATGCGGGAATGAGAGTAGAGCACCCCTAAATTGGGCGAGGGCAAGAGTCAACATAACGATTGTTGTAAGGCACAACTGAATGGAGGACTTGTTCAGGATGTTAGTAATTGGTGAAAAGGTGCTAAGCAACACTGAATTGGAAAATTGATGCGGCCATCAGTAAATGAGAGACTTGGTGCACAGTGGAGCTAAATTAGAGAATTGCTGCATGGCAACAGTAAATGGGAGAATTAGAGTAGCGCACCCTTAAATGGTAGAATCAGCTAGGGCATCAGTAAATGGAAGGATTGGTACAGGGATATGAGTAAATGGGAGATTTGGTATGAAACAATAAATGGGAGATCTGGTGAACATTGCCGTCACATTAGAAAATTGGTGGAAGTGTCAATATATTGGAAAATTGGAGCAGAGCGTTTCTAAGTTCTGGAAGAGGGACCAGGGAATCAAAACAAAGAAGAAATGTTGCAAGCATCGGGAAATTGGAGATTCAGTTCAGTGCATCACTAAATGAAAACACTTCAGCAGGGCATCCGTGGAAGATGTGTTTCAGGGAGCGCACCCTTAAATGGTAGAGTCAGCTAGGACATCCGTAAGTGGGAGAATTCGTACAGGGATATGAGGAAATGGGAGATCCGGTGAACATTGGAAAAATGGAATGAGTGCCAATATATTGGAAAAGTGTAGCACAGCATGTCTAAATTGTGGAATAGGGGCCATGGAATCATTAAAAAGAAGAAATGTTGCAAACATCGGTAAATTGGAGATTCAGTTCAGTGCATCACTAAATGAAAAGAAAACCCAGCAGGTCATCCGTACGTGGAAGATGTGTATCAGGGAACAACTAAATGATGTAGGGCAACAATACTTGGAAAATTCATGCAGGTGCCATTAAATTCTAAGTGGGAGGACTGGGGCAGGATAATCTCAATGGGGGAGTTGGTGAAATTCCCGAATTAGAGCAGGATTAGTAAGTGGGAGAATATATTGAAAATTTGGAGCAGACCATGTCTAAATTGGGGAGCAGGGGCCAGGGAATCAATAAAAAGATGAAATGCTGCCAGAATTGGGAAATTGGAGATTCAGTTCAGTGCATCACTAAAAGGGAAACAAATCAGCAAGTCATCCGTACGTGGAAGATGTGTATTGGGGAACAACAAAATGGAAGGAATTGATGTAGGGCAACAATAATTGGAAAATTCATGCAGGTGCCATTAAAGTCTAAGTGAGAGGATGGGGGCAGGATAACCTCAATGGGTGAGTTGGTGAAATTCCCGAATTAGTGCAGGATTGGTAAATGGGAGAATTGGTGCAGGGAAGCGGAGCAGTAATTACAGCCTTAGAGATGTACAGCACGGAAACAGACCCTTCAGTCCAAATTGTCCACGCCCAAATTTAAGAATTCTGGCAGCTCGCCACTAAATTGGAGAATCATTGGAAGGAACTACTAAATGGACACAATTGGGAAAGAGCTTATCGAAATGAAAGAGTTCGCAACAGGGCATCAGAAAATGGGAGAATTCGTGCATTTCAGCACTAAGTGGGTGGTTTATGCTGTGTTGCACTAAATGGGAGAATTGAGGCAGGACAATACCTTTTGGGAGACTTAGTGTAGGGCACCCCTAAATTGGGCGAGGGCATCAGTCAATTTAAGGATTGGTGTAAGACAAACCTGAGTGGAGAACTTGTTCAGGACGTCAGTAATTGGGGGAAATGATGTGAAGCAACACTGAATTGGAGAATTGGTGCGGGCCATCAGTAAATGGAAGGATTGGTACAGGGATATGAGTAAATGGGAGATTTGGTGGAAATAATAAATGGGAGATCTGCTGCACATTGCCATTACATTATAAAAATGGTGGGAGTGCCAAAATATTGGTGCCATTAAATTCTAAGTGGGAGGATTAGGGCAGGATAACCTCAATGGGTGAGTTGGTGAAATTCACGAATTCCTGCAGGATTCGTAAATGGGAGAATTGGTGCAGGGAAGCGGAGCACTAATTACAGCCTTAGAGATGTACAGCACGAAAATAGACACTTCAGTCCAACTTGTCCACGCCTAAGTTTAAGAATTCTGGCAGCTCGCCACTAAATTGGAGAATCATTCCAAGGAACCACTAAATGGAAAAATTGGAAAGGGCTTATCTAAATGTGAGAATTTGCAACAGAGCATCAGATAATGGGTGAATTAATGCAGTTCAGCACTAAATGGGTGAGTTAAGCTGTGTTGCACTAAATTGGAGAATTAGGGCCGGACAATACATTTTGGAAGATCTAAAGTCGGGCACCCCTAAATTGGGTGAGTGCATCAGTCAGTATGAGGATTGGAGTGAGGCAACACTGAGTGGAGAACATATTCAGAACATCAGCAATTGGGGAGAATGGTGATAAGCAACACTGAATTGGAGAATTGGGGCGGGCCATCAGTAAATGAGAGACCTGGTGCACAATGGAGCTATATGAGAGAGTTGGTGTAGGACAACAGTAAATAGGAGAATTAGAGTAGCGCACCCTTAATAGTAGAATCGGGATAAGGCATCAAAAATGGGAGAATTAGTGCAGGGATATAGGTAAATGAGAGATTTGGTGGAAACAAAAAATTGCAAGTCTGGTGCACATTGCCGTTACATTAGAATATTGGTGGGAGTGCCAGTATATTGGAAAATTGGAGCAGACCATGTCTAAATTGGGGAGCAGGGGCCAGGGAATCAATAAAAAGATGAAATGCTGCCAGAATTGGGAAATTGGAGATTCAGTTCAGTGCATCACTAAAAGGGAAAAAAATCAGCAAGTCATCAGTACGTGGAAGATGTGTATTGGGGAACAACTAAATGGAAGGAATTGTTGCAGGGCTACAATAATTGGAAAATTCATGCAGGTGCCATTAAATTCTAAGTGGGAGGATGGGGGCAGGATAACCTCAATGGGTGAGTTGGTGAAATTCCCGAATTCCTGCAGGATTGGTAAATGGGAGAATTGGTGCAGGGAAGCGGAGCAGTAATTACAGACTTAGAGATGTACAACACGAAAACAGACCTTTCAGTCCAACTTGTCCATGCCTAAATTTAAGAATTCTGGCAGCTCTCCACGAAATTGGAGAATCATTGGAAGGAACTACTAAATGGACACAATTGGGAAATAGCTTATCGAAAAGTAAGCATTTGCAACAGGGCATCGGAAAATGGTAGAATTAGTGCATTTCAGCACTAAGTGGGTGGGTTATGCTGTGTTGCACTAAATGGGAGAATTGGGGCAGGATAATACCATTTGGGAGATTTAGAGTAGGGCACGCCTAAGTTGGGCGAGGGCATGAGTCAGAATGAGGATTGGTGTAAGGCAACACTGAATGGAGAACTTGTTCAGGACATCATTAATTGGGGGGAATGGAGCTAAGCAACACTGAATTGGAGAATTGGTGTGGGGTATCAGCAAATGAATTCATGCCGGTGCATTAAATTCTAAGTGGAGGACTAGGGCAGGGTAACCTCAGTGGGAGAGTTAATGAAATTCCAGAATTAGTGCAGGAATGGTAAATGGGAGAATTGGTGCAGGGAAGCGGAGCATTAATTACAGCCTTAGAGATGTACAACACGGAAACAGATCCTTCAGTCCAACTTGTCCACGCCGACATATAAATATTCTGGCAGCTCTCCATGAAATTGGAGAATCTTTGCAAGAAACTACGAAATGGAAAAATTGGCAAACTGCTTCTCGAAATGTGAGAATTTGCAACAGGGCATCAAATAATGTGTGAATCAGTACAGTTCAGCACTAAATGGGTGAGTTATGCTGTGTTGCACTAAATGGGAGAATTAGGGCAGGATAATACATTTTAGTGTATTGAGAGTAGAGCACCCCTAAATTGGGAGAGGTCACCAGTCAGTATGAGGATTGGTGTAAGGCAACACTGAGTGGAGAACTTGTTCAGGACGTCAGTAATTGGGGGAAATGGAGCTTAGCAACACTGAATTGGAGAATTGGTGTGGGGTATCAGCAAATGAGAGACCTGGTGCAGGGTGCTGATAACTTCGAGAATTGGAGCAAATGGGGGATCACGGGCAGTGAACCAGTAAATAGGACAAACGCTGCAAATGATTAGTGGTCGAGATTCAATACAATGTACCACGAAATGGGGGAGTTGCTGCTGTTCACCACTAAAGGGAAGATATGTGTAGGATCGGTAATTAGGAGATATGATGCAGGGATCTCAAGATTAGAGAATTCTGGCAGTGGTCGACCAAATGGGAGAATTGTTGCAGGGAAATACTGAATGGAAGATCTGGTGCACAGTGGAGCGAAATTAGAGAATGGGTGCATGGCACCAGGAAATGGGAGAATTAGAGTAGCAGACCCTTAGATGGTAGAATTGGGCTCAGGCATCAGTGAATGGGAGACTTATTACAGGGATATGAGTAAATGGGAGATCTGGTGCACAGTGCCATTACAGTGCAGGATTGGGGCAGGGTAACCTCAATGGGTGAGTTGGTGAAAGGATTGGTAAATGGGAGAATTGGTGCAGGGAAGTGGAGCCCGACTCTAATTGTCCCATTTACTGGTGCCATGCACACAATCTCTAATTTAGCTCCACTGTGCACCAGTTCTTCCATTCAGTATTTCCCTGTAACAATTCTCCCATTTAGTATTTCGCTGCCAGAATTCTCTCATCTTGCGATCCCTGCGTCATATCTCCAAATTACCAATCCTACACATACCTTCCCTTTAGTGGTGAACAGCACCAACTCCCCCATTTCGTGGTGCACTGTATTGAATCTGGATCACTAACTCTTTGCAACATTTGCTCTATTTACTGATTCATTGCCTGTGTACTCCCATTTGCTCCAATTCTCCAAGTTATCAGCACCCTGTTCCTTTTCCCCCAATTCCTAATGTCCTGAACAAGTTCTCCACACAGTGTTGCCTTGCATCAATCCTCATACTGACTGATGTCCTCGCCAAATTTAGGGGTGCCATAATCGAAATCTCTCACAAGGTATTGTCCTGCCCCAATTCTCCAATTTAGTACAACACAGCATAGCTCACCCATTTAGTGCTGAACTGCATTAATTCACCCATTATCTGATGCTCTGTTGCAAATTCTCACATTTCGATAAGCCCTTTCCCAAGTTTTCCATTTAGTAAGTTCTTGCAATGATTCTCCAATTTAGTTGAGAGCTGCCAGCATTCTGCCAGGCATGGACAAGTTGGACTGAAAGGTCTGTTTCCGTGCTATGTACCGGGCGGGACGGTGACACAGTGGTTAGCACTGCTGCCTCACAGCACCAGAGGGCTGGGTTAATTTCCCGCCTCAGGTGACTGACGGTGTGGAGTTTGCACATTCTCCCGGTTTGCTCCGGTTTCCTCCCACAGTGTAAACATGTGCAGGTCAGGTGAATTGGCCAGGCTAAATTGCCCGTTGTGTTAGGTAAGGGGTAAATGTAGGGGCATCGGTGGGTTGTGCTTTGGCGGGTTGGTGGAGACTTGTTGGGCCGAAGGGCCTGTTTCCACACTGGAATGTAATGTAATCTAATCTCTAAGGCTGTAATTCGTGCTCTGCTTCCCTGCACGAAATATCCCATTTACCAATCCTGCACTAATTCGGGAATTTCACCAACTCACCCATTGACGTTATCCTGCCCCAGTCCTTCCCCTTAGAATTTAATGGCACCCCTGCATGAATTCTCCAATTATTGTTGCCCGACATCAATTCCTTCCAGTCGTTCCCTGATGCACCTCTTTCACGTACGGGTTCCCTGCTGATTTTTTTTTCATTTGGTGATACACTGACCTGAATCTCCAATTTACCGATGCTTTCAACATTTCTTTTCATTGATTCCCTGGCCCCTATTCCCCAAGTTAGACATGCTCTGCTCCAATTTTCCAATATATTGACACTCTCACCAATTTTCTAATGTAATGGCACTGTGCACCAGATCTCCCATTTATTGATTCCACTAAATCTCCCATTTACTCATATCCTTGTACTAATTCTCCCATTTACTGATGCCCAATCCGATTCTACCATTTAAGGGTGCGCTACTCAAATTCTCCCATTTCCTGGTGCCATGGACGTATTCTCGAATTTAGCTCCACTGTGCACCAGGTCTTCCATTCAGTATTTCTCGCCCATTTATTCATCTTGGCGATCACTGCATAAAATCTGCAAAATTTCCGGTGCTACACGTATTCTCCATTTCATGGTGAACTGCACCAACTCCCCCATTTTGTGGTGCATTGTATTGAATCTCCACCACTTATCCTTTGTATCATTTGTCCTGATTCACTGCCCTTCTCCTCCCATTTGCTCCAATTCTCGAAGTTATCAGCACCCTGCACCAGGTCTTTCATTTACTGATACCTCACATCAATTCGCCAATTCAGTGTTGCTTTGCACAATTTCCCCCAATGACTGAAGTCCTGAACCAGTTCTCCTCACAGTGTTGTCTTACACCAATCCTCATATTGACTGATGTCCTCAAACAATTTAGGGGTGCCCTACTCAAAATCTCTCAAGTGTTTTCCTGCCCCAATTCTCCCATTTAGTTTTACACTGCACCAAATCTCCCATTATCTGATGCACCATTACATTCTTCACATTTCGATAAGCCCTTCCCCAATTCTCCCAGTAAGTAGTTCCTTGCAATGATTCTCAAATTTAGTGGAGCGCTGCCAGAATTCTTAAATTGAGGCATGGACAAGTTAGTCCAAAGGATCTGTTTCTGTGTTGTAAATCTCTATGATTGTATGACTATTTATGGCTATTTCTCCCATTTTCCAATCCTGCACAAATCCTGGAACTGCACCAACTCTCCCATTGAGTGTTATCCTGCCCCCGCTCTCCCACTTCGAATTTAATGGCACCTGCTTGAATACTCCAATTATTGACGACCTGCATTTTTTTCATGTAGAGATGCACTGAACTGAATCTCCAATTAACTGATGCATGCAACATTTCTTCTTTTTATTGAGTCCCTGGCCCCTAATCTCCAATTAAGACATGCTCTACTCGAATTCTCTCATATATTGGCATTCCCAACAATTTTCTAATGTAATGGCACCGTGCACTGAATCTCCCATTTATTGATTCCCACCAAATCCCCCATTTACTCATACCCCTGGACTAATTCTTCCATTTACTGTTGCCCGAACCTGATTCTACCATTTAGCAGGAGCCTCAGCTTTGGGAAGTGTGACTAGACCATGAAACCAGAAGGGACAGAAAGCCAATTAAGTGAGAGAAACTAAAAGCAATGTCGTTATCAGAGGGAGATCACAGGAAGTGACCCCTTTTCCTACAGCGAAGAACCTAAGACCAGGAGGCAGTGTTTCCTCCCCATGCTGGGTTTCAGGAAATATGGTCAGAACTGAAGCTGAGTTTGCAATGGGACGGGCAGGATACCATTTTACTGACCATGTAGGTGTGAACAACATACAAGGGTCTGCCTCGTCACTCTCAGGAACTCACTGTTTAACTAAGAAGCTGACCCACTGGATTAATATCTGTGTGCAGTGTTAATTAGCACAGAGCCAATCAGATCAGGGAGCTCCCTTGGTGCCTTGCAGACTGCTGTGGGAGAAATGGGTTCTGGTTCCCTTCTCACAGATGCTGTCTGACCTGCTGAGGTTAGATTTCAGATCCCCAGGAATAGCAGGGGTTTCCCTTTATGTATTTTCTTTCTCCTTACTCAATGGGTCATTTGTGATGCTTAAGATCACACATGTTTTCTATTTCCCCCTTCAGCAGATCTTGTTACAGTAAAAGACCTGTGCACATGAACACCAAGGTAACTCTATCCATGTTCACATTTCACACTCTGCAGTTCGGGTTTGTCTCTCTTTAGCCTTTTATACCAAACTCCATCACAGCGGGCTTCAGTCTGTTCATTTCCTCCACAACCTTCTGCTATTTCCTGGTGACATTATTATTCACCTGCCTGTCCAACAATCCTGTTGGCCCATCCACAGTATCTTCTCCAAATCCAAGTTAGATGTCAAAGAAAATATTGATTGTCTTTTCTTTCTCGATAATAAATGACCATCTGTATCATTCATATATAGAGAACAACATGATTAAAATATTCATCCTTGCAGTAAAAAAGCAAATTGGATTTTAATTCTGCTGTTTGCAAGTTGCAGTAATTTATGATCACTTTGCATTTCTCCATCCGAGCACATTAATTCTCCATGGTGAGCTTGAGCCATTTATTAGAATAACTTCAGTTTTTATCCAGCCTCTTATGTAATAAGTTGTGAAACAGATTGGACGGCCTTACCTTCATTCATCTTTGATTTTATTTCATCACATTTGTTGAATTTTAACTCCACACTGACTCTCCTTATACAGAGCCACCCTCTCCAGTTGGGTTTGTGTTGTTCTGCTCCAGGTATATTCCAAGTGTAAGCAGCACCGGTGGGAAACTGACCCGCCTGTTGTCATCAGGAATAGATTCTTGTTGTACTTTTGAGACTGGTGTCATATTGTTAAACTTGTATGTTGGGGCAGTAGAATTACCCTTTGGGTAGAGAACTGGCTCGAAGGTAGAAGACAGAGGGTGGTGGGGGAGGGTTGCTTTTCAGACTGGAGTCCTGTGACCAGCGGTGTGCCACCAGCGGTGCTGGGTCCACTGTTGTTTTGTCATTTATATAAATGATTTGGATGTGACCATAGGACGAATGGTTAGTAAGTTTGCAGGTGACAGTAAATTTGGAGATGTGGAGGACAGTGAAGATGGTTACCTCAGAGTACAACGGGATCTTGATCAGATGGGCCAGTGGGCTGAGGGGTGGCAGATGGAGATTAATTTAGATAAATGTAAGGTGCTGCATTTTGGAGAAGCAAAAGATAGCAGGACATTTACACTGAATGGACAAGGTACTAGGGGTGTTGCTAAACAAAAAGACCTGGAGTGTAGCATCATAGATCGTTGAAGGTGGACTAACATTTCGATAGGATAGTGAAGAAAGCGTTTGTCATTTTTGTCTTTATTGCTCAGTTAATTGTGTAAAGGAGTTGGGAGGTCATGTTGCAGTATTGGTTCGGCCCCTTTTGGTATATAGTGCAATTCTGGACTCCCTCCTATAAGAAGAGTGTTGTGAAACTTTAAAGGGTTCAGAAAAGATTTTCAAGGATGTCGCCAAGGTTGGAGGGTTTGTGCTGGTGGTTAAAACTGTATAGGTTATGGCTATTATCCCTGGAGCGTCAGTGCCTGAGGGGGAACCTTATCGAGGTTCACAAAATCATGAAGGACCCTCAATAGGGTAAAAAGACAAGGTGATTTCCCTGTGGTGGGGGAGTCCAGAAGCAGGTGGCATATGTTAAAGTTGAGAGGGGAAACATAAAAGGGACCTAAGAGGAACATTTTTCAAGCAGAGGGCACTATGTGCATGTGCTGCCAGAGGAAGGAGTGGAGGCTGGTACAATTGCAACATTTAAAAGGTATCTGGGTGGGTGTAGGAATTAAAAAGGGTTCAGAGGTACATGGGCCAAATTCTGACAAATAGGATGAGATTTACATCGGATATCAGTTCAGCATGGGTGTGTTGGACTGAATGATTTGTTTCTGAGCTGATATTGATCTGAGTGGGTTGAGCTCCGGAATGTAGATTTATGAAGCAGAAAATAAAGTATGGCACAGAGTCAGGTCGAGAAATCCTGCTGATCTCATCAGCTTTATCCTGCTTTCCTGATCCTTTTCCTTCAATCAATGCATTTTTCCGATCCTCATTCAGAATTCCTGGAGCTCTGTAACTGCCCTGGAACAATGTGTGGAAAGTCCTATTGCAGTCCACACGAGGTACCTTTCCCACTGCCCTGCTCGCACGACCTGCAATGCTGCAGACTGAGCAGACAACCCGAAACACAATGATGAGCTCCTTCCGGCCCACGACCCTCCTTCTCACTGAATGAAGACAATCACCAGAAGCAGAATCCAGCTCTTGTTTGAGCCTTGAATACCTGACTCTGTCTCACGGAGTGAAGATTGGACTCAGAAACAGAAATGAAATCAACTTCCTATCTGCATTGTGTCACTCTTTAAGACCTCTGTGTGTCTGAGTTCAGGTCATTTTATTGGAGACTGTGGATAGAGGGTCCCCAGTGAAATGGAAAGAATGGTGGAGGAGCTCACTGAGGGACATCTCTCAAAGTGAGAATCAGAAAGATGCTATTCTGCATTGGAAGGGTTTAAGGGGAATTGATGGCTCAGAATAATGTTATACGGAGGTTTGTAAAACTTAGAAACTCTGACTGTTTTGAGGCTGGAGTTTATTTTATCCTTGTGTAGATTTGACACATTAACCCTCCCTCCCCACCACGACAGAAGCTGTTGGAACTGTTCAGTGTTTCCAACGGCTTCTGTAGTTATTTCAGGTTCCTGACGGGAGCAGTCTCACACTTTTCGAACAAAACAAACCCATCCTTGTGCTGCAACCAATATTTCAATAAGAAATGGGAAGCAGCAGAGGGGAAAGCTTCCGAGATGCCGAGCAATGCCGCCCTGTTCCACACTGCAATTCACAGGAACCATCACCAGGAAAAGCAAGGAGCAATCCAACAGATCTGGTTATATCCCGGTCGCTTTCCTTCAGAAACAGATTTAAAAGCCGCAACACGGCGATGGCCGGGATTCAAACCCGGGCCCACTGCTTGGAAGACAGCTATGCTCACTACTATCCCACCATCACCCTGTTCGCAGCTCCCTGCCCAAACACACTTAACAAGGCCGTGATCATCAGAAACTGGATTGGGGCTGAAATCCAAACAAGAAATTGCTGGGGAATCTCAGCAGGTCTGACAGAGCCTTAGAGTGAAGCGCTGTCTCCTCATCTCAGTCCCAAATACCCTGCCCCTTACCCTGAGAGGGTGGCAATCAAACCCGAATGAACTGCGGATGCTGTAACATTAACGCTGATTTCTCTGTACAGATGCTGCCTGACCTGCTGAGCTTTTCCAGTAACTCCTGAGACTGTGTTATTGTGTTTCAGATTCCCAGACCCACAGGATTAAATTCTCAGCATCTCCCCTCTCAAGCCTCTTCACAATCTGAGACATTCCAATGAAACCACCTTTAAATTTTCGCGAATATCGACCCAATTTATTCAGATACTCAGCACTGGAGCACACGGGTCCCAAATACTGAGCTTTATTTTGTGATTCATTAATGTGTTTGGGTCATTGCCGCTGGGTCCCCACGGATTGCTCAGATATAATTGCTCTGGTGAAGGTGACGCTGAGTTATTGCCTTGAACTGCTGCCATTTATTTGGTGCAGATAAACCCACAATGATCTAAGGGAGGGAGCTCAAGGATTTCCAACCAATGGCACTTGTGGGACTGAGATGTTTTTCCAAGCCAGGGTGGGGAGCGGCTTGATGTGGAATTGTCACCTGATGGTGTCCCTGTGTATCTGCTGTGTTCAGCATTCCACATGATAGTGCCGTGAGTCTGGAAGCTGCTCTGGAAGGAACCTTGGGGAATTTCTACAGAGCATCTTATCTCAGCTGAACTATCCCAGTCAGGCACATGAGCACTATTACACTTTGAAAGCAATCTTAAACGGGGAAAAACGCCAAGATGGAATGAATGAGATTAGCCTCTCCAAGATTTCCCAAACATGGCCACATGATGGGGATAGGGTGGGTCTCACCTGCTATTACATTCTCAGAGCTGGATTATAGGATTAAAGTGTAATAGTGCGATGGCAGGGGTTCGAGCCCGGGTTAACTGCTGGGAAGGAGACATGTCCAACCCTTTCCCTGTAATTGACAAGCTATTCCCGAGGCTGTGATCAGGACCAATTGGATTGGGACTGAAATACAAACAGAAACTGCTGGGGGAGCTCAGCAGGTCTGACAGCATCAGCATCAGATCCCTTCAGTTCTGAAGGACAATCCCTGGACTCTAGAGGTTCACTCGGATTTCTCCCACAAATGAGACCCTCCTACTAATTCCCGCCAGTAATTTCTGTGCTATCTGTCAGCTCTCCAGGATCTGCAGTTCCTTGTTTTAAATACAGTAGATGTTGACCAACCGAAGGGGATATTGGGTCAGCTGACGGTCTACCTCATTCATTGGGGCAGATGTCAAGGAGCATCTTAAACCGGAGAGGGATCAGGGGGAATTGGAGCCGTTTAGAGAGAGAGTACAGAAGGTAAGACAGCTCAGCTCAAAGCACGGCGCTTAATGCTGCCCCGATTAAAATATTGAAGATGGCAGAGGAACAGATGAGCTGAGACAGGGTGGGAGCTGGGCGATATTGATGATGTGGAAGGACAGTGTGTGTATCTGATCACATTCTGTCAGTCTGACTAATAGCAGTCATTCCTGGCACTGGATTCACTGAGGGGTGAAGGGTCAGTGAACAGAGCGGACTGTCCCTGTTCTGTTCCTGACTCTCCAGCTCCCGCTCTGTTAGTGACCTCTCAGTCACCCGGGAAATGGGCTGTTTCCCAATTGTGCTGGATTCCTGGCCTTTATCCTTGGCCGAGCTGAGAGTTGATGGTCTGAGGAATATCATTCCCAAATGACTCCTGTCCAAGATAATACCGATTAATGTGTCTGTGTATCCTCCATTAATCTGTAAACATCATTGCTCAGGGCTGGAGGGACATGGATTGATGACATTGAGGATGTTATCAGACCAAACTCCTCTGCCTTAAGAAAATGGTCTAGACTCCTTTTCCTGATTTCCTGAAGGCAAGTGTAAGGTGTTACAATGTGATTGTTCAAACTGCCAGGCTTGAATCAAAACACACTTTACTCCACACTATCGTTGTTACACAAACATAAGGAAGAAAGATTGGACAAACCGAATTCTCCTGGAAAACTTAACTAAATGAAACGTTATTGAACTACTCAACAGCAACTGCTCGGATATAGTAACATTCCACAAAGCACACAATCCTGCTTCCTGAAGAATGCTGTGAAAATTGAAAAGATTCCGAAAAGATATACAAGGATGTTTGTAAAGTCAGTGTTTCTGATTGCTTTGAGGCTGCAGTTTAGAGTCATAGAGTCATAGAGATGTACAGCATGGAAACAAAACCTTCAGTCCAACCTGTCAATGCCGACCAGATATCCCAACCCAATCGAGTCTCACCTGCCAGCGCCCGGCCCATAACCCTCCAAACCCTTCCTATTCATATACTCAACCAAATGCCTCTTAAATGCTGCAATTGTACCAGCCTCTACCACTTTCTCTGGCAGCTCATTCCATACATATACTATCCTCTGTGTGAAAATGTTGACCCGTTGGTCTCTTTTATATCTTTCCCCTCTCAGCCTAAACCTATGCCCTCTCGTTCTGGACACCCCGACCCCAGGGAAAAGACTTTGCCTATTTATCCGATTTGTGCCCAGCGTCACTGCTTCCTCCTGTATTATACAACATAAAGAAGCTGGAGCAGCGTCACTGCTTCCTCGGGTACAATAGAAAATAAAGGAGCTGGAACAGCGTCACTGCTTCCTCCTGTATTATAGAAAAAAAAGGAGCTGGAGCAGCGTCTCTGCTTCCTCCTGTATTATAGAAAATAAAGAAGCTGGAGCAGCGTCACTGCTTCCTCGTGTACAATAGAAAATAAAGGAGCTGGAACAGCGTCACTGCTTCCTCCTGTATTATAGAAAATAAAGGAGCTGGAGCAGCATCACTGCTTCCTCCTGTAATGTAGAAAATATAGGAGCCGGAGCAGCGTCACTGCTTCCTCCTCTATTATAGAAAATAAAGGAGGTGGAGCAGAGTCACCGCTTCCTCCTGTATTACAGAAAATAAAGGAGCTGGAACAGCATCTCCGTTTCCTCCTGTATTATAGAAAATATAGGAGCCGGAGCAGCGTCTCTGCTTCCTCCTGTATTATAGAAAATATAGGAGCCGGAGCAGCGTCACTGCTTCCTCCTGTATTATAGAAAATAAAGGAGCTGGAGCAGCGTCACTGCTTCCTCCTGTATTATAGAAAATAAAGGAGCTGGAGCAGCGTCAATGCTTCCTCCTGTATTATAGAAAATAAAGGAGCTGGAGCAGCGTCTCCGTTTCCTCCTGTATTATCGAAAATAAAGGAGCTGGAGCAGCGTCACCACTTCTTCCTATATTACAGAAAATAAAGGAGCTGGAGCAGCGTCACTGCTTCCTCCTGTATTATAGAAAATAAAGGAGCTGGAGCAGCGTCTCCGTTTCCTCCTGTATTATAGAAAATAAAGGAGCTGGAGCAGAGTCACTGCTTCCTCCTGTATTATAGAAAATAAAGGAGCTGGCGCAGTGTCTTTGCTTCGTCCTGTATTATAGAAAATAAAGGAGCTGGAGCAGCGTCACTGCTTCCTCCTGTATTATAGAAAATAAAGGACCTGGAGCAGCGTCACTGCTTCCTCCTGTATCATAGAAAATAAAGGAGCTGGAGCAGCGTCACTGCTCCCTCCTGTATTATAGAAAATAAAGGAGCGGGAGCAGCGTCACTGCTTCCTCCTGTATTATAGAAAATGAAGGAGCTGGAGCAGCGTCACTGCTTCCTCCGGTATTGCAGAAAATAAAGGAGCTGGAGCAGTGTCTCTGCTTCGTCCTGTATTATAGAAAATAAAGGAGCTGCAGCAGCGTCACTACTTCCTCCTGTATTATAGAAAGTACAGGAGCTGGAGCAGTGTCACTGCTTCCTCCTGTATTATAGAAAATACACGAGCTGGAGCAGCGTATCCGTTTCCTCCTGTATTATAGAAAATAAAGGAGCCGGAGCAGAGTCACTGCTTCCTCCTCTATTACAGAAAATAAAGGAGCTGGAGCAGTGTCTTTGCTTCGTCCTGTATTATAGGAAATAAAGTAGCTGGTGCAGCGTCACTGCTTCCTCCTGTATTATAGAAAACAAAGGACCTGGAGCAGCGTCACTGCTTCCTCCTGTATCATAGAAAATAAAGGAGCTGGAGCAGCGTCACGGCTCCCTCCTGTATTATGGAAAATAAAGGAGCTGGAGCAGCGTCACTGCTTCCTCCTGTATTACAGAAAATAAAGGAGCTGGAGCAGCTTCTCTGCTTCCTCCAGTATTATAGAAAATAAAGGAGCTGGATCAGTGTCTTTGCTTCGTCCTGTATTATAGAAAATAAAGGAGCTGGAGCAGCGTCACGGCTTCCTCCTGTATTATATAAAATAAAGGACCTGGAGCAGCGTCACTGCTTCCTCCTGTATCACAGAAAATAAAGGAGCTGGATCAACGTCACTGCTCCCTCCTGTATTATAGAAAATAAAGGAGCTGGAGCAGTGTCACTGCTTCCTCCTGTATTATAGAAAATAAAGGAGCTGGAGCAGCGTCACTGCTTCCTCCGGTATTGTAGAAAATAAAGGAGCTGGAGCATCATCTCTGCCTCCTCCTGTATTATAGAAAATAAAGGAGCTGCAGCAGCGTCACTACTTCCTCCTCTATTATAGAAAATACACGAGCTGGAGCAGCGTCTCCGTTTCCTCCTGTATTATAGAAAATAAAGGAGCCGGAGCAGCGTCACTGCTTCCTCCTGTATTATAGAAAATAAAGGAGCTGGAGCATCGCCGCTGCTTCCTCCTGTATTATAGAAAATATAGGAGCTGGAGCAGCGTCTCTGCTTCCTCCAGTATTATAGAAAATGAAGGAGCTGGAGCAGTGTCTTTGCTTCGTACTGTATTATAGGAAATAAAGTAGCTGGTGCAGCGTCACTGCTTCCTCCTGTATTATAGAAAACAAAGGACCTGGAGCAGCGTCACTGCTTCCTCCTGTATCATAGAAAATAAAGGAGCTGGAGCAGCGTCACTGCTCCCTCCTGTATTATAGAAAATAAAGGAGCTGGAGCAGCGTCACTGCTTCCTCCTGTATTACAGAAAATAAAGGAGCTGGAGCAGCGTCTCTGCTTCCTCCAGTATTATAGAAAATAAAGGAGCTGGAGCAGTGTCTTTGCTTCGTCCTATATTATAGAAAATAAAGGAGCTGGAGCAGCGTCACTGCTTCCTCCTGTATTATAGAAAATAAAGGAGCTGGAACAGCGTCACTGCTTCCTCCTGTATGACAGAAAATAAAGGAGCTGGAACAGCGACACAGCTTCCTCCTGCATTATAGAAAATAAAGGAGCTGGAGCAGCGTCTCCGTTTCCTCCTGTATTATAGAACATAAAGGAGCTGGAGCAGTGTCACTGCTTCCTCCTGTATTATAGAAAATACAGGAGCTGGAGCAGTATCACTGCTTCCTCCTGTATTATTGAAAATAAAGGAGCTGGAGCAGTGTCACTGCTTCCTCCTGTATTATAGAAAATACAGGAGCTGGAGCAGCGTCTCCGTTTCCTCCTGTATTATAGAAAATAAAGGAGCTGGAGCAGAGTCACTGCTCCCCTGTATTACAGAAAATAAAGGAGCTGGAGCAGCGTCATTGCATCCTCCTGTAATATAGAAAATAAAGGAGCTGGGGCAGCGTCACTGCTTCCTCCTGTATTATTGAAAATAAAGGGGCTGGAGCAGCGTCACTGCTTCCTCCTGTATTATAGAAAATAAAGGAGCTGGAGCATCGTCTCTGCTTCCTCCAGTATTATAGAAAATAAAGGAGCTCGCAGCGTCTCCGTTTCCTCCTGTATCAGAGAAAATAAAGGAGCTGGAGCAGCGTCACTGCTTCCTCCTGTATTATAGAAAATAAAGGAGCTGGAGCAGCGTCTCTGCTTCCTCCAGTATTATAGAAAATAAAGGAGCTCGCAGCGTCTCCGTTTCCTCCTGTATCAGAGAAAATAAAGGAGCTTGAGCAGCGTCACTGCTTCCTCCTGTATTATTGAAAATAAAGGAGCTGGAGCAGCGTCACTGCTTCCTCCTGTATTATAGATAATAAAGGAGCTCGCAGCGTCTCCGTTTCCTCCTGTATCAGAGAAAATAAAGGAGCTGGAGCAGCGTCTCCGTTTCCTCCTGTATTATAGAACATAAACGAGCTGGAGCAGCGTCACTGCTTCCTCCGGTATTGTAGAAAATAAAGGAGCTGGAGCATCATCTCTGCCTCCTCCTGTATTATAGAAAATAAAGGAGCTGCAAGAGCGTCACTACTTCCTCCTGTATTATAGAAAATAAAGGAGCTGGAGCAGTGTCACTGCTTCCTCCTGTATTATAGAAAATACACGAGCTGGAGCAGCGTCTCCGTTTCCTCCTGTATTATAGAAAATAAAGGAGCCGGAGCAGAGTCACTGCTTCCTCCTGTATTATAGAAAATAAAGGAGCTGGAGCAGCGTCGCTGCTTCCTCCTGTATTATAGAAAATATAGGAGCTGGAGCAGCGTCTCTGCTTCCTCCAGTATTATAGAAAATAAAGGAGCTGGCGCAGTGTCTTTGCTTCGTACTGTATTATAGGAAATAAAGTAGCTGGTGCAGCGTCACTGCTTCCTCCTGTATTATAGAAAACAAAGGACCTGGAGCAGCGTCACTGCTTCCTCCTGTATCATAGAAAATAAAGGAGCTGGAGCAGCGTCATTGCATCCTCCTGCAATATAGAAAATAAAGGAGCTGGGGCAGCGTCACTGCTTCCTCCTGTATTATTGAAAATAAAGGGGCTGGTGCAGCGTCACTGCTTCCTCCTGTATTATTGAAAATAAAGGAGCCGGAGCAGAGTCACTGCTTCCTCCTGTATTATAGAAAATAAAGGAGCTGGAGCAGCGTCTCTGCTTCCTCCAGTATTATCGAAAATAAAGGAGCTCGCAGCGTCTCCGATTCCTCCTGTATCAGAGAAAATAAAGGAGATGGAGCAGCGTCACTGCTTCCTCCTGTATTATAGAAAATAAAGGAGCTGGAGCAGCGTCTCTGCTTCCTCCAGTATTATAGACAATAAAGGAGCTCGCAGCGTCTCCGTTTCCTCCTATATCAGAGAAAATAAAGGAGCTTGAGCAGCGTCACTGCTTCCTCCTGTATTATAGAAAATAAAGGAGCTGGAGCAGCGTCACTGCTTCCTCCTGTATTATAGATAATAAAGGAGCTCGCAGCGTCTCCGTTTCCTCCTGTATCAGAGAAAATAAAGGAGCTTGAGCAGCGTCACTGCTTCCTCCTGTATTATAGAAAATAAAGGAGCTGGAGCAGCGTCACTGCTTCCTCCTGTATTATAGATAATAAAGGAGCTGGAGCAGCGTCTCTGCTTCCTCCAGTATTATAGAAAATAAAGGAGCTCGCAGCGACTCCGTTTCCTCCTGTATCAGAGAAAATAAAGGAGCTGGAGCAGCGTCACTGCTTCCTCCTGTATTATAGAAAATAAAGGAGCTGGAGCAGCGTCACTGCTTTTTCCTGTATTATAGAAAATAAAGGAGCTCGCAGCGACTCCGTTTCCTCCTGTATCAGAGAAAATAAAGGAGCTGGAGCAGCGTCACTGCTTCCTCCTGTATTATAGAAAACAAAGGAGCTGGAGCAGCGCCACTGCTTCCTCCTGTATTATAGAAAATAAAGGAGTTAGAGCAGCGTCACTGCTTCTTCCTGTTTTATAGAAAATAAAGGAGCTGGAGCAGCGTCTCTCCTTCCTCCTGTATTATAGAAAATATAGGAGCCGGAGCAGCGTCACTGCTTACTCCTGTATTATAGAAAATAAAGGAACTGGAGCAGCGTCACTACTTCCTCCTGTATTTTAGAAAATAAAGGAGTTGGAGCAGGGTGGCTGCTTCCTCCTGTATTACAAAACATAAATGAGCTGGAGCAGCGTCACTGCTTCCTCCTGTATTATAGAAAATAAAGGAGCTGGAGCAGCGTCACTGCTCCCTCCTGTATTATAGAAAATAAAGGAGCTGGAGCAGCGTCACTGCTTCCTCCTGTATTATAGAAAATAAAGGAGCTGGAGCAGCGTCTCTGCTTCCTCCAGTATTATAGAAAATAAAGGAGCTCGCAGCGTCTCCGTTTCCTCCTGTATCAGAGAAAATAAAGGAGCTGGAGCAGCGTCACTGCTTCCTCCTGTATTATAGAAAATAAAGGAGCTGGAGCAGCGTCTCTGCTTCCTCCAGTATTATAGAAAATAAAGGAGCTCGCAGCGTCTCCGTTTCCTCCTGTATCAGAGAAAATAAAGGAGCTTGAGCAGCGTCACTGCTTCCTCCTGTATTATTGAAAATAAAGGAGCTGGAGCAGCGTCACTGCTTCCTCCTGTATTATAGATAATAAAGGAGCTCGCAGCGTCTCCGTTTCCTCCTGTATCAGAGAAAATAAAGGAGCTGGAGCAGCGTCTCCGTTTCCTCCTGTATTATAGAACATAAACGAGCTGGAGCAGCGTCACTGCTTCCTCCGGTATTGTAGAAAATAAAGGAGCTGGAGCATCATCTCTGCCTCCTCCTGTATTATAGAAAATAAAGGAGCTGCAGCAGCGTCACTACTTCCTCCTGTATTATAGAAAATAAAGGAGCTGGAGCAGTGTCACTGCTTCCTCCTGTATTATAGAAAATACACGAGCTGGAGCAGCGTCTCCGTTTCCTCCTGTATTATAGAAAATAAAGGAGCCGGAGCAGAGTCACTGCTTCCTCCTGTATTATAGAAAATAAAGGAGCTGGAGCAGCGTCGCTGCTTCCTCCTGTATTATAGAAAATATAGGAGCTGGAGCAGCGTCTCTGCTTCCTCCAGTATTATAGAAAATAAAGGAGCTGGCGCAGTGTCTTTGCTTCGTACTGTATTATAGGAAATAAAGTAGCTGGTGCAGCGTCACTGCTTCCTCCTGTATTATAGAAAACAAAGGACCTGGAGCAGCGTCACTGCTTCCTCCTGTATCATAGAAAATAAAGGAGCTGGAGCAGCGTCACTGCTCCCTCCTGTATTATAGAAAATAAAGGAGCTGGAGCAGCGTCACTGCTTCCTCCTGTATTACAGAAAATAAAGGAGCTGGAGCAGCGTCTCTGCTTCCTCCAGTATTATAGAAAATAAAGGAGCTGGAGCAGTGTCTTTGCTTCGTCCTATATTATAGAAAATAAAGGAGCTGGAGCAGCGTCACTACTTCCTCCTGTATTATAGAAAATAAAGGAGCTGGAGCAGCGTCACTACTTCCTCCTGTATTACAGAAAATAAAGGAGCTGGAACAGCGACACAGCTTCCTCCTGCATTATAGAAAATAAAGGAGCTGGAGCAGCGTCTCCGTTTCCTCCTGTATTATAGAACATAAAGGAGCTGGAGCAGTGTCACTGCTTCCTCCTGTATTATAGAAAATACAGGAGCTGGAGCAGTATCACTGCTTCCTCCTGTATTATAGAAAATAAAGGAGCTGGAGCAGTGTCACTGCTTCCTCCTGTATTATAGAAAATGCAGGAGCTGGAGCAGCGTCTCCGTTTCCTCCTGTATTATAGAAAATAAAGGAGCTGGAGCAGAGTCACTGCTCCCCTGTATTATAGAAAATAAAGGAGCTGGAGCAGCGTCATTGCATCCTCCTGCAATATAGAAAATAAAGGAGCTGGGGCAGCGTCACTGCTTCCTCCTGTATTATTGAAAATAAAGGGGCTGGTGCAGCGTCACTGCTTCCTCCTGTATTATTGAAAATAAAGGAGCTGGAGCAGCGTCTCTGCTTCCTCCAGTATTATCGAAAATAAAGGAGCTCGCAGCGTCTCCGATTCCTCCTGTATCAGAGAAAATAAAGGAGATGGAGCAGCGTCACTGCTTCCTCCTGTATTATAGAAAATAAAGGAGCTGGAGCAGCGTCTCTGCTTCCTCCAGTATTATAGACAATAAAGGAGCTCGCAGCGTCTCCGTTTCCTCCTGTATCAGAGAAAATAAAGGAGCTTGAGCAGCGTCACTGCTTCCTCCTGTATTATAGAAAATAAAGGAGCTGGAGCAGCGTCACTGCTTCCTCCTGTATTATAGATAATAAAGGAGCTCGCAGCGTCTCCGTTTCCTCCTGTATCAGAGACAATAAAGGAGCTTGAGCAGCGTCACTGCTTCCTCCTGTATTATAGAAAATAAAGGAGCTGGAGCAGCGTCACTGCTTCCTCCTGTATTATAGATAATAAAGGAGCTGGAGCAGCGTCTCTGCTTCCTCCAGTATTATAGAAAATAAAGGAGCTCGCAGCGACTCCGTTTCCTCCTGTATCAGAGAAAATAAAGGAGCTGGAGCAGCGTCACTGCTTCCTCCTGTATTATAGAAAATAAAGGAGCTGGAGCAGCGTCACTGCTTTTTCCTGTATTATAGAAAATAAAGGAGCTCGCAGCGTCTCCGTTTCCTCCAGTATCAGAGAAAATAAAGGAGCTGGAGCAGCGTCACTGCTTCCTCCTGTATTATAGAAAACAAAGGAGCTGGAGCAGCGCCACTGCTTCCTCCTGTATTATAGAAAATAAAGGAGTTAGAGCAGCGTCACTGCTTCTTCCTGTTTTATAGAAAATAAAGGAGCTGGAGCAGCGTCTCTCCTTCCTCCTGTATTATAGAAAATATAGGAGCCGGAGCAGCGTCACTGCTTACTCCTGTATTATAGAAAATAAAGGAACTGGAGCAGCGTCACTACTTCCTCCTGTATTTTAGAAAAAAAAGGAGTTGGAGCAGGGTCGCTGCTTCCTCCTGTATTACAAAAAATAAATGAGCTGGAGCAGCGTCACTGCTTCCTCCTGTATTATAGAAAATAAAGGAGCTGGAGCAGCGTCACTGCTCCCTCCTGTATTATAGAAAATAAAGGAGCTGGAGCAGCGTCACTGCTTCCTCCAGTATTATAGAAAATAAAGGAGTTTGAACAGCGTCACTGCTTCCTCCTGTATTATTGAAAATAAAGGAGCTGGAGCAGCGTCACTGCTTCCTCCTGTATTATAGAAAATAAAGGAGCTGGAGCAGCGTCACTGCTTCCTCCTGAATAATAGAAAATAAAGGAGCGGGAGCAGCGTGACTGCTTCCTCCGGTATTATAGAAAATAAAGGAGCTGGAGCAGCGTCACGGCTTCCTCCTGTATTATCGAAAATAAAGGAGCTGGAGCAGCGTCACTGTTTCCTCCTGTATTATAGAAAATTAAAGAGCTGGAGCAGCGTCACGGCTTCCTCCTGCATTATAGAAAATAAAGGAGCTGTAGCAGCGTCACGGCTTCCTCCTGTATTATAGAAAATAAAGAAGCTGGAGCAGCGTCACTGTTTCCTCCTGTATTATAGAAAATTAAAGAGCTGGAGCAGCGTCACGGCTTCCACCTGTATCATAGAAAATAAAGGAGCTGGAGCAGCGTCACTGCTCCCTCCTGTATTATAGAAAATAAAGGAGCTGGAGCAGCGTCACTGCTTCCTCCTGTATTACAGAAAATAAAGGAGCTGGAGCAGCGTCTCTGCTTCCTCCAGTATTATAGAAAATAAAGGAGCTGGAGCAGTGTCTTTGCTTCGTCCTATATTATAGAAAATAAAGGAGCTGGAGCAGCGTCACTACTTCCTCCTGTATTATAGAAAATAAAGGAGCTGGAGCAGCGTCACTGCTTCCTCCTGTATTACAGAAAATAAAGGAGCTGGAACAGCGACACAGCTTCCTCCTGCATTATAGAAAATAAAGGAGCTGGAGCAGCGTCTCCGTTTCCTCCTGTATTATAGAACATAAAGGAGCTGGAGCAGTGTCACTGCTTCCTCCTGTATTATAGAAAATACAGGAGCTGGAGCAGTATCACTGCTTCCTCCTGTATTATTGAAAATAAAGGAGCTGGAGCAGTGTCACTGCTTCCTCCTGTATTATAGAAAATACAGGAGCTGGAGCAGCGTCTCCGTTTCCTCCTGTATTATAGAAAATAAAGGAGCTGGAGCAGAGTCACTGCTCCCCTGTATTATAGAAAATAAAGGAGCTGGAGCAGCGTCATTGCATCCTCCTGTAATATAGAAAATAAAGGAGCTGGGGCAGCGTCACTGCTTCCTCCTGTATTATTGAAAATAAAGGGGCTGGAGCAGCGTCACTGCTTCCTCCTGTATTATAGAAAATAAAGGAGCTGGAGCAGCGTCTCTGCTTCCTCCAGTATTATAGAAAATAAAGGAGCTCGCAGCGTCTCCGTTTCCTCCTGTATCAGAGAAAATAAAGGAGCTGGAGCAGCGTCACTGCTTCCTCCTGTATTATAGAAAATAAAGGAGCTTGAGCAGCGTCACTGCTTCCTCCTGTATTATAGAAAATAAAGGAGCTGGAGCAGCGTCACTGCTTCCTCCTGTATTATAGATAATAAAGGAGCTCGCAGCGTCTCCGTTTCCTCCTGTATCAGAGACAATAAAGGAGCTTGAGCAGCGTCACTGCTTCCTCCTGTATTATAGAAAATAAAGGAGCTGGAGCAGCGTCACTGCTTCCTCCTGTATTATAGATAATAAAGGAGCTGGAGCAGCGTCTCTGCTTCCTCCAGTATTATAGAAAATAAAGGAGCTCGCAGCGACTCCGTTTCCTCCTGTATCAGAGAAAATAAAGGAGCTGGAGCAGCGTCACTGCTTCCTCCTGTATTATAGAAAATAAAGGAGCTGGAGCAGCGTCACTGCTTTTTCCTGTATTATAGAAAATAAAGGAGCTCGCAGCGTCTCCGTTTCCTCCAGTATCAGAGAAAATAAAGGAGCTGGAGCAGCGTCACTGCTTCCTCCTGTATTATAGAAAACAAAGGAGCTGGAGCAGCGCCACTGCTTCCTCCTGTATTATAGAAAATAAAGGAGTTAGAGCAGCGTCACTGCTTCTTCCTGTTTTATAGAAAATAAAGGACCTGGAGCAGCGTCTCTCCTTCCTCCTGTATTATAGAAAATATAGGAGCCGGAGCAGCGTCACTGCTTACTCCTGTATTATAGAAAATAAAGGAACTGGAGCAGCGTCACTACTTCCTCCTGTATTTTAGAAAATAAAGGAGTTGGAGCAGGGTCGCTGCTTCCTCCTGTATTACAAAAAATAAATGAGCTGGAGCAGCGTCACTGCTTCCTCCTGTATTATAGAAAATAAAGGAGCTGGAGCAGCGTCACTGCTCCCTCCTGTATTATAGAAAATAAAGGAGCTGGAGCAGCGTCACTGCTTCCTCCAGTATTATAGAAAATAAAGGAGTTTGAGCAGCGTCACTGCTTCCTCCTGTATTATTGAAAATAAAGGAGCTGGAGCAGCGTCACTGCTTCCTCCTGTATTATAGAAAATAAAGGAGCTGGAGCAGCGTCACTGCTTCCTCCTGAATAATAGAAAATAAAGGAGCGGGAGCAGCGTGACTGCTTCCTCCGGTATTATAGAAAATAAAGGAGCTGGAGCAGCGTCACGGCTTCCTCCTGTATTATCGAAAATAAAGGAGCTGGAGCAGCGTCTCTGCTTCCTCCTGTATTATAGAAAATAAAGCAGCTAGAGCAGCGTCTCCGTTTCCTCCTGTATTATAGAAAATAAAGGAGCTGGAGCAGCGTCACTGTTTCCTCCTGTATTATAGAAAATTAAAGAGCTGGAGCAGCGTCACGGCTTCCTCCTGCATTATAGAAAATAAAGGAGCTGTAGCAGCGTCACGGCTTCCTCCTGTATTATAGAAAATAAAGAAGCTGGAGCAGCGTCACTGTTTCCTCCTGTATTATAGAAAATTAAAGAGCTGGAGCAGCGTCACGGCTTCCACCTGTATCATAGAAAATAAAGGAGCTGGAGCAGCGTCACTGCTCCCTCCTGTATTATAGAAAATAAAGGAGCTGGAGCAGCGTCACTGCTTCCTCCTGTATTACAGAAAATAAAGGAGCTGGAGCAGCGTCTCTGCTTCCTCCAGTATTATAGAAAATAAAGGAGCTGGAGCAGTGTCTTTGCTTCGTCCTATATTATAGAAAATAAAGGAGCTGGAGCAGCGTCACTACTTCCTCCTGTATTATAGAAAATAAAGGAGCTGGAGCAGCGTCACTGCTTCCTCCTGTATTACAGAAAATAAAGGAGCTGGAACAGCGACACAGCTTCCTCCTGCATTATAGAAAATAAAGGAGCTGGAGCAGCGTCTCCGTTTCCTCCTGTATTATAGAACATAAAGGAGCTGGAGCAGTGTCACTGCTTCCTCCTGTATTATAGAAAATACAGGAGCTGGAGCAGTATCACTGCTTCCTCCTGTATTATTGAAAATAAAGGAGCTGGAGCAGTGTCACTGCTTCCTCCTGTATTATAGAAAATACAGGAGCTGGAGCAGCGTCTCCGTTTCCTCCTGTATTATAGAAAATAAAGGAGCTGGAGCAGAGTCACTGCTCCCCTGTATTATAGAAAATAAAGGAGCTGGAGCAGCGTCATTGCATCCTCCTGTAATATAGAAAATAAAGGAGCTGGGGCAGCGTCACTGCTTCCTCCTGTATTATTGAAAATAAAGGGGCTGGAGCAGCGTCACTGCTTCCTCCTGTATTATAGAAAATAAAGGAGCTGGAGCAGCGTCTCTGCTTCCTCCAGTATTATAGAAAATAAAGGAGCTCGCAGCGTCTCCGTTTCCTCCTGTATCAGAGAAAATAAAGGAGCTTGAGCAGCGTCACTGCTTCCTCCTGTATTATAGAAAATAAAGGAGCTGGAGCAGCGTCACTGCTTCCTCCTGTATTATAGATAATAAAGGAGCTCGCAGCGTCTCCGTTTCCTCCTGTATCAGAGAAAATAAAGGAGCTGGAGCAGCGTCTCCGTTTCCTCCTGTATTATAGAACATAAACGAGCTGGAGCAGCGTCACTGCTTCCTCCGGTATTGTAGAAAATAAAGGAGCTGGAGCATCATCTCTGCCTCCTCCTGTATTATAGAAAATAAAGGAGCTGCAGCAGCGTCACTACTTCCTCCTGTATTATAGAAAATAAAGGAGCTGGAGCAGTGTCACTGCTTCCTCCTGTATTATAGAAAATACACGAGCTGGAGCAGCGTCTCCGTTTCCTCCTGTATTATAGAAAATAAAGGAGCCGGAGCAGAGTCACTGCTTCCTCCTGTATTATAGAAAATAAAGGAGCTGGAGCAGCGTCGATGCTTCCTCCTGTATTATAGAAAATATAGGAGCTGGAGCAGCGTCTCTGCTTCCTCCAGTATTATAGAAAATAAAGGAGCTGGCGCAGTGTCTTTGCTTCGTACTGTATTATAGGAAATAAAGTAGCTGGTGCAGCGTCACTGCTTCCTCCTGTATTATAGAAAACAAAGGACCTGGAGCAGCGTCACTGCTTCCTCCTGTATCATAGAAAATAAAGGAGCTGGAGCAACGTCACTGCTCCCTCCTGTATTATTGAAAATAAAGGAGCTGGAGCAGCGTCACTGCTTCCTCCTGTATTACAGAAAATAAAGGAGCTGGAGCAGCTTCTCTGCTTCCTCCTGTATTATAGAAAATAAAGGAGCTGGAGCAGTGTCTTTGCTTCGTCCTATATTATAGAAAATAAAGGAGCTGGAGCAGCGTCACTGCTTCCTCCTGTATTATAGAAAATAAAGGAGCTGGAGCAGCGTCACTACTTCCTCCTGTATTACAGAAAATAAAGGAGCTGGAACAGCGACACAGCTTCCTCCTGCATTATAGAAAATAAAGGAGCTGGAGCAGCGTCTCCGTTTCCTCCTGTATTATAGAAAATAAAGGAGCTGGAGCAGCGTCATTGCATCCTCCTGCAATATAGAAAATAAAGGAGCTGGGGCAGCGTCACTGCTTCCTCCTGTATTATAGAAAATACAGGAGCTGGAGCAGCGTCTCCGTTTCCTCCTGTATTATAGAAAATAAAGGAGCTGGAGCAGCGTCATTGCATCCTCCTGCAATATAGAAAATAAAGGAGCTGGGGCAGCGTCACTGCTTCCTCCTGTATTATTGAAAATAAAGGGGCTGGTGCAGCGTCACTGCTTCCTCCTGTATATTGAAAATAAAGGAGCCGGAGCAGAGTCACTGCTTCCTCCTGTATTATAGAAATTAAAGGAGCTGGAGCAGCGTCTCTGCTTCCTCCAGTAATATCGAAAATAAAGGAGCTCGCAGCGTCTCCGATTCCTCCTGTATCAGAGAAAATAAAGGAGATGGAGCAGCGTCACTGCTTCCTCCTGTATTATAGAAAATAAAGGAGCTGGAGCAGCGTCTCTGCTTCCTCCAGTATTATAGACAATAAAGGAGCTCGCAGCGTCTCCGTTTCCTCCTGTATCAGAGAAAATAAAGGAGCTGGAGCAGCGTCACTGCTTCCTCCTGTATTATAGAAAATAAAGGAGCTGGAGCAGCGTCACTGCTTCCTCCTGTATTATAGATAATAAAGGAGCTCGCAGTGTCTCCGTTTCCTCCTGTATCAGAGAAAATAAAGGAGCTGGAGCAGCGTCTCCGTTTCCTCCTGTATTATAGAACATAAACGAGCTGGAGCAGTGTCACTGCTTCCTCCTGTATTATAGAAAATACAGGAGCTGGAGCAGTGTCACTGCTTCCTCCTGTATTATAGAAAATAAAGGAGCTGGAGCAGTGTCACTGCTTCCTCCTGTATTATAGAAAATAAAGGAGCTGGAGCAGTGTCACTGCTTCCTCCTGTATTATAGAAAATACACGAGCTGGAGCAGCGTCTCCGTTTCCTCCTGTATTATAGAAAATAAAGGAGCCGGGGCAGCGTCACTGCTTCCTCCTGTATTATTGAAAATAAAGGGGCTGGAGCAGCGTCACTGCTTCCTCCTGTATTATAGAAAATAAAGGAGCTGGAGCAGCGTCTCTGCTTCCTCCAGTATTATAGAAAATAAAGGAGCTCGCAGCGTCACTGCTTCCTCCTGTATTATAGAAAATAAAGGAGCTGGAGCAGCGTCTCTGCTTCCTCCACTATTATAGAAAATAAAGGAGCTCGCAGCGTCTCCGTTTCCTCCTGTATCAGAGAAAATACAGGAGCTGGAGCAGCGTCACTGCTTCCTCCTGTATTATAGAAAATAAAGGAGCTGGAGCAGCGCCTCTGCTTCCTCCAGTATTATAGAAAATAAAGGAGCTCGCAGCGACTCCGTTTCCTCCTGTATCAGAGAAAATAAAGGAGCTTGAGCAGCGTCACTGCTTCCTCCTGTATTATAGAAAATAAAGGAGCTGGAGCAGCGTCACTGCTTCCTCCTGTATTATAGAAAATAAAGGAGCTGGAGCAGCGTTACGGCTTCTTCCTGTATTATAGAAAATAAAGGAGCTCGCAGCGTCTCCGTTTCCTCCTGTATCAGAGAAAATAAAGGAGCTGGAGCAGCGTCACTGCTTCCTCCTGTATTATAGAAAATATAGGAGCCGGAGCAGCGTCACTGCTTACTCCTGTATTATAGAAAATAAAGGAGCTGGAGCAGCGTCACTACTTCCTCCTGTATTTTAGAAAATAAAGGAGTTGGAGCAGGGTCGCTGCTTCCTCCTGTATTACAAAAAATAAATGAGCTGGAGCAGCGTCACTGCTTCCTCCTGTATTATAGAAAATAAAGGAGCTGGAGCAGCGTCACTGCTCCCTCCTGTATTATAGAAAATAAAGGAGCTGGAGCAGCGTCACTGCTTCCTCCAGTATTATAGAAAATAAAGGAGTTTGAGCAGCGTCACTGCTTCCTCCTGTATTATTGAAAATAAAGGAGCTGGAGCAGCGTCACTGCTTCCTCCTGTATTATAGAAAATAAAGGAGCTGGAGCAGCGTCACGGCTTCCTCCTGAATAATAGAAAATAAAGGAGCGGGAGCAGCGTCTCTGCTTCCTCCTGTATTATAGAAAATAAAGCAGCTAGAGCAGCGTCTCCGTTTCCTCCTGTATTATAGAAAATAAAGAAGCTGGAGCAGCGTCACTGCTTCCTCCTGTATTATAGAAAATACAGGAGCTGGAGCAGCGTCACTGTTTCCTCCTGTATTATAGAAAATTAAAGAGCTGGAGCAGCGTCACGGCTTCCGCCTGCATTATAGAAAATAAAGGAGCTGTAGCAGCGTCACGGCTTCCTCCTGTATTATAGAAAATAAAGGAGCTGGGGCAGCGTCACTGCTTCCTCCTGTATTATTGAAAATAAAGGGGCTGGTGCAGCGTCACTGCTTCCTCCTGTATTATTGAAAATAAAGGAGCCGGAGCAGAGTCACTGCTTCCTCCTGTATTATAGAAAATAAAGGAGCTGGAGCAGCGTCTCTGCTTCCTCCAGTATTATCGAAAATAAAGGAGCTCGCAGCGTCTCCGATTCCTCCTGTATCAGAGAAAATAAAGGAGATGGAGCAGCGTCACTGCTTCCTCCTGTATTATAGAAAATAAAGGAGCTGGAGCAGCGTCTCTGCTTCCTCCAGTATTATAGACAATAAAGGAGCTCGCAGCGTCTCCGTTTCCTCCTGTATCAGAGAAAATAAAGGAGCTTGAGCAGCGTCACTGCTTCCTCCTGTATTATAGAAAATAAAGGAGCTGGAGCAGCGTCACTGCTTCCTCCTGTATTATAGATAATAAAGGAGCTCGCAGCGTCTCCGTTTCCTCCTGTATCAGAGAAAATAAAGGAGCTGGAGCAGCGTCTCCGTTTCCTCCTGTATTATAGAACATAAACGAGCTGGAGCAGTGTCACTGCTTCCTCCTGTATTATAGAAAATACAGGAGCTGGAGCAGTGTCACTGCTTCCTCCTGTATTATAGAAAATAAAGGAGCTGGAGCAGTGTCACTGCTTCCTCCTGTATTATAGAAAATAAAGGAGCTGGAGCAGTGTCACTGCTTCCTCCTGTATTATAGAAAATATAGGAGCTGGAGCAGCGTCATTGCATCCTCCTGTATTATAGAAAATAAAGGAGCTGGGGCAGCGTCACTGCTTCCTCCTGTATTATTGAAAATAAAGGGGCTGGAGCAGCGTCACTGCTTCCTCCTGTATTATAGAAAATAAAGGAGCTGGAGCAGCGTCTCTGCTTCCTCCAGTATTATAGAAAATAAAGGAGCTGGAGCAGTGTCACTGCTTCCTCCTGTATTATAGAAAATACAGGAGCTGGAGCAGTATCACTGCTTCCTCCTGTATTATTGAAAATAAAGGAGCTGGAGCAGTGTCACTGCTTCCTCCTGTATTATAGAAAATACAGGAGCTGGAGCAGCGTCTCCGTTTCCTCCTGTATTATAGAAAATAAAGGAGCTGGAGCAGAGTCACTGCTCCCCTGTATTATAGAAAATAAAGGAGCTGGAGCAGCGTCATTGCATCCTCCTGTAATATAGAAAATAAAGGAGCTGGGGCAGCGTCACTGCTTCCTCCTGTATTATTGAAAATAAAGGGGCTGGAGCAGCGTCACTGCTTCCTCCTGTATTATAGAAAATAAAGGAGCTGGAGCAGCGTCTCTGCTTCCTCCAGTATTATAGAAAATAAAGGAGCTCGCAGCGTCTCCGTTTCCTCCTGTATCAGAGAAAATAAAGGAGCTGGAGCAGCGTCACTGCTTCCTCCTGTATTATAGAAAATAAAGGAGGTGGAGCAGCGTCTCTGCTTCCTCCAGTATTATAGAAAATAAAGGAGCTCGCAGCGTCTCCGTTTCCTCCTGTATCAGAGAAAATAAAGGAGCTTGAGCAGCGTCACTGCTTCCTCCTGTATTATTGAAAATAAAGGAGCTGGAGCAGCGTCACTGCTTCCTCCTGTATTATTGATAATAAAGGAGCTCGCAGCGTCTCCGTTTCCTCCTGTATCAGAGAAAATAAAGGAGCTGTAGCAGCGTCTCCGTTTCCTCCTGTATTATAGAACATAAACGAGCTGGAGCAGCGTCACTGCTTCCTCCGGTATTGTAGAAAATAAAGGAGCTGGAGCATCATCTCTGCCTCCTCCTGTATTATAGAAAATATAGGAGCCGGAGCAGCGTCACTGCTTACTCCTGTATTATAGAAAATAAAGGAGTTAGAGCAGCGTCACTGCTTCTTCCTGTTTTATAGAAAATAAAGGAGCTGGAGCAGCGTCTCTCCTTCCTCCTGTATTATAGAAAATATAGGAGCTGGAGCAGCGTCACTACTTCCTCCTGTATTTTAGAAAATAAAGGAGTTGGAGCAGGGTCGCTGCTTCCTCCTGTATTACAAAAAATAAATGAGCTGGAGCAGCGTCACTGCTTCCTCCTGTATTATAGAAAATAAAGGAGCTGGAGCAGCGTCACTGCTCCCTCCTGTATTATAGAAAATAAAGGAGCTGGAGCAGCGTCACTGCTTCCTCCAGTATTATAGAAAATAAAGGAGTTTGAGCAGCGTCACTGCTTCCTCCTGTATTATTGAAAATAAAGGAGCTGGAGCAGCGTCACTGCTTCCTCCTGTATTATAGAAAATAAAGGAGCTGGAGCAGCGTCACTGCTTCCTCCTGAATAATAGAAAATAAAGGAGCGGGAGCAGCGTGACTGCTTCCTCCGTTATTATAGAAAATAAAGGAGCTGGAGCAGCGTCACGGCTTCCTCCTGTATTATCGAAAATAAAGGAGCTGGAGCAGCGTCTCTGCTTCCTCCTGTATTATAGAAAATAAAGCAGCTAGAGCAGCGTCTCCGTTTCCTCCTGTATTATAGAAAATAAAGAAGCTGGAGCAGCGTCACTGCTTCCTCCTGTATTATAGAAAATAAAGGAGCTGGAGCAGCGTCACTGTTTCCTCCTGTATTATAGAAAATTAAAGAGCTGGAGCAGCGTCACGGCTTCCTCCTGCATTATAGAAAATAAAGGAGCTGTAGCAGCGTCACGGCTTCCTCCTGTATTATAGAAAATAAAGGAGCTGGGGCAGCGTCACTGCTTCCTCCTGTATTATTGAAAATAAAGGGGCTGGTGCAGCGTCACTGCTTCCTCCTGTATTATTGAAAATAAAGGAGCCGGAGCAGAGTCACTGCTTCCTCCTGTATTATAGAAAATAAAGGAGCTGGAGCAGCGTCTCTGCTTCCTCCAGTATTATCGAAAATAAAGGAGCTCGCAGCGTCTCCGATTCCTCCTGTATCAGAGAAAATAAAGGAGATGGAGCAGCGTCACTGCTTCCTCCTGTATTATAGAAAATAAAGGAGCTGGAGCAGCGTCTCTGCTTCCTCCAGTATTATAGACAATAAAGGAGCTCGCAGCGTCTCCGTTTCCTCCTGTATCAGAGAAAATAAAGGAGCTTGAGCAGCGTCACTGCTTCCTCCTGTATTATAGAAAATAAAGGAGCTGGAGCAGCGTCACTGCTTCCTCCTGTATTATAGATAATAAAGGAGCTCGCAGCGTCTCCGTTTCCTCCTGTATCAGAGAAAATAAAGGAGCTGGAGCAGCGTCTCCGTTTCCTCCTGTATTATAGAACATAAACGAGCTGGAGCAGTGTCACTGCTTCCTCCTGTATTATAGAAAATACAGGAGCTGGAGCAGTGTCACTGCTTCCTCCTGTATTATAGAAAATAAAGGAGCTGGAGCAGTGTCACTGCTTCCTCCTGTATTATAGAAAATAAAGGAGCCGGAGCAGTGTCACTGCTTCCTCCTGTATTATAGAAAATATAGGAGCTGGAGCAGCGTCATTGCATCCTCCTGTATTATAGAAAATAAAGGAGCTGGGGCAGCGTCACTGCTTCCTCCTGTATTATTGAAAATAAAGGGGCTGGAGCAGCGTCACTGCTTCCTCCTGTATTATAGAAAGTAAAGGAGCTGGAGCAGCGTCTCTGCTTCCTCCAGTATTATAGAAAATAAAGGAGCTCGCAGCGTCTCCGTTTCCTCCTGTATCAGAGAAAATAAAGGAGCTTGAGCAGCGTCACTGCTTCCTCCTGTATTATAGAAAATAAAGGAGCTGGAGCAGCGTCTCTGCTTCCTCCAGTATTATAGAAAATAAAGGAGCTCGCAGCGACTCCGTTTCCTCCTGTATCAGAGAAAATAAAGGAGCTGGAGCAGCGTCACTGCTTCCTCCTGTATTATAGAAAATAAAGGAGCTGGAGCAGCGTCACTGCTTTTTCCTGTATTATAGAAAATAAAGGAGCTCGCAGCGTCTCCGTTTCCTCCTGTATCAGAGAAAATAAAGGAGCTGGAGCAGCGTCACTGCTTCCTCATGTATTATAGAAAACAAAGGAGCTGGAGCAGCGCCACTGCTTCCTCCTGTATTATAGAAAATAAAGGAGTTAAAGCAGCGTCACTGCTTCTTCCTGTTTTATAGAAAATAAAGGAGCTGGAGCAGCGTCTCTCCTTCCTCCTGTATTATAGAAAATATAGGAGCCGGAGCAGCGTCACTGCTTACTCCTGTATTATAGAAAATAAAGGAACTGGAGCAGCGTCGCTACTTCCTCCTGTATTTTAGAAAATAAAGGAGTTGGAGCAGGGTCGCTGCTTCCTCCTGTATTACAAAAAATAAATGAGCTGGAGCAGCGTCACTGCTTCCTCCTGTATTATAGAAAATAAAGGAGCTGGAGCAGCGTCACTGCTCCCTCCTGTATTATAGAAAATAAAGGAGCTGGAGCAGCGTCACTGCTTCCTCCAGTATGATAGAAAATAAAGGAGTTTGAGCAGCATCACTGCTTCCTCCTGTATTATTGAAAATAAAGGAGCTGGAGCAGCGTCACTGCTTCCTCCTGTATTATAGAAAATAAAGGAGCTGGAGCAGCGTCACTGCTTCCTCCTGAATAATAGAAAATAAAGGAGCGGGAGCAGCGTGACTGCTTCCTCCTGTATTATAGAAAATAAAGGAGCTGGAGGAGCGTCACGGCTTCCTCCTGTATTATCGAAAATAAAGGAGCTGGAGCAGCGTCTCTGCTTCCTCCTGTATTATAGAAAATAAAGGAGCTGGAGCAGCGTCACTGTTTCCTCCTGTATTATAGAAAATTAAAGAGCTGGAGCAGCGTCACGGCTTCCTCCTGCATTATTGAAAATAAAGGAGCTGTAGCAGCGTCACGGCTTCGTCCTGTATTATAGAAAATAAAGAAGCTGGAGCAGCGTCACTGTTTCCTCCTGTATTATAGAAAATTAAAGAGCTGGAGCAGCGTCACGGCTTCCTCCTGTATCATAGAAAATAAAGGAGCTGGAGCAGCGTCACTGCTCCCTCCTGTATTATAGAAAATAAAGGAGCTGGAGCAGCGTCACTGCTTCCTCCTGTATTACAGAAAATAAAGGAGCTGGAGCAGCGTCTCTGCTTCCTCCAGTATTATAGAAAATAAAGGAGCTGGAGCAGTGTCTTTGCTTCGTCCTATATTATAGAAAATAAAGGAGCTGGAGCAGCGTCACTGCTTCCTCCTGTATTATAGAAAATAAAGGAGCTGGAGCAGCGTCACTGCTTCCTCCTGTATTACAGAAAATAAAGGAGCTGGAACAGCGACACAGCTTCCTCCTGCATTATAGAAAATAAAGGAGCTGGAGCAGCGTCTCCGTTTCCTCCTGTATTATAGAACATAAAGGAGCTGGAGCAGTGTCACTGCTTCCTCCTGTATTATAGAAAATACAGGAGCTGGAGCAGTATCACTGCTTCCTCCTGTATTATTGAAAATAAAGGAGCTGGAGCAGTGTCACTGCTTCCTCCTGTATTACAGAAAATAAAGGAGCTGGAACAGCGACACAGCTTCCTCCTGCATTATAGAAAATAAAGGAGCTGGAGCAGCGTCTCCGTTTCCTCCTGTATTATAGAAAATAAAGGAGCTGGAGCAGAGTCACTGCTCCCCTGTATTATAGAAAATAAAGGAGCTGGAGCAGCGTCATTGCATCCTCCTGTAATATAGAAAATAAAGGAGCTGGGGCAGCGTCACTGCTTCCTCCTGTATTATTGAAAATAAAGGGGCTGGAGCAGCGTCACTGTTTCCTCCTGTATTATAGAAAATTAAAGAGCTGGAGCAGCGTCACGGCTTCCTCCTGTATCATAGAAAATAAAGGAGCTGGAGCAGAGTCACTGCTCCCTCCTGTATTATAGAAAATAAAGGAGCTGGAGCAGCGTCACTGCTTCCTCCTGTATTACAGAAAATAAAGGAGCTGGAGCAGCGTCTCTGCTTCCTCCAGTATTATAGAAAATAAAGGAGCTGGAGCAGTGTCTTTGCTTCGTCCTATATTATAGAAAATAAAGGAGCTGGAGCAGCGTCACTGCTTCCTCCTGTATTATAGAAAATAAAGGAGCTGGAGCAGCGTCACTGCTTCCTCCTGTATTACAGAAAATAAAGGAGCTGGAACAGCGACACAGCTTCCTCCTGCATTATAGAAAATAAAGGAGCTGGAGCAGCGTCTCCGTTTCCTCCTGTATTATAGAACATAAAGGAGCTGGAGCAGTGTCACTGCTTCCTCCTGTATTATAGAAAATACAGGAGCTGGAGCAGTAGCACTGCTTCCTCCTGTATTATTGAAAATAAAGGAGCTGGAGCAGTGTCACTGCTTCCTCCTGTATTACAGAAAATAAAGGAGCTGGAACAGCGACACAGCTTCCTCCTGCATTATAGAAAATAAAGGAGCTGGAGCAGCGTCTCCGTTTCCTCCTGTATTATAGAAAATAAAGGAGCTGGAGCAGAGTCACTGCTCCCCTGTATTATAGAAAATAAAGGAGCTGGAGCAGCGTCATTGCATCCTCCTGTAATATAGAAAATAAAGGAGCTGGGGCAGCGTCACTGCTTCCTCCTGTATTATTGAAAATAAAGCGGCTGGAGCAGCGTCACTGCTTCCTCCTGTATTATAGAAAATAAAGGAGCTGGAGCAGCGTCTCTGCTTCCTCCAGTATTATAGAAAGTAAAGGAGCTCGCAGCGTCTCCGTTTCCTCCTGTATCAGAGAAAATAAAGGAGCTGGAGCAGCGTCACTGCTTCCTCCTGTATTATAGAAAATAAAGGAGCTGGAGCAGCGTCTCTGCTTCCTCCAGTATTATAGAAAGTAAAGGAGCTCGCAGCGTCTCCGTTTCCTCCTGTATCAGAGAAAATAAAGGAGCTTGAGCAGCGTCACTGCTTCCTCCTGTATTATTGAAAATAAAGGAGCTGGAGCAGCGTCACTGCTTCCTCCTGTATTATAGATAATAAAGGAGCTCGCAGCGTCTCCGTTTCCTCCTGTATCAGAGAAAATAAAGGAGCTGGAGCAGCGTCTCCGTTTCCTCCTGTATTATAGAACATAAACGAGCTGGAGCAGCGTCACTGCTTCCTCCGGTATTGTAGAAAATAAAGGAGCTGGAGCATCATCTCTGCCTCCTCCTGTATTATAGAAAATAAAGGAGCTGCAGCAGCGTCACTACTTCCTCCTGTATTATAGAAAATAAAGGAGCTGGAGCAGTGTCACTGCTTCCTCCTGTATTATAGAAAATACACGAGCTGGAGCAGCGTCTCCGTTTCCTCCTGTATTATAGAAAATAAAGGAGCCGGAGCAGAGTCACTGCTTCCTCCTGTATTATAGAAAATAAAGGAGCTGGAGCAGCGTCGCTGCTTCCTCCTGTATTATAGAAAATATAGGAGCTGGAGCAGCGTCTCTGCTTCCTCCAGTATTATAGAAAATAAAGGAGCTGGCGCAGTGTCTTTGCTTCGTACTGTATTATAGGAAATAAAGTAGCTGGTGCAGCGTCACTGCTTCCTCCTGTATTATAGAAAACAAAGGACCTGGAGCAGCGTCACTGCTTCCTCCTGTATCATAGAAAATAAAGGAGCTGGAGCAGCGTCACTGCTCCCTCCTGTATTATAGAAAATAAAGGAGCTGGAGCAGCGTCACTGCTTCCTCCTGTATTACAGAAAATAAAGGAGCTGGAGCAGCGTCTCTGCTTCCTCCTGTATTATAGAAAATAAAGGAGCTGGAGCAGTGTCTTTGCTTCGTCCTATATTATAGAAAATAAAGTAGCTGGAGCAGCGTCACTGCTTCCTCCTGTATTATAGAAAATAAAGGAGCTGGAGCAGCGTCACTACTTCCTCCTGTATTACAGAAAATAAAGGAGCTGGAACAGCGACACAGCTTCCTCCTGCATTATAGAAAATAAAGGAGCTGGAGCAGCGTCTCCGTTTCCTCCTGTATTATAGAACATAAAGGAGCTGGAGCAGTGTCACTGCTTCCTCCTGTATCATAGAAAATACAGGAGCTGGAGCAGTATCACTGCTTCCTCCTGTATTATTGAAAATAAAGGAGCTGGAGCAGTGTCACTGCTTCCTCCTGTATTATAGAAAATACAGGAGCTGGAGCAGCGTCTCCGTTTCCTCCTGTATTATAGAAAATAAAGGAGCTGGAGCAGAGTCACTGCTCCCCTGTATTATAGAAAATAAAGGAGCTGGAGCAGCGTCATTGCATCCTCCTGCAATATAGAAAATAAAGGAGCTGGGGCAGCGTCACTGCTTCCTCCTGTATTATTGAAAATAAAGGGGCTGGTGCAGCGTCACTGCTTCCTCCTGTATATTGAAAATAAAGGAGCCGGAGCAGAGTCACTGCTTCCTCCTGTATTATAGAAAATAAAGGAGCTGGAGCAGCGTCTCTGCTTCCTCCAGTATTATCGAAAATAAAGGAGCTCGCAGCGTCTCCGATTCCTCCTGTATCAGAGAAAATAAAGGAGATGGAGCAGCGTCACTGCTTCCTCCTGTATTATAGAAAATAAAGGAGCTGGAGCAGCGTCTCTGCTTCCTCCAGCATTATAGACAATAAAGGAGCTCGCAGCGTCTCCGTTTCCTCCTGTATCAGAGAAAATAAAGGAGCTTGAGCAGCGTCACTGCTTCCTCCTGTATTATAGAAAATAAAGGAGCTGGAGCAGCGTCACTGCTTCCTCCTGTATTATAGATAATAAAGGAGCTCGCAGCGTCTCCGTTTCCTCCTGTATCAGAGAAAATAAAGGAGCTGGAGCAGCGTCTCCGTTTCCTCCTGTATTATGGAACATAAAGGAGCTGGAGCAGTGTCACTGCTTCCTCCTGTATTATAGAAAATACAGGAGCTGGAGCAGTGTCTCTGCTTCCTCCTGTATTATAGAAAATAAAGGAGCTGGAGCAGTGTCACTGCTTCCTCCTGTATTATAGAAAATATAGGAGCTGGAGCAGCGTCATTGCATCCTCCTGTATTATAGAAAATAAAGGAGCCGGGGCAGCGTCACTGCTTCCTCCTGTATTATGGAAAATAAAGGAGCTGGAGCAGCGTCACTGCTTCCTCCTGTATTATAGAAAATAAAGGAGCTGGAGCAGCGTCTCTGCTTCCTCCAGTATTATAGAAAATAAAGGAGCTCGCAGCGTCTCCGTTTCCTCCTGTATCAGAGAAAATAAAGGAGCTGGAGCAGCGTCTCTGCTTCCTCCAGTATTATAGAAAATAAAGGAGCTCGCAGCGACTCCGTTTCCTCCTGTATCAGAGAAAATAAAGGAGCTTGAGCAGCGTCACTGCTACCTCCTGTATTATAGAAAATAAAGGAGCTGGAGCAGCGTCACTGCTTCCTCCTGTATTATAGAAAATAAAGGAGCTGGAGCAGCGTTACGGCTTCTTCCTGTATTATAGAAAATAAAGGAGCTCGCAGCGTCTCCGTTTCCTCCTGTATCAGAGAAAATAAAGGAGCTGGAGCAGCGTCACTGCTTCCTCCTGTATTATAGAAAACAAAGGAGATGGAGCAGCGCCACTGCTTCCTCCTGTATTATAGAAAATAAAGGAGTTAGAGCAGCGTCACTGCTTCTTCCTGTTTTATAGAAAATAAAGGAGCTGGAGCAGCGTCTCTCCTTCCTCCTGTATTACAAAAAATAAATCAGCTGGAGCAGCGTCACTGCTTCCTCCTGTATTATAGAAAATAAAGGAGCTGGAGCAGCGTCACTGCTCCCTCCTGTATTATAGAAAATAAAGGAGCTGGAGCAGCGTCACTGCTTCCTCCAGTATTATAGAAAATAAAGGAGTTTGAGCAGCGTCACTGCTTCCTCCTGTATTATTGAAAATAAAGGAGCTGGAGCAGCGTCACTGCTTCCTCCTGTATTATAGAAAATAAAGGAGCTGGAGCAGCGTCACTGCTTCCTCCTGAATAATAGAAAATAAAGGAGCGGGAGCAGCGTGACTGCTTCCTCCGGTATTATAGAAAATAAAGGAGCTGGAGCAGCGTCACGGCTTCCTCCTGTATTATCGAAAATAAAGGAGCTGGAGCAGCGTCTCTGCTTCCTCCTGTATTATAGAAAATAAAGCAGCTAGAGCAGCGTCTCCGTTTCCTCCTGTATTATAGAAAATAAAGAAGCTGGAGCAGCGTCACTGCTTCCTCCTGTATTATAGAAAATAAAGGAGCTGGAGCAGCGTCACTGTTTCCTCCTGTATTATAGAAAATTAAAGAGCTGGAGCAGCGTCACGGCTTCCTCCTGCATTATAGAAAATAAAGGAGCTGTAGCAGCGTCACGGCTTCCTCCTGTATTATAGAAAATAAAGAAGCTGGAGCAGCGTCACTGTTTCCTCCTGTATTATCGAAAATTAAAGAGCTGGAGCAGCGTCACGGCTTCCTTCTGCATTATAGAAAATAAAGGAGCTGTAGCAGCGTCACGGCTTCCTCCTGTATTATAGAAAATAAAGAAGCTGGAGAAGCGTCATTGCTTCCTCCTGTATTATACAAAATAAAGGAGCTGGAGCAGCGTCACGGCTTCCTCCTGTATTATAGAAAATAAAGGCGCTGGAGCAGCGTCTCTGCTTCCTCCTGTATTATAGAAAATAAAGGAGCTGGAGCAGCGTCTCTGCTTCCTTCTGTATTACAGAAAATAAAGGAGCTGGAGCAGCGTCACTACTTCCTCCTGTATTATAGAAAATAAAGGAGCTGGAGCAGCGTCTCTGCTTCCTCCTGTATTATAGAAAATAAAGGAGCTGGAGCACTGTCTCTGGTTCCTCCTGTATTATCGAAAATAAAGGAGCTGGAGCAGCGTCACCGCTTCTTCCTGTATTACAGAAAATAAAGGAGCTGGAGCAGCGTCACCGCTTCCCCCTGTATTACAGAAAATAAACGAGTTGGAGCAGCGGCACTGCTTCCTCCTGTATCAGAGAAAATAAAGGAGCTGTAGCAGTGTCTCTGGTTCCTCCTGTATTATCGAAAATAAAGGAGCTGGAGCAGCGTCACCACTTCTTCCTGTATTACAGAAAATAAAGGAGCTGGAGCAGCGTCACTGCTTCCTCCTGTATTATAGAAAATAAAGGAGCTGGAGCAGCGTCTCCGTTTCCTCCTGTATTATAGAAAATAAAGGAGCTGGAGCAGAGTCACTGCTTCCTCCTGTATTATAGAAAATAAAGGAGCTGGCGCAGTGTCTTTGCTTCGTCCTGTATTATAGAAAATAAAGGAGCTGGAGCAGCGTCACGGCTTCCTCCTGTATTATAGAAAATAAAGGACCTGGAGCAGCGTCACTGCTTCCTCCTGTATCATAGAAAATAAAGGAGCTGGAGCAGCGTCACTGCTCCCTCCTGTATTATAGAAAATAAAGGAGCGGGAGCAGCGTCACTGCTTCCTCCTGTATTATAGAAAATGAAGGAGCTGGAGCAGCGTCACTGCTTCCTCCGGTATTGCAGAAAATAAAGGAGCTGGAGCAGTGTCTCTGCTTCGTCCTGTATTATAGAAAATAAAGGAGCTGCAGCAGCGTCACTACTTCCTCCTGTATTATAGAAAGTACAGGAGCTGGAGCAGTGTCACTGCTTCCTCCTGTATTATAGAAAATACACGAGCTGGAGCAGCGTCTCCGTTTCCTCCTGTATGAAAGAAAATAAAGGAGCCGGAGCAGAGTCACTGCTTCCTCCTCTATTATAGAAAATAAAGGAGCTGGAGCAGCGTCGCTGCTTCCTCCTGTATTATAGAAAATATAGGAGCTGGAGCAGCGTCTCTGCTTCCTCCAGTATTATAGAAAATAAAGGAGCTGGAGCAGTGTCTTTGCTTCGTCCTGTATTATAGGAAATAAAGTAGCTGGTGCAGCGTCACTGCTTCCTCCTGTATTATAGAAAACAAAGGACCTGGAGCAGCGTCACTGCTTCCTCCTGTATCATAGAAAATAAAGGAGCTGGAGCAGCGTCACTGCTCCCTCCTGTATTATAGAAAATAAAGGAGCTGGAGCAGCGTCACTGCTTCCTCCTGTATTACAGAAAATAAAGGAGCTGGAGCAGCTTCTCTGCTTCCTCCAGTATTATAGAAAATAAAGGAGCTGGAGCAGTGTCTTTGCTTCGTCCTGTATTATAGGAAATAAAGTAGCTGGTGCAGCGTCACTGCTTCCTCCTGTATTATAGAAAATAAAGGAGCTGGAGCAGCGTCACTGCTTCCTCCTGTATTACAGAAAATAAAGGAGCTGGAGCAGCTTCTCTGCTTCCTCCTGTATTATAGAAAATAAAAGAGCTGGAGCAGCGTCACGGCTTCCTCCTGTATTATATAAAATAAAGGACCTGGAGGAGCGTCACTGCTTCCTCCTGTATCATAGAAAATAAAGGAGCTGGATCAGCGTCACTGCTCCCTCCTGTATTATAGAAAATAAAGGAGCTGGAGCAGCGTCACTGCTTCCTCCTGTATTCTAGAAAATAAAGGAGCTGGAGCAGCGTCACTGCTTCCTCCGGTATTGTAGAAAATAAAGGAGCTGGAGCATCATCTCTGCCTCCTCCTGTATTATAGAAAATAAAGGAGCTGCAGCAGCGTCACTACTTCCTCCTGTATTATAGAAAATAAAGGAGCTGGAGCAGTGTCACTGCTTCCTCCTGTATTATTGAAAATAAAGGGGCTGGAGCAGCGTCACTGCTTCCTCCTGTATTATAGAAAATAAAGGAGCTGGAGCAGCGTCACTGCTTCCTCCGGTATTGTAGAAAATGAAGGAGCTGGAGCATCATCTCTGCCTCCTCCTGTATTATAGAAAATAAAGGAGCTTCAGCAGCGTCATTGCATCCTCCTGTAATATAGAAAATAAAGGAGCTGGGGCAGCGTCACTGCTTCCTCCTGTATTATTGAAAATAAAGGGGCTGGAGCAGCGTCACTGCTTCCTCCTGTATTATAGAAAATAAAGGAGCTGGAGCAGCGTCTCTGCTTCCTCCAGTATTATAGAAAATAAAGGAGCTCGCAGCGTCTCCGTTTCCTCCTGTATCAGAGAAAATAAAGGAGCTGGAGCAGCGTCACTGCTTCCTCCTGTATTATAGAAAATAAAGGAGCTGGAGCAGCGTCTCTGCTTCCTCCAGTATTATAGAAAATAAAGGAGCTCGCAGCGTCTCCGTTTCCTCCTGTATCAGAGAAAATAAAGGAGCTTGAGCAGCGTCACTGCTTCCTCCTGTATTATAGAAAATAAAGGAGCTGGAGCAGCGTCACTGCTTCCTCCTGTATTATAGATAATAAAGGAGCTCGCAGCGTCTCCGTTTCCTCCTGTATCAGAGAAAATAAAGGAGCTGGAGCAGCGTCTCCGTTTCCTCCTGTATTATAGAACATAAACGAGCTGGAGCAGCGTCACTGCTTCCTCCGGTATTGTAGAAAATAAAGGAGCTGGAGCATCATCTCTGCCTCCCCCTGTATTATAGAAAATAAAGGAGCTGCAGCAGCGTCACTACTTCCTCCTGTATTATAGAAAATAAAGGAGCTGGAGCAGTGTCACTGCTTCCTCCTGTATTATAGAAAATACACGAGCTGGAGCAGCGTCTCCGTTTCCTCCTGTATTATAGAAAATAAAGGAGCCGGAGCAGAGTCACTGCTTCCTCCTGTATTATAGAAAATAAAGGAGCTGGAGCAGCGTCGCTGCTTCCTCCTGTATTATAGAAAATAAAGAAGCTGGAGAAGCGTCATTGCTTCCTCCTGTATTATACAAAATAAAGGAGCTGGAGCAGCGTCACGGCTTCCTCCTGCATTATAGAAAATAAAGGAGCTGTAGCAGCGTCACGGCTTCCTCCTGTATTATAGAAAATAAAGAAGCTGGAGCAGCGTCACGGCTTCCTCCTGTATTATAGAAAATAAAGAAGCTGGAGCAGCGTCACTGTTTCCTCCTGTATTATCGAAAATTAAAGAGCTGGAGCAGCGTCACGGCTTCCTTCTGCATTATAGAAAATAAAGGAGCTGTAGCAGCGTCACGGCTTCCTCCTGTATTATAGAAAATAAAGAAGCTGGAGAAGCGTCATTGCTTCCTCCTGTATTATACAAAATAAAGGAGCTGGAGCAGCGTCACGGCTTCCTCCTGTATTATAGAAAATAAAGGCGCTGGAGCAGCGTCTCTGCTTCCTCCTGTATTATAGAAAATAAAGGAGCTGGAGCAGCGTCTCTGCTTCCTTCTGTATTACAGAAAATAAAGGAGCTGGAGCAGCGTCACTACTTCCTCCTGTATTATAGAAAATAAAGGAGCTGGAGCAGCGTCTCTGCTTCCTCCTGTATTATAGAAAATAAAGGAGCTGGAGCACTGTCTCTGGTTCCTCCTGTATTATCGAAAGTAAAGGAGCTGGAGCAGCGTCACCGCTTCTTCCTGTATTACAGAAAATAAAGGAGCTGGAGCAGCGTCACCGCTTCCCCCTGTATTATAGAAAATAAAGGAGTTGGAGCAGCGGCACTGCTTCCTCCTGTATCAGAGAAAATAAAGGAGCTGTAGCAGTGTCTCTGGTTCCTCCTGTATTATCGAAAATAAAGGAGCTGGAGCAGCGTCACCACTTCTTCCTGTATTACAGAAAATAAAGGAGCTGGAGCAGCGTCACTGCTTCCTCCTGTATTATAGAAAATAAAGGAGCTGGAGCAGCGTCTCCGTTTCCTCCTGTATTATAGAAAATAAAGGAGCTGGAGCAGAGTCACTGCTTCCTCCTGTATTATAGAAAATAAAGGAGCTGGCGCAGTGTCTTTGCTTCGTCCTGTATTATAGAAAATAAAGGAGCTGGAGCAGCGTCACGGCTTCCTCCTGTATTATAGAAAATAAAGGACCTGGAGCAGCGTCACTGCTTCCTCCTGTATCATAGAAAATAAAGGAGCTGGAGCAGCGTCACTGCTCCCTCCTGTATTATAGAAAATAAAGGAGCGGGAGCAGCGTCACTGCTTCCTCCTGTATTATAGAAAATGAAGGAGCTGGAGCAGCGTCACTGCTTCCTCCGGTATTGCAGAAAATAAAGGAGCTGGAGCAGTGTCTCTGCTTCGTCCTGTATTATAGAAAATAAAGGAGCTGCAGCAGCGTCACTACTTCCTCCTGTATTATAGAAAGTACAGGAGCTGGAGCAGTGTCACTGCTTCCTCCTGTATTATAGAAAATACACGAGCTGGAGCAGCGTCTCCGTTTCCTCCTGTATTATAGAAAATAAAGGAGCCGGAGCAGAGTCACTGCTTCCTCCTGTATTATAGAAAATAAAGGAGCTGGAGCAGCGTCGCTGCTTCCTCCTGTATTATAGAAAATATAGGAGCTGGAGCAGCGTCTCTGCTTCCTCCAGTATTATAGAAAATAAAGGAGCTGGAGCAGTGTCTTTGCTTCGTCCTGTATTATAGGAAATAAAGTAGCTGGTGCAGCGTCACTGCTTCCTCCTGTATTATAGAAAACAAAGGACCTGGAGCAGCGTCACTGCTTCCTCCTGTATCATAGAAAATAAAGGAGCTGGAGCAGCGTCACTGCTCCCTCCTGTATTATAGAAAATAAAGGAGCTGGAGCAGCGTCACTGCTTCCTCCTGTATTACAGAAAATAAAGGAGCTGGAGCAGCTTCTCAGCTTCCTCCAGTATTAGAGAAAATAAAGGAGCTGGAGCAGTGTCTTTGCTTCGTCCTGTATTATAGGAAATAAAGTAGCTGGTGCAGCGTCACTGCTTCCTCCTGTATTATAGAAAATAAAGGAGCTGGAGCAGCGTCACTGCTTCCTCCTGTATTACAGAAAATAAAGGAGCTGGAGCAGCTTCTCTGCTTCCTCCTGTATTATAGAAAATAAAAGAGCTGGAGCAGCGTCACGGCTTCCTCCTGTATTATATAAAATAAAGGACCTGGAGGAGCGTCACTGCTTCCTCCTGTATCATAGAAAATAAAGGAGCTGGATCAGCGTCACTGCTCCCTCCTGTATTATAGAAAATAAAGGAGCTGGAGCAGCGTCACTGCTTCCTCCTGTATTCTAGAAAATAAAGGAGCTGGAGCAGCGTCACTGCTTCCTCCGGTATTGTAGAAAATAAAGGAGCTGGAGCATCATCTCTGCCTCCTCCTGTATTATAGAAAATAAAGGAGCTGCAGCAGCGTCACTACTTCCTCCTGTATTATAGAAAATAAAGGAGCTGGAGCAGTGTCACTGCTTCCTCCTGTATTATTGAAAATAAAGGGGCTGGAGCAGCGTCACTGCTTCCTCCTGTATTATAGAAAATAAAGGAGCTGGAGCAGCGTCACTGCTTCCTCCGGTATTGTAGAAAATGAAGGAGCTGGAGCATCATCTCTGCCTCCTCCTGTATTATAGAAAATAAAGGAGCTTCAGCAGCGTCATTGCATCCTCCTGTAATATAGAAAATAAAGGAGCTGGGGCAGCGTCACTGCTTCCTCCTGTATTATTGAAAATAAAGGGGCTGGAGCAGCGTCACTGCTTCCTCCTGTATTATAGAAAATAAAGGAGCTGGAGCAGCGTCTCTGCTTCCTCCAGTATTATAGAAAATAAAGGAGCTCGCAGCGTCTCCGTTTCCTCCTGTATCAGAGAAAATAAAGGAGCTGGAGCAGCGTCACTGCTTCCTCCTGTATTATAGAAAATAAAGGAGCTGGAGCAGCGTCTCTGCTTCCTCCAGTATTATAGAAAATAAAGGAGCTCGCAGCGTCTCCGTTTCCTCCTGTATCAGAGAAAATAAAGGAGCTTGAGCAGCGTCACTGCTTCCTCCTGTATTATAGAAAATAAAGGAGCTGGAGCAGCGTCACTGCTTCCTCCTGTATTATAGATAATAAAGGAGCTCGCAGCGTCTCCGTTTCCTCCTGTATCAGAGAAAATAAAGGAGCTGGAGCAGCGTCTCCGTTTCCTCCTGTATTATAGAACATAAACGAGCTGGAGCAGCGTCACTGCTTCCTCCGGTATTGTAGAAAATAAAGGAGCTGGAGCATCATCTCTGCCTCCCCCTGTATTATAGAAAATAAAGGAGCTGCAGCAGCGTCACTACTTCCTCCTGTATTATAGAAAATAAAGGAGCTGGAGCAGTGTCACTGCTTCCTCCTGTATTATAGAAAATACACGAGCTGGAGCAGCGTCTCCGTTTCCTCCTGTATTATAGAAAATAAAGGAGCCGGAGCAGAGTCACTGCTTCCTCCTGTATTATAGAAAATAAAGGAGCTGGAGCAGCGTCGCTGCTTCCTCCTGTATTATAGAAAATAAAGAAGCTGGAGAAGCGTCATTGCTTCCTCCTGTATTATACAAAATAAAGGAGCTGGAGCAGCGTCACGGCTTCCTCCTGCATTATAGAAAATAAAGGAGCTGTAGCAGCGTCACGGCTTCCTCCTGTATTATAGAAAATAAAGAAGCTGGAGCAGCGTCACGGCTTCCTCCTGTATTATAGAAAATAAAGAAGCTGGAGCAGCGTCACTGTTTCCTCCTGTATTATCGAAAATTAAAGAGCTGGAGCAGCGTCACGGCTTCCTTCTGCATTATAGAAAATAAAGGAGCTGTAGCAGCGTCACGGCTTCCTCCTGTATTATAGAAAATAAAGAAGCTGGAGAAGCGTCATTGCTTCCTCCTGTATTATACAAAATAAAGGAGCTGGAGCAGCGTCACGGCTTCCTCCTGTATTATAGAAAATAAAGGCGCTGGAGCAGCGTCTCTGCTTCCTCCTGTATTATAGAAAATAAAGGAGCTGGAGCAGCGTCTCTGCTTCCTTCTGTATTACAGAAAATAAAGGAGCTGGAGCAGCGTCACTACTTCCTCCTGTATTATAGAAAATAAAGGAGCTGGAGCAGCGTCTCTGCTTCCTCCTGTATTATAGAAAATAAAGGAGCTGGAGCACTGTCTCTGGTTCCTCCTGTATTATCGAAAGTAAAGGAGCTGGAGCAGCGTCACCGCTTCTTCCTGTATTACAGAAAATAAAGGAGCTGGAGCAGCGTCACCGCTTCCCCCTGTATTATAGAAAATAAAGGAGTTGGAGCAGCGGCACTGCTTCCTCCTGTATCAGAGAAAATAAAGGAGCTGTAGCAGTGTCTCTGGTTCCTCCTGTATTATCGAAAATAAAGGAGCTGGAGCAGCGTCACCACTTCTTCCTGTATTACAGAAAATAAAGGAGCTGGAGCAGCGTCACTGCTTCCTCCTGTATTATAGAAAATAAAGGAGCTGGAGCAGCGTCTCCGTTTCCTCCTGTATTATAGAAAATAAAGGAGCTGGAGCAGAGTCACTGCTTCCTCCTGTATTATAGAAAATAAAGGAGCTGGCGCAGTGTCTTTGCTTCGTCCTGTATTATAGAAAATAAAGGAGCTGTAGCAGCGTCACGGCTTCCTCCTGTATTATAGAAAATAAAGAAGCTGGAGCAGCGTCACGGCTTCCTCCTGTATTATAGAAAATAAAGAAGCTGGAGCAGCGTCACTGTTTCCTCCTGTATTATCGAAAATTAAAGAGCTGGAGCAGCGTCACGGCTTCCTTCTGCATTATAGAAAATAAAGGAGCTGTAGCAGCGTCACGGCTTCCTCCTGTATTATAGAAAATAAAGAAGCTGGAGAAGCGTCATTGCTTCCTCCTGTATTATACAAAATAAAGGAGCTGGAGCAGCGTCACGGCTTCCTCCTGTATTATAGAAAATAAAGGCGCTGGAGCAGCGTCTCTGCTTCCTCCTGTATTATAGAAAATAAAGGAGCTGGAGCAGCGTCTCTGCTTCCTTCTGTATTACAGAAAATAAAGGAGCTGGAGCAGCGTCACTACTTCCTCCTGTATTATAGAAAATAAAGGAGCTGGAGCAGCGTCTCTGCTTCCTCCTGTATTATAGAAAATAAAGGAGCTGGAGCACTGTCTCTGGTTCCTCCTGTATTATCGAAAGTAAAGGAGCTGGAGCAGCGTCACCGCTTCTTCCTGTATTACAGAAAATAAAGGAGCTGGAGCAGCGTCACCGCTTCCCCCTGTATTATAGAAAATAAAGGAGTTGGAGCAGCGGCACTGCTTCCTCCTGTATCAGAGAAAATAAAGGAGCTGTAGCAGTGTCTCTGGTTCCTCCTGTATTATCGAAAATAAAGGAGCTGGAGCAGCGTCACCACTTCTTCCTGTATTACAGAAAATAAAGGAGCTGGAGCAGCGTCACTGCTTCCTCCTGTATTATGAAAATAAAGGAGCTGGAGCAGCGTCTCCGTTTCCTCCTGTATTATAGAAAATAAAGGAGCTGGAGCAGAGTCACTGCTTCCTCCTGTATTATAGAAAATAAAGGAGCTGGCGCAGTGTCTTTGCTTCGTCCTGTATTATAGAAAATAAAGGAGCTGGAGCAGCGTCACGGCTTCCTCCTGTATTATAGAAAATAAAGGACCTGGAGCAGCGTCACTGCTTCCTCCTGTATCATAGAAAATAAAGGAGCTGGAGCAGCGTCACTGCTCCCTCCTGTATTATAGAAAATAAAGGAGCGGGAGCAGCGTCACTGCTTCCTCCTGTATTATAGAAAATGAAGGAGCTGGAGCAGCGTCACTGCTTCCTCCGGTATTGCAGAAAATAAAGGAGCTGGAGCAGTGTCTCTGCTTCGTCCTGTATTATAGAAAATAAAGGAGCTGCAGCAGCGTCACTACTTCCTCCTGTATTATAGAAAGTACAGGAGCTGGAGCAGTGTCACTGCTTCCTCCTGTATTATAGAAAATACACGAGCTGGAGCAGCGTCTCCGTTTCCTCCTGTATTATAGAAAATAAAGGAGCCGGAGCAGAGTCACTGCTTCCTCCTGTATTATAGAAAATAAAGGAGCTGGAGCAGCGTCGCTGCTTCCTCCTGTATTATAGAAAATATAGGAGCTGGAGCAGCGTCTCTGCTTCCTCCAGTATTATAGAAAATAAAGGAGCTGGAGCAGTGTCTTTGCTTCGTCCTGTATTATAGGAAATAAAGTAGCTGGTGCAGCGTCACTGCTTCCTCCTGTATTATAGAAAACAAAGGACCTGGAGCAGCGTCACTGCTTCCTCCTGTATCATAGAAAATAAAGGAGCTGGAGCAGCGTCACTGCTCCCTCCTGTATTATAGAAAATAAAGGAGCTGGAGCAGCGTCACTGCTTCCTCCTGTATTACAGAAAATAAAGGAGCTGGAGCAGCTTCTCAGCTTCCTCCAGTATTAGAGAAAATAAAGGAGCTGGAGCAGTGTCTTTGCTTCGTCCTGTATTATAGGAAATAAAGTAGCTGGTGCAGCGTCACTGCTTCCTCCTGTATTATAGAAAATAAAGGAGCTGGAGCAGCGTCACTGCTTCCTCCTGTATTACAGAAAATAAAGGAGCTGGAGCAGCTTCTCTGCTTCCTCCTGTATTATAGAAAATAAAAGAGCTGGAGCAGCGTCACGGCTTCCTCCTGTATTATATAAAATAAAGGACCTGGAGGAGCGTCACTGCTTCCTCCTGTATCATAGAAAATAAAGGAGCTGGATCAGCGTCACTGCTCCCTCCTGTATTATAGAAAATAAAGGAGCTGGAGCAGCGTCACTGCTTCCTCCTGTATTCTAGAAAATAAAGGAGCTGGAGCAGCGTCACTGCTTCCTCCGGTATTGTAGAAAATAAAGGAGCTGGAGCATCATCTCTGCCTCCTCCTGTATTATAGAAAATAAAGGAGCTGCAGCAGCGTCACTACTTCCTCCTGTATTATAGAAAATAAAGGAGCTGGAGCAGTGTCACTGCTTCCTCCTGTATTATTGAAAATAAAGGGGCTGGAGCAGCGTCACTGCTTCCTCCTGTATTATAGAAAATAAAGGAGCTGGAGCAGCGTCACTGCTTCCTCCGGTATTGTAGAAAATGAAGGAGCTGGAGCATCATCTCTGCCTCCTCCTGTATTATAGAAAATAAAGGAGCTTCAGCAGCGTCATTGCATCCTCCTGTAATATAGAAAATAAAGGAGCTGGGGCAGCGTCACTGCTTCCTCCTGTATTATTGAAAATAAAGGGGCTGGAGCAGCGTCACTGCTTCCTCCTGTATTATAGAAAATAAAGGAGCTGGAGCAGCGTCTCTGCTTCCTCCAGTATTATAGAAAATAAAGGAGCTCGCAGCGTCTCCGTTTCCTCCTGTATCAGAGAAAATAAAGGAGCTGGAGCAGCGTCACTGCTTCCTCCTGTATTATAGAAAATAAAGGAGCTGGAGCAGCGTCTCTGCTTCCTCCAGTATTATAGAAAATAAAGGAGCTCGCAGCGTCTCCGTTTCCTCCTGTATCAGAGAAAATAAAGGAGCTTGAGCAGCGTCACTGCTTCCTCCTGTATTATAGAAAATAAAGGAGCTGGAGCAGCGTCACTGCTTCCTCCTGTATTATAGATAATAAAGGAGCTCGCAGCGTCTCCGTTTCCTCCTGTATCAGAGAAAATAAAGGAGCTGGAGCAGCGTCTCCGTTTCCTCCTGTATTATAGAACATAAACGAGCTGGAGCAGCGTCACTGCTTCCTCCGGTATTGTAGAAAATAAAGGAGCTGGAGCATCATCTCTGCCTCCCCCTGTATTATAGAAAATAAAGGAGCTGCAGCAGCGTCACTACTTCCTCCTGTATTATAGAAAATAAAGGAGCTGGAGCAGTGTCACTGCTTCCTCCTGTATTATAGAAAATACACGAGCTGGAGCAGCGTCTCCGTTTCCTCCTGTATTATAGAAAATAAAGGAGCCGGAGCAAAGTCACTGCTTCCTCCTGTATTATAGAAAATAAAGGAGCTGGAGCAGCGTCGCTGCTTCCTCCTGTATTATAGAAAATAAAGAAGCTGGAGAAGCGTCATTGCTTCCTCCTGTATTATACAAAATAAAGGAGCTGGAGCAGCGTCACGGCTTCCTCCTGCATTATAGAAAATAAAGGAGCTGTAGCAGCGTCACGGCTTCCTCCTGTATTATAGAAAATAAAGAAGCTGGAGCAGCGTCACGGCTTCCTCCTGTATTATAGAAAATAAAGAAGCTGGAGCAGCGTCACTGTTTCCTCCTGTATTATCGAAAATTAAAGAGCTGGAGCAGCGTCACGGCTTCCTTCTGCATTATAGAAAATAAAGGAGCTGTAGCAGCGTCACGGCTTCCTCCTGTATTATAGAAAATAAAGAAGCTGGAGAAGCGTCATTGCTTCCTCCTGTATTATACAAAATAAAGGAGCTGGAGCAGCGTCACGGCTTCCTCCTGTATTATAGAAAATAAAGGCGCTGGAGCAGCGTCTCTGCTTCCTCCTGTATTATAGAAAATAAAGGAGCTGGAGCAGCGTCTCTGCTTCCTTCTGTATTACAGAAAATAAAGGAGCTGGAGCAGCGTCACTACTTCCTCCTGTATTATAGAAAATAAAGGAGCTGGAGCAGCGTCTCTGCTTCCTCCTGTATTATAGAAAATAAAGGAGCTGGAGCACTGTCTCTGGTTCCTCCTGTATTATCGAAAGTAAAGGAGCTGGAGCAGCGTCACCGCTTCTTCCTGTATTACAGAAAATAAAGGAGCTGGAGCAGCGTCACCGCTTCCCCCTGTATTATAGAAAATAAAGGAGTTGGAGCAGCGGCACTGCTTCCTCCTGTATCAGAGAAAATAAAGGAGCTGTAGCAGTGTCTCTGGTTCCTCCTGTATTATCGAAAATAAAGGAGCTGGAGCAGCGTCACCACTTCTTCCTGTATTACAGAAAATAAAGGAGCTGGAGCAGCGTCACTGCTTCCTCCTGTATTATAGAAAATAAAGGAGCTGGAGCAGCGTCTCCGTTTCCTCCTGTATTATAGAAAATAAAGGAGCTGGAGCAGAGTCACTGCTTCCTCCTGTATTATAGAAAATAAAGGAGCTGGCGCAGTGTCTTTGCTTCGTCCTGTATTATAGAAAATAAAGGAGCTGGAGCAGCGTCACGGCTTCCTCCTGTATTATAGAAAATAAAGGACCTGGAGCAGCGTCACTGCTTCCTCCTGTATCATAGAAAATAAAGGAGCTGGAGCAGCGTCACTGCTCCCTCCTGTATTATAGAAAATAAAGGAGCGGGAGCAGCGTCACTGCTTCCTCCTGTATTATAGAAAATGAAGGAGCTGGAGCAGCGTCACTGCTTCCTCCGGTATTGCAGAAAATAAAGGAGCTGGAGCAGTGTCTCTGCTTCGTCCTGTATTATAGAAAATAAAGGAGCTGCAGCAGCGTCACTACTTCCTCCTGTATTATAGAAAGTACAGGAGCTGGAGCAGTGTCACTGCTTCCTCCTGTATTATAGAAAATACACGAGCTGGAGCAGCGTCTCCGTTTCCTCCTGTATTATAGAAAATAAAGGAGCCGGAGCAGAGTCACTGCTTCCTCCTGTATTATAGAAAATAAAGGAGCTGGAGCAGCGTCGCTGCTTCCTCCTGTATTATAGAAAATATAGGAGCTGGAGCAGCGTCTCTGCTTCCTCCAGTATTATAGAAAATAAAGGAGCTGGAGCAGTGTCTTTGCTTCGTCCTGTATTATAGGAAATAAAGTAGCTGGTGCAGCGTCACTGCTTCCTCCTGTATTATAGAAAACAAAGGACCTGGAGCAGCGTCACTGCTTCCTCCTGTATCATAGAAAATAAAGGAGCTGGAGCAGCGTCACTGCTCCCTCCTGTATTATAGAAAATAAAGTAGCTGGAGCAGCGTCACTGCTTCCTCCTGTATTACAGAAAATAAAGGAGCTGGAGCAGCTTCTCTGCTTCCTCCAGTATTATAGAAAATAAAGGAGCTGGAGCAGTGTCTTTGCTTCGTCCTGTATTATAGGAAATAAAGTAGCTGGTGCAGCGTCACTGCTTCCTCCTGTATTATAGAAAATAAAGGAGCTGGAGCAGCGTCACTGCTTCCTCCTGTATTACAGAAAATAAAGGAGCTGGAGCAGCTTCTCTGCTTCCTCCTGTATTAGAGAAAATAAAAGAGCTGGAGCAGCGTCACGGCTTCCTCCTGTATTATATAAAATAAAGGACCTGGAGGAGCGTCACTGCTTCCTCCTGTATCATAGAAAATAAAGGAGCTGGATCAGCGTCACTGCTCCCTCCTGTATTATAGAAAATAAAGGAGCTGGAGCAGCGTCACTGCTTCCTCCTGTATTATAGAAAATAAAGGAGCTGGAGCAGCGTCTCTGCTTCCTCCAGTATTATAGAAAATAAAGGAGCTCGCAGCGTCTCCGTTTCCTCCTGTATCAGAGAAAATAAAGGAGCTGCAGCAGCGTCACTGCTTCCTCCTGTATTATAGAAAATAAAGGAGCTGGAGCAGCGTCTCTGCTTCGTCCAGTATTATAGAAAATAAAGGAGCTCGCAGCGTCTCCGTTTCCTCCTGTATCAGAGAAAATAAAGGAGCTTGAGCAGCGTCACTGCTTCCTCCTGTATTATAGAAAATAAAGGAGCTGGAGCAGCGTCACTGCTTCCTCCTGTATTATAGATAATAAAGGAGCTCGCAGCGTCTCCGTTTCCTCCTGTATCAGAGAAAATAAAGGAGCTGGAGCAGCGTCTCCGTTTCCTCCTGTATTATAGAACATAAACGAGCTGGAGCAGCGTCACTGCTTCCTCCGGTATTGTAGAAAATAAAGGAGCTGGAGCATCATCTCTGCCTCCCCCTGTATTATAGAAAATAAAGGAGCTGCAGCAGCGTCACTACTTCCTCCTGTATTATAGAAAATAAAGGAGCTGGAGCAGTGTCACTGCTTCCTCCTGTATTATAGAAAATACACGAGCTGGAGCAGCGTCTCCGTTTCCTCCTGTATTATAGAAAATAAAGGAGCCGGAGCAGAGTCACTGCTTCCTCCTGTATTATAGAAAATAAAGGAGCTGGAGCAGCGTCGCTGCTTCCTCCTGTATTATAGAAAATAAAGAAGCTGGAGAAGCGTCATTGCTTCCTCCTGTATTATACAAAATAAAGGAGCTGGAGCAGCGTCACGGCTTCCTCCTGCATTATAGAAAATAAAGGAGCTGTAGCAGCGTCACGGCTTCCTCCTGTATTATAGAAAATAAAGAAGCTGGAGCAGCGTCACGGCTTCCTCCTGTATTATAGAAAATAAAGAAGCTGGAGCAGCGTCACTGTTTCCTCATGTATTATCGAAAATTAAAGAGCTGGAGCAGCGTCACGGCTTCCTTCTGCATTATAGAAAATAAAGGAGCTGTAGCAGCGTCACGGCTTCCTCCTGTATTATAGAAAATAAAGAAGCTGGAGAAGCGTCATTGCTTCCTCCTGTATTATACAAAATAAAGGAGCTGGAGCAGCGTCACGGCTTCCTCCTGTATTATAGAAAATAAAGGCGCTGGAGCAGCGTCTCTGCTTCCTCCTGTATTATAGAAAATAAAGGAGCTGGAGCAGCGTCTCTGCTTCCTTCTGTATTACAGAAAATAAAGGAGCTGGAGCAGCGTCACTACTTCCTCCTGTATTATAGAAAATAAAGGAGCTGGAGCAGCGTCTCTGCTTCCTCCTGTATTATAGAAAATAAAGGAGCTGGAGCACTGTCTCTGGTTCCTCCTGTATTATCGAAAGTAAAGGAGCTGGAGCAGCGTCACCGCTTCTTCCTGTATTACAGAAAATAAAGGAGCTGGAGCAGCGTCACCGCTTCCCCCTGTATTATAGAAAATAAAGGAGTTGGAGCAGCGGCACTGCTTCCTCCTGTATCAGAGAAAATAAAGGAGCTGTAGCAGTGTCTCTGGTTCCTCCTGTATTATCGAAAATAAAGGAGCTGGAGCAGCGTCACCACTTCTTCCTGTATTACAGAAAATAAAGGAGCTGGAGCAGCGTCACTGCTTCCTCCTGTATTATAGAAAATAAAGGAGCTGGAGCAGCGTCTCCGTTTCCTCCTGTATTATAGAAAATAAAGGAGCTGGAGCAGAGTCACTGCTTCCTCCTGTATTATAGAAAATAAAGGAGCTGGCGCAGTGTCTTTGCTTCGTCCTGTATTATAGAAAATAAAGGAGCTGGAGCAGCGTCACTGCTTCCTCCTGTATTATAGAAAATAAAGGACCTGGAGCAGCGTCACTGCTTCCTCCTGTATCATAGAAAATAAAGGAGCTGGAGCAGCGTCACTGCTCCCTCCTGTATTATAGAAAATAAAGGAGCGCGAGCAGCGTCACTGCTTCCTCCTGTATTATAGAAAATGAAGGAGCTGGAGCAGCGTCACTGCTTCCTCCGGTATTGCAGAAAATAAAGGAGCTGGAGCAGTGTCTCTGCTTCGTCCTGTATTATAGAAAATAAAGGAGCTGCAGCAGCGTCACTACTTCCTCCTGTATTATAGAAAGTACAGGAGCTGGAGCAGTGTCACTGCTTCCTCCTGTATTATAGAAAATACACGAGCTGGAGCAGCGTCTCCGTTTCCTCCCGTATTATAGAAAATAAAGGAGCCGGAGCAGAGTCACTGCTTCCTCCTGTATTATAGAAAATAAAGGAGCTGGAGCAGCGTCGCTGCTTCCTCCTGTATTATAGAAAATATAGGAGCTGGAGCAGCGTCTCTGCTTCCTCCAGTATTATAGAAAATAAAGGAGCTGGAGCAGTGTCTTTGCTTCGTCCTGTATTATAGGAAATAAAGTAGCTGGTGCAGCGTCACTGCTTCCTCCTGTATTATAGAAAACAAAGGACCTGGAGCAGCGTCACTGCTTCCTCCTGTATCATAGAAAATAAAGGAGCTGGAGCAGCGTCACTGCTCCCTCCTGTATTATAGAAAATAAAGTAGCTGGAGCAGCGTCACTGCTTCCTCCTGTATTACAGAAAATAAAGGAGCTGGAGCAGCTTCTCTGCTTCCTCCAGTATTATAGAAAATAAAGGAGCTGGAGCAGTGTCTTTGCTTCGTCCTGTATTATAGGAAATAAAGTAGCTGGTGCAGCGTCACTGCTTCCTCCTGTATTATAGAAAATAAAGGAGCTGGAGCAGCGTCACTGCTTCCTCCTGTATTACAGAAAATAAAGGAGCTGGAGCAGCTTCTCTGCTTCCTCCTGTATTATAGAAAATAAAAGAGCTGGAGCAGCGTCACGGCTTCCTCCTGTATTATATAAAATAAAGGACCTGGAGGAGCGTCACTGCTTCCTCCTGTATCATAGAAAATAAAGGAGCTGGATCAGCGTCACTGCTCCCTCCTGTATTATAGAAAATAAAGGAGCTGGAGCAGCGTCACTGCTTCCTCCTGTATTCTAGAAAATAAAGGAGCTGGAGCAGCGTCACTGCTTCCTCCGGTATTGTAGAAAATAAAGGAGCTGGAGCATTCTCTCTGCCTCCTCCTGTATTATAGAAAATAAAGGAGCTGCAGCAGCGTCACTACTTCCTCCTGTATTATAGAAAATAAAGGAGCTGGAGCAGTGTCACTGCTTCCTCCTGTATTATTGAAAATAAAGGGGCTGGAGCAGCGTCACTGCTTCCTCCTGTATTATAGAAAATAAAGGAGCGGGAGCAGCGTCACTGCTTCCTCCGGTATTGTAGAAAATGAAGGAGCTGGAGCATCATCTCTGCCTCCTCCTGTATTATAGAAAATAAAGGAGCTTCAGCAGCGTCATTGCATCCTCCTGTAATATAGAAAATAAAGGAGCTGGGGCAGTAGCACTGCTTCCTCCTGTATTATTGAAAATAAAGGAGCTGGAGCAGTGTCACTGCTTCCTCCTGTATTACAGAAAATAAAGGAGCTGGAACAGCGACACAGCTTCCTCCTGCATTATAGAAAATAAAGGAGCTGGAGCAGCGTCTCCGTTTCCTCCTGTATTATAGAAAATAAAGGAGCTGGAGCAGAGTCACTGCTCCCCTGTATTATAGAAAATAAAGGAGCTGGAGCAGCGTCATTGCATCCTCCTGTAATATAGAAAATAAAGGAGCTGGGGCAGCGTCACTGCTTCCTCCTGTATTATTGAAAATAAAGCGGCTGGAGCAGCGTCACTGCTTCCTCCTGTATTATAGAAAATAAAGGAGCTGGAGCAGCGTCTCTGCTTCCTCCAGTATTATAGAAAGTAAAGGAGCTCGCAGCGTCTCCGTTTCCTCCTGTATCAGAGAAAATAAAGGAGCTGGAGCAGCGTCACTGCTTCCTCCTGTATTATAGAAAATAAAGGAGCTGGAGCAGCGTCTCTGCTTCCTCCAGTATTATAGAAAATAAAGGAGCTCGCAGCGTCTCCGTTTCCTCCTGTATCAGAGAAAATAAAGGAGCTTGAGCAGCGTCACTGCTTCCTCCTGTATTATAGAAAATAAAGGAGCTGGAGCAGCGTCACTGCTTCCTCCTGTATTATAGATAATAAAGGAGCTCGCAGCGTCTCCGTTTCCTCCTGTATCAGAGAAAATAAAGGAGCTGGAGCAGCGTCTCCGTTTCCTCCTGTATTATAGAACATAAACGAGCTGGAGCAGCGTCACTGCTTCCTCCGGTATTGTAGAAAATAAAGGAGCTGGAGCATCATCTCTGCCTCCTCCTGTATTACAGAAAATAAAGGAGCTGCAGCAGCGTCACTACTTCCTCCTGTATTATAGAAAATAAAGGAGCTGGAGCAGTGTCACTGCTTCCTCCTGTATTATAGAAAATACACGAGCTGGAGCAGCGTCATTGCATCCTCCTGTATTATAGAAAATAAAGGAGCCGGAGCAGAGTCACTGCTTCCTCCTGTATTATAGAAAATAAAGGAGCTGGAGCAGCGTCGCTGCTTCCTCCTGTATTATAGAAAATATAGGAGCTGGAGCAGCGTCTCTGCTTCCTCCAGTATTATAGAAAATAAAGGAGCTGGCGCAGTGTCTTTGCTTCGTACTGTATTATAGGAAATAAAGTAGCTGGTGCAGCGTCACTGCTTCCTCCTGTATTATAGAAAACAAAGGACCTGGAGCAGCGTCACTGCTTCCTCCTGTATCATAGAAAATAAAGGAGCTGGAGCAGCGTCACTGCTCCCTCCTGTATTATAGAAAATAAAGGAGCTGGAGCAGCGTCACTGCTTCCTCCTGTATTACAGAAAATAAAGGAGCTGGAGCAGCGTCTCTGCTTCCTCCTGTATTATAGAAAATAAAGGAGCTGGAGCAGTGTCTTTGCTTCGTCCTATATTATAGAAAATAAAGGAGCTGGAGCAGCGTCACTGCTTCCTCCTGTATTATAGAAAATAAAGGAGCTGGAGCAGCGTCACTACTTCCTCCTGTATTACAGAAAATAAAGGAGCTGGAACAGCGACACAGCTTCCTCCTGCATTATAGAAAATAAAGGAGCTGGAGCAGCGTCTCCGTTTCCTCCTGTATTATAGAACATAAAGGAGCTGGAGCAGTGTCACTGCTTCCTCCTGTATCATAGAAAATACAGGAGCTGGAGCAGTATCACTGCTTCCTCCTGTATTATTGAAAATAAAGTAGCTGGAGCAGTGTCACTGCTTCCTCCTGTATTATAGAAAATACAGGAGCTGGAGCAGCGTCTCCGTTTCCTCCTGTATTATAGAAAATAAAGGAGCTGGAGCAGAGTCAATGCTCCCCTGTATTATAGAAAATAAAGGAGCTGGAGCAGCGTCATTGCATCCTCCTGCAATATAGAAAATAAAGGAGCTGGGGCAGCGTCACTGCTTCCTCCTGTATTATTGAAAATAAAGGGGCTGGTGCAGCGTCACTGCTTCCTCCTGTATATTGAAAATAAAGGAGCCGGAGCAGAGTCACTGCTTCCTCCTGTATTATAGAAAATAAAGGAGCTGGAGCAGCGTCTCTGCTTCCTCCAGTATTATCGAAAATAAAGGAGCTCGCAGCGTCTCCGATTCCTCCTGTATCAGAGAAAATAAAGGAGATGGAGCAGCGTCACTGCTTCCTCCTGTATTATAGAAAATAAAGGAGCTGGAGCAGCGTCTCTGCTTCCTCCAGTATTATAGACAATAAAGGAGCTCGCAGCGTCTCCGTTTCCTCCTGTATCAGAGAAAATAAAGGAGCTTGAGCAGCGTCACTGCTTCCTCCTGTATTATAGAAAATAAAGGAGCTGGAGCAGCGTCACTGCTTCCTCCTGTATTATAGATAATAAAGGAGCTCGCAGCGTCTCCGTTTCCTCCTGTATCAGAGAAAATAAAGGAGCTGGAGCAGCGTCTCCGTTTCCTCCTGTATTATGGAACATAAAGGAGCTGGAGCAGTGTCACTGCTTCCTCCTGTATTATAGAAAATACAGGAGCTGGAGCAGTGTCTCTGCTTCCTCCTGTATTATAGAAAATAAAGGAGCTGGAGCAGTGTCACTGCTTCCTCCTGTATTATAGAAAATATAGGAGCTGGAGCAGCGTCATTGCATCCTCCTGTATTATAGAAAATAAAGGAGCCGGGGCAGCGTCACTGCTTCCTCCTGTATTATGGAAAATAAAGGAGCTGGAGCAGCGTCACTGCTTCCTCCTGTATTATAGAAAATAAAGGAGCTGGAGCAGCGTCTCTGCTTCCTCCAGTATTATAGAAAATAAAGGAGCTCGCAGCGTCTCCGTTTCCTCCTGTATCAGAGAAAATAAAGGAGCTGGAGCAGCGTCTCTGCTTCCTCCAGTATTATAGAAAATAAAGGAGCTCGCAGCGACTCCGTTTCCTCCTGTATCAGAGAAAATAAAGGAGCTTGAGCAGCGTCACTGCTTCCTCCTGTATTATAGAAAATAAAGGAGCTGGAGCAGCGTCACTGCTTCCTCCTGTATTATAGAAAATAAAGGAGCTGGAGCAGCGTTACGGCTTCTTCCTGTATTATAGAAAATAAAGGAGCTCGCAGCGTCTCCGTTTCCTCCTGTATCAGAGAAAATAAAGGAGCTGGAGCAGCGTCACTGCTTCCTCCTGTATTATAGAAAACAAAGGAGATGGAGCAGCGCCACTGCTTCCTCCTGTATTATAGAAAATAAAGGAGTTAGAGCAGCGTCACTGCTTCTTCCTGTTTTATAGAAAATAAAGGAGCTGGAGCAGCGTCTCTCCTTCCTCCTGTATTACAAAAAATAAATGAGCTGGAGCAGCGTCACTGCTTCCTCCTGTATTATAGAAAATAAAGGAGCTGGAGCAGCGTCACTGCTCCCTCCTGTATTATAGAAAATAAAGGAGCTGGAGCAGCGTCACTGCTTCCTCCAGTATTATAGAAAATAAAGGAGTTTGAGCAGCGTCACTGCTTCCTCCTGTATTATTGAAAATAAAGGAGCTGGAGCAGCGTCACTGCTTCCTCCTGTATTATAGAAAATAAAGGAGCTGGAGCAGCGTCACTGCTTCCTCCTGAATAATAGAAAATAAAGGAGCGGGAGCAGCGTGACTGCTTCCTCCGGTATTATAGAAAATAAAGGAGCTGGAGCAGCGTCACGGCTTCCTCCTGTATTATCGAAAATAAAGGAGCTGGAGCAGCGTCTCTGCTTCCTCCTGTATTATAGAAAATAAAGCAGCTAGAGCAGCGTCTCCGTTTCCTCCTGTATTATAGAAAATAAAGAAGCTGGAGCAGCGTCACTGCTTCCTCCTGTATTATAGAAAATAAAGGAGCTGGAGCAGCGTCACTGTTTCCTCCTGTATTATAGAAAATTAAAGAGCTGGAGCAGCGTCACGGCTTCCTCCTGCATTATAGAAAATAAAGGAGCTGTAGCAGCGTCACGGCTTCCTCCTGTATTATAGAAAATAAAGAAGCTGGAGCAGCGTCACTGTTTCCTCCTGTATTATCGAAAATTAAAGAGCTGGAGCAGCGTCACGGCTTCCTTCTGCATTATAGAAAATAAAGGAGCTGGAGCAGCGTCACGGCTTCCTCCTGTATTATAGAAAATAAAGGACCTGGAGCAGCGTCACTGCTTCCTCCTGTATCATAGAAAATAAAGGAGCTGGAGCAGCGTCACTGCTCCCTCCTGTATTATAGAAAATAAAGGAGCGGGAGCAGCGTCACTGCTTCCTCCTGTATTATAGAAAATGAAGGAGCTGGAGCAGCGTCACTGCTTCCTCCGGTATTGCAGAAAATAAAGGAGCTGGAGCAGTGTCTCTGCTTCGTCCTGTATTATAGAAAATAAAGGAGCTGCAGCAGCGTCACTACTTCCTCCTGTATTATAGAAAGTACAGGAGCTGGAGCAGTGTCACTGCTTCCTCCTGTATTATAGAAAATACACGAGCTGGAGCAGCGTCTCCGTTTCCTCCTGTATTATAGAAAATAAAGGAGCCGGAGCAGAGTCACTGCTTCCTCCTGTATTATAGAAAATAAAGGAGCTGGAGCAGCGTCGCTGCTTCCTCCTGTATTATAGAAAATATAGGAGCTGGAGCAGCGTCTCTGCTTCCTCCAGTATTATAGAAAATAAAGGAGCTGGAGCAGTGTCTTTGCTTCGTCCTGTATTATAGGAAATAAAGTAGCTGGTGCAGCGTCACTGCTTCCTCCTGTATTATAGAAAACAAAGGACCTGGAGCAGCGTCACTGCTTCCTCCTGTATCATAGAAAATAAAGGAGCTGGAGCAGCGTCACTGCTCCCTCCTGTATTATAGAAAATAAAGTAGCTGGAGCAGCGTCACTGCTTCCTCCTGTATTACAGAAAATAAAGGAGCTGGAGCAGCTTCTCTGCTTCCTCCAGTATTATAGAAAATAAAGGAGCTGGAGCAGTGTCTTTGCTTCGTCCTGTATTATAGGAAATAAAGTAGCTGGTGCAGCGTCACTGCTTCCTCCTGTATTATAGAAAATAAAGGAGCTGGAGCAGCGTCACTGCTTCCTCCTGTATTACAGAAAATAAAGGAGCTGGAGCAGCTTCTCTGCTTCCTCCTGTATTAGAGAAAATAAAAGAGCTGGAGCAGCGTCACGGCTTCCTCCTGTATTATATAAAATAAAGGACCTGGAGGAGCGTCACTGCTTCCTCCTGTATCATAGAAAATAAAGGAGCTGGATCAGCGTCACTGCTCCCTCCTGTATTATAGAAAATAAAGGAGCTGGAGCAGCGTCACTGCTTCCTCCTGTATTATAGAAAATAAAGGAGCTGGAGCAGCGTCTCTGCTTCCTCCAGTATTATAGAAAATAAAGGAGCTCGCAGCGTCTCCGTTTCCTCCTGTATCAGAGAAAATAAAGGAGCTGGAGCAGCGTCACTGCTTCCTCCTGTATTATAGAAAATAAAGGAGCTGGAGCAGCGTCTCTGCTTCCTCCAGTATTATAGAAAATAAAGGAGCTCGCAGCGTCTCCGTTTCCTCCTGTATCAGAGAAAATAAAGGAGCTTGAGCAGCGTCACTGCTTCCTCCTGTATTATAGAAAATAAAGGAGCTGGAGCAGCGTCACTGCTTCCTCCTGTATTATAGATAATAAAGGAGCTCGCAGCGTCTCCGTTTCCTCCTGTATCAGAGAAAATAAAGGAGCTGGAGCAGCGTCTCCGTTTCCTCCTGTATTATAGAACATAAACGAGCTGGAGCAGCGTCACTGCTTCCTCCGGTATTGTAGAAAATAAAGGAGCTGGAGCATCATCTCTGCCTCCCCCTGTATTATAGAAAATAAAGGAGCTGCAGCAGCGTCACCACTTCTTCCTGTATTACAGAAAATAAAGGAGCTGGAGCAGCGTCACTGCTTCCTCCTGTATTATAGAAAATAAAGGAGCTGGAGCAGCGTCTCCGTTTCCTCCTGTATTATAGAAAATAAAGGAGCTGGAGCAGAGTCACTGCTTCCTCCTGTATTATAGAAAATAAAGGAGCTGGCGCAGTGTCTTTGCTTCGTCCTGTATTATAGAAAATAAAGGAGCTGGAGCAGCGTCACGGCTTCCTCCTGTATTATAGAAAATAAAGGACCTGGAGCAGCGTCACTGCTTCCTCCTGTATCATAGAAAATAAAGGAGCTGGAGCAGCGTCACTGCTCCCTCCTGTATTATAGAAAATAAAGGAGCGCGAGCAGCGTCACTGCTTCCTCCTGTATTATAGAAAATGAAGGAGCTGGAGCAGCGTCACTGCTTCCTCCGGTATTGCAGAAAATAAAGGAGCTGGAGCAGTGTCTCTGCTTCGTCCTGTATTATAGAAAATAAAGGAGCTGCAGCAGCGTCACTACTTCCTCCTGTATTATAGAAAGTACAGGAGCTGGAGCAGTGTCACTGCTTCCTCCTGTATTATAGAAAATACACGAGCTGGAGCAGCGTCTCCGTTTCCTCCCGTATTATAGAAAATAAAGGAGCCGGAGCAGAGTCACTGCTTCCTCCTGTATTATAGAAAATAAAGGAGCTGGAGCAGCGTCGCTGCTTCCTCCTGTATTATAGAAAATATAGGAGCTGGAGCAGCGTCTCTGCTTCCTCCAGTATTATAGAAAATAAAGGAGCTGGAGCAGTGTCTTTGCTTCGTCCTGTATTATAGGAAATAAAGTAGCTGGTGCAGCGTCACTGCTTCCTCCTGTATTATAGAAAACAAAGGACCTGGAGCAGCGTCACTGCTTCCTCCTGTATCATAGAAAATAAAGGAGCTGGAGCAGCGTCACTGCTCCCTCCTGTATTATAGAAAATAAAGTAGCTGGAGCAGCGTCACTGCTTCCTCCTGTATTACAGAAAATAAAGGAGCTGGAGCAGCTTCTCTGCTTCCTCCAGTATTATAGAAAATAAAGGAGCTGGAGCAGTGTCTTTGCTTCGTCCTGTATTATAGGAAATAAAGTAGCTGGTGCAGCGTCACTGCTTCCTCCTGTATTATAGAAAATAAAGGAGCTGGAGCAGCGTCACTGCTTCCTCCTGTATTACAGAAAATAAAGGAGCTGGAGCAGCTTCTCTGCTTCCTCCTGTATTATAGAAAATAAAAGAGCTGGAGCAGCGTCACGGCTTCCTCCTGTATTATATAAAATAAAGGACCTGGAGGAGCGTCACTGCTTCCTCCTGTATCATAGAAAATAAAGGAGCTGGATCAGCGTCACTGCTCCCTCCTGTATTATAGAAAATAAAGGAGCTGGAGCAGCGTCACTGCTTCCTCCTGTATTCTAGAAAATAAAGGAGCTGGAGCAGCGTCACTGCTTCCTCCGGTATTGTAGAAAATAAAGGAGCTGGAGCATTCTCTCTGCCTCCTCCTGTATTATAGAAAATAAAGGAGCTGCAGCAGCGTCACTACTTCCTCCTGTATTATAGAAAATAAAGGAGCTGGAGCAGTGTCACTGCTTCCTCCTGTATTATTGAAAATAAAGGGGCTGGAGCAGCGTCACTGCTTCCTCCTGTATTATAGAAAATAAAGGAGCGGGAGCAGCGTCACTGCTTCCTCCGGTATTGTAGAAAATGAAGGAGCTGGAGCATCATCTCTGCCTCCTCCTGTATTATAGAAAATAAAGGAGCTTCAGCAGCGTCATTGCATCCTCCTGTAATATAGAAAATAAAGGAGCTGGGGCAGTAGCACTGCTTCCTCCTGTATTATTGAAAATAAAGGAGCTGGAGCAGTGTCACTGCTTCCTCCTGTATTACAGAAAATAAAGGAGCTGGAACAGCGACACAGCTTCCTCCTGCATTATAGAAAATAAAGGAGCTGGAGCAGCGTCTCCGTTTCCTCCTGTATTATAGAAAATAAAGGAGCTGGAGCAGAGTCACTGCTCCCCTGTATTATAGAAAATAAAGGAGCTGGAGCAGCGTCATTGCATCCTCCTGTAATATAGAAAATAAAGGAGCTGGGGCAGCGTCACTGCTTCCTCCTGTATTATTGAAAATAAAGCGGCTGGAGCAGCGTCACTGCTTCCTCCTGTATTATAGAAAATAAAGGAGCTGGAGCAGCGTCTCTGCTTCCTCCAGTATTATAGAAAGTAAAGGAGCTCGCAGCGTCTCCGTTTCCTCCTGTATCAGAGAAAATAAAGGAGCTGGAGCAGCGTCACTGCTTCCTCCTGTATTATAGAAAATAAAGGAGCTGGAGCAGCGTCTCTGCTTCCTCCAGTATTATAGAAAATAAAGGAGCTCGCAGCGTCTCCGTTTCCTCCTGTATCAGAGAAAATAAAGGAGCTTGAGCAGCGTCACTGCTTCCTCCTGTATTATAGAAAATAAAGGAGCTGGAGCAGCGTCACTGCTTCCTCCTGTATTATAGATAATAAAGGAGCTCGCAGCGTCTCCGTTTCCTCCTGTATCAGAGAAAATAAAGGAGCTGGAGCAGCGTCTCCGTTTCCTCCTGTATTATAGAACATAAACGAGCTGGAGCAGCGTCACTGCTTCCTCCGGTATTGTAGAAAATAAAGGAGCTGGAGCATCATCTCTGCCTCCTCCTGTATTACAGAAAATAAAGGAGCTGCAGCAGCGTCACTACTTCCTCCTGTATTATAGAAAATAAAGGAGCTGGAGCAGTGTCACTGCTTCCTCCTGTATTATAGAAAATACACGAGCTGGAGCAGCGTCATTGCATCCTCCTGTATTATAGAAAATAAAGGAGCCGGAGCAGAGTCACTGCTTCCTCCTGTATTATAGAAAATAAAGGAGCTGGAGCAGCGTCGCTGCTTCCTCCTGTATTATAGAAAATATAGGAGCTGGAGCAGCGTCTCTGCTTCCTCCAGTATTATAGAAAATAAAGGAGCTGGCGCAGTGTCTTTGCTTCGTACTGTATTATAGGAAATAAAGTAGCTGGTGCAGCGTCACTGCTTCCTCCTGTATTATAGAAAACAAAGGACCTGGAGCAGCGTCACTGCTTCCTCCTGTATCATAGAAAATAAAGGAGCTGGAGCAGCGTCACTGCTCCCTCCTGTATTATAGAAAATAAAGGAGCTGGAGCAGCGTCACTGCTTCCTCCTGTATTACAGAAAATAAAGGAGCTGGAGCAGCGTCTCTGCTTCCTCCTGTATTATAGAAAATAAAGGAGCTGGAGCAGTGTCTTTGCTTCGTCCTATATTATAGAAAATAAAGGAGCTGGAGCAGCGTCACTGCTTCCTCCTGTATTATAGAAAATAAAGGAGCTGGAGCAGCGTCACTACTTCCTCCTGTATTACAGAAAATAAAGGAGCTGGAACAGCGACACAGCTTCCTCCTGCATTATAGAAAATAAAGGAACTGGAGCAGCGTCTCCGTTTCCTCCTGTATTATAGAACATAAAGGAGCTGGAGCAGTGTCACTGCTTCCTCCTGTATCATAGAAAATACAGGAGCTGGAGCAGTATCACTGCTTCCTCCTGTATTATTGAAAATAAAGGAGCTGGAGCAGTGTCACTGCTTCCTCCTGTATTATAGAAAATACAGGAGCTGGAGCAGCGTCTCCGTTTCCTCCTGTATTATAGAAAATAAAGGAGCTGGAGCAGAGTCAATGCTCCCCTGTATTATAGAAAATAAAGGAGCTGGAGCAGCGTCATTGCATCCTCCTGCAATATAGAAAATAAAGGAGCTGGGGCAGCGTCACTGCTTCCTCCTGTATTATTGAAAATAAAGGGGCTGGTGCAGCGTCACTGCTTCCTCCTGTATATTGAAAATAAAGGAGCCGGAGCAGAGTCACTGCTTCCTCCTGTATTATAGAAAATAAAGGAGCTGGAGCAGCGTCTCTGCTTCCTCCAGTATTATCGAAAATAAAGGAGCTCGCAGCGTCTCCGATTCCTCCTGTATCAGAGAAAATAAAGGAGATGGAGCAGCGTCACTGCTTCCTCCTGTATTATAGAAAATAAAGGAGCTGGAGCAGCGTCTCTGCTTCCTCCAGTATTATAGACAATAAAGGAGCTCGCAGCGTCTCCGTTTCCTCCTGTATCAGAGAAAATAAAGGAGCTTGAGCAGCGTCACTGCTTCCTCCTGTATTATAGAAAATAAAGGAGCTGGAGCAGCGTCACTGCTTCCTCCTGTATTATAGATAATAAAGGAGCTCGCAGCGTCTCCGTTTCCTCCTGTATCAGAGAAAATAAAGGAGCTGGAGCAGCGTCTCCGTTTCCTCCTGTATTATGGAACATAAAGGAGCTGGAGCAGTGTCACTGCTTCCTCCTGTATTATAGAAAATACAGGAGCTGGAGCAGTGTCTCTGCTTCCTCCTGTATTATAGAAAATAAAGGAGCTGGAGCAGTGTCACTGCTTCCTCCTGTATTATAGAAAATATAGGAGCTGGAGCAGCGTCATTGCATCCTCCTGTATTATAGAAAATAAAGGAGCCGGGGCAGCGTCACTGCTTCCTCCTGTATTATGGAAAATAAAGGAGCTGGAGCAGCGTCACTGCTTCCTCCTGTATTATAGAAAATAAAGGAGCTGGAGCAGCGTCTCTGCTTCCTCCAGTATTATAGAAAATAAAGGAGCTCGCAGCGTCTCCGTTTCCTCCTGTATCAGAGAAAATAAAGGAGCTGGAGCAGCGTCTCTGCTTCCTCCAGTATTATAGAAAATAAAGGAGCTCGCAGCGACTCCGTTTCCTCCTGTATCAGAGAAAATAAAGGAGCTTGAGCAGCGTCACTGCTTCCTCCTGTATTATAGAAAATAAAGGAGCTGGAGCAGCGTCACTGCTTCCTCCTGTATTATAGAAAATAAAGGAGCTGGAGCAGCGTTACGGCTTCTTCCTGTATTATAGAAAATAAAGGAGCTCGCAGCGTCTCCGTTTCCTCCTGTATCAGAGAAAATAAAGGAGCTGGAGCAGCGTCACTGCTTCCTCCTGTATTATAGAAAACAAAGGAGATGGAGCAGCGCCACTGCTTCCTCCTGTATTATAGAAAATAAAGGAGTTAGAGCAGCGTCACTGCTTCTTCCTGTTTTATAGAAAATAAAGGAGCTGGAGCAGCGTCTCTCCTTCCTCCTGTATTACAAAAAATAAATGAGCTGGAGCAGCGTCACTGCTTCCTCCTGTATTATAGAAAATAAAGGAGCTGGAGCAGCGTCACTGCTCCCTCCTGTATTATAGAAAATAAAGGAGCTGGAGCAGCGTCACTGCTTCCTCCAGTATTATAGAAAATAAAGGAGTTTGAGCAGCGTCACTGCTTCCTCCTGTATTATTGAAAATAAAGGAGCTGGAGCAGCGTCACTGCTTCCTCCTGTATTATAGAAAATAAAGGAGCTGGAGCAGCGTCACTGCTTCCTCCTGAATAATAGAAAATAAAGGAGCGGGAGCAGCGTGACTGCTTCCTCCGGTATTATAGAAAATAAAGGAGCTGGAGCAGCGTCACGGCTTCCTCCTGTATTATCGAAAATAAAGGAGCTGGAGCAGCGTCTCTGCTTCCTCCTGTATTATAGAAAATAAAGCAGCTAGAGCAGCGTCTCCGTTTCCTCCTGTATTATAGAAAATAAAGAAGCTGGAGCAGCGTCACTGCTTCCTCCTGTATTATAGAAAATAAAGGAGCTGGAGCAGCGTCACTGTTTCCTCCTGTATTATAGAAAATTAAAGAGCTGGAGCAGCGTCACGGCTTCCTCCTGCATTATAGAAAATAAAGGAGCTGTAGCAGCGTCACGGCTTCCTCCTGTATTATAGAAAATAAAGAAGCTGGAGCAGCGTCACTGTTTCCTCCTGTATTATCGAAAATTAAAGAGCTGGAGCAGCGTCACGGCTTCCTTCTGCATTATAGAAAATAAAGGAGCTGGAGCAGCGTCACGGCTTCCTCCTGTATTATAGAAAATAAAGGACCTGGAGCAGCGTCACTGCTTCCTCCTGTATCATAGAAAATAAAGGAGCTGGAGCAGCGTCACTGCTCCCTCCTGTATTATAGAAAATAAAGGAGCGGGAGCAGCGTCACTGCTTCCTCCTGTATTATAGAAAATGAAGGAGCTGGAGCAGCGTCACTGCTTCCTCCGGTATTGCAGAAAATAAAGGAGCTGGAGCAGTGTCTCTGCTTCGTCCTGTATTATAGAAAATAAAGGAGCTGCAGCAGCGTCACTACTTCCTCCTGTATTATAGAAAGTACAGGAGCTGGAGCAGTGTCACTGCTTCCTCCTGTATTATAGAAAATACACGAGCTGGAGCAGCGTCTCCGTTTCCTCCTGTATTATAGAAAATAAAGGAGCCGGAGCAGAGTCACTGCTTCCTCCTGTATTATAGAAAATAAAGGAGCTGGAGCAGCGTCGCTGCTTCCTCCTGTATTATAGAAAATATAGGAGCTGGAGCAGCGTCTCTGCTTCCTCCAGTATTATAGAAAATAAAGGAGCTGGAGCAGTGTCTTTGCTTCGTCCTGTATTATAGGAAATAAAGTAGCTGGTGCAGCGTCACTGCTTCCTCCTGTATTATAGAAAACAAAGGACCTGGAGCAGCGTCACTGCTTCCTCCTGTATCATAGAAAATAAAGGAGCTGGAGCAGCGTCACTGCTCCCTCCTGTATTATAGAAAATAAAGTAGCTGGAGCAGCGTCACTGCTTCCTCCTGTATTACAGAAAATAAAGGAGCTGGAGCAGCTTCTCTGCTTCCTCCAGTATTATAGAAAATAAAGGAGCTGGAGCAGTGTCTTTGCTTCGTCCTGTATTATAGGAAATAAAGTAGCTGGTGCAGCGTCACTGCTTCCTCCTGTATTATAGAAAATAAAGGAGCTGGAGCAGCGTCACTGCTTCCTCCTGTATTACAGAAAATAAAGGAGCTGGAGCAGCTTCTCTGCTTCCTCCTGTATTAGAGAAAATAAAAGAGCTGGAGCAGCGTCACGGCTTCCTCCTGTATTATATAAAATAAAGGACCTGGAGGAGCGTCACTGCTTCCTCCTGTATCATAGAAAATAAAGGAGCTGGATCAGCGTCACTGCTCCCTCCTGTATTATAGAAAATAAAGGAGCTGGAGCAGCGTCACTGCTTCCTCCTGTATTATAGAAAATAAAGGAGCTGGAGCAGCGTCTCTGCTTCCTCCAGTATTATAGAAAATAAAGGAGCTCGCAGCGTCTCCGTTTCCTCCTGTATCAGAGAAAATAAAGGAGCTGGAGCAGCGTCACTGCTTCCTCCTGTATTATAGAAAATAAAGGAGCTGGAGCAGCGTCTCTGCTTCCTCCAGTATTATAGAAAATAAAGGAGCTCGCAGCGTCTCCGTTTCCTCCTGTATCAGAGAAAATAAAGGAGCTTGAGCAGCGTCACTGCTTCCTCCTGTATTATAGAAAATAAAGGAGCTGGAGCAGCGTCACTGCTTCCTCCTGTATTATAGATAATAAAGGAGCTCGCAGCGTCTCCGTTTCCTCCTGTATCAGAGAAAATAAAGGAGCTGGAGCAGCGTCTCCGTTTCCTCCTGTATTATAGAACATAAACGAGCTGGAGCAGCGTCACTGCTTCCTCCGGTATTGTAGAAAATAAAGGAGCTGGAGCATCATCTCTGCCTCCCCCTGTATTATAGAAAATAAAGGAGCTGCAGCAGCGTCACTACTTCCTCCTGTATTATAGAAAATAAAGGAGCTGGAGCAGTGTCACTGCTTCCTCCTGTATTATAGAAAATACACGAGCTGGAGCAGCGTCTCCGTTTCCTCCTGTATTATAGAAAATAAAGGAGCCGGAGCAGAGTCACTGCTTCCTCCTGTATTATAGAAAATAAAGGAGCTGGAGCAGCGTCGCTGCTTCCTCCTGTATTATAGAAAATAAAGAAGCTGGAGAAGCGTCATTGCTTCCTCCTGTATTATACAAAATAAAGGAGCTGGAGCAGCGTCACGGCTTCCTCCTGCATTATAGAAAATAAAGGAGCTGTAGCAGCGTCACGGCTTCCTCCTGTATTATAGAAAATAAAGAAGCTGGAGCAGCGTCACGGCTTCCTCCTGTATTATAGAAAATAAAGAAGCTGGAGCAGCGTCACTGTTTCCTCATGTATTATCGAAAATTAAAGAGCTGGAGCAGCGTCACGGCTTCCTTCTGCATTATAGAAAATAAAGGAGCTGTAGCAGCGTCACGGCTTCCTCCTGTATTATAGAAAATAAAGAAGCTGGAGAAGCGTCATTGCTTCCTCCTGTATTATACAAAATAAAGGAGCTGGAGCAGCGTCACGGCTTCCTCCTGTATTATAGAAAATAAAGGCGCTGGAGCAGCGTCTCTGCTTCCTCCTGTATTATAGAAAATAAAGGAGCTGGAGCAGCGTCTCTGCTTCCTTCTGTATTACAGAAAATAAAGGAGCTGGAGCAGCGTCACTACTTCCTCCTGTATTATAGAAAATAAAGGAGCTGGAGCAGCGTCTCTGCTTCCTCCTGTATTATAGAAAATAAAGGAGCTGGAGCACTGTCTCTGGTTCCTCCTGTATTATCGAAAGTAAAGGAGCTGGAGCAGCGTCACCGCTTCTTCCTGTATTACAGAAAATAAAGGAGCTGGAGCAGCGTCACCGCTTCCCCCTGTATTATAGAAAATAAAGGAGTTGGAGCAGCGGCACTGCTTCCTCCTGTATCAGAGAAAATAAAGGAGCTGTAGCAGTGTCTCTGGTTCCTCCTGTATTATCGAAAATAAAGGAGCTGGAGCAGCGTCACCACTTCTTCCTGTATTACAGAAAATAAAGGAGCTGGAGCAGCGTCACTGCTTCCTCCTGTATTATAGAAAATAAAGGAGCTGGAGCAGCGTCTCCGTTTCCTCCTGTATTATAGAAAATAAAGGAGCTGGAGCAGAGTCACTGCTTCCTCCTGTATTATAGAAAATAAAGGAGCTGGCGCAGTGTCTTTGCTTCGTCCTGTATTATAGAAAATAAAGGAGCTGGAGCAGCGTCACGGCTTCCTCCTGTATTATAGAAAATAAAGGACCTGGAGCAGCGTCACTGCTTCCTCCTGTATCATAGAAAATAAAGGAGCTGGAGCAGCGTCACTGCTCCCTCCTGTATTATAGAAAATAAAGGAGCGCGAGCAGCGTCACTGCTTCCTCCTGTATTATAGAAAATGAAGGAGCTGGAGCAGCGTCACTGCTTCCTCCGGTATTGCAGAAAATAAAGGAGCTGGAGCAGTGTCTCTGCTTCGTCCTGTATTATAGAAAATAAAGGAGCTGCAGCAGCGTCACTACTTCCTCCTGTATTATAGAAAGTACAGGAGCTGGAGCAGTGTCACTGCTTCCTCCTGTATTATAGAAAATACACGAGCTGGAGCAGCGTCTCCGTTTCCTCCCGTATTATAGAAAATAAAGGAGCCGGAGCAGAGTCACTGCTTCCTCCTGTATTATAGAAAATAAAGGAGCTGGAGCAGCGTCGCTGCTTCCTCCTGTATTATAGAAAATATAGGAGCTGGAGCAGCGTCTCTGCTTCCTCCAGTATTATAGAAAATAAAGGAGCTGGAGCAGTGTCTTTGCTTCGTCCTGTATTATAGGAAATAAAGTAGCTGGTGCAGCGTCACTGCTTCCTCCTGTATTATAGAAAACAAAGGACCTGGAGCAGCGTCACTGCTTCCTCCTGTATCATAGAAAATAAAGGAGCTGGAGCAGCGTCACTGCTCCCTCCTGTATTATAGAAAATAAAGTAGCTGGAGCAGCGTCACTGCTTCCTCCTGTATTACAGAAAATAAAGGAGCTGGAGCAGCTTCTCTGCTTCCTCCAGTATTATAGAAAATAAAGGAGCTGGAGCAGTGTCTTTGCTTCGTCCTGTATTATAGGAAATAAAGTAGCTGGTGCAGCGTCACTGCTTCCTCCTGTATTATAGAAAATAAAGGAGCTGGAGCAGCGTCACTGCTTCCTCCTGTATTACAGAAAATAAAGGAGCTGGAGCAGCTTCTCTGCTTCCTCCTGTATTATAGAAAATAAAAGAGCTGGAGCAGCGTCACGGCTTCCTCCTGTATTATATAAAATAAAGGACCTGGAGGAGCGTCACTGCTTCCTCCTGTATCATAGAAAATAAAGGAGCTGGATCAGCGTCACTGCTCCCTCCTGTATTATAGAAAATAAAGGAGCTGGAGCAGCGTCACTGCTTCCTCCTGTATTCTAGAAAATAAAGGAGCTGGAGCAGCGTCACTGCTTCCTCCGGTATTGTAGAAAATAAAGGAGCTGGAGCATTCTCTCTGCCTCCTCCTGTATTATAGAAAATAAAGGAGCTGCAGCAGCGTCACTACTTCCTCCTGTATTATAGAAAATAAAGGAGCTGGAGCAGTGTCACTGCTTCCTCCTGTATTATTGAAAATAAAGGGGCTGGAGCAGCGTCACTGCTTCCTCCTGTATTATAGAAAATAAAGGAGCGGGAGCAGCGTCACTGCTTCCTCCGGTATTGTAGAAAATGAAGGAGCTGGAGCATCATCTCTGCCTCCTCCTGTATTATAGAAAATAAAGGAGCTTCAGCAGCGTCATTGCATCCTCCTGTAATATAGAAAATAAAGGAGCTGGAGCAGTGTCTTTGCTTCGTCCTGTATTATAGGAAATAAAGTAGCTGGTGCAGCGTCACTGCTTCCTCCTGTATTATAGAAAATAAAGGAGCTGGAGCAGCGTCACTGCTTCCTCCTGTATTACAGAAAATAAAGGAGCTGGAGCAGCTTCTCTGCTTCCTCCTGTATTAGAGAAAATAAAAGAGCTGGAGCAGCGTCACGGCTTCCTCCTGCATTATATAAAATAAAGGACCTGGAGGAGCGTCACTGCTTCCTCCTGTATCATAGAAAATAAAGGAGCTGGATCAGCGTCACTGCTCCCTCCTGTATTATAGAAAATAAAGGAGCTGGAGCAGCGTCACTGCTTCCTCCTGTATTATAGAAAATAAAGGAGCTGGAGCAGCGTCTCTGCTTCCTCCAGTATTATAGAAAATGAAGGAGCTCGCAGCGTCTCCGTTTCCTCCTGTATCAGAGAAAATAAAGGAGCTGGAGCAGCGTCACTGCTTCCTCCTGTATTATAGAAAATAAAGGAGCTGGAGCAGCGTCTCTGCTTCCTCCAGTATTATAGAAAATAAAGGAGCTCGCAGCGTCTCCGTTTCCTCCTGTATCAGAGAAAATAAAGGAGCTTGAGCAGCGTCACTGCTTCCTCCTGTATTATAGAAAATAAAGGAGCTGGAGCAGCGTCACTGCTTCCTCCTGTATTATAGATAATAAAGGAGCTCGCAGCGTCTCCGTTTCCTCCTGTATCAGAGAAAATAAAGGAGCTGGAGCAGCGTCTCCGTTTCCTCCTGTATTATAGAACATAAACGAGCTGGAGCAGCGTCACTGCTTCCTCCGGTATTGTAGAAAATAAAGGAGCTGGAGCATCATCTCTGCCTCCCCCTGTATTATAGAAAATAAAGGAGCTGCAGCAGCGTCACTACTTCCTCCTGTATTATAGAAAATAAAGGAGCTGGAGCAGTGTCACTGCTTCCTCCTGTATTATAGAAAATACACGAGCTGGAGCAGCGTCTCCGTTTCCTCCTGTATTATAGAAAATAAAGGAGCCGGAGCAGAGTCACTGCTTCCTCCTGTATTATAGAAAATAAAGGAGCTGGAGCAGCGTCGCTGCTTCCTCCTGTATTATAGAAAATAAAGAAGCTGGAGAAGCGTCATTGCTTCCTCCTGTATTATACAAAATAAAGGAGCTGGAGCAGCGTCACGGCTTCCTCCTGCATTATAGAAAATAAAGGAGCTGTAGCAGCGTCACGGCTTCCTCCTGTATTATAGAAAATAAAGAAGCTGGAGCAGCGTCACGGCTTCCTCCTGTATTATAGAAAATAAAGAAGCTGGAGCAGCGTCACTGTTTCCTCATGTATTATCGAAAATTAAAGAGCTGGAGCAGCGTCACGGCTTCCTTCTGCATTATAGAAAATAAAGGAGCTGTAGCAGCGTCACGGCTTCCTCCTGTATTATAGAAAATAAAGAAGCTGGAGAAGCGTCATTGCTTCCTCCTGTATTATACAAAATAAAGGAGCTGGAGCAGCGTCACGGCTTCCTCCTGTATTATAGAAAATAAAGGCGCTGGAGCAGCGTCTCTGCTTCCTCCTGTATTATAGAAAATAAAGGAGCTGGAGCAGCGTCTCTGCTTCCTTCTGTATTACAGAAAATAAAGGAGCTGGAGCAGCGTCACTACTTCCTCCTGTATTATAGAAAATAAAGGAGCTGGAGCAGCGTCTCTGCTTCCTCCTGTATTATAGAAAATAAAGGAGCTGGAGCACTGTCTCTGGTTCCTCCTGTATTATCGAAAGTAAAGGAGCTGGAGCAGCGTCACCGCTTCTTCCTGTATTACAGAAAATAAAGGAGCTGGAGCAGCGTCACCGCTTCCCCCTGTATTATAGAAAATAAAGGAGTTGGAGCAGCGGCACTGCTTCCTCCTGTATCAGAGAAAATAAAGGAGCTGTAGCAGTGTCTCTGGTTCCTCCTGTATTATCGAAAATAAAGGAGCTGGAGCAGCGTCACCACTTCTTCCTGTATTACAGAAAATAAAGGAGCTGGAGCAGCGTCACTGCTTCCTCCTGTATTATAGAAAATAAAGGAGCTGGAGCAGCGTCTCCGTTTCCTCCTGTATTATAGAAAATAAAGGAGCTGGAGCAGAGTCACTGCTTCCTCCTGTATTATAGAAAATAAAGGAGCTGGCGCAGTGTCTTTGCTTCGTCCTGTATTATAGAAAATAAAGGAGCTGGAGCAGCGTCACGGCTTCCTCCTGTATTATAGAAAATAAAGGACCTGGAGCAGCGTCACTGCTTCCTCCTGTATCATAGAAAATAAAGGAGCTGGAGCAGCGTCACTGCTCCCTCCTGTATTATAGAAAATAAAGGAGCGCGAGCAGCGTCACTGCTTCCTCCTGTATTATAGAAAATGAAGGAGCTGGAGCAGCGTCACTGCTTCCTCCGGTATTGCAGAAAATAAAGGAGCTGGAGCAGTGTCTCTGCTTCGTCCTGTATTATAGAAAATAAAGGAGCTGCAGCAGCGTCACTACTTCCTCCTGTATTATAGAAAGTACAGGAGCTGGAGCAGTGTCACTGCTTCCTCCTGTATTATAGAAAATACACGAGCTGGAGCAGCGTCTCCGTTTCCTCCCGTATTATAGAAAATAAAGGAGCCGGAGCAGAGTCACTGCTTCCTCCTGTATTATAGAAAATAAAGGAGCTGGAGCAGCGTCGCTGCTTCCTCCTGTATTATAGAAAATATAGGAGCTGGAGCAGCGTCTCTGCTTCCTCCAGTATTATAGAAAATAAAGGAGCTGGAGCAGTGTCTTTGCTTCGTCCTGTATTATAGGAAATAAAGTAGCTGGTGCAGCGTCACTGCTTCCTCCTGTATTATAGAAAACAAAGGACCTGGAGCAGCGTCACTGCTTCCTCCTGTATCATAGAAAATAAAGGAGCTGGAGCAGCGTCACTGCTCCCTCCTGTATTATAGAAAATAAAGTAGCTGGAGCAGCGTCACTGCTTCCTCCTGTATTACAGAAAATAAAGGAGCTGGAGCAGCTTCTCTGCTTCCTCCAGTATTATAGAAAATAAAGGAGCTGGAGCAGTGTCTTTGCTTCGTCCTGTATTATAGGAAATAAAGTAGCTGGTGCAGCGTCACTGCTTCCTCCTGTATTATAGAAAATAAAGGAGCTGGAGCAGCGTCACTGCTTCCTCCTGTATTACAGAAAATAAAGGAGCTGGAGCAGCTTCTCTGCTTCCTCCTGTATTATAGAAAATAAAAGAGCTGGAGCAGCGTCACGGCTTCCTCCTGTATTATATAAAATAAAGGACCTGGAGGAGCGTCACTGCTTCCTCCTGTATCATAGAAAATAAAGGAGCTGGATCAGCGTCACTGCTCCCTCCTGTATTATAGAAAATAAAGGAGCTGGAGCAGCGTCACTGCTTCCTCCTGTATTCTAGAAAATAAAGGAGCTGGAGCAGCGTCACTGCTTCCTCCGGTATTGTAGAAAATAAAGGAGCTGGAGCATTCTCTCTGCCTCCTCCTGTATTATAGAAAATAAAGGAGCTGCAGCAGCGTCACTACTTCCTCCTGTATTATAGAAAATAAAGGAGCTGGAGCAGTGTCACTGCTTCCTCCTGTATTATTGAAAATAAAGGGGCTGGAGCAGCGTCACTGCTTCCTCCTGTATTATAGAAAATAAAGGAGCGGGAGCAGCGTCACTGCTTCCTCCGGTATTGTAGAAAATGAAGGAGCTGGAGCATCATCTCTGCCTCCTCCTGTATTATAGAAAATAAAGGAGCTTCAGCAGCGTCATTGCATCCTCCTGTAATATAGAAAATAAAGGAGCTGGGGCAGTAGCACTGCTTCCTCCTGTATTATTGAAAATAAAGGAGCTGGAGCAGTGTCACTGCTTCCTCCTGTATTACAGAAAATAAAGGAGCTGGAACAGCGACACAGCTTCCTCCTGCATTATAGAAAATAAAGGAGCTGGAGCAGCGTCTCCGTTTCCTCCTGTATTATAGAAAATAAAGGAGCTGGAGCAGAGTCACTGCTCCCCTGTATTATAGAAAATAAAGGAGCTGGAGCAGCGTCATTGCATCCTCCTGTAATATAGAAAATAAAGGAGCTGGGGCAGCGTCACTGCTTCCTCCTGTATTATTGAAAATAAAGCGGCTGGAGCAGCGTCACTGCTTCCTCCTGTATTATAGAAAATAAAGGAGCTGGAGCAGCGTCTCTGCTTCCTCCAGTATTATAGAAAGTAAAGGAGCTCGCAGCGTCTCCGTTTCCTCCTGTATCAGAGAAAATAAAGGAGCTGGAGCAGCGTCACTGCTTCCTCCTGTATTATAGAAAATAAAGGAGCTGGAGCAGCGTCTCTGCTTCCTCCAGTATTATAGAAAATAAAGGAGCTCGCAGCGTCTCCGTTTCCTCCTGTATCAGAGAAAATAAAGGAGCTTGAGCAGCGTCACTGCTTCCTCCTGTATTATAGAAAATAAAGGAGCTGGAGCAGCGTCACTGCTTCCTCCTGTATTATAGATAATAAAGGAGCTCGCAGCGTCTCCGTTTCCTCCTGTATCAGAGAAAATAAAGGAGCTGGAGCAGCGTCTCCGTTTCCTCCTGTATTATAGAACATAAACGAGCTGGAGCAGCGTCACTGCTTCCTCCGGTATTGTAGAAAATAAAGGAGCTGGAGCATCATCTCTGCCTCCTCCTGTATTACAGAAAATAAAGGAGCTGCAGCAGCGTCACTACTTCCTCCTGTATTATAGAAAATAAAGGAGCTGGAGCAGTGTCACTGCTTCCTCCTGTATTATAGAAAATACACGAGCTGGAGCAGCGTCATTGCATCCTCCTGTATTATAGAAAATAAAGGAGCCGGAGCAGAGTCACTGCTTCCTCCTGTATTATAGAAAATAAAGGAGCTGGAGCAGCGTCGCTGCTTCCTCCTGTATTATAGAAAATATAGGAGCTGGAGCAGCGTCTCTGCTTCCTCCAGTATTATAGAAAATAAAGGAGCTGGCGCAGTGTCTTTGCTTCGTACTGTATTATAGGAAATAAAGTAGCTGGTGCAGCGTCACTGCTTCCTCCTGTATTATAGAAAACAAAGGACCTGGAGCAGCGTCACTGCTTCCTCCTGTATCATAGAAAATAAAGGAGCTGGAGCAGCGTCACTGCTCCCTCCTGTATTATAGAAAATAAAGGAGCTGGAGCAGCGTCACTGCTTCCTCCTGTATTACAGAAAATAAAGGAGCTGGAGCAGCGTCTCTGCTTCCTCCTGTATTATAGAAAATAAAGGAGCTGGAGCAGTGTCTTTGCTTCGTCCTATATTATAGAAAATAAAGGAGCTGGAGCAGCGTCACTGCTTCCTCCTGTATTATAGAAAATAAAGGAGCTGGAGCAGCGTCACTACTTCCTCCTGTATTACAGAAAATAAAGGAGCTGGAACAGCGACACAGCTTCCTCCTGCATTATAGAAAATAAAGGAGCTGGAGCAGCGTCTCCGTTTCCTCCTGTATTATAGAACATAAAGGAGCTGGAGCAGTGTCACTGCTTCCTCCTGTATCATAGAAAATACAGGAGCTGGAGCAGTATCACTGCTTCCTCCTGTATTATTGAAAATAAAGGAGCTGGAGCAGTGTCACTGCTTCCTCCTGTATTATAGAAAATACAGGAGCTGGAGCAGCGTCTCCGTTTCCTCCTGTATTATAGAAAATAAAGGAGCTGGAGCAGAGTCAATGCTCCCCTGTATTATAGAAAATAAAGGAGCTGGAGCAGCGTCATTGCATCCTCCTGCAATATAGAAAATAAAGGAGCTGGGGCAGCGTCACTGCTTCCTCCTGTATTATTGAAAATAAAGGGGCTGGTGCAGCGTCACTGCTTCCTCCTGTATATTGAAAATAAAGGAGCCGGAGCAGAGTCACTGCTTCCTCCTGTATTATAGAAAATAAAGGAGCTGGAGCAGCGTCTCTGCTTCCTCCAGTATTATCGAAAATAAAGGAGCTCGCAGCGTCTCCGATTCCTCCTGTATCAGAGAAAATAAAGGAGATGGAGCAGCGTCACTGCTTCCTCCTGTATTATAGAAAATAAAGGAGCTGGAGCAGCGTCTCTGCTTCCTCCAGTATTATAGACAATAAAGGAGCTCGCAGCGTCTCCGTTTCCTCCTGTATCAGAGAAAATAAAGGAGCTTGAGCAGCGTCACTGCTTCCTCCTGTATTATAGAAAATAAAGGAGCTGGAGCAGCGTCACTGCTTCCTCCTGTATTATAGATAATAAAGGAGCTCGCAGCGTCTCCGTTTCCTCCTGTATCAGAGAAAATAAAGGAGCTGGAGCAGCGTCTCCGTTTCCTCCTGTATTATGGAACATAAAGGAGCTGGAGCAGTGTCACTGCTTCCTCCTGTATTATAGAAAATACAGGAGCTGGAGCAGTGTCTCTGCTTCCTCCTGTATTATAGAAAATAAAGGAGCTGGAGCAGTGTCACTGCTTCCTCCTGTATTATAGAAAATATAGGAGCTGGAGCAGCGTCATTGCATCCTCCTGTATTATAGAAAATAAAGGAGCCGGGGCAGCGTCACTGCTTCCTCCTGTATTATGGAAAATAAAGGAGCTGGAGCAGCGTCACTGCTTCCTCCTGTATTATAGAAAATAAAGGAGCTGGAGCAGCGTCTCTGCTTCCTCCAGTATTATAGAAAATAAAGGAGCTCGCAGCGTCTCCGTTTCCTCCTGTATCAGAGAAAATAAAGGAGCTGGAGCAGCGTCTCTGCTTCCTCCAGTATTATAGAAAATAAAGGAGCTCGCAGCGACTCCGTTTCCTCCTGTATCAGAGAAAATAAAGGAGCTTGAGCAGCGTCACTGCTTCCTCCTGTATTATAGAAAATAAAGGAGCTGGAGCAGCGTCACTGCTTCCTCCTGTATTATAGAAAATAAAGGAGCTGGAGCAGCGTTACGGCTTCTTCCTGTATTATAGAAAATAAAGGAGCTCGCAGCGTCTCCGTTTCCTCCTGTATCAGAGAAAATAAAGGAGCTGGAGCAGCGTCACTGCTTCCTCCTGTATTATAGAAAACAAAGGAGATGGAGCAGCGCCACTGCTTCCTCCTGTATTATAGAAAATAAAGGAGTTAGAGCAGCGTCACTGCTTCTTCCTGTTTTATAGAAAATAAAGGAGCTGGAGCAGCGTCTCTCCTTCCTCCTGTATTACAAAAAATAAATGAGCTGGAGCAGCGTCACTGCTTCCTCCTGTATTATAGAAAATAAAGGAGCTGGAGCAGCGTCACTGCTCCCTCCTGTATTATAGAAAATAAAGGAGCTGGAGCAGCGTCACTGCTTCCTCCAGTATTATAGAAAATAAAGGAGTTTGAGCAGCGTCACTGCTTCCTCCTGTATTATTGAAAATAAAGGAGCTGGAGCAGCGTCACTGCTTCCTCCTGTATTATAGAAAATAAAGGAGCTGGAGCAGCGTCACTGCTTCCTCCTGAATAATAGAAAATAAAGGAGCGGGAGCAGCGTGACTGCTTCCTCCGGTATTATAGAAAATAAAGGAGCTGGAGCAGCGTCACGGCTTCCTCCTGTATTATCGAAAATAAAGGAGCTGGAGCAGCGTCTCTGCTTCCTCCTGTATTATAGAAAATAAAGCAGCTAGAGCAGCGTCTCCGTTTCCTCCTGTATTATAGAAAATAAAGAAGCTGGAGCAGCGTCACTGCTTCCTCCTGTATTATAGAAAATAAAGGAGCTGGAGCAGCGTCACTGTTTCCTCCTGTATTATAGAAAATTAAAGAGCTGGAGCAGCGTCACGGCTTCCTCCTGCATTATAGAAAATAAAGGAGCTGTAGCAGCGTCACGGCTTCCTCCTGTATTATAGAAAATAAAGAAGCTGGAGCAGCGTCACTGTTTCCTCCTGTATTATCGAAAATTAAAGAGCTGGAGCAGCGTCACGGCTTCCTTCTGCATTATAGAAAATAAAGGAGCTGTAGCAGCGTCACGGCTTCCTCCTGTATTATAGAAAATAAAGAAGCTGGAGAAGCGTCATTGCTTCCTCCTGTATTATACAAAATAAAGGAGCTGGAGCAGCGTCACGGCTTCCTCCTGTATTATAGAAAATAAAGGCGCTGGAGCAGCGTCTCTGCTTCCTCCTGTATTATAGAAAATAAAGGAGCTGGAGCAGCGTCTCTGCTTCCTTCTGTATTACAGAAAATAAAGGAGCTGGAGCAGCGTCACTACTTCCTCCTGTATTATAGAAAATAAAGGAGCTGGAGCAGCGTCTCTGCTTCCTCCTGTATTATAGAAAATAAAGGAGCTGGAGCACTGTCTCTGGTTCCTCCTGTATTATCGAAAATAAAGGAGCTGGAGCAGCGTCACCGCTTCTTCCTGTATTACAGAAAATAAAGGAGCTGGAGCAGCGTCACCGCTTCCCCCTGTATTATAGAAAATAAAGGAGTTGGAGCAGCGGCACTGCTTCCTCCTGTATCAGAGAAAATAAAGGAGCTGTAGCAGTGTCTCTGGTTCCTCCTGTATTATCGAAAATAAAGGAGCTGGAGCAGCGTCACCACTTCTTCCTGTATTACAGAAAATAAAGGAGCTGGAGCAGCGTCACTGCTTCCTCCTGTATTATAGAAAATAAAGGAGCTGGAGCAGCGTCTCCGTTTCCTCCTGTATTATAGAAAATAAAGGAGCTGGAGCAGAGTCACTGCTTCCTCCTGTATTATAGAAAATAAAGGAGCTGGCGCAGTGTCTTTGCTTCGTCCTGTATTATAGAAAATAAAGGAGCTGGAGCAGCGTCACGGCTTCCTCCTGTATTATAGAAAATAAAGGACCTGGAGCAGCGTCACTGCTTCCTCCTGTATCATAGAAAATAAAGGAGCTGGAGCAGCGTCACTGCTCCCTCCTGTATTATAGAAAATAAAGGAGCGGGAGCAGCGTCACTGCTTCCTCCTGTATTATAGAAAATGAAGGAGCTGGAGCAGCGTCACTGCTTCCTCCGGTATTGCAGAAAATAAAGGAGCTGGAGCAGTGTCTCTGCTTCGTCCTGTATTATAGAAAATAAAGGAGCTGCAGCAGCGTCACTACTTCCTCCTGTATTATAGAAAGTACAGGAGCTGGAGCAGTGTCACTGCTTCCTCCTGTATTATAGAAAATACACGAGCTGGAGCAGCGTCTCCGTTTCCTCCTGTATTATAGAAAATAAAGGAGCCGGAGCAGAGTCACTGCTTCCTCCTGTATTATAGAAAATAAAGGAGCTGGAGCAGCGTCGCTGCTTCCTCCTGTATTATAGAAAATATAGGAGCTGGAGCAGCGTCTCTGCTTCCTCCAGTATTATAGAAAATAAAGGAGCTGGAGCAGTGTCTTTGCTTCGTCCTGTATTATAGGAAATAAAGTAGCTGGTGCAGCGTCACTGCTTCCTCCTGTATTATAGAAAACAAAGGACCTGGAGCAGCGTCACTGCTTCCTCCTGTATCATAGAAAATAAAGGAGCTGGAGCAGCGTCACTGCTCCCTCCTGTATTATAGAAAATAAAGGAGCTGGAGCAGCGTCACTGCTTCCTCCTGTATTACAGAAAATAAAGGAGCTGGAGCAGCTTCTCTGCTTCCTCCAGTATTATAGAAAATAAAGGAGCTGGAGCAGTGTCTTTGCTTCGTCCTGTATTATAGGAAATAAAGTAGCTGGTGCAGCGTCACTGCTTCCTCCTGTATTATAGAAAATAAAGGAGCTGGAGCAGCGTCACTGCTTCCTCCTGTATTACAGAAAATAAAGGAGCTGGAGCAGCTTCTCTGCTTCCTCCTGTATTATAGAAAATAAAAGAGCTGGAGCAGCGTCACGGCTTCCTCCTGTATTATATAAAATAAAGGACCTGGAGGAGCGTCACTGCTTCCTCCTGTATCATAGACAATAAAGGAGCTGGATCAGCGTCACTGCTCCCTCCTGTATTATAGAAAATAAAGGAGCTGGAGCAGCGTCACTGCTTCCTCCTGTATTCTAGAAAATAAAGGAGCTGGAGCAGCGTCACTGCTTCCTCCGGTAATGTAGAAAATAAAGGAGCTGGAGCATCATCTCTGCTTCCTCCTGTATTATAGAAAATAAAGGAGCTGCAGCAGCGTCACTACTTCCTCCTGTATGATAGAAAATAAAGGAGCTGGAGCAGTGTCACTGCTTCCTCCTGTATTATTGAAAATAAAGGGGCTGGAGCAGCGTCACTGCTTCCTCCTGTATTATAGAAAATAAAGGAGCTGGAGCAGCGTCACTGCTTCCTCCGGTATTGTAGAAAATGAAGGAGCTGGAGCATCATCTCTGCCTCCTCCTGTATTATAGAAAATAAAGGAGCTTCAGCAGCGTCATTGCATCCTCCTGTAATATAGAAAATAAAGGAGCTGGGGCAGCGTCACTGCTTCCTCCTGTATTATTGAAAATAAAGGGGCTGGAGCAGCGTCACTGCTTCCTCCTGTATTATAGAAAATAAAGGAGCTGGAGCAGCGTCTCTGCTTCCTCCAGTATTATAGAAAATAAAGGAGCTCGCAGCGTCTCCGTTTCCTCCTGTATCAGAGAAAATAAAGGAGCTGGAGCAGCGTCACTGCTTCCTCCTGTATTATAGAAAATAAAGGAGCTGGAGCAGCGTCTCTGCTTCCTCCAGTATTATAGAAAATAAAGGAGCTCGCAGCGTCTCCGTTTCCTCCTGTATCAGAGAAAATAAAGGAGCTTGAGCAGCGTCACTGCTTCCTCCTGTATTATAGAAAATAAAGGAGCTGGAGCAGCGTCACTGCTTCCTCCTGTATTATAGATAATAAAGGAGCTCGCAGCGTCTCCGTTTCCTCCTGTATCAGAGAAAATAAAGGAGCTGGAGCAGCGTCTCCGTTTCCTCCTGTATTATAGAACATAAACGAGCTGGAGCAGCGTCACTGCTTCCTCCGGTATTGTAGAAAATAAAGGAGCTGGAGCATCATCTCTGCCTCCCCCTGAATTATAGAAAATAAAGGAGCTGCAGCAGCGTCACTACTTCCTCCTGTATTATAGAAAATAAAGGAGCTGGAGCAGTGTCACTGCTTCCTCCTGTATTATAGAAAATACACGAGCTGGAGCAGCGTCTCCGTTTCCTCCTGTATTATAGAAAATAAAGGAGCCGGAGCAGAGTCACTGCTTCCTCCTGTATTATAGAAAATAAAGGAGCTGGAGCAGCGTCGCTGCTTCCTCCTGTATTATAGAAAATAAAGAAGCTGGAGAAGCGTCATTGCTTCCTCCTGTATTATACAAAATAAAGGAGCTGGAGCAGCGTCACGGCTTCCTCCTGCATTATAGAAAATAAAGGAGCTGTAGCAGCGTCACGGCTTCCTCCTGTATTATAGAAAATAAAGAAGCTGGAGCAGCGTCACGGCTTCCTCCTGTATTATAGAAAATAAAGAAGCTGGAGCAGCGTCACTGTTTCCTCCTGTATTATCGAAAATTAAAGAGCTGGAGCAGCGTCACGGCTTCCTTCTGCATTATAGAAAATAAAGGAGCTGTAGCAGCGTCACGGCTTCCTCCTGTATTATAGAAAATAAAGAAGCTGGAGAAGCGTCATTGCTTCCTCCTGTATTATACAAAATAAAGGAGCTGGAGCAGCGTCACGGCTTCCTCCTGTATTATAGAAAATAAAGGCGCTGGAGCAGCGTCTCTGCTTCCTCCTGTATTATAGAAAATAAAGGAGCTGGAGCAGCGTCTCTGCTTCCTTCTGTATTACAGAAAATAAAGGAGCTGGAGCAGCGTCACTACTTCCTCCTGTATTATAGAAAATAAAGGAGCTGGAGCAGCGTCTCTGCTTCCTCCGGTATTGTAGAAAATAAAGGAGCTGGAGCATTCTCTCTGCCTCCTCCTGTATTATAGAAAATAAAGGAGCTGCAGCAGCGTCACTACTTCCTCCTGTATTATAGAAAATAAAGGAGCTGGAGCAGTGTCACTGCTTCCTCCTGTATTATTGAAAATAAAGGGGCTGGAGCAGCGTCACTGCTTCCTCCTGTATTATAGAAAATAAAGGAGCTGGAGCAGCGTCACTGCTTCCTCCGGTATTGTAGAAAATGAAGGAGCTGGAGCATCATCTCTGCCTCCTCCTGTATTATAGAAAATAAAGGAGCTTCAGCAGCGTCATTGCATCCTCCTGTAATATAGAAAATAAAGGAGCTGGGGCAGCGTCACTGCTTCCTCCTGTATTATTGAAAATAAAGGGGCTGGAGCAGCGTCACTGCTTCCTCCTGTATTATAGAAAATAAAGGAGCTGGAGCAGCGTCTCTGCTTCCTCCAGTATTATAGAAAATAAAGGAGCTGGCGCAGTGTCTTTGCTTCGTACTGTATTATAGGAAATAAAGTAGCTGGTGCAGCGTCACTACTTCCTCCTGTATTATAGAAAACAAAGGACCTGGAGCAGCGTCACTGCTTCCTCCTGTATCATAGAAAATAATGCAGCTGGAGCAGCGTCACTGCTTCCTCCTGTATTACAGAAAATAAAGGAGCTGGAGCAGCGTCTCTGCTTCCTCCAGTTTTATAGAAAATAAAGGAGCTGGAGCAGTTTCTTTGCTTCGTCCTATATTATAGAAAATAAAGGAGCTGGAGCAGCGTCACTGCTTCCTCCTGTATTATAGAAAATAAAGGAGCTGGAGCAGCGTCACTGCCTCCTCCTGTATTACAGAAAATACAGGAGCTGGAACAGCGACACAGCTTCCTCCTGCATTATAGAAAATAAAGGAGCTGGAGCAGCGTCTCCGTTTCCTCCTGTATTATAGAACATAAAGGAGCTGGAGCAGTGTCACTGCTTCCTCCTGTATTATAGAAAATACAGGAGCTGGAGCAGTATCACTGCTTCCTCCTGTATCATAGAAAATAAAGGAGCTGGAGCAGTGTCACTGCTTCCTCCTGTATTATAGAAAATACAGGAGCTGGAGCAGCGTCTCCGTTTCCTCCTGTATTATAGAAAATAAAGGAGCTGGAGCAGAGTCACTGCTCCCCTGTATTATAGAAAATAAAGGAGCTGGAGCAGCGTCATTGCATCCTCCTGCAATATAGAAAATAAAGGAGCTGGGGCAGAGTCACTGCTTCCTCCTGTATTATTGAAAATAAAGGGGCTGGAGCAGCGTCACTGCTTCCTCCTGTATTATAGAAAATAAAGGAGCTGGAGCAGCGTCTCTGCTTCCTCCAGTATTATCGAAATTAAAGGAGCTCGCAGCGTCTCCGATTCCTCCTGTATCAGAGAAAATAAAGGAGCTGGAGCAGCGTCACTGCTTCCTCCTGTATTATAGAAAATAAAGGAGCTGGAGCAGCGTCTCTGCTTCCTCCAGTATTATAGAAAATAAAGGAGCTCGCAGCGTCTCCGTTTCCTCCTGTATCAGAGAAAATAAAGGAGCTTGAGCAGCGTCACTGCTTCCTCCTGTATTATAGAAAATAAAGGAGCTGGAGCAGCGTCACTGCTTCCTCCTGTATTATAGATAATAAAGGAGCTCGCAGCGTCTCCGTTTCCTCCTGTATCAGAGAAAATAAAGGAGCTGGAGCAGCGTCTCCGTTTCCTCCTGTATTATAGAACATAAACGAGCTGGAGCAGTGTCACTGCTTCCTCCTGTATTACAGAAAATACAGGAGCTGGAGCAGCGTCACTGCTTCCTCCTGTATTATAGAAAATAAAGGAGCTGGAGCAGTGTCACTGCTTCCTCCTGTATTATAGAAAATAAAGGAGCTGGAGCAGTGTCACTGCTTCCTCCTGTATTATAGAAAATAAAGGAGCTGGAGCAGCGTCATTGCATCCTCCTGTATTATAGAAAATAAAGGAGCTGGGGCAGCGTCACTGCTTCCTCCTGTATTATTGAAAATAAAGGAGCTGGAGCAGCGTCTCTGCTTCCTCCAGTATTATAGAAAATAAAGGAGCTGGAGCAGCGTCACTGCTTCCTCCTGTATTATAGAAAATAAAGGAGCTGGAGCAGCGTCTCTGCTTCCTCCAGTATTATAGAAAATAAAGGAGCTCGCAGCGTCTCCGTTTCCTCCTGTATCAGAGAAAATAAAGGAGCTGGAGCAGCGTCACTGCTTCCTCCTGTATTATAGAAAATAAAGGAGCTGGAGCAGCGTCTCTGCTTCCTCCAGTATTATAGAAAATAAAGGAGCTCGCTGCGACTCCGTTTCCTCCTGTATCAGAGAAAATAAAGGAGCTGGAGCAGCGTCAGTGCTTCCTCCTGTATTATAGAAAATAAAGGAGCTGGAGCAGCGTCACTGCTTCCTCCTGTATTATAGAAAATAAAGGAGCTGGAGCAGCGTCACTGCTTCTTCCTGTATTATAGAAAATAAAGGTGCTCGCAGCGTCTCCGTTTCCTCCTGTATCAGAGAAAATAAAGGAGCTGGAGCAGCGTCACTGCTTCCTCCTGTATTACAGAAAACAAAGGAGCTGGAGCAGCGCCACTGCTTCCTCCTGTATTATAGAAAATAAAGGAGTTAGAGCAGCGTCACTGCTTCCTCCTGTTTTATAGAAAATAAAGGAGCTGGAGCAGCGTCTCTCCTTCCTCCTGTATTATAGAAAATATAGGAGCCGGAGCAGCGTCACTGCTTACTCCTGTATTATAGAAAATAAAGGAGCTGGAGCAACGTCACTACTTCCTCCTGTATTTTAGAAAATGAAGGAGTTGGAGCACGGTCGCTGCTTCCTCCTGTATTACAAAAAATAAATGAGCTGGAGCAGCGTCACTGCTTCCTCCTGTATTATAGAAAATACAGGAGCTGGAGCAGCGTCTCCGTTTCCTCCTGTATTATAGAAAATAAAGGAGCTGGAGCAGAGTCACTGCTCCCCTGTATTATAGAAAATAAAGGAGCTGGAGCAGCGTCATTGCATCCTCATGTAATATAGAAAATAAAGGAGCTGGGGCAGCGTCACTGCTTCCTCCTGTATTATTGAAAATAAAGGGGCTGGAGCAGTGTCACTGCTTCCTCCTGTATCATAGAAAATAAAGGAGCTGGAGCAGCGTCTCTGCTTCCTCCAGTATTATAGAAAATAAAGGAGCTCGCAGCGTCTCCGTTTCCTCCTGTATCAGAGAAAATAAAGGAGCTGGAGCAGCGTCACTGCTTCCTCCTGTGTTATAGAAAATAAAGGAGCTAGAGCAGCGTCTCTGCTTCCTCCAGTATTATAGAAAATAAAGGAGCTCGCAGCGTCTCCGTTTCCTCCTGTATCAGAGAAAATAAAGGAGCTGGAGAAGCGTCACTGCTTCCTCCTGTATTATAGAAAATAAAGGAGCTGGAGCAGCGTCACTGCTTCCTCCTGTATTATAGAAAATAAAGGAGCTGGAGCAGCGTCACTGCTTCCTCCTGTATTAAAGATAATAAAGGAGCTCGCAGCGTCTCCGTTTCCTCCTGTATCAGAGAAAATAAAGGAGCTGGAGCAGCGTCTCCGTTTCCTCCTGTATTATAGAACATAAAGGAGCTGGAGCAGTGTCACTGCTTCCTCCTGTATTATAGAAAATAAAGGAGCTGGAGCAGTGTCACTGCTTGCTCCTGTATTATAGAAAATAAAGGAGCTGGAGCAGTGTCACTGCTTCCGCCTGTATTATAGAAAATAAAGGAGCTGGAGCAGTGTCACTGCTTCGGCCTGTATTCTAGAAAATAAATGAGCTGGAGCAGTGTCACTGCTTCCTCCTGTATTATAGAAAATAAAGGAGCTGGAGCAGCGTCATTGCATCCTCCTGTATTATAGAAAATAAAGGAGCTGGAGCAGCGTCACTGCTTCCTCCTGTATTATAGAAAATAAAGGAGCTGGGGCAGCGTCACTGCTTCCTCCAGTATTATTGAAAATAAAGGGGCTGGAGCAGCGTCACTGCTTCCTCCTGTATTATAGAAAATAAAGGAGCTGGAGCAGCGTCTCTGCTTCCTCCAGTACTATAGAAAATAAAGGAGATCGCAGCGTCTCCGTTTCCTCCTGTATCAGGGAAAATTAAGGAGCTGGAGCAGCGTCACTGCTTCCTCCTGTATTATAGAAAATAAAGGAGCTGGAGCAGCGACACAGCTTCCTCCTGCATTATAGAAAATAATGGAGCTGGAGCAGCGTCTCCGTTTCCTCCTGTTTTTTAGGAAATAAAAGGAGCTGGAGCAGCGTCACTGCTTCCTCCTGTATTATACAAAATAAAGGAGCTGGAGCAGCGTCACTGCTTCCTCCTGTATTACAGAAAATAAAGGAGCTGGAGCAGCGACACAGCTTCCTCCTGCATTATAGAAAATAAAGGAGCTGGAGCAGCGTCTCCGTTTCCTCCTGTATTATAGAACATAAAGGAGCTGGAGCAGTGTCACTGCTTCCTCCTGTATTATAGAAAATAAAGGAGCTGGAGCAGCGTCTCCGTTTCCTCCTGTATTATAGAAAATAAAGGAGCTGGAGCAGAGTCACTGCTCCCCTGTATTATAGAAAATAAAGGAGCTGGAGCAGCGTCATTGCATCCGCCTGTAATATAGAAAATAAAGGAGCTGGGGCAGAGTAACTGCTTCCTCCTGTATTATTGAAAATAAAGGGGCTGGAGCAGCGTCACTGCTTCCTCCTGTATTATAGAAAATAAAGGAGCTGGAGCAGCGTCTCTGCTTCCTCCAGTATTATAGAAAATAAAGGAGCTCGCAGCGTCTCCGTTTCCTCCTGTATCAGAGAAAATAAAGGAGCTGGAGCAGCGTCACTGGTTCCTCCTGTATTATAGAAAATAAAGGAGCTGGAGCAGCGTCTCTGCTTCCTCCAGTATTATAGAAAATAAAGGAGCTCGCAGCGTCTCCGTTTCCTCCTGTATCAGAGAAAATAAAGGAGCTGGAGCAGCGTCACTGCTTCCTCCTGTATTATAGAAAATAAAGGAGCTGGAGCAGCGTCACTGCTTCCTCCTGTATTATAGATAATAAAGGAGCTCGCAGCGTCTCCGTTTCCTCCTGTATCAGAGAAAATAAAGGAGCTGGAGCAGCGTCTCCGTTTCCTGCTGTATTGTAGAACATAAAGGAGCTGGAGCAGTGTCACTGCTTCCTCCTGTATTATAGAAAATAAAGGAGCTGGAGCAGTGTCACTGCTTACTCCTGTATTATAGAAAATAAAGGAGCTGGAGCAGCGTCTCTGCTTCCTCCTGTATTATAGAAAATAAAGAAGCTGGAGCAGCGTCACTGCTTACTCCTGTATTATAGAAAATATAGGAGCCGCAGCAGCGTCACTGCTTCCTCCTGTATTATAGAAAATAAAGAAGCTGGAGCAGCGTCACTGCTTACTCCTGTATTATAGAAAATATAGGAGCCGCAGCAGCGTCACTGCTTCCTCCTGTATTATAGAAAATAAAGGAGCTGGAGCAGCGTCTCTGCTTCCTCCTGTATTATAGAAAATAAAGGAGCTGGAGCAGCGTCTCTGCTTCCTCCTGTATTATCGAAAATCAAGGAGCTAGAGCAGCGTCTCCGTTTCCTCCTGTATTATGGAAAATAAAGGAGCTGGAGCAGCGTCACTGCGTCCTCCTGTATTATTGAAAATAAAGGAGCTGGAGCAGTGTCACCGCTTCCTACTGTATTATAGAAAATAAAGGAGCTGGAGCAGTGTCCCTCCTTCCTCCTGTATTATAGAAAATAAAGGAGCTGGAGCAGCGTCACTGCTTCCTCCTGTTTCAAAGAAAATAAAGGAGCTGGGGCAGCGTCACTGCTTCCTCCTGTATTATGGAAAATATCGGAGCCGGAGCAGCGTCACTGCTTACTCCTGTATTATAGATAATAAAGGAGCTGGAGCAGCGTCACTGCTTCCTCCTGTATTATAGAAAATAAAGGAGCTGGAGCAGCGTCGCTGCTTCCTCCTGTATTACAAAAAATAAATGAGCTGAGAACAGCGTCACTGCCTCCTCCTGTATTATAGAAAATAAAGGAGCTGGAGCAGCGTCACTGCTCCCTCCTGTATTATAGAAAATAAAGGAGCTGGAGCAGCGTCACTGCTTCCTCCTGTATTATAGAAAATATAGGAGCTGGAGCAGCGTCACTGCTTCCTCCAGTATTATAGAAAATAAAGGAGTTGGAGCAGGGTCACTGCTTCCTCCTGTATTATTGAAAATAAAGGAGCTGGAGCAGCGTCACTGCTTCCTCATGTATTAAAGAAAATAAAGGAGCTGGAGCAGCGTCACTGCTTCCTCCTGAATAATAGAAAATAAAGGAGCTGGAGTAGCGTCACGGCTTCCTCCTGTATTATAGGAAATAAAGGAGCTGGAGCAGCGTCTCTGCTTCCTCCTGTATTATAGAAAATAAAGGAGCTGGAGCAGCGTCTCTGCTTCCTCCTGTATTATAGAAAATAAAGGAGCTGGAGCAGCGTCTCTGCTTCCTCCTGTATTATAGAAAATAAAGCAGCTCGAGCAGCGTCTCCGTTTCCTCCTGTATTATAGAAAATAAAGAAGCTGAAGCAGCGTCACTGCTTCCTCCTGTATTATAGAAAATAATGAAGCTGGAGCAGCGTCACTGCTTCCTCCTGTATTATAGAAAATAAAGGAGCTGGAGCAGCGTCACTGCTTCCTCCTGTATTATAGAAAATAAAGGAGCTGGAGCAGCGTCTCCGTTTCCTCCTGTATTATAGAAAATAAAGGAGCTGGAGCACCGTCTCTGCTTCCTCCTGCATTATAGAAAATAAAGGAGCTGGAGCAGCGACACAGCTTCCTCCTGTGTTATAGAAAATAAAGGAGCTGGAGCAGCGTCACGGCTTCCTCCTGTATTATAGAAAATAAAGGAGCTGGAGCAGCGTCACGGCTTCCTCCTGTATTATAGAAAATAAAGGAGCTGGAGCAGCGACACAGCTTCCTCCTGCATTATAGAAAATGAAGGAGCTGGAGCAGCGTCTCCGTTTCCTCCTGTATTATAGAAAATAAAGGAGCTGGAGCACCGTCTCTGCTTCCTCCTGCATTATAGAAAATAAAGGAGGTGGAGCAGCGTCACTGCTTCCTCCTGTATTACAGAAAATAAAGGAGGTGGAGCAGCGTCATTGCATCCTCCTGTATTATAGAAAATAAAGGAGCTGGAGCAGAGTCACTGCTTCCTCCTGTATTATAGAAAATAAAGGAGGTGGAGTAGCGTCTCTACTTCCTCCTGTATTATAGAAAATAAAGGAGCTGGAGAAGTGTCACTGCTTCCTCCTGTATTATAGAAAATAAAGGAGCTGGAGCAGCGTCTCTGCTTCCTCCAGTATGATAGAAAATAAACGAGCTCGCAGCGTCTCCGTTTCCTCCTGTATCAGAGAAAATAAAGGAGCTGGAGCAGCGTCACTGCTTCCTCCTGTATTATAGAAAATAAAGGAGCTGGAGCAGTGTCACTGCTTCCTCCGGTATTATAGAAAATAAAGGAGCTGGAGCAGCGTCGCTGCTTTCTCCTGTATTATAGAAAATAAAGGAGCTGGAGCAGTATCGCTGCTTCCACCTGAATTATAGAAAATAAAGGAGCTGGAGCAGCGTAGCCGCTTCCTCCTGTATTGTAGAAAATAAAGGAGCTGGAGCAGCGTCTCTGCTTCCTCCTGTATTATAGAAAGTAAAGGAGTTGGAGCAGTGTCTCTGCTTCCTCCTGTACTATAGATAATTAAGGAGCTGGAGCAGCGTCACGGCTTCCTCCTGTATTATAGAAAATAAAGGAGTTGGAGCAGCGTCTCTGCTTCCTCCAGTATTATAGAAAATAAAGGAGCTGGAGCAGCGACACAGCTTCCTCCTGCATTATAGAAAATGAAGGAGCTGGAGCAGCGTCTCCGTTTCCTCCTGTATTATAGAAAATAAAGGAGCTGGAGCACCGTCTCTGCTTCCTCCTGCATTATAGAAAATAAAGGAGGTGGAGCAGCGTCACTGCTTCCTCCTGTATTACAGAAAATAAAGGAGGTGGAGCAGCGTCATTGCATCCTCCTGTATTATAGAAAATAAAGGAGCTGGAGCAGAGTCACTGCTTCCTCCTGTATTATAGAAAATAAAGGAGGTGGAGTAGCGTCTCTACTTCCTCCTGTATTATAGAAAATAAAGGAGCTGGAGAAGTGTCACTGCTTCCTCCTGTATTATAGAAAATAAAGGAGCTGGAGCAGCGTCTCTGCTTCCTCCAGTATGATAGAAAATAAACGAGCTCGCAGCGTCTCCGTTTCCTCCTGTATCAGAGAAAATAAAGGAGCTGGAGCAGCGTCACTGCTTCCTCCTGTATTATAGAAAATAAAGGAGCTGGAGCAGTGTCACTGCTTCCTCCGGTATTATAGAAAATAAAGGAGCTGGAGCAGCGTCGCTGCTTTCTCCTGTATTATAGAAAATAAAGGAGCTGGAGCAGTATCGCTGCTTCCACCTGAATTATAGAAAATAAAGGAGCTGGAGCAGCGTAGCCGCTTCCTCCTGTATTGTAGAAAATAAAGGAGCTGGAGCAGCGTCTCTGCTTCCTCCTGTATTATAGAAAGTAAAGGAGTTGGAGCAGTGTCTCTGCTTCCTCCTGTACTATAGATAATTAAGGAGCTGGAGCAGCGTCACGGCTTCCTCCTGTATTATAGAAAATAAAGGAGTTGGAGCAGCGTCACTGCTTCCTCCTGTATTATAGAAAATAAAGGAGTTGGAGCACCGTCACTGCTTCCTCCTGTATTATAGAAAATAAAGGAGCTGGAGCAGCGTCTCTGCTTCCTCCTGTATTATAGGAAATAAAGGAGCTGGAGCAGCGTCACTGCTTCCTCCTGTATTATAGAAAATAAAGGAGCTGTAGCAGCGTCACTGCTTCCTCCTGTATTACAGAAAATAAAGGAGCTGGAGCAGCGTCACTGCTTCCTCCTGTATTATAGAAAATAAAGGAGCTGGAGCAGCGTCACTGCTTCCTCCTGTATTATAGAAAATAAAGGAGCTGGAGCAGCGTCACTGCTTCCTCCTGTATTATAGAAAATAAAGGAGGTGGAGCAGTGTCACTCCTTCCTCCTGTATTATAGAAAATAAAGGAGCTGGACTGTCTGTGTGGGGTTTGCACATTCTCCCCGGGTCTGTGTGGGTTCCCTCCGGGTGCTCCGGTTCCCTCCCACAGTCCAGACACGTGCAGGTTAGGGTGTGTTGGCCATGGTAATCTATCCGTAGAATACAGAGATGTGTCGGTGATGTGGATTACCCAGGGAAATGCGGGGTTACAGGGAGAGGTGGGGGCGGGGGTGAGCCTTGGTGGGATGCATGATGGGCCGAATGGCCGTTTTCCACACTGTAGGGATTCTGTGATTCCATGCTCCTTCCCATCTGTCTCTATGGATGAGGGAGACTCTCACCTGACCCAATATCCCCTTCGGTGGCTCAATTTTTGCTTTGTTTCCAACAAAGAACTGCAGATGCTGCAGATCTGAGTGACAGCACAGAAATTGCTGGGGAAACTCAGCAGGTCTGGCAGCATCTGTGGGGAGGGAACCTTTCAGATCCAGGGATTGGTCTTCAGAACTGAAGGCTTCTGATTCTCGTGGTGTCAGACCTGCTGAGCTTCCCCAGCAATTTCTTGTTTGGATTTCAGCCCCAATCCAGTTGGTGATGGTCACGGCCTTGTTAAGAGTGTTTGGGATGGGCAGGGCTCCCTTATCGAGGTGATGGTGGTGTAATGGTGAGCATAGTTGCCTTCCAAGTCGTTCACACGGGTTCGATTCCCGGCCATCGCACTGTTGTGGTTTGTAACTTCCTTTTAACAGGAAACGCACTAGAATGAACCGAGAAAATAAATCTTTCATTCTGTGGTAAAATGTGTCTGTCAGATTACTCCTTGCTTTTCCTGGCGATGGTTCCTGTGAATTGCAGTGTAGAACCGGTCAGCATTGCTCTGCATCTCAGAAGCTTTCCCCTCTGCTGCTTCCCATTTCTTATTGAAATATTGGTTGCAGCACAAAGATGGGTTTGTTATGTTCGCAAAGTGAGAGACTGCTCCCGTCAGGAACCTGAAATAATTACAGAAGCCGCTGGAAACACTGAACAGTTCCAACAGCTTCTGTAGTGGTGGGGAGGGAGGGTTAATGTGTCAAATCTACACAAGGATAAAATAAACTCCAGCCTCAAAACAGTCAGAGTTCCTAAGTTTTACAAACAGCTGTATAACATAATTCTGAGCAATCAATTCCCCTTAAACACTTCCAATGTGAAATAGCATCTTTCTGACTCTCCCCCACTACCCTCTGTCTTCGACCTTCGAGCCAGTTCTCTACCCAAAGGCTAATTCTACTGCCCCAACATACAACACACCAGTCTCAAAAGTACAACAAGAATCCATTCCTGATGACAACAGGCCACCGGTGCTGTTTACACTTGGAATATACCTGGAGCAGAACAACACAAACCCAACTGGAGAGGGTGGCTCTGTATAAGGAGAGTCAGTGTGGAGTTAAAATTCAACAGATGTGATGAAATAAAATCAAAGATGAATGAAGGTAAGGCCGTACAATCTGTTTCACAACTTATTACATAAGAGGCTGGATAAAAACTGAAGCTATTGTAATAAATGGTTCAAGCTCACCATGGAGAATTAATGCGCTCGGACGGAAAAATGCAAAGAGATCATAAATTACTGCAACTTGCAAACAGCAGAATTAAAATCCAATTTGCTTTTTTACTGTAAGGATGAATATTTTAATCCTGTTGTTCTCTATATACGAATGATACAGATGGTCATTTATTATCGAGAAAGAAAAGACAATTAATATTGTCTTTGACATCTAACTTGGATTTGGAGAAGATACTGTGGATGATTCCGGCCAACAGGATTGTTTGCACAATCCTGAAGAAGGGCTCATGCCCAAAACGTCGATTCTCCTGTTCCATGGAGGCTGCCTGACCTGCACCGCTTTTCCAGTCACACATTATTATGATTGTTTGTACAGACAGGTGAATAATAATGTCTCCAGGAAATAGCAGAAGGTTATGGAGGGAAATGAACAGACTGAAGCCCGCTGTGATGGAGTTTGGTATAAAAGGCTAAAGAAAGACAAACCCGAACTACAGTGTGAAATGTGAACATGGATAGAGTTACCTTGGTGTTCATGTGCACAGGTCTTTTACTGTAACAAGATCTGCTGAAGGGGGACATAGAAAACGTGTGAGATCTTAAGCATCACAAATGACCCATTGAGTAAGGAGAAAGAAAATACATAAAGGGAAACCCCTGCTGGTCCTGGGGATCTGAAATCTAACCTCAGCAGGTCAGACAGCATCTGTGAGAAGGGAACCAGAACCCATTTCTCCCACAGCAGTCTGCAAGGCACCAAGGGAGCTCCCTGATCTGATTGGCTCTGTGCTAATTAACACTGCACACAGATATTAATCCAGTGGGTCAGCTTCTTAGTTAAACAGTGAGTTCCTGAGAGTGACGAGGCAGACCTTGTATGTTGTTCACTCCTACATGGTCAGTAAAATGGTATCCTGCCCGTCCCATTGAAAACTCAGCTTCAGCTCTGACCATATTTCCTGAAACCCAGCATGGGGAGGAAACACTGCCTCCTGGTCTTAGGTTCTTTGCTGTTGGAAAAAGGGTCGCTTCCTGTGATCTCCCTCTGACAACTCCATTGCTTTTCGTTTCTCTCACTTGATTGCCTTTCTGTTCCTTCTGGTTTCATGGTCTAGTCACACTTCCCAAAGCTGAGGCTCCTGCTAAATGGTAGAATCGGGCTCGGGCATCAGTAAATGGGAGAATTAGTACAGGGGTATGAGTAAATGGGGGATTTGGTGGGAATCAATAAATGGGAGATTCGATGCACAGCGCCATTACATTGGAAAACTGCTGTGAGTGTCAATATATGAGAGAATTGGAGCAGAGCATGTCTAAATTGGGAAATAGGGGCAGGAAATTAATAAGAAGAATTGTTGTTGTAAGCATCAGTTAATTGGAGATTCAGTTCAGTGCACCGTCAAATAAACAAAAATGCAGATCGCCAATAATTGGCGAATTCATTGAGGTGTCGTTAAATTCGATGTCGGGGAACGGGGTGGGGTTAACACTCAATGGGAGAGTTGGTGCAGTTCCAGGATTTGTGCATGTTTGGAAATTGGGAGAAATAGCCATAAATGGAGTGATACAATCATAGAGATTTACAACACCGAAACAGATCCTTCGGTCCAACTTGTCCATACCTCAATTTAAGAATTCTGGCAGCACTCCAGTAAATTGAAGAATCATGGAACTACTTAATGGGAGAATTGGGCAAGGGCTTATCGGAATGTGAGAAATGTAACAGGGCATCAGATAATGGGAGATTTGGGGTAGTGTAACACAAGATGGGAGAATTCGGGCAGGACAATACTTGATGAGAGATTTAGAGTAGGGCACCCAAAAAGCGTTCAAGTGCCTCAGTCAATATGAAGATTGGTGTAAGGCAACACTGTGACGAGAACTGGTTCAGGACTTCACTAATTGGGGAAAGTGGTGCTCAGCAACACTGAATTGGAGAATTAGTGTGGGGTATCAGTAAATGAGAGACCTGGTGCAGGGTGCAGATAACTTCGAGAATTGGAGCAAATGGGAGAACACGGGCAGTGAACCAGTAAATAGGACAAACGCTGCAAAGGATTAATGGTCGAGATTCAATACAGTGTACCACGAAATGGGGGAGTTGGTGCTGTTCACTACTAAAGGGAAGATATGTGTAGGATCTGTAGTTTGGAGATTTGATGCAGGGATCGCCAAGATTAGAGAATTCTGGCAGCTGGTTTCTAAATGAGAGAATTGTTGCAGAGAAACACTAAATGGAAGACCTGGTGCACAGTGGAGCTAAATTAGAGAATTGGTGCATGGCAACAGTAAATGGGAGAATTAGAGTAGCGCACCCTTAAATGGTAGAATCAGCTAGGGCATCAGTAAATGGAAGGATTGGTACAGGGATGTGAGTAAATGGGAGATTTGGTGGAAACAAAAAAGTGGGAAATCTGCTGCACAGTGCCGTTACATGAGAATATTGGTGTGAGTGCCAATATGTTGGAAAATTGGAGCAGACCATGTCTAAATTGGGGAATAGGGGCCAGGGAATCAATGAAAAGATGAAATGTTGCCAGAATTGGGAAATTGGAGATTCAGTTCAGTGCATCACTAAAAGGGAAAAAAATCAGCAAGACATCCGCACGTGGAAGATGGGTATCAGGGAACAAATAAATGTAAGGAATTGATGTAGGGCAACAATAATTGGAGAGTTCATGCAGGTGCCATTAAATTCTAAGTGAGTGGATTGGGGCAGGATAACCTCAATGGGTGAGTTGGTGAAATTCCCGAATTAGTGCAGGAATGGTAAATGGGAGAATTGGTGCAGGGAAGCGGAGCACTAATTACAGCCTTAGAGATGTACAGCATGGAAACAGATCCCTGAGTCCAACTTATCCGTGCCTAAATGTAAGAATTCTGGCAGCTCTCCACGAAAATGGAGAATCTTTGCAAGGAACTACTGAATGGAAAAATTGGGAAACTGCTTCTCTAAATGTGAGTTTGCAACAGGGCATCAGATAATGGGTGAATTAGAGCATTTCAGCACTAAATGGATGAGTTATGCTGTGTTGCACGAAATGGGGGATTTGGGGCAGGACGATACATTTTAGGAGATTGAGAGTTAGAGCACCCCTAAATTGGGAGAGGGCACCAGTCAGTATGAGGATTGGTGGAAGGCAACACTGTGGAGAACTTGTTCAGGGCATCAGTAATTGGGGTAAAGGTTGCTTCACGACACTGAACTTGAGAATTGGTGTGGGGTATCAGTAAATGAAAGACCTATTGCGGGGTGTTGATAACTTCGAGAATTGGAGCAAATGGATTCACTGAATCAGTAAATAGGGCAAATGTTGAAAAGGATTAGTGGGAGAGATTCAATACAGTGTACCACGAAATGGGGGAGTTGGTGCAGCTCACCACTAAAGGGAAGATAGTGTAGGATCGGTAATTTGGAGATATGATGCAGGGATCGCAAGATTAGAGAATTCTGGCAGCGGACTATGAAATGGGAGAATTGTTGCAGGGAAACAATTAAATGGAAGGAATTGATTTCAGGGCAACGATAATTGGAGAATTCATGCAGGTGCCATTAAATTGTGCAGGACAATACTCAATGGGAGGATTGGTGCAGTTTCAGGATTTGTGCAGGATTGGTAAATGGGAGAAATAGTGCAGAGCAGCGGAGCCATAAACAGAGTCATACAATCATAGAGATGTACAACATGGAAACAGACACTTCACTCCAACTTGTGTATGACTCAATTTTAGAATTCTGGCAGCGCTCCACGAAATTGGAGAATCATTCCAAGGAAATACTAAATGGAAGGATTCAGCAGTGGGAGTAGGGCACGACTAAATTGGGTGAGGGCATCAGTCAATATGAAGATTGGTGTGAGGCAAAACTGAATGGAGGACTTGTTCAGGAAGTCCTGAATTTGGGGAATTGGTGCTCAGCAACACTGAATTGGAGAATTGATGCGGGACATCAGTCAATGAGAGACCTGGTGCACAGTGGAGCTAAATTAGAAAATTGGTGCATGGCAACAGTAAATGGGAGAATTAGAGTAGCGCACCCTTAACTGGTAGAATCGAGCTCAGGCATCAGTAAATGGGAGAATTATTACAGGGTTTATGAGTAAATGGGAGATTTGGTGAAAGCAGTAAATGGGAGATCTGGTGCACTATTACAGTGCAGGAGTGGCGCAGTGAAACCTCAATGGGTGAGTTGGTGAAATTCCCGAATTAGTGCAGGGTTGGTAAATGGGAGAATTGCTGCAGGGAAGTGGAGCCCTCCTCTAATTGTCCCATTTATTGGTGCCATGCGCACAATCTCTAATTTAGCTCCACTGTGCACCAGTTCTTCTGTTCAGTAGTTCCCTGTAACAATTTTCCCATTTCATCGTCCGCTGCCAGACTTCTCTCATCTTGCGATCCCTGCAGTGACCTGCACCAATTCCCCCATTTCGTGGTGCACTGTATTCAATCTGGACCACTAATCCTTTGCAACATTTGTCCTATTTAGTGTTTCACTGCCCGTGTTCTCCCATTTGCTCCAATTCTCGAAGTTATCAGTACCCTGCACCATTTCCCCCAATTCTTGATGTCCTGAACAAGTTCTCCACTCAGTGGTGCCTTACACCAATCCTCATACTGACTGATGCCCTCACCCAATTTAGGGGTGCTAGAATCGAAATCTCTCACAAGGTATTGTCCTGCCCCAATTCTCCCATTTAGTGCAACGCAGCATAACTCACCCACTTCATGCTGAACTGCATTAATTCACCCATTATCTGATGCCCTGTTACAAATTCTCACATTTCGATAAGCCCTTTCCCAAGTTTTCCATTTAGTAAGTTCTTGCAATGATTCTCCAATTTAGTGGAGAGCTGCCAGAATTCTTAAATTTAGGCGTGGACAAGTTGGACACGAAGGGTCTGTTTCCGTGCTGTGCATCTCGAAGGCTCTAATTAGTGCTTTCCTTCCCTGCTCGAAATAGCCCATTTAGCAATCCTGCACGAATTCGGGAATTTCACCAACTCACCCATTGAGGTTATCCTGCCCCAGTCCTTCCCCTTAGAATTTAATGGCACCCCTGCATGAATTCTCCAATTATTGTTGCCCGACATCAATTCCTTCCAGTCGTTCCCTGATGCACCTCTTTCACGTACGGGTGCCCTGCTGAATTGTTTTTCATTTGGTGATACACTGAGCTGAATCTCCAATTTACCGATGCTTTCAACATTCCTTTTCATTGATTCCCTGGCCCCTATTCCCCAATTTAGACATGCTCTGCTCCAATTTTCCAATATATTGACACTCCCACCAATTTTCTAATGTAATGGCACTGTGCAGCAGATCTCCCATTTATTGATTCCACTAAATCTCCCATTTACTCATATCCTTGTACTAATTCTCCCATTTACTGGAGCCCGATTCTACCATTTAAAGGTGCGCTACTCTAATTCTCCCGTTTCCTGCTGCCATGGACGTACTATCGAATTTAGCCCCACTGTGCACCAGGTCATCCATTCAGTATTTCTCTCCCATTTATTCATCTTGGCGATCACTGCATCAAATCTCTAAATTCCCGGTGCTCTACATTTTGTGGTGAACTGCACCAACTCCTCCATTTCGTGGTACACTGTATTGAATCTGGAACACTAACCCTTTGCAGCATTTGTCCTATTTACTGATTCACTGCCCGTGTTCTCCCATTTGTTCTAATTCTCGAAGTTATCAGCACGCTGCACCAGGTCTTTCATTTAGTGATACTTCAAACCAATTCTCCAATTCAGTGTTGCTGAGCACCATTTCCTCCAATTACTGAAGTCCTGAACCAGTTCTCCTCACAGTGTTGCCTTACCCCAATCCCCATACTGACTGATGTCCTCGAACAATTTAGCGGTGCACTACTCTAAATCTCTCAAGTGTTTTCCTGCCCCAATTATCCCATTGAGAGTTACACTGCCCCAATTCTCCCATTTAGTGTCACCCTGCCCCAATTCTCCCATTTAGTGTCACACTGCCCCAATTCTCCCATTTAGTGTTACACTGCACCAATTCTCCCATTATCTGATGCAGCGTTACATTTTTCACATTTCGATAAGCCCTTCCCCAATCTTCTGGTAAGTAGTTCCTTGCAATGGTTCTCCAATTTAGTGGAGCGCTGCCAGAATTCTTTGAGGCATGGACAAGTTAGACTGAAGGATCTGTTTCTGTGTTATCAATCTCTATGATTGTATGACTCTATTTATGGCTATTTCTCCCATTTTCCAATCCTGCACAAATCCTGGAACTGCACCAACTCTCCCATTGAGTGTTATCCTGCCCCCGTTCTCCCACTTCGAATTTAATGGCACCTGCATGAATTCTCCAATTATTGACGACCTGCATTTTTTTCATGTAGTGATGCACTGAACTGAATCTCCAATTAACTGATGCATGCAACATTTCTTCTTTTTATTGACTCCCTGGCCCCTATTCTCATATTAAGACATGCTCTGCTCCAATTCTCTCATATATAGTCACTCCCAACAATTTTCCAATGTAATGGCGCTCTGCACTGAATCTCCCATTTATTGATTCCCACCAAATCCCCCATTTACTCATACCCCTGTACTAATTCTTCCATTGACTGATGTCCTAGACCGATTCTACCATTTAGCAGGAGTCTCAGCTTTGGGAAGTGTGACTAGACCATGAAACCAGAAGGAACAGAAAGCTGATTTTGTGAGAGAAACTAAAAGCAATGTAGTTGTCAGAGGGAAATCACAGGAAGTGACACCTTTTTCTACAGCGAAGAATCTACGACCAGGAGGCAGTGTTTCCTCCCCATGCTGGGTTTCAGGAAATATGGTCAGAGCTGAAGTTGAGTTTGCAACGGGACAGGCAGGATACCATTTTACTGACCATGTAGGTGTGAACAACATACAATGGTCTGCCTCGTCACTCTCAGGAACTCGCTGTTTAACTAAGAAGCTGACCCACTGGATTAATATCTGTGTGCAGTGTTAATTAGCACAGAGCCAATCAGATCAGGGAGCTCCCTTGGTGCCTTGCAGACTGCTGTGGGAGAAATGGGTTCTGGTTCCCTTCTCACAGATGCTGCCTGACCTGCTGAGGTTAGATTTCAGATCCCCAGGACCAGCAGGGGTTTCCCTTTATGTATTTTCTTTCTCCTTACTCAATGGGTCATTTGTGATGCTTAAGATCTCACACGTTTTCTATTTCCCCCTTCAGCAGATCTTGTTACAGTAAAAGACCTGTGCACATGAACACCAAGGTAACTCTATCCATGTTCACATTTCACACTCTGTAGTTCGGTCGAGTTTGTCTCTCTTTCGCCTTTTTATACCAAACTCCATCACAGCGGGCTTCAGTCTGTTCATTTCCCTCCATAACCTTCTGCTATTTCCTGGTGACATTATTATTCGCCTGTCTGTACAAACAATCCTGTTGGCCGGAATCATCCACAGTATCTTCTCCAAATCCAAGTTAGACGTCAAAGAAAATATTGATTGTTTTTTCTGTCTCGATAATAAATGACCATCTGTATCATTCATATATAGGGAACAACATGATTAAAATATTCATCCTGACAGTAGAAAAACAAGTTGGATTTTAATTCTGCTGTTTGCAACTTGCAGTAATTTATAATCACTCAGCATTTTTCTGTCCGAGCACATTAATTCTCCATGGTGAGCTTGAGCCATTTATTAGAATAACGTCAGTTTTCATCCAGCCTCTTATGTAATCATTTGTGAAACAGATTGGAGGGCCTTACCTTCATTAATCTTTGATTTTATTTCATCACATCTGTTGAATTTTAACTCCACACTGACTCTCCTTATACAGAGCCACCCTCTCCAGTTGGGTTTGTGTTGTTCTGCTCCAGGTATATTCCAAGTGTAAACAGCACCGGTGGCAAACTGACCCGCCTGTTGGCATCAGGAATAGATTCTTGTTGTACTTTTGAGACTGGTGTCATATTGTCAAACTTTTATGTTGGGTCAGTAGAATTACCCTTTGGGTAGAGAACTGGCTCGAAGGTAGAAGACAGAGGGTGGTGGGGGAGGGTTGCTTTTCAGACTGGAGGCCTGTGACCAGCGGTGTGCCACAAGGATCGGTGCTGGGTCCACTGTTGTTTTGTCATTTATAAAAAAGTTTTGGATGTGAACATCATACGAATGGATAGTAAGTTTGCAGATGACAGTAAATTTGGAGGTTTGGAGGACAGTGAAGATGGTTACCTCAGAGTACAATGGGATCTTGATCAGATGGGCCAGTGGGCTGAGGGGTGGCAGATGGAGATTAATTTAGATAAATGTGAGATGCTGCATTTTGGAAAGGCAAAAGAAAGCAGGACTTATACACTGAATGGACAAGGTACTAGGGATATTGCTAAACAAATGGACCTGGAGTGCAGCTTCATAGATCGTTGAATGTGGACTAACATTTCGATAGGATAGTGAAGAAGGCGTTTGTCATTTTTGTCAGTTAGTTGTGTAAAGGAGTTGGGAGGTCATGTTACAGTATTGGTTCGGCCACTTTTGGTATATAATGTGCAATTCTGGACACCCTCCTATCAGAAGGGTGTTGTGAAACTTTAAAGGGTTCAGAAAAGATTTACAAGGATGTTGCCAAGATTGGAGGGTTTGTGCTGGAGGGTAAGACTGTATAGGTTGAGGCTATTATCCCTGGAGCGTTGGTGGCTGAGGGGTAACCTTATAGATGTTCACAAAATCATGAATGACCCTCAATAGGGTAAAAAGACAAGGTGATTTCCCTGTGGTGGGGGAGTCCAGAAGCAGATGGCATATATTAAATTTGAGAGGGAAAACATAAAAGGGACCGAAGGGGAACATATTTCACGCAGAGGGCACTGTGTGCATGAGCTGCCAGAGGAAGTAGTGGAGGCTGGTACAATTACAACATTTAAAAGGTATCTGGGTGGGTGTAGGAATTAAAAAGGCTTCAGAGGAACATGGGGCAAATTCTGAGAAATAGAATGAGATTTACATCGGATATCAGTTCAGCATGGATGTGTTGGACTGAATGATTTGTTTCTGAGCTTATATTGCTCTGAGTGGGTTGAGCTCCGGATTGTAGATTTATGAAGCAGAAAATAAAGTACAGCACAGAGTTAGATCGAGAAATCCTGCTGATCTCATCAGCTTTATCCTGTTTCCCTGATCCTCCTCCTTCAATCAATGCATTTTTCCGATCCTCATTCAGAATTCCTGGAGCTGTAACTGGCCTGGAACAATGTGTTGAAAGTCCTATTGCAGTCCACACGAGGTACCTTTCCCACTGCCCTGCTCCCACGGCCTGCAATGCTGCAGACTGAGCAGACAACCCGAAACACAATGATGAACTCCTTCCGGCCCACGGCCCTCCTTCTCACTGAATGAAGACAATCACCAGAAACAGAATCCAGCTCTTGTTTGAGCCTTGAATACCTGACTCTGTCTCACTGAGTGAAGATTGGACTCAGAAACAGAAATGAAATCAACTTCCTATCTGCATTGAGTCACTCTTTAAGATCTCTGTGTGTCTGAGTTCAGGTCATTTGATTGGAGACTGCGGATAGTGGGTCCCCAGTGAAATGGAAAGAATGGTGGAGGAGCTCACTGAGGGACATCTCTCAAAGTGAGAGTCAGAAAGATGCTATTCCACATTGGAAGGGTTGAAGGGGAATAGATGGCTCAGAATAATGTTATACGGATGTTTGTAAAACTTAGGAACTCTGACTGTTTTGAGGCTGGAGTTTATTTTATCCTTGTATAGATTTGACACATTAACCCTCCCTCCCCACCACTACAGAAGCTGTTGGAACTGTTCAGTGTTTCCAGCGGCTTCTGTAATTATTTCAGGTTCCTGACGGGAGCAGTCTCACACTTTTCGAACAAAACAAACCCATCCTTGTGCTGCAACATATACTTCAATAAGAAATGGGAAGCAGCAGAGGGGAAAGCTTCCGAGATGCCGAGCAATGCCGCCCTGTTCCACACTGCAATTCACAGGAACCATCGCCAGGAAAAGCAAGGAGCAATCCAACAGATCTGGTTATATCCCGGTCGCTTTCCTTCAGAAACAGATTTAAAAGCCGCAACACGGCGATGGCCGGGATTCAAACCCGGGCCCACTGCTTGGAAGACAGCTATGCTCACTACTATCCCACCATCACCCTGTTCGCAGCTCCCTGCCCAAACACACTTAACAAGGCCGTGATCATCACCAACTGGATTGGGGCTGAAATCCAAACAAGAAATTACTGGGGAATCTCAGCAGGTCTGACAGAGCCTTAGAGTGAAGTGCTGTCTCCTCATCTCAGTCCCAAATAACCTGCCCCTTACCCTGAGAGGGTGGCAATCAAACCCGAATGAACTGCGGATGCTGTAACATTAACGCTGATTTCTCTGTACAGATGCTGCCTGACCTGCTGAGCTTTTCCAGCAACTCCTGAGACTGTGTTATTGTGTTTCAGATTCGCAGACCCACAGGATTAATTTCTCAGCATCTCCCCTCTCAAGCCTCTTCACAATCTGAGACATTCCAATGAAACCACCTTTTAATTTTCTAGAATATCGACCCAATTTATTCAGAAGCTCAGCACTGGAGCACACGGGTCCCAAATACTGAGCTTTATTTTGTGATTCATTCATGTGTTTGGGTCATTGCCACTGGGTCCCCATGGATTGCTCAGATATAATTGCTCTGGTGAAGGTGACGGTGAGTTATTGCCTTGAACTGCTGCCATTTATTTGGGGCAGATAAACCCACAATGATGTAAGGGAGGGAGCTCCAGGATTTCCAACCAATGGCACTTGTGGGACTGAGATGTTTTTCCAAGCCAGGGTGGGGAGTGGCTTGATGTGGAATTGTCACCTGGTGGTGTTCCCGTGTATCTGCTGTGTTCAGCATTCCACAGGATCGTGCCGTGGGTCTGGAAGCTGCTCTGGAAGGAACCTTGGGAAATTTCTACAGAGCATCTTGTCTCAGCTGAACTATCCCAGTCAGACACATGAGCACTAATCCTGTAATCCAGCTCTGAGAATGTAATAGCAGGTGGGACTCACCCTGTCCCCCTAATGTGACCATGTTTGGGAAACCTTGGAGAGGCTAATCTCATTCATTCCATCTCAGCGTTTTTCTCCGTTTAAGATTGCTTTCAAAGTGCAACAGTGCGATGGCAGGGGTTCGAGCCCGGGTTAACTGCTGAGAAGGAGACATGTCCAACCCTTTCCCAGTAATTGACAAGCTATTCCCAAGGCCGTGATCAGGACCAATTGGATTGGGACTGAAATACAAACAGAAACTTCTGGGGGAGCTCAGCAGGTCTGACAGCATCAGCATCAGATCCCTTCAGTTCTGAAGGACAATCCCTGGACTCTAGAGGTTCACTCGGATTTCTCCCACAAATGAGACCCCTCCTACTAAATCCCGCCAGTAATTTCTGTGTTATCTGTTAGCGATCCAGGATCTGCAGTTCCTTGTTTTAAATACAGTAGATGTTGACCAACCGAAGGGGATATTGGGTCAGCTGACGGTCTACCTCATTCATTGGGGCAGATGTCAAGGAGCATCTTAAACCGGAGAGGGATCGGGGGGAATTGGAGCCGTTTAGAGAGAGAGTACAGAAGGTAAGACAGCTCAGCTCAAAGCACGGTGCTTAATGCTGCCCCGATTAAAATATTGAAGATGGCAGAGGGACAGATGAGCTGAGACAGGGTGGGAGCTGGGCGATATTGATGATGTGGAAGGACAGTGTGTGTATCTGATCACATTCTGTCAGTCTGACTAATAGCAGTCATTCCTGGCACTGGATTCACTGAGGGGGTGAAGGGTGAGTGAACAGAGCAGACTGTCCTTGTTATTCTGTTCCTGACTCTCCAGCTCCCGCTCTGTTAGTGACCTCTCAGTCTCCCGGGAAATGGGCTGTTTCCCAATTGGGCCGGATTCCTGGCCTTTATCCTTGGCCAAGCTGAGAGTTGATGGTCTGGGGAATGTCATTCCCAAATGACTCCTGTCCAAGATAATACCGATTAATGTATCTGTGTATCCTCCATTAATCTGTAAACATTATTGCTCAGGGCTGGAGGGACATGGATTGATGACATTGTGGATGTTATGAACCAGACCAAACTCCTCTGCCTTAAGAAAATGGTCTCGACCCCTTTTCCTGATTTCCTGAAGGCAAGTGTAAGGCGTTACAATGTGATTGGTCAAACTGCCAGGCTTGAATCAAACACACTTTACTCCACACTATCGTTGGAACACAAACATAAGGAAGAAAGATTGGACAAACCAAACTCGATTGGAAACCTGAACTAAATGAACATTATTTAACTATAAACAGTAACTGTTCGGATATAGTAACATTCCATAAACCACATAATTCTCGTCTTTCTGCTATTGGGAGAATGGGGTGAAACTTGTAAAGATTCATAAAAGATTTACAAGGATGTTTGCAGAGACAGGATTTCTGATTGTTTTGTGGCTGGAGTTCAGTTTATCCTTGTATAGATTTGACACATTAACCCTCCCTCCCCACCACTACAGAAGCTGTTGGAACTGTTCAGTGTTTCCAGCGGCTTCTGTAATTGTTTCAGGTTCCTGACAGGAGCAGTCTCTCACTTTTCGAACAAAACAAACCCATCCTTGTGCTGCAACCAATATTTCAATAAGAAATGGGAAGCAGCAGAGGGGAAAGCTTCCGAGATGCCGAGCAATGCTGCCTGGTTCCACACTGTAATTCACAGGTACCATCGCCAGGAAAAGCAAGGAGCAATCTTACAGATCCGTTTTTCCATTCATGTTTGGGTTTTATCCCAGTGCCTTTCCCTTAAAAGCCTGCTTACAAACCACAACACTGTGATGGCTGGGAACTGAACCCGGGTCAACTGCTTGGAAGGCAGCTCAGCTCACCACTATCCCACCATCACCCTGCTAGCAGCTCCCTCCCCATTCCCAAACACTCTTAACAAGGCCGTGATCATCACCAACTGGATTGGGACTGAAATCCAAACATACACATCCTCTGTATCTAACCCAGTGATGGAGCTATCCTGATTGAGTTTGATGTGAACAGGATGGGGGAAGTGGGAGATTTAATCAGTACCTGACGCCAAGCTCAAAATGGCCTGGGAATTTGAAATGCTGCAGTGTAGAGGGAGATTTACTCTGTATCTGACCCCATTCTCTCCCTGCCCTGGGGATTTAAATGGGGACAGTTTAATGGGAGCTTTATTTTGTCTGGAACCCTGTGCTCCCTCTGCCCTGGGAGTGTTTGCTGGGAACACTGTCTAACCTCTGTGATATGGATCCTATGAAGGTTGATGGGAGACAGTGTAAATGGAATTGACAGGGTCCACTTCCTTCACGTGGATGAGAGAAGGTCTCCAATTGGAAGATTGAGAAAAATTGGTGCTTCTGGGACTGAAGGGTCAGTAACAGAATGAATATGCCATTGGCTCAGAGACAGGAGACAGAATAGAGGGTAATGAGGGTTTCAGACTGGAGGGAGCTACAGGCACATACAAGTTGGGAACTGTTTTCAGGAAAAGGCAATTGATCCCAGGTCACTGCAGAGTGTAAGAATCTGATGCCTTTCCCTCACTATCCTCCTCCAATCCCTGGGAAGATCTGCTCCCACACCATGTTCCACCCTAACTTCTGACTGTGTTAGATACATTAATACATTGGGGATGGGCAGGGGGTGCTTTTAAACCTGGGATCATGCTGTGTAACTTGCCTTCAAAATGCTCTCGCTCTCCCTTTCAACTCATCTTTTCTCCCTTTTATCCCGAGGAACTTTCTTTGGAAATCTGCAACGTGAAGATCCAAAATGTTCGAGGCCAGGAAAGAACAACCTCCAGAGGGGGAGCACAGGACTGAGGCCTGAGGCCTGGTCGACAGGCTGCACCCCGTGGGGGCCCACGTAAGTTGTGTGTTTATTTACCCCGAGGTTTAATCTCCTCTGTCGGGGACCCTGGGTTTTAGAGGCCTCTGGGTAACTGGCTCCTGGCGGATTGTGGCCCTGTCATTTTTAAAACAGGTTTGAAGCCTGGGGTTAAAGTTTGTCAATCCCCAGGATCTGAGAGGCAGGATTCCCTGAGGGGGAAATTAAAACCCAAATGATGTGACCCTCTCGAATGATTTGTCATAAAGTCTGAGTAATGTGGGTTATAGAGAGGGCTGGATGAGAAAATTCAACAGTGAAAGGGATCGAGTGAAAAATGAGAGAGTCGGGGAAACAGAAGGGGAGAGAGAGGGAGAGGTGTTTTGAGATTGTGAAATCGCTACAATGTTTGATTCTGGAGTGACAGGAAATAATGAAACTGAAGCAGCATCACAGAGGGGGGAATTAGCTGCTGCTGCATTGTTGCATGTGGGATCTTGCTGTGCACCAGCTGCCCCAATGCTGTCACTGCAGGCAGTGAGTGTTTTAATCAGCAAATCCATCATTTCAAATTTCTCCACGGCTTTAGCATGAAAATGCAGCTCATTTCCCAATATGGTTGTGTTTGGATGTTGCTGAGAGATTGTGTCACTGAGGGAGGAAAATCTGGGATCTTACTGTGCTATTACTCTGTATGATTTTCCTCCTTTGCTTTTCAACTAATGCTGTCTCTTTCCTCCCAAGGGATCTTGCTGGGCCCTTGAAGATTCAAAGAGAGAAACTTTGGGATCAGGAGACCTTTGAACAAGTGCTTTCTCCAGAGGGGACACGGGCCTGAGGCCTGAGGCCTGGTCAACAGGCTGCACCCTGTGGGGGCCCACGTAAGTTGTGTGTTTATTTACCCCGAGGTTTAATCTCCTCTGGGGAATCCTGGGTTTTAGGGGCATCTGGTTAACTGGGGCCCTGTTGTTTTTTAAACAGGTTTGAAGCCTGGGGTTAAAATAACCAGGGCCTGGGATTTGACACAAACACATCCATCCCCAGTGAGTGTCTAACAGACAGGACTCGCCTGAGGCCTGGTCAACAGGCTGCACCCTGTGGGGGCCCACGTAAGTTGTGTGTTTATTTACCCCGAGGTTTAATCTCCTCTGGGGAATCCTGGGTTTTAGGGGCATCTGGTTAACTGGGGCCCTGTTGTTTTTTAAACAGGTTTGAAGCCTGGGGTTAAAATAACCAGGGCCTGGGATTTGACACAAACACATCCATCCCCAGTGAGTGTCTAACAGACAGGACTCGCCAAGGAGGGAATTAAAATCTTAAATGAGAAACTCTATCCAAAGACTTGTTCTAATATCAGAGTAATACTACCTGTGGGATCTTGCTGTATCTCAAACCACCTGCAGAGTGGCCTACATTGCAAGAAGGGTGACCAAATGTGATAATCCCATAAATAAGACCCAGGTTGGCCCAATCCCTGAGTATCTGGGAGGGGGTCTCTCTCTCTCTCTCTCTCTCTCTCTCTCTCTCCCCTCTCTCACACCCTCTCCAGCTTCTTTTGTTGGTTTTTCAAACAGATAAAACCGTCCCACACACAGCAATGTGACTCGTGGGTATTTGAAGTGGGGGAGATGGAAATATTTCACAGCACAAGGTGATTGTTTTTGAGACAAAGGGGTAAAAGAACACAAGATCCACAGCGAGAGAGAGAGTGGGAAGGAGGGAGGGATAGAGGGATAAGATGTGTCTTTGTAGCTGGTGTGGGAAAGGGAGACAGGATCTGGGAGAGGGGGGAGAGAATGGGGCTCTCCAATATCCCATCACCGCCCAGCTCCAATCACTTCCTTCTAGAAAGTACCATGCACAAAATTAAATCCTGGGATGGATGAGGTGATTCCTTAAACAAAATTCCCAAAGAAATCCACAGCCTCCTGTCGGATGTAAAGTGGGATTTGAGCACATTGTGGAGCACGAAGGGGACTACCCTGTGGGATCGCACTTTGCATCAATAGCCCACCCTGTGACTTGTCGTCATTTTAATGGGGAGGGGTGTGGAGGACAGGATGTGGGATTCCAGGCAGGGAGAGACAGACAGAGAGAGACTCATGATCAGAAACTGGATTTGGAAAGTGCTGGTATTATTGGGATCTTGCTGTGTGAAAATTACATGGGGGGCATTTTGCTTGTGGAAAATCTACGGGAAAGTTTTAAATAGTCTGAAACATTTTAACACCATTTTTAACATTTAATTTTGTTCTGTTTCTCAATATTCTGACTGAGAGACAAATCTTTGAGGCCGTAAGGTGCATAACAGACTGAGGGGTCAGAGAGAAATAGAGAATGGACAGAATTCTATGATCTTACTCTTTGTCATATCTGTCAGATTCATATTTCTCTCCAATGAGACTGATCCAATCCACACTGACAAACGGTGTGTCCTCTGCTGTCAGTGAACCATCCCCAATTCTAACGGATACAGACTCTCTTCATGGGCACTGAGCCCATCCTGACCAGGGGAAGGACAACTCTCAATACGAATCCCACTGTACCCACCTTCCCATCATCTCCATCAATCCCATGCATGGGGGATTTGATCAAGAACACAACAAACAACAGCCTTATCCCCAACTGAAGCAGACCCAGTTTCTCAGGTCAGTAGAATAGCTCAGTGTCAAGCTCGGACAGTGGAGATCTCTCTGCTGGGTAGAGCACTGGCACCTCATCTCAGCCTCTCTCTCTGTCTCTGAGTCTGTCTGTGTCTGTCCCTCTTGTGTTTAAAGTGATACAATGCCACCCTCTGCTGGCCATGCCATGCCACTGCACAAGCAGCAGATTTCTTTTTCTCTGGGATAATTTGCTCCTGTGCCTGTTCATTCCATTATCTCTAAACTTCAGTCCCTGGTCCCTGTCCAAATCAATCCAAACAATAAATAAAAGAAACAGAAACGGATAAGAGTTTGGATTGTTTTATCTTTCTAAGCCTGTATAATATATTCAGGGCGAACCCCCAGGATTTGATGGGGACAGATGCAGAGTGCCAAGCTGCTATAGGTCAGTATCAGATGGTCAGCTGTCCTCTCACTGGCCTGAGCTCTGTTCCATGTTCCTTCTCCCCTGCCGATACCCCCCTGTTCATTTGTATCACCCTGCTGATGTTCCATTGGAAATACACTGTGTTCAGTCGTCTAATAGGTTTAAACTCATTTGGGTTAGAGTGGTGCTGGAAAAATACAGAAGTTCAGGTAGCTGTGCTTTTCCAGCATCACTCTAACCCAGAATCTGGTTTCCAGCATCTGTAGTCATTGTTTTTACCTCGTCAAACTGATTTAGGTCAAACCCAAGCTCAGCAACCTTGCTACCTTCACTCGTTCACTTTAGTTTCATTGATTTGTGTAAAATTCTTGTGTCCATTTGGATTGTAGCAGGTGCTGTGCCTGCTCTGGGTGTGAAACTGCAGCTTTGTATCTGTGTGTATTCCAAGGCTTGGTCCAGAGGGGATGGGGGAAGGACAGGGACAGACCTGGGCTAAACCATTGAGCTGCTGCTATCTCCCACACCCCCCTCTACCTGGGGGAGGTGTGTTCCAGGTGGAGTGAGCTGGGAGCTGACTGGATGAACTAGGGTTTGAGTGACAGAACCTGAGGGTATTTAAACCTGGCTCAGTCAGCCATTGTCCTAAGTATGTAAGTTAGCTCACTGAGCTGGAAGCCATGTTTTCAGACGTTTTGTCACCGTACTGGGTAACATCATCAGTGAGAGTCCCCAGTGAAGCGCTGGTGGTATGTCTCCCCTCTCTATTTATTGGTCTTGGTTTCTTAAGGTGGGTGATGTCATTGCCGGTTCTTTTTTTTCAAGCGAAGGTAGATAGGATTTAAATTGATGTTTTTATTGATAGAGTTCTGGTTAGAATGCCATGCTTCTAAGAAACGAGCAGCTATAAATAGAGAGGCGGGACATCCCACCAGTGCTTCATCGGAGACTGAGACTGTGGGTGTATTTCTCCCTCTCTCTCTGTAAGACTGTGGGTGTGTCTCTCCCTCTCTCTCTGTAAGACTGTAGGTGTGTCTCTTCCTGTCTCTCTGAGACTATTTCTCTCTCTTTCCCTCTCTCTCTCTCTCTGTCTGAGACTGTGTGTGTATCTCTTCCTCTCTCTCTGATACTCTTTCTCTCTCTCTCTCCCTCTCTCTGTCTGAGACTGTGTGTGTATCTCTCCCTCTCTGTCTGAGACTGTGTGTGTATCTCTCCCTCTCTCTCTGAGACTGTGTGTGTATCTCTCCCTCTCTGTGTCTGAGACTGTGTGTGTATCTCTCCCTCTCTCTGTCTGAGACTGTGTGTGTATCTCTCCCTCTCTCTGTCTGAGACTGTGTGTATCTCTCCCTCTCTGTCTGAGACTGTGTGTGTATCTCTCCCTCTCTCTGTCTGAGACTGTGTGTGTATCTCTCCCTCTCTCTGTCTGAGACTGTGTGTATCTCTCCCTCTCTGTCTGAGACTGTGTGTGTATCTCTCCCTCTCTCTCTGAGACTGTGTGTGTATCTCTCCCTATCTCTGACTGAGACTGTGTGTGTATCTCTCCCTCTCTCTCTGAGACTGTGGGTGTATCTCTCCCTCTCTCTCTCTGAGACTGTGGGTGTATCTCTCCCTCTCTCTCTCTGAAACTTTGGGTGTGTCTCTCTCTCTCCCTCTCTCTGTCTCTGTGTGTATGTCTCCCTCTATCTCTTTACCCTCCCCCCAGACAGTTGCCCTCCCCCTGACTTTGCCCTTCCCCCTTTTGTCTCTTTCCCCCTTGCCCTCTGTCATTGCTCCCCGAACCTCTCCCTCCACTACCCCCATGCCCATAAACTCCCTGCTGTGTCCTATATACCCCCTTCGCTGACTGCCACCACCCACCAGGCTGGGGGTAAGTGAGTCTGTGTGGGATGACTGGTCTGTAATTGTGCCCCTCTGTGCACAGCAAGATCCCAGAATCCCTGACCCCTCAATGCCCAGGAGGAGGATATTCAGCCCATCGTGTCTATCCCTCCTTCCATTAACTGCCCTGTGGCCTGCCCCTGAATGGCCCCCTTGTTGATTCTCCCTTCTGGCAGAGACCACTCATCCCTGATAGCCCACCGTGCCCCACACAGTGAGCGTGTGGAGACACTCACTGGCCTTTTGATTGACCACGGATGGGCACAGCACGATCCCACTCTCCAGCTATTCCCTGTCACTCCCTCCCACCCGCCAATCTCACTGAGAAAGGGGCTTTGCCTGACACCCCCTGCTCCCCAGTTTGCCCCAAATATTCCCCCTAATTATTTGCCGACCCCACATTTTGTCCCCATCCCAGGCTGTTGTGTCTGTCCCAATTTGTCAGACACCCCCCCGTCACCCACTATGCCCAGCCCCAGTCTAATTGCCCCCTCCCAGTGTAGCTTTGTTCCCCTCCACAAACTACCCACTCAAAGACTTCCCCCCAACAGACAAATTTGCCCCTCCCCCAGATTTTACATTCCTGTAATTCCTGCCCCCTGTCTATCGCCCCGCCCCCAATATTGCTCTTCCCTCATATATTTTGCCCTCCCGTCCGAATAATGCTCCTCCCGGTCTCACCCCCCCCTCCTTGTCCCCCTGTGCAGCATTACTCAAATGCCCCTCCCCCATCATTCCTTCTTGACCACACCCCCTCCCCCAGCCACCCCTTTATGGTGGGGGGGGGGAACACAGTGAGAGCGTGCAGACAATTACTGACCTGTGGAGGGACTGCCTCATTGCACAGCAAGATTCCAGGCCCCCTCCCCACTCCCACCCCTGAGGCAGGGACTTTATGTAAACCCCCTCAAACATTGTCCCTGCCCCCTCCCAAATATTGTGCCCTTTCCCCTCCCCCCAATTATGTTCCTGCCCACAATCCCCACCACCCCCTCTCCTGATGTTCAGTCTCTTCCCCAACACCTCCCCAGGATCTCTAGCCCATTGCCCCCTCACCCAAATATTGGGCCCTTCCCCAATTTTCTGTTCCCCCTACGTTTATTGCCCCATTCCCCTGTAACACCCTGACACCGGCTAATTTATGACTCCACCCACAATTTCCCACCCGCCTGGAATTTTCTAGCCCTCCCCACTTCCCCTCCTTCCCCAATCTAATTGCCCCTTTCCCCCTGTGCACCTTTATTTACCCCCCCACACCAAACTGTTCCCTCTATCCATACTTCCCCCATCTCTGTATAAAAGCCCCCGCTGTGTCTCCATTGTGTACAATTCCCCCACCCTCCTTCACCACCCCCACCCCTCAATGTGTCCAAGGCCCTGGGCTGGGGGGGCACGGGGAGTGTGTGCAGAGACTGACCGGCCATTCGACTGTGTGTGTCTTCATGCACAGCAAGATCCCAATCCCCAGGCTTCCCCCTGCCCCACCCCATCCCCACAGTTTGGACGACAACAGGAGACCCAAGGCACAGCAAGATCCCACTGTATTAATGACATGTGCAGCACCACATGGTAGTGAATCCAAATCATTCTCAGGGACAGGAGGACAGGGAGGGAGGAGTGGGGGCATAGAGACAGATAGAGAGAGAGAGAGAGAGAGAGAGAGAGAGAGAGACAGAGACCGAGGTGAGGAGAGAACACAAACAAGATTAGGGACAGAGAAACGGGGACAGACACAGAGAGAGAAAATCCCAGGGTTGGCGAGGTGAGGGAGGGAGACAGGGAGATGGGAGTTGATTAAATCAAAACCAAGATCTTTTGAATCAAAAAACAAGAAAACCAAACAAAATCCCATCACTGAGTGACTTCCCAAAGCTCCCCATTTTATCAGCACTTCCCCCTGGTTTTAAACCCAGAGAATGGGAACAGATTTCACTGGGACCCAGGGGGTCAATGCTTTCTGACTGACCCCCCCCCCCCCCCCCCCCACCCCAAGGGTTTATTTTCTGAGACTCGATGCAGTGACTCGATGGAAGGGAGTCAGTCGCAGAGCCTGGATCTTGTCCCTCCCTTCGTGTTTAACCTGCCCCCTCCAGCTGCTTCTCTCCCTCTCTCCCTCCTTCCCTCACACTCTCTCTCTTTCTCCTTCACTCCTTCCATCTCTCCCTCTCTCATTCTCTCTCTTCTCCCCCACCTCTCTCTCTCTCTCCCTGTCCCTATCCCCCTCTCCATCTCTCTGCTCAGCTTCCTCCTGCTCTCGAGAATGGATTGGTCTCTCTCTCTCTCTCTGTGAAAAAGTTGCCCGTTTGGTCTCTTTTATAATCTTTCCCCTCTCACCCTAAACCTGTGCACTCTAGTTCTGTACAACCCCACCCCAGGGAAAAGACCTTGAATATTTACCCGACCCATGCTGCTTATGATTTTATAAACCTCTATAAAGTCACCCCTCAGCCTCCGACGCTCCAGGGCAAACAGCCCCAGCCTATTCAACCTCTCCCTATAGCTCAAACCCTCCAATCCTGGCAACATCCTTATAAAACTTTTCTGAACCCTTTCAAGTTTCACAACCTGTTTCTGAGACCAGAATTGCATGCAATATTCCAACAGTGGCCTGACCAATGTTCTGTACAGCTGCAACATAACCTCCCAACTCCTGTACTCAATACTCTGACCAATAAAGGAAAGCATATCAAACGCACCTTCACTATCCTATCTACCTGCAACTCTACTTTCAAGGATCTGTGAACCTGCACTCCAAGGTCTCGTTGATCAGCAACACTCCCTAGGACCTTACCATTAAGTGTATAAGTCCTGCTAAGATTTACTTTCCCAAAACACAGCACCTCACATTCATCTCAATTAACCTCCATCTGCCACTTCCCGGCCCATTAGCCCAAATGATCCTATTGTAATCTAAGGTAACCTTCTTCACTGTCCAGTCCACCTCTAATTTTGGTGTCATCTGCAAACTTACTAACTATACCTCTTATGCTTCTGATGAAAAGTAGTGGAATCAACACTGATCCTTGTGGCACTCCACTGGTCACAGGCCTCCAGTCTGAAAAATAATCATCCACCACCACCCTCTGTCTTCTATCTTTGAGCCAGTTCTATATACCATGACTAATTCTCCCTGTGTGCCATGAGATTGCTAACCAGTCTCCCATGGGGAACCTTGTCAAACGCCTTACTGAAGTCGATATAGATCACATCCACCACTCTACCCTCATCCATCCTTTTTGTTACTCCTTCAAAAAAACCCAATCAAGTTGTGAGACATGATTTCCTACACACAAAGCCATGCTGACTATCTCTAATCAGTCCTTGCCTTTTGGAATACATGTACATCCTGTTCCACACAAAGGCCGCCTTGCTGGTTTTTGAGGGGCCCTATTCTCTCCCTAGTTACCCTTTTGTCCTTAATGTATTTGTAAAAACCCTTTGGATTCTCCTTCACCCTATTTGCCAAAGCTATCTCATGTCCCCTTTTTGTCCTCTGATTTCCCTCTTGTGTATGCTCATACTGTCTTTGAAACCATCTAAGGATTGACTCAGTCTCTCCTGTCTCTACCTGACCTGTGCTTCCTTCTTTGTCTAAACCAAAACCTCAATTTCTCTCAACACCCAGCATTGTATGTAGACAGGCCAACAAGAGGTGAGGCCATACTGGATTTGGTTCTGGGTAACGAACCAGGCCAGTTGTTAGAATTGGAGGTAGGTGAGCACTTTGGGGACAGTGACCACAATTCGGTGACTTTTACTCAAGTGATGGAGAGGGATAAGTGTGCATTGCAGGGCAAGAGTTATATCTGGGGGCAGGGAAATTATGATGCGGTGAGGCACGACTTAGGATGCGTGGCTTGGAAAAGTAGGCTTCAAGGCAAGGGCACAATTGATATGTGGAGCTTGTTCAAGGAGCAACTATTGAGTGTCCTTGATAAGTATGTACCTGTCAGGCAGGGAGGAAAGGGTTGTGTGAGGGAGCCGTGGTTTAATAAAGAATTGGAATCCCTTGTTAAATGGAAGAGGGCTGTCTATGTAAAGATGAGGCATGAAGGTTCAATTGGGGCAATTGAGAGTTATAAGGTCGCCAGGAAGGACCTGAAGAGAGAGCTAAGAGCAGCGAGGAGGGGATATGAAAAGTCCTTAGTTGGTAGGATTAGGGAAAACCCAAAGGCTTTCTATAGGTATGTCAGGAATAAAAGAATGACTAGGGTAGGAATAGGTCCAGTCAAGGATAGTAGTGGAAAGTTGCATGTGGAGGCTGAAGAGATTGGGGAGACACTGAATGAATACTTTTCATCAGTATTCACTCAGGAACAGGACATTGTTGCCGATGTGAATACTGAGTCACAATTAAGTAGAATGGACAGCTTTGAGGTATGTAGGGAAGAGGTGTTGGAAATTCTGGAAAGGGTGCAAATAGATAAGTCCCCTGGGCCTGATGGCATTTATCCTAGGATCCTCTGGTAAGCTAGGGAGGAGATAGCGGAGCCATTGGCCTTGATTTTTATGTCATCGTTGTTGACAGGAATAGTGCCGGAAGACTGGAGGATAGCGAATGTGGTTCCCATGTTCAAGAAGGGGAGTAGGGATAACCCGAGTAACTATAGGCCAGTGAGTCTCACTTCTGTTGTGGGCAAAGGTTTAGAGAGAATTGTAAGGGATAGGATTTATGAACATCTGGATAGGAATAATGTGATCAAGGATAGTCAGCATGGTTTTGTGAAGGGCAGATCGTGCCTCACAAACCTTATTGAATTCTTTGAGAAGAATTCTTTGAGAAGGTGACCAAGGAAGTGGACGAGGGTAAAGCGGTAGATGTGGTGTATATGGATTTTAGTAAGGCATTTGATAAGGTTCCCCATGGTAGGCTACTGCAAAAAATACAGAGGTATGGCATTGAGGGTGAGTTGGAGGTTTGGATTAGGAATTGGCTGGCTGGAAGAAGACAGAGGGTAGTAGTTGATGGTAAAGGTTCATCTTGGAGTGCAGTTACTCACAGTGTTCCACAAGGATCTGTTTTGGGACCATTGCTGTTTGTCATTTTTATAAATGACCTGGAGGAAGGGTTAGAAGGTTGGGTGAGCAAGTTTGCGGATGATACGAAAGTCGGTGGAGTTGTTGACAGTGAGGAAGGATGTGTCAGGTTACAGCGGGATATAGATAAGCTGCAGAGCTGGGCAGAAAGGTAGCAAATGGAGTTCAATGTGGGTAAGTGTGAGGTGATTCACTTTGGTATGAGTAACAAAAAGATGGGGTACTGGACTAATGGTCAGATACTTGGTAGTATGGATGAGCAGAGGGATCTTGGTGTCCATGTACACAGATCTCTGAAAGTTGCCAACCAGGTAAATAGTGCGGTGAAGAAGGCATATGGTGTACTGGCTTTTATTGGTAGAGTTATTGCAGTTGTATAAGACTCTGGTGCGGCTGCATCTGGAGTATTGTGTGCAGTTTTGGTCGCCATACTATAGGAAGGATGTGGAGGCACTGGAACGGGTGCAGAAGAGGTTTACCAGGATGTTGCCTGGTATGGGAGGAAGATCGTATCAGGAAAGGCTGAGGCACTTGGGGCTGTTTTCATTGGAGAAAAGAAGGTTTAGGGGTGACTTGATAGAGGTGTACAAGATGTTTAGGGGTTTAGATAGGGTTGACCATGAGAACCTTTTTCCACATATGGAGTCAGCTGTTACAAGGGGACATAGCTTTAAATTAAGGGGTGGTAGGTATAGGACAGATGTTAGGGTTCAAAATTTGGGAGAAGATTTGTAGTTCGGGTGTTCGTTGTTGTGGTTCTGTTCGCTGAGCTGGGAATTTGTGTTGCAGACGTTCCGTCCCCTGTCTCGGTGACAGCCTCAGTGTTTGGGATCCTCCTGTGAAGCGCTTCTGAGGACGCTCCCAAACACTAAGGATGTCACCTAGACAGAGGACGCAATGTCTGCAACACAAATTCCCAGCTCGGCGAACAGAACCACAACAACAGATATTAGGGGTAGATTCTTTACTCAGCGAGTCGTGAGTTCATGGAATGCCCTGCCAGTAGCAGTGGTGGACTCTCCCTCTTTATGGGCATTTAAACGGGCATTGGATAGGCATATGGAGGATAGTGGGTTAGTGTAGGTTAGGTGGGCTTGGATCGGCGCAACATCGAGGGCCAAAGGGCCTGTACTGCGCTGGATGTTTCTATGTTCTATGTTCTATGTTCTATTCCCTACACCTACCAGCCTTTCATTTCACCTTTACAACAAGTCTGTGGACTTTCGTAGTCTCATTTTTGAAGGCTTCCCATTTTCCAGCCGTCCCTTTACCTGTGAACATCTGCCCCCAATCAACTTTTGAAAGAGTCTGCCAACACTCACACTAACGCACACACACAACTCCAATCAGCATTTGAAAGTTCTTGCCTATACCATCAAAATTAGTCTTCCTCCAATTTAGAAATTCAACTTTTCGATCTGGTCTATCCTTTTCCATCACTATTTTAAAACTTCTGGGTTGCTAGTCCCAAACTGCTCCCCCACTGACACCTCAGTCATCTGCCCTGCCCTATTTTGCAGTAGTAGGTCAGGTTTTGCACCTTCTCTTGTACATCCATCCACAGACTGAATCAGAAAATGTTCTTGTGCACAAATAACAAATTCCTCTCCATCTGAACCCCTAACACTTTGGCTGTCCCAGTCCCAGTTTGGAAAGTTAAAATCCCCGACCATAACCACCCTATTATTCTTACAGATAGCTGAAATTTCCTTACAAACTTATTTCTTAATGTCCCGCTGACTATTAGGGGGTCTATAATAAAATTCCAATAAAGTCGTCATCTCTTTCTTATTTCTTAATTCCACCCAAGTAACCTCCCTGGATATATTTCCAGGAATATCCTCCCGAAGTACAGCTGTTACACCATCCTTTATCAAAAACACCACTCCTCCTCCTCTCTTGCCTCCTTTTCTATCCTTTCTGTACCATTTGTATCCTGGAACATTAAGTTGCCAGTCCTGTCCATCCCTGAGCCATGTTTCTGGTTCAATACTGAGGTATTCTCACTGGCACTCTGTGTGCTCCACTATTAGTACCGGCCCACCGTCAATTCTGATCCCAATGCAATGAGGCACAATCTCAAAATTGACCCTCTGACAAAGAAGCACTCCCTCAGGACTGATCCTGTGATAGATCTCCAATATCTCAGTACTGACCCATTAATCATGCGACACACCCTCAATTTAGACCCTGCATTATGAGCCACTGCCACAGGATTGATGCAATGTAGAGCTAAATGGGAGAATCGGTGCAGGACAGCATAAAGTGGGAGAATTCGTGCAGGGGAGCATTGAATGGAAGAATCAGTGTACGGTAGCACTAAATGGGAGAATCGGTGCAGGGCAGCATAAAGTGGGAGAATTGGTGCAGTGCAGCAATAAAGTAATTTAGAGACTTGATACAGGGCAGGCCATAATTAGAGAATACTGGTAGTGGAAGCTGACATGGGAGATTTGTTGCAGGGAAACACTAAATGGAAGACGTGGTGCACAGTGGGACTAAATGAGAGAATTGGGGCCTGGCACCTGTAAATGGGTGAATTAGAGTAGGGCACCTCTAAATGGTAGAGTTGGGCTGGGCATCAGTAAATGGAAGAATGAGTATCGGGGTATGAGTAAATGGGAGAACTTAGTGGGGCATCAGTAGATGGATTTGGTACACAGTGCCATGACATTAGAAAATTAGTGGGAGTGGCAATAAATTAGAGAATTGGAGCAGAGCAAGTCTAAATGGGAGAATAGGGACAGGGAATCAATAAAAAGGAGTTTTAGTTCAGCGCACCACAAAATGAACAAATGTGAGTAGGGAACCAATCCGTGTAAGAAGTATATCAGAGAACAGTTACATGGGCATCAATAATTGGAGACTTGCTAGAGAGAGTGTACATGTGAGAGAGAGATTGCGAGTGTGCTCACACAAGTGAATTGTGCATGTGCGAGTGAGAGAGTGTGTACATGCAGGACTTACACAGTTAATGGTAGTGCCCTGGGGAGTGTTGTTGAACAGAGAGACCAAGGGGGGGCAGGTACATAGTTCCTTGAAAGTGGTGGTCACAGGTAAGCAGGGTCACAGGGTGGTGAAGGGGGCATTGGGCAGGCTTGCCTTTATCGGGCAGAGCACTGAGCCCAGGAGTTGGGACGTCATGTTACAGCTGTACAAGACATTTGGTGAGGCCACATTTGGAGGACTGCATACCATCATGTTCACCCTCCTGTAGGAAGGAGGTTATTAAACTGCAAAGGGTCGGAGGAATAGACGCAGAGAGGCATGGTGTTCTAATTGGGGAGAAAATTCAGAAATCTGAAATGCAGAGAGACTTGGGAGTTCCCGTCCAGGATTCTCTCAAGGTAAACCTGCAGGTTGAGTCAGTAGTTAGGAAGGTAAATGCAATGATGGTATTTATTTTGAGAGCACTTGATTATAAAAGCAGGGATGTATTTCTGAGGCTCTATAAAGCTCGGGTCAGACCACATTTGGAGAATTGTACACAGTTTTGGGCCCCATATCTCAGGAAGGATGTACTGACCCTGGAACGTGTTCAGAGGAGGTTAACCAAAACGGTCCCAGTGATGATAAGCTTAACACATGAGGAATGTGTGAGGACTCTGGGTCTATCCTCAATCGAGTTCAGAAGGATGAGGGGATGGGGGATCTAATAGAAACTTCCAGAATACTGAATGGCCTGGACAGAGCGGATGTTGGGAAGATGTTTCCATTTGGTCGGAGAGACTGGGACCCAATGGCACAGCCTTAGAGTAAAGGGAAGAGCTCTTCGAACAGAGATAAGGAGAAACTTGTTGAGCCAGAGAGTGGGGAATCTGTGGAATTCATTCCCACTGAAGGTTGGGGAGACCCAGCTCACTGAGTATATTGAAGACTGAGATCGATAGGTTCCTGAGTATCAAGGGTAACAGGGAAAAAGGGGGAGAATGAGGTTGAGAAACCTATCAGCCATGATTGAATGGTGGAGCAGACTCAATGGGCTGAATGGTCTCGTTTCTTATGGAATGTTTCTGTAATTTCTATCATCTCAAAAACTGACTCCCGGGTAACTGTTACATTGTATAAAAACCACCTTGAGTCCCTCAATTACATTCCAGTTTGTAACGTACTCCTAGGTATCTGTCTCTCTGTATATAAACCACCCCCATACCTTCGATTAGATTCCTGCCTGCAACTCACTCCCAGTTATCAGTCTCTCTGCGTATAAACCACCCCGATAACCTCGATTAGATTCCAGTCTTGAAATCACGCCTGGTTAAATATTAGTCTGTCGCAAAAATCTTTCTCCTCTCACCTTAAACCTGTGCCACGTAGCTTTGTACTCCCCTACCTTTGGAAAAAGATAATGACTATTCACTATATCCATGCTCCTCATGATGTTCTAAACCTCTATGGGGTCACCCCCTCAGCCTGCAATGCTTCAGGGAGTAAAGCCCCAGTCTTTTCACCCACTCCCTATGGCTCAAACCCCCAGTCCTGGCAACATCCTTATAAAACTTTTCCGAACCCTTTAAAGTTGAATTACACTTTCCAACAGCAGGGAGATTTGAATTGATAACAGTGTTCTAATAGTCACCTTATCATTGTCCTGTACAATGTGATGTCCCAACTCCTATACTCAATGCACTGACCAATAAAAGCTAGTGTACCAAGTGCCTGAATCACCACCCTGTTGCCATGCAACTGCACTATCAAGGAACTATGCAGCTGTACCCCTGGGTCTCTTTGTTCAGCAACACTGCCCAAGACCCTCCCATTAACTGTATAAGTCCTGCCCTGGTTCACCTCAGCAGAATGCAACATCTCACATTTAGGAGACAGTGAGGTCTACAGATGCTGGAGATCAGAGTTGAGAGTGTGTTGCTGGAAAAGCACAGCAGGTCAGGCAGCATCCGAGGAGCAGGAAAATCGATGTTCGGGCAAAAGCCCTTCATCAGGAATGAAGCTGGGAACTTCGGAGTGGAGAGATAAATGGGAGGGGGTGGGGCTGGGGAGAAGGTAGCTAAGAGTGCAATAGGTGGATGGAGGTGGGGTCAAAGGTGATAGGTTGGGGAGAAGGGTGAAGCAGATAGGTGGGAAGGAAGATTGACAGGTGAGAGAGGTCATGAGAGCGGTGCTGAGCTGGAAGGTTGGAACTGGGGGTAAGGTGGTGAGAGGGGAAATAAGGAAACTGGTGAAGCCCACATTGATACCCTGGGGTTGGAGGGTCCCACGGCGGAAGATAAGGTGTTTTTCCTCCAGGCTTCGAGAGGTAAGGGAGTGGCGATGGAGGAGGCCCAGGACCTGCATGTCATCAGCAGAGTGGGAGGGGAAGTTGAAATATTTGACCACGTGGCAGTGGGGTTGATTGGTGTGGGTGTCCCAGAGGTGTTCCCTAAAGCGCTCTGCTAAGAGACGTCCAGTCTCCCCAATGTAGGGGAGACTGCATCGGGAACAACGGATACAATAAATGATCTGTGTGGAAGTGGAGGTGAAATTTTGATGTATGTGGAAAGCTGCTTTGGTGCCTTGGACAGAGGTGTGGGAGGAGGTGTGGGCTGAGGTTTAATTCCTGTGGTAACAGGGGAGCGGGCCAGGAGGGAAGGGTGGCTTGTTAAGAGACATGGACCTGACCAGGTAGTCACGGAGGGAATGGTCTTTGCACAAAGCGGGTAGGAGTGAGGAGGGAAATATATCCCTGGTGGTGGGGTCCATTTGGAGGTGGTGGAAATGTCGGCAGATGATGCAATTTATACAGAGTTTGGTGGGGTAGAAGGTGACGGCCAGTGGGGTTCTGTCCTTGTTGCGGTTGGAGGGGTGGGGCTCGAGGACAGAGGTGCAGGACGTGGATACGATGCATTGGAGGGCATCTTCAACCACATGGGAGGAGATGTTCTTTAAAGACTTCAATTTCCCCTTCCACTGCTAAGAAGTCAGGAATTCCGAGGAGCTACAGGAGACATAGAAATAGACAGATTCAGAAATTAAACTGACGTCGTGAGGATTACACATATGGAATGGTACTGAGTCTCACGGATATCTGGAAAATCCCTGTCTCCATTCCTGGTCTGTGCTACATCATCTTTCTACTCTTCTCTCAAGAGTGGAGAATTCTATGGGCCCAGGATCTAGAGTCATAGAGTCATAGAGATGTACAGCATGGAAACAGATCCTTTGATCCAACTCGTCCATGCCGACCAGATATCCCAACCCAATCTAGTCCCACCCGGCCCATATCCCTCCAAACCCTTCCTATTCATATACTCATCCAGATGCCTTTTAAATGTTGCAATTGTACCAGCCTCCAGCACTTCCTCTGGCAGCTCGTTCCATACACGTACCACCCTTTGAGTGAAAAGGTTGCCCCTTAGGTCTCTTTTATATCTTTCTCTTCTCACCCTAAACCTATGCCCTCTAGTTCTGGACTCCCCCACCCCAGGGAAAACACTTTGTCTACTTATATTGGTCTCGGAAGGAGTGCAGCACAAATTACCAGAATTATACCTCAATCTTCCAAAGATTAAATTAAGATGAGAGTTTACATCAGCTGTGGTAACATTCCCAGGAATTTGGAAGGTAACAGAACAATTTGAACAGAGCTTGCAAGATATTAAGGGGAAGTGATCAGGTAGATGGAATGGGATGATTCCCACTTGTTGGGAGATTTAGGAAGTGTAGGAATCACCTGAAATTTAAGGCCTGATTGTTCAGGAGTTAAGAAATACTTCTACACAGAGGGTGGTAGAAACTTGGAACTGACTCCTGCAAATGAGAATTGATTCAAGATATAAATTTTAAATGAGATTGATAGGTTTTTATAACCAAAGTTATTCAGGAATGTGGTAAGAGACCATGTTCAGTACTGTGTATGGAGTTAGATGCATATGTTACTGACTGGGGAAAATAACTTGAGAGCTGTTCCTATAACTGAAGTTGGGGAACTAGATTAAGGAGAGCACCTTCAGGAAAGGATGGAGAATAAGAGTAGCAAAGAAGAAGATTCCCATGCAAGTGTCTAGTAAATGGAGCAAGGAATCAGGGTATAATTACATTTTATTTGATATACTGAACAAATGTGCATTAGAGAATAAATTAATCTCACCCCCTTCTCTCTCTATTCCACAGTAAGATGCATACAAAGTAAACCATTTGGCACCTCTAGTCTGTTCTGTCATTCAATAAGATCACAACTGATCTATTTGTGTGCCAAATTTCACAATACCATCCACCCCTGATAAGCCTGGATTCCCCAAGAATCTATCCATTACTGTCTTAAAAATATTCAATGACCCATCTTCATGGGATCATGGGTTTCAAAAGTGCTGTCAAAGGACCTTTGGTGAATTTTTGCCGTACATCTTGTAGATGGTACACAATTAATGGGGGTGGTGGGAGGAGTGGAGATTTGTGAACGTAGCCCAACCAAGCAGGCTGCTCTGTCAGTCAGTAGGTCATTAGCCTTCGTGATTATATGCTGTACCTGAACATTAAGCTTTTGTGACTTATGTGCTCAAACATCTTTGCACCTCAGAATTCTGCAGTCATTCTCCATTTTATTCGACCTGCTAAAGTGTACAATTCCACATTATGCTTCATCTGTCAAATCCTTATATATTCTGCACACTTGCTAACCAAGGTTGACTCCTAGTCAAATAATGTTTTGATACTAAAATTCTCATCGTTGCTTTCAAGTCACTGACGGTTTCAACTCTTCCTATCACTGTGATCTCCTGCAGACCCACATATCTGTGGTAAACTAATTATGGTTTACAGCAGCAACAGAAAGTGGCAGAGGCAAACAGCTCCACCCACAGAACAAAAGGGATCACATGCTGAGATACTGAACCATCCCAAATGTTTGCAGGAAGATTTCAAAATCAAACAACACTCTCAGAAGAAATGGTTTTGATTCAGTATTCAGGAAAAGGGAGTTATCCCATTGTGATGGATTCCACTAGAACAGTGCTGGGACCAGTGTCCTGGCCAATCATATGAATACGATTATGGATAGCGGTGTAAAGTGACAGAGGTGAGATGGGAGCAGGGGTCAGGACAGTGGGTATTTCCAAAAACAAAGAAAAAGATTGAAACATGGGAATGGCTGCCATAGTGTTATAGGTTTAGAATTTCTTAAGTGTGTACAAGACAATTTTCTGATTCAGTATGTGGATGTACCTACCAGAGAAGGTGCAAAACTTGACCTACTCTTGGGAAATAAGGCAGGGCAGGTGACTGAGGTGTCAGTGGGGGAGCACTTTGGGACCAGCGACCATAATTGTATTCATTTTAAAATAGCGATGGAAAAGGATAGACCAGATCTAAAAGTTGAAGTTCGAAATTGGAGAAAGGCCAATTTTGACGGTATGAGGCAAGAACTTTCGAAAGGTGTTTTGAGGCAGATCTTTGCAGGTAAAGGGACAGCTGGAAAATGGGAAGTCTTCAGAAATGAGACAACAAGAATCCAGAGAAAATATATTCCTGTCAGGGTGAAAGGGAAGGCTGGTAGGAATAGGGAGTGCTGGATGACTAAAAAAATTGAGGGTTTGGTTAAGAAAAAGAAGGAAGCATGTGTCAGGTACAGACAGGATCGATAGAGTGAATCCTGAGAAGAGTATAAAGGCAGTAGGAGTATACTTAAGAGGGAACTCAGGAGGGCAAAATGGGGCATGAGGTAGCTTTGGCAAATAGAATTAAGGAGAATCCAAAGGGTTTCTCCAAATATATTAAGGACAAAAGGGTAACTAAGGAGAGAATATGACCCCTCAAAGATCAACAAAGTGGCCTTTGTATGGAGCCACAGAAAATGGGGGAGATACTAAATGAATATTTTGCATCAGTATTTACTGTGGAAAAGGAAGATATAGACTATAGGGAAATAGATGGTGACACCTTGCAAAATGTCCAGATTACCTAGGAGGAAGTGCTGGATGTCTTGAAACGGTAAAAGGTGGATAAATCCCCAGGACCTGATCAGGTGTACCCAAGAACTCTGTGGGAAGCTAGAGAAGTGATTGCTGGGCCTCTTGCTGAGATATTTGTATCATCGATAGTCGCAGGTGAGGTGCCAGAAGACTGGAGGTTGGCAAACATGGTGCCACTGTTTAAGAAGATGGTAAGGACAAGCCAGGGAACTATAGACCAGTGAGCCTGACCTCAGTGGTGGCAAGTTGTTGGAGGGAATCCTGAGGGACAGGATGTGCATGTATTTGGAAAGGCAAGGACTTATTAGGGATTGTCAACATGGCTTTGTGCATGTGAAACTCACAAACTTGATTGAGTTTTTTGAGGAAATAACAAAGAAGATTGAGGGCAGAGGAGTAGATGTGATCTATATGGACTTTAGTAAGGCGTTCGACAAGGTTCCCCATGGGAGACTGATCACCAAGGTTAGAACTCATGGAATACAGGGAGAAGTAGCCATTTGGATACAGGACTGACTCAAAGGTAGGAGACAGAGGGTGGTGGTGGAGGGTTGTTTTTCAGACTGGAGGCCTCTGACCAGTGGAGTGCCATAAGGATCGGTGCTGGGCCCTTTATTTTTTGTCATTTACATAAATGATTTGGATGTGAGCATAAGAGGTACAGTTAGTAAGTTTGCAGATGACACCAAACTTGGAGGTGTAGTGAACAGCAGAGGGTTACCTCAGAATACAACAGGATCTTGACCAGATGGGCCAACGGGCTGAGAATTGGTAGATGGAGTTTAATTCAGATAAATGCGAGGTGCTTCATTTTGGGAAAGCAAATCTTATCAGGACTTATACACTTAATGGTAAGGTCCTAGGGAGTGTTGCTGAACAAAGAGACCTTGGAGTGCAGGTTCATAGTTCCTTGAAAGGGGAGTCACAGGTAGATAGGATAGTGAAGAAGGCGTTTGGTATGCTTTCCTTTATTGGTCAGAGTATTGAGTACAGGAGTTGGGAGGTCATGTTGCGGCTGTATAGGACATTGGTTAGGCTACTGTTGGAATATTGCGTGCAATTCTGGTCTTCTTCCTATCGGAAAGATGTTGTGAAACTTGAAAGGGTTCAGAAAAGATTTACAAGGATGTTGCCAGGATTGGAGGATCTGAGGTATAGGGAGAGGCTGAACAGGCTGGGGCTGTTTTCCCTGGAGCGTTGGAGGCTGAGGGGTGACCTTATAGAGGTTTACAAAATTATGAGGGGCATGGATAGGATAAAAAGGCAAAGTCTTTTCCCTGGGGTTGGGGAGTGCAGAACTAGAGGGCATAGGTTTAGAGTGAGAGGGGAAAGACATAAAAGAGACCGAAGGGGCAACTTTTTCAGGCGGAGGGTGGTACGTGTATGGAATGAGCTGCCAGAGGATGTGGTGGAGGCTGGTACAATTGAAATATTTAAGAGGCATTTGGATGGGCATATGAATAGGAAGGGTTTGGAGGTTTATGGGCCGGGTGCTGGCAGGTGGGACTAGATTGGGTGGAGATATCTGGTTGGTGTGCACAGATTGGACCGAAGCGTCTGTTTGCAGGCTGTACATCACTATGACAATAAATCTAAGAGCAGACAGACCCCACTCTGTCAATGTAACACACTCAGGGAAGAGCAGACTGATCCCACTCTGTCAATGTAACACACCCAGGGAAGAGCAGACTGACCCCATTCTGTCAATGTAACCCACCCAGGGAAGTGCAGACTGACGCCACTCTGTCAATGTAACCCACCCAGGAAAGAGCAGACTGACCCAACTCTGTCAATATAACACACGCAGGGAAGAGCAGAATAACCCCACTCTGTCAATGTAACCCACCCAGGAAAGAGCAGACTGACCCAACTCTGTCAATATAACACACGCAGGGAAGAGCAGAATAACCCCACTTTGTCAATGTAACACACCCAGGGAAGAGCAGACTGACCCCACTCTGTCAATATAACACACCAAAGGAAGAGCAGACTGACCCCACCCTGTCAATGTAACACACCCAGGGAAGTGCAGACAGACCCCACTCTGTCAATGTAACACACCCAGGGAAGAGCAGACTGACTCTACTCTGTCAATGTAACACACCCAGGGAAGTGCAGACTGACCCCACTCTGTCAATGTGACACTCCCAGGGAAGAGAAGTCTGACCCCACTCTCAATGTAACACACCCAGAGACGAATAGACTGACCCCACCCTGTCAATGTAACACACCCAGGGAAGTGCAGACACACCCCACTCTGTCAGTGTATCCCACCCAGTGAAGAGCAGACTGACCCCACTCTGTCAATGTAACACACTGAGGGAAGAGGAGACTGACTCTACTCTGTCAATGTAACACACCGAGGGAAGAGCACACTGACTCTACTCTGTCAATGTAACACACACAGGGAAGAGCAGACTGACCCCACTCTGTCAATGTAACACACCCAGGGAGGAGCAGACTGACCCCACTCTGTCAATGTAACACACCCAGGCAAGAGCAGACTGACGCATACTCTGCAAAATACCTCACGCAGTCAAACGCAGATAGACCCCAATCTGTCAATTTAATACACACAGGCAAGTGCAGACGGACCCCCCTCTGTCAATGTAACACACCCAGGGAAGAGCAGACTGACCTCATTCTGCAAAGTTACTCACACAAGCAACAGCAGACTGACCCCACTCTGTCAATGTAACACTCCCAGGGAAGAGCAGACTGACCCCACTCTGTCAGTGTATCGCACCCAGTGAAGAGCAGACTGACCGCACTCTGTCAATGTATAACACCCAGGGAACAGCAGACTGACGCATACTCTGCAAAATACCTCACACAGTCAAATGCAGATAGACCACAATCTGTCAATTTAATACACACAGGCAAGTGCAGATGACCCCACTCTGTCAATGTAACACACCCAGGGAAGAGCAGACTGTCCCCACTCTGTCAGTGTATCGCACCCAGTGAAGAGCAGACTGACCGCACTCTGTCAATGTAACACACCCAGGGAAGAGCAGACTGACCTCATTCTGCGAAATAACTCACACAAGCAAGAGCAGACTGACCCCAATCTCTCAAGGTAAAATACACAAGGAAGTGCAGACTGACCCCACTCTGTCAATGTAACACACCCAGGGAAGAGCAGGCTGACCTCACTCTGTCAAAGCAACACACCCGGGGAAGAGCAGACTGACCCCACTCTGTCAATGTAACACACCCGGGGAAGAGCAGACCGACCCCACTCTGTCAAGGTAACACACCCAGGGAAGAGCAGACTGTCCCCACTCTGTCAATTTAACACACCCAGGGAAGTGCAGACTGGCCCCACTCTGTCCATGTACCACATCCAGGGAAGTGCAGACTGACCCCACTCTGTCAATGTAACACACCAAAGGAAGAGCAGACTGACCCGACTCTGTCAGTGTATCCCACCCAGTGAAGAGCAGACTGACCCCACTCTGTCAATGGAAACCAACCAGGGAAGAGAAGACTGACGCCACTCTGTCACTGTAACACACCCAGGGAAGATCAGACTGAAACCACTCTGTCAATGTAACACACCCAGGGAAGAGCATACTGACCCCACTCTGTCAATGTAACACTGCCACGGAATAGCAGACTGACCCCACTCTGTCAATGTAACACACCCAGGGAGGAGCAGACTGACACCACACTGTCAATGTAACCCACCCTGGGAAGAGCAGACAAAGCCAACTCTGTCAGTGTATCCCACCCAGTGAAGAGCAGACTGACCCCACACTGTCAATGTAACCCACCCAGGGAAGAGCAGACTGACCCCACTTTGTCAATGTAACACACCCAGGCAAGAGCAGACTGACACGTACTCTGCAAAATAACTCACACAGTCAAACGCAGATAGACCCCACTCTGTCAATTTAATACACACAGGCAAGAGCAGACTGATCCCACTCTGTCAACGTAACACACCCAGGGAAGAGCAGACTGACCTCATTCTGCAAAATAACTCACACAAGCAACAGCAGACTGACCCCAATGTCTCATGGTAAAATACACAATGAAGTGCAGAGTGACACCACTCTGTCAATGTAACACACCCAGGGAAGAGCAGACTGACCTCACTCTGTCAATGCAACACACCCGGGGCAGAGCAGACTGACCTTACTCTGTCAATGTAACACACACAGGGAAGAGCAGACTGACCTCACTCTGTCAATGTAACACACACAGGGAAGAGCAGACTGACACCACTCTGTCAATGTAACACACCCAGGGAAGAGCAGACCGACCCCACTCTGTCAATGTAACACACCGAGGGATGAGCAGACTGACTCTACTCTGTCAAGGTAACACACCTAGGGAAGTGCAGACTGATCCCACTCTGTCAATGTAACACTCCCAGGGAAGAGCAGACTGACCCCACACTGTCAATGTAACCCACCCAGGGAAGAGCAGACTGACCCCACTTTGTCAATGTAACACTCCCAGGAAAGAGCAGTCTGACCCCACTCTCAATGTAACACACCCAGGGAATTGCAGACTGACCCCACTCTGTCAATGTAAGACACCCAGGGAAGTTCAGACTGACCCCACTCTGTCAATATGACACTCCAAGCGAAGAGCAGACAGACCCCACTCTGTGAATGTAACACTCCTAGGAAGAGCAGACTGACACCACTCTGTCAATGTAACACACCGAGGAAGAGCAGACTGACTCTCCTCTGTCAAGGTAACACACCCAGGGAAGTGCAGACTGACCCCACTCTGTCAATGTAACACTCCCAGGGAAGAGCAGACTGACCCCACTCTGTCAATGTAACACACCCAGGGAAGAGCAGACCGACCCCACTCTGTCAATGTAACACACCCAGGGAAGTGCAGACTGACCCCACTCTGTCAACGTAACACTTCCAGGAAAGAGCAGTCTGACCCCACTCTCAATGTAACACACCCAGCGAAGAACAGACTGACCCCACCCTGTCAATGTAACACATCCAGGGAAGTGCAGACTGACCCCACTCTGTCAATGCAACACACCCAGGGTAGTGCAGAATGACCCCACTCTGTCAATGTAACACACCAAAGGAAGAGTAGTCTGACCCCACTCTGTCAGAGTATCCCACCCAGTGTAGAGCAGACTAACCCCACTCTGTCAATGGAAACCAACCAGGGAAGAGAGGACTGACGCCACTCTGTCACTGTAACACACCCAGGGAAGATCAGACTGAAACCACTCTGTCAATGTAACACACCCAGGCAAGAGCAGACTGACACGTACTCTGCAAAATAACTCACGCAGTCAAACGCAGATAGACCCCACTCTGTCAATTTAATACACACAGGCAAGAGCAGACTGATACCACTCTGTCAACGTAACACACCCAGGGAAGATCAGACTGACCTCATTCTGCAAAATAACTCACACAAGCAACAGCAGACTGACCCCAATGTCTCATGGTAAAATACACAATGAAGTGCAGAGTGACACCACTCTGTCAATGTAACACACCCAGGGAAGAGCAGACTGACCTCACTCTGTCAATGCAACACACCCGGGGCAGAGCAGACTGACCTTACTCTGTCAATGTAACACACACAGGGAAGAGCAGACTGACCTCACTCTGTCAATGTAACACACACAGGGAAGAGCAGACTGACACCACTCTGTCAATGTAACACACCCAGGGAAGAGCAGACCGACCCCACTCTGTCAATGTAACACACCGAGGGATGAGCAGACTGACTCTACTCTGTCAAGGTAACACACCTAGGGAAGTGCAGACTGATCCCACTCTGTCAATGTAACACTCCCAGGGAAGAGCAGACTGACCCCACTCTGTCAATGTAACACAACTAGGGAAGAGCAGACAGACCCCACTCTGTCAATGTAACACACCGAGGGAAGAGCAGACTGACTCTACTCTGACAATGTAACACACCCAGGGAAGTGCAGACTGACCCCACTCTGTCAATGTAACACTCCCAGGAAAGAGCAGTCTGACCACACTCTCAATGTAACACACCCAGGGAAGAACACACTGACCCCACCCTGTCAATGTAACACACCCAGGGAAGTGCAGACTGACCCCACTCTGTCAATGTAAGACACCCAGGGAAGTGCAGACTGACCCCACTCTGTCAATATGACACTCCAAGCGAAGAGCAGACTGACCCCACTCTGTGAATGTAACACTCCTAGGAAGAGCAGACTGACACCACTCTGTCAATGTAACACACCGAGGAAGAGCAGACTGACTCTACTCTGTCAAGGTAACACACCCAGGGAAGTGCAGACTGACCCCACTCTGTCCATGTAACACTCCCAGGGAAGAGCAGACTGACCCCACTCTGTCAATGTAACACACCCAGGGAAGAGCAGACTGACCCCACTCTGTCAATGTAACACATCCAGGGAAGCGCAGACTGACCCCACTCTGTCAATGCAACACACCCAGGGTAGTGCAGACTGACCCCACTCTGTCAATGTAACACACCAAAGGAAGAGTAGTCTGACCCCACTCTGTCAGTGTATCCCACCCAGTGTAGAGCAGACTAACCCCACTCTGTCAATGTAAACCAACCAGGGAAGAGCAGACTGACGCCACTCTGTCACTGTAACACACTCAGGGAAGAGCAGACTGAACCCACTATGTCAATGTAACACACCCAGGGAAGAGCATACTGACCCCACTCTGTCAATGTAACACACCCGGGGATGAGCAGACTGACGCCACTGTGTCAATGTAACATACCCAGGGAAGAGCAGACTGACACCACTCTGTCAATTTAACACACTCAGGGAAGAGCAGACTGACCCCACTCTGTCAATGTAACACACCCAGGGAAGAGCAGACTGACCCCAATCTGTCAATGTAACTCGCCCAGGGAAGAGCAGACTGACCCCATTCTGTCAATGTAACCCACCCAGGGACGAGCACACTGACCTCACTCTGTCAATGTAACCCACCCAGGGAAGTGCAGACTGATGCCACTCTGTCAATGTAACCCACCCAGGAAAGAGCAGACTGACCCAACTCTGTCAATATAACACACGCAGGGAAGAGCAGAATAACCCCACTCTGTCAATGTAACACACCCAGGGAAGAGCAGACTGACCCCACTCTGTCAATATAACCGATCCTGGGAAGAGCAGACTGACCCCACTCTGTCAATGTATCCCACCCAGTGAGGAGGAGACTGACCCCACTCTGTCAATGTAACGCACCCAGGGAAGAGCAGACTGACACCACTCTATGAATGTAACACACCCAGGGAAATCTGATTGACCCCACTCTGTTAATGTAATCCACCGAGGGAAGAGCAGACTGTCCCAACTCTGTCAATGTAACACATCCAGAGAAGAGCAGACTGACCCCACTCTGTCAATGTAACACACCGAGGGAAGAGCAGACTGACTCTATTCTGTCAATGTAACACACACAGAGAAGAGCAGACTGACTCTATTCTGTCAATGTAACCCACCCAGGGAAGAGCAGACTGACCCCACTTTGTCAATGTAACACACCCAGGCAAGAGCAGACTGACGTGTACTCTGCAAAATAAATCACACAGTCAAACGCAGATAGACCCCACTCTGTGAATTTAATATACACAGGAAAGAGCAGACTGACCCCACTCTGGCAACGTAACACACCCAGGGAAGAGCAGACTGACCTCATTCTGCGAAATAACTCACACAAGCAACAGCAGACTGACCCCAATCTCTCAAGGTAAAATACAAAATGAAGTGCAGAGTGACCCCACTCTGTCAATGTAACACACCCAGGGAAGAGCAGACTGACCTCACTCTGTCAATGTAACACACCCGGGGAAGAGCAGACTGACCTCATTCTGCGAAATAACTCACACAAGCAACAGCAGACTGACCCCAATCTCTCAAGGTAAAATACAAAATGAAGTGCAGAGTGACCCCACTCGGTCAATGTAACACACCCAGGGAAGAGCAGACTGACCTCACTCTGTCAATGTAACACACACGGGGAAGAGCAGACTGACCTCACTCTGTCAATGTAACACGCCCAGGGAAGAGCAGACTGACCTCACTCTGTCAATGTAACACACACAGGGAAGAACAGACTGACCCCACTCTGTCAATGTAACCCACCCAGGGAAGAGCAGACTGACCCCACTCTGTCAATATGACACCCAAAGCGAAGAGCAGACTGACCCCACTCTGTCAATGTAACACACCGAGGGAAGAGCAAACTGACCCCACTCTGTCAATGTAACACACCGAGGGAAGAGCAGACTGACTCTACTCTGTCAATGTAACACACCCAGGGAAGTGCAGACTGACCCCACTCTGTCAATGTGACACTCCCAGGGAAGAGAAGTCTGACCCCACTCTCAATGTAACACACCCAGGGACGAACAGACTGACCCCACCCTGTCAATGTAACACACCCAGGGAAGTGCAGACAGACCCCACTCTGTCAATGTAACACACCCAGGGAAGAGCAGACTGACTCTACTCTGTCAATGTAACACACCCAGGGAAGTGCAGACTGACCCCACTCTGTCAATGTGACACTCCCAGGGAAGAGAAGTCTGACCACACTCTCAATGTAACACACCCAGGGACGAACAGACTGACCCCACCCTGTCAATGTAACACACCCAGGGAAGAGCAGACTGACCCCACTCTGTCAATGTAACACACTGAGGGAAGAGGAGACTGACTCTACTCTGTCAATGTAACACACACAGGGAAGAGCAGACTGACCCCACTCTGTCAATGTAACACACCCAGGGAAGAGCAGACTGACCCCACTCTATCAATGTAACACACCCAGGGAGGAGCAGACTGACCACACTCTGTCAATGTAACACACCCAGGCAAGAGCAGACTGACGCATACTCTGCAAAATACCTCACGCAGTCAAACGCAGATAGACCCCAATCTGTCAATTTAATACACACAGGCAAGTGCAGACGGACCCCACTCTGTCAATGTAACACACCCAGGGAAGAGCAGACTGACCTCATTCTGCAAAGTTACTCACACAAGCAACAGCAGACTGACCCCACTCTGTCAATGTAACACTCCCAGGGAAGAGCAGACTGACCCCACTCTGTGAATGTAACACACCGAGGGTAGAGCAGACTGACTCTACTCTGTCAAAATAACACACGGAGGGAAGAGCAGACTGACTCTACTCTGTCAATGTAACACACCCAGGGAACAGCAGACTGACGCATACTCTGCAAACTACCTCACACAGTCAAATGCAGATAGACCACAATCTGTCAATTTAATACACACAGGCAAGTGCAGATGACCCCACTCTGTCAATGTAACACACCCAGGGAAGAGCAGACTGACCCCACTCTGTCAATATAACACACCAAAGGAAGAGCAGAATGACCCCACTCTGTCAATGTAATACACCCAGGGAAGAGCAGACTGGCCCCACTCTGTCAGTGTATCGCACCCAGTGAAGAGCAGACTGACCGCACTCTGTCAATGTAACACACCCAGGGAAGAGCAGACTGACCTCATTCTGCGAAATAACTCACACAAGCAAGAGCAGACTGACCCCAATCTCTCAAGGTAAAATACACAAGGAAGTGCAGACTGACCCCACTCTGTCAATGTAAGACACCCAGGGAAGAGCAGGCTGACCTCACTCTGTCAAAGCAACACACCCGGGGAAGAGCAGACTGACCCCACTCTGTCAATGTAACACACCCGGGGAAGAGCAGACCGACCCCACTCTGTCAAGGTAACACACCCAGGGAAGAGCAGACTGTCCCCACTCTGTCAATTTAACACACCCAGGGAAGTGCAGACTGGCCCCACTCTGTCCATGCACCACATCCAGGGTAGTGCAGACTGACCCCACTCTGTCAATGTAACACACCAAAGGAAGAGCAGACTGACCCCACTCTGTCAGTGTATCCCACCCAGTGAAGAGCAGACTGACCCCACTCTGTCAATGGAAACCAACCAGGGAAGAGAAGACTGACGCCACTCTGTCACTGTAACACACCCAGGGAAGATCAGACTGAAACCACTTTGTCAATGTAACACACCCAGGGAAGAGCATACTGACACCACTCTGTCAATGTAACACTGCCACGGAATAGCAGACTGACCCCACTCTGTCAATGTAACACACCCAGGGAGGAGCAGACTGACACCACACTGTCAATGTAACCCACCCTGGGAAGAGCAGACTGACCCCACTTTGTCAATGTAACACACCCAGGCAAGAGCAGACTGACGCGTACTCTGCAAAATAACTCACACAGTCAAACGCAGATAGACCCCACTCTGTCAATTTAATACACACCGGCAAGAGCAGACTGATCCCACTCTGTCAACGTAACACACCCAGGGAAGAGCAGACTGACCTCATTCTGCAAAATAACTCACACAAGCAACAGCAGACTGACCCCAATCTCTCATGGTAAAATACACAATGAAGTGCAGTGTGACCCCACTCTGTCAATGTAACACACCCAGGGAAGAGCAGACTGACCTCACTCTGTCAATGCAACACACCCGGGGCAGAGCAGACTGACCTTACTCTGTCAATGTAACACACACAGGGAAGAGCAGACTGACCTCACTCTGTCAATGTAACACACACAGGGAAGAGCAGACTGACCCCACTCTGTCAATGTAACACACCCAGGGAAGAGCAGACCAACCCCACTCTGTCAATGTAACACACCGAGGGATGAGCAGACTGACTCTACTCTGTCAAGGTAACACACCGAGGGAAGTGCAGACTGATCCCACTCTGTCAATGTAACACTCCCAGGGAAGAGCAGACTGACCCCACTCTGTCAATGTAACACAACTAGGGAAGAGCAGACAGACCCCACTCTGTCAATGTAACACACCGAGGGAAGAGCAGACTGACTCTACTCTGACAATGTAACACACCCAGGGAAGTGCAGACTGACCCCACTCTGTCAATGTAACACTCCCAGGAAAGAGCAGTCTGACCCCACTCTCAATGTAACACACCCAGGGAAGTGCAGACTGACCCCACTCTGTCAATGTAAGACACCCAGGGAAGTGCAGACTGACCCCACTCTGTCAATATGACACTCCAAGCGAAGAGCAGACAGACCCCACTCTGTGAATGTAACACTCCTAGGAAGAGCAGACTGACACCACTCTGTCAATGTAACACACCGAGGAAGAGCAGACTGACTCTACTCTGTCAAGGTAACACACCCAGGGAAGTGCAGACTGACCCCACTCTGTCAATGTAACACTCCCAGGGAAGAGCAGACTGACCCCACTCTGTCAATGTAACACACCCAGGGAAGAGCAGACCGACCATACTCTGTCAATGTAACACACCCAGGGAAGTGCAGACTGACCCCACTCTGTCAACGTAACACTTCCAGGAAAGAGCAGTCTGACCCCACTCTCAATGTAACACACCCAGCGAAGAACAGACTGATCCCACTCTGTCAATGTAACACACCCAGGGAAGAGCAGACTGACCCCATTCTGTCAATGTAACACACCCAGGAAAGAGCAGACTGACCCCATTCTGTCAATGTAACACACCCAGGGAAGAGCAGACTGACCCCACTCTGTCAATGTAACCCACCCAGGGAAGTGCAGACTGATGCCACTCTGTCAATGTAACCCACCCAGGAAAGAGCAGACTGACCCAACTCTGTCAATATAACACACGCAGGGAAGAGCAGAATAACCCCACTCTGTCAATGTAACACACCCAGGGAAGAGCAGACTGACCCCACTCTGTCAATATAACCGATCCTGGGAAGAGCAGACTGACCCCACTCTGTCAATGTATCCCACCCAGTGAGGAGGAGACTGACCCCACTCTGTCAATGTAACGCACCCAGGGAAGAGCAGACTGACACCACTCTATGAATGTAACACACCCAGGGAAATCTGATTGACCCCACTCTGTTAATGTAATCCACCGAGGGAAGAGCAGACTGTCCCAACTCTGTCAATGTAACACATCCAGAGAAGAGCAGACTGACCCCACTCTGTCAATGTAACACACCGAGGGAAGAGCAGACTGACTCTATTCTGTCAATGTAACACACACAGAGAAGAGCAGACTGACTCTATTCTGTCAATGTAACCCACCCAGGGAAGAGCAGACTGACCCCACTTTGTCAATGTAACACACCCAGGCAAGAGCAGACTGACGTGTACTCTGCAAAATAAATCACACAGTCAAACGCAGATAGACCCCACTCTGTGAATTTAATATACACAGGAAAGAGCAGACTGACCCCACTCTGGCAACGTAACACACCCAGGGAAGAGCAGACTGACCTCATTCTGCGAAATAACTCACACAAGCAACAGCAGACTGACCCCAATCTCTCAAGGTAAAATACAAAATGAAGTGCAGAGTGACCCCACTCTGTCAATGTAACACACCCAGGGAAGAGCAGACTGACCTCACTCTGTCAATGTAACACACCCGGGGAAGAGCAGACTGACCTCATTCTGCGAAATAACTCACACAAGCAACAGCAGACTGACCCCAATCTCTCAAGGTAAAATACAAAATGAAGTGCAGAGTGACCCCACTCGGTCAATGTAACACACCCAGGGAAGAGCAGACTGACCTCACTCTGTCAATGTAACACACACGGGGAAGAGCAGACTGACCTCACTCTGTCAATGTAACACGCCCAGGGAAGAGCAGACTGACCTCACTCTGTCAATGTAACACACACAGGGAAGAACAGACTGACCCCACTCTGTCAATGTAACCCACCCAGGGAAGAGCAGACTGACCCCACTCTGTCAATATGACACCCAAAGCGAAGAGCAGACTGACCCCACTCTGTCAATGTAACACACCGAGGGAAGAGCAAACTGACCCCACTCTGTCAATGTAACACACCGAGGGAAGAGCAGACTGACTCTACTCTGTCAATGTAACACACCCAGGGAAGTGCAGACTGACCCCACTCTGTCAATGTGACACTCCCAGGGAAGAGAAGTCTGACCCCACTCTCAATGTAACACACCCAGGGACGAACAGACTGACCCCACCCTGTCAATGTAACACACCCAGGGAAGTGCAGACAGACCCCACTCTGTCAATGTAACACACCCAGGGAAGAGCAGACTGACTCTACTCTGTCAATGTAACACACCCAGGGAAGTGCAGACTGACCCCACTCTGTCAATGTGACACTCCCAGGGAAGAGAAGTCTGACCACACTCTCAATGTAACACACCCAGGGACGAACAGACTGACCCCACCCTGTCAATGTAACACACCCAGGGAAGAGCAGACTGACCCCACTCTGTCAATGTAACACACTGAGGGAAGAGGAGACTGACTCTACTCTGTCAATGTAACACACACAGGGAAGAGCAGACTGACCCCACTCTGTCAATGTAACACACCCAGGGAAGAGCAGACTGACCCCACTCTATCAATGTAACACACCCAGGGAGGAGCAGACTGACCACACTCTGTCAATGTAACACACCCAGGCAAGAGCAGACTGACGCATACTCTGCAAAATACCTCACGCAGTCAAACGCAGATAGACCCCAATCTGTCAATTTAATACACACAGGCAAGTGCAGACGGACCCCACTCTGTCAATGTAACACACCCAGGGAAGAGCAGACTGACCTCATTCTGCAAAGTTACTCACACAAGCAACAGCAGACTGACCCCACTCTGTCAATGTAACACTCCCAGGGAAGAGCAGACTGACCCCACTCTGTGAATGTAACACACCGAGGGTAGAGCAGACTGACTCTACTCTGTCAAAATAACACACGGAGGGAAGAGCAGACTGACTCTACTCTGTCAATGTAACACACCCAGGGAACAGCAGACTGACGCATACTCTGCAAAATACCTCACACAGTCAAATGCAGATAGACCACAATCTGTCAATTTAATACACACAGGCAAGTGCAGATGACCCCACTCTGTCAATGTAACACACCCAGGGAAGAGCAGACTGACCCCACTCTGTCAATATAACACACCAAAGGAAGAGCAGAATGACCCCACTCTGTCAATGTAATACACCCAGGGAAGAGCAGACTGGCCCCACTCTGTCAGTGTATCGCACCCAGTGAAGAGCAGACTGACCGCACTCTGTCAATGTAACACACCCAGGGAAGAGCAGACTGACCTCATTCTGCGAAATAACTCACACAAGCAAGAGCAGACTGACCCCAATCTCTCAAGGTAAAATACACAAGGAAGTGCAGACTGACCCCACTCTGTCAATGTAACACACCCAGGGAAGAGCAGGCTGACCTCACTCTGTCAAAGCAACACACCCGGGGAAGAGCAGACTGACCCCACTCTGTCAATGTAACACACCCGGGGAAGAGCAGACCGACCCCACTCTGTCAAGGTAACACACCCAGGGAAGAGCAGACTGTCCCCACTCTGTCAATTTAACACACCCAGGGAAGTGCAGACTGGCCCCACTCTGTCAATGCACCACATCCAGGGTAGTGCAGACTGACCCCACTCTGTCAATGTAACACACCAAAGGAAGAGCAGACTGACCCCACTCTGTCAGTGTATCCCACCCAGTGAAGAGCAGACTGACCCCACTCTGTCAATGGAAACCAACCAGGGAAGAGAAGACTGACGCCACTCTGTCACTGTAACACACCCAGGGAAGATCAGACTGAAACCACTTTGTCAATGTAACACACCCAGGGAAGAGCATACTGACACCACTCTGTCAATGTAACACTGCCACGGAATAGCAGACTGACCCCACTCTGTCAATGTAACACACCCAGGGAGGAGCAGACTGACACCACACTGTCAATGTAACCCACCCTGGGAAGAGCAGACTGACCCCACTTTGTCAATGTAACACACCCAGGCAAGAGCAGACTGACGCGTACTCTGCAAAATAACTCACACAGTCAAACGCAGATAGACCCCACTCTGTCAATTTAATACACACCGGCAAGAGCAGACTGATCCCACTCTGTCAACGTAACACACCCAGGGAAGAGCAGACTGACCTCATTCTGCAAAATAACTCACACAAGCAACAGCAGACTGACCCCAATCTCTCATGGTAAAATACACAATGAAGTGCAGTGTGACCCCACTCTGTCAATGTAACACACCCAGGGAAGAGCAGACTGACCTCACTCTGTCAATGCAACACACCCGGGGCAGAGCAGACTGACCTTACTCTGTCAATGTAACACACACAGGGAAGAGCAGACTGACCTCACTCTGTCAATGTAACACACACAGGGAAGAGCAGACTGACCCCACTCTGTCAATGTAACACACCCAGGGAAGAGCAGACCAACCCCACTCTGTCAATGTAACACACCGAGGGATGAGCAGACTGACTCTACTCTGTCAAGGTAACACACCGAGGGAAGTGCAGACTGATCCCACTCTGTCAATGTAACACTCCCAGGGAAGAGCAGACTGACCCCACTCTGTCAATGTAACACAACTAGGGAAGAGCAGACAGACCCCACTCTGTCAATGTAACACACCGAGGGAAGAGCAGACTGACTCTACTCTGACAATGTAACACACCCAGGGAAGTGCAGACTGACCCCACTCTGTCAATGTAACACTCCCAGGAAAGAGCAGTCTGACCCCACTCTCAATGTAACACACCCAGGGAAGTGCAGACTGACCCCACTCTGTCAATGTAAGACACCCAGGGAAGTGCAGACTGACCCCACTCTGTCAATATGACACTCCAAGCGAAGAGCAGACAGACCCCACTCTGTGAATGTAACACTCCTAGGAAGAGCAGACTGACACCACTCTGTCAATGTAACACTTCCAGGAAAGAGCAGTCTGACCCCACTCTCAATGTAACACACCCAGCGAAGAACAGACTGACCCCACCCTGTCAATGTAACACATCCAGGGAAGTGCAGACTGACCCCACTCTGTCAATGTAACACACCAAAGGAAGAGTAGTCTGACCCCACTCTGTCAGAGTATCCCACCCAGTGTAGAGCAGACTAACCCCACTCTGTCAATGGAAACCAACCAGGGAAGAGAGGACTGACGCCACTCTGTCACTGTAACACACCCAGGGAAGATCAGACTGAAACCACTCTGTCAATGTAACACACCCAGGGAAGAGCATACTGACCCCACTCTGTCAATGTAACACTGCCACGGAATAGCAGACTGACCCCACTCTGTCAATGTAACACACCCACGGAAGAGCCGACTGATCCCACTCTGACAATGTAACACACCCAGGGAGGAGCAGACTGACCCCACACTGTCAATCTAACCCACCCTGGGAAGAGCAGACAAAGCCAACTCTGTCAGTGTATCCCACCCAGTGAAGAGCAGACTGACCCCACACTGTCAATGTAACCCACCCAGGGAAGAGCAGACTGACCCCACTTTGTCAATGTAACACACCCAGGCAAGAGCAGACTGACGCGTACTCTGCAAAATAACTCACACAGTCAAACACAGATAGACCCCACTCTGTCAATTTAATACACACAGGCAAGAGCAGACTGATCCCACTCTGTCAACGTAACACACCCAGGGAAGAGCAGACTGACCTCATTCTGCAAAATAACTCACACAAGCAACAGCAGACTGACCCCAATCTCTCATGGTAAAATACACAATGAAGTGCAGAGTGACACCACTCTTTCAATGTAACACACCCAGGGAAGAGCAGACTGACCTCACTCTGTCAATGCAACACACCCGGGGCAGAGCAGACTGACCTTACTCTGTCAATGTAACACACACAGGGAAGAGCAGACTGACCTCACTCTGTCAATGTAACACACACAGGGAAGAGCAGACTGACACCACTCTGTCAATGTAACACACCCAGGGAAGAGCAGACCGACCCCACTCTGTCAATGTAACACACCGAGGGATGAGCAGACTGACTCTACTCTGTCAAGGTAACACACCTAGGGAAGTGCAGACTGATCCCACTCTGTCAATGTAACACTCCCAGGGAAGAGCAGACTGACCCCACTCTGTCAATGTAACACAACTAGGGAAGAGCAGACAGACCCCACTCTGTCAAAGTAACACACCGAGGGAAGAGCAGACTGACTCTACTCTGACAATGTAACACACCCAGGGAAGTGCAGACTGACCCCACTCTGTCAATGTAACACTCCCAGGAAAGAGCAGTCTGACCACACTCTCAATGTAACACACCCAGGGAAGAACAGACTGACCCCACCCTGTCAATGTAACACACCCAGGGAAGTGCAGACTGACCCCACTCTGTCAATGTAAGACACCCAGGGAAGTGCAGACTGACCCCAAATGTCAATATGACACTCCAAGCGAAGAGCAGACAGACCCCACTCTGTGAATGTAACACTCCTAGGAAGAGCAGACTGACACCACTCTGTCAATGTAACACACCGAGGAAGAGCAGACTGACCCCACTCTGTCAATGTAACACACCCAGGGAAGTGCAGACTGACCCCATTCTGTCAACGTAACACTTCCAGGAAAGAGCAGTCTGACCCCACTCTCAATGTAACACACCCAGCGAAGAACAGACTGACCCCACCCTGTCAATGTAACACATCCAGGGAAGTGCAGACTGACCCCACTCTGTCAATGCAACACACCCAGGGTAGTGCAGACTGACCCCACTCTGTCAATGTAACACACCAAAGGAAGAGTAGTCTGACCCCACTCTGTCAGTGTATCCCACCCAGTGTAGAGCAGACTAACCCCACTCTGTCAATGTAAACCAACCAGGGAAGAGCAGACTGACGCCACTCTGTCACTGTAACACACTCAGGGAAGAGCAGACTGAACCCACTCTGTCAATGTAACACACCCAGGGAAGAGCATACTGACCCCACTCTGTCAATGTAACACACCCGGGGATGAGCACACTGACGCCACTGTGTCAATGTAACATACCCAGGGAAGAGCAGACTGACACCACTCTGTCAATTTAACACACTCAGGGAAGAGCAGACTGACCCCACTCTGTCAATGTAACCCACCCAGGGACGAGCACACTGACCTCACTCTGTCAATGTAACCCACCCAGGGAAGAGCAGAATGATCTCACTCTGTCAATGTAACACACCCAGGGAGGAGCAGACTGACCCCACTCTGTCAATGTAACACACCCTAACAAGAGCAGGCTGACACGTACTCTGCAAAATAACTCACACAGTCAAACGCAGATAGACACCACTCTGTCAATTTAATACACATAGGCAAGTGCAGACTGACCCCACTCTGTCAATGTAACACACCCAGGGAAGAGCAGACTGACCCCACTCTGTCAATGTAACACAGCCAGGGAAGAGCAGACTTACATCACTCTGTCAATGTTACACACCCAGGCAAGAGCAGACTGACCCCAGTCTCTCAAGGTAACACACCCAGGCAAGAGCAGACTGACCCCAGTCTGTCAAAGTAATACACCCAGGAAGATCAAACTGACCCCATTCTGTCAATGTAACACACCCAGGGAAGAGCAGACTGACCCCTCTCTGTCAAAGTAACACACCCAGGGAAGAGCAGACTGACCCCACTCTGTCAACTTTACCTACCCTGGGAAGAGCAGACAAACTCCACTCTGTCAGTGTAACACACCGAGGGAAGAGGAGACTGACTCTACTCTGTCAATGTAACACACCGACGGAAGAGCAGACTGGCTCTACTCTGTCAATGCAACACACCCAGGGTAGTGCAGACTGACCCCATTCTGTCAATGTAACACACCCAGGGAAGAGTAGACTGACCTCATTCTGCAAAATTACTCACACAAGCAACAGCAGACTGACCCCACTCTGTCAGTGTATCCCACCCAGTGAAGCGCAGACTGACCCCACTCTGTCAATGTAACACACCGAGGGAAGAGGAGACTGACTCTACTCTGTCAATGTAACACACCGAGGGAAGAGCAGACTGACTCTACTCTGTCAAAGTAACACACCCAGGGAAGTGAAGACTGACCCCACTCTGTCAATGTAACACACCCAGGGAAGAGCAGACTGACCCCACACTGTCAATGTAACAAACCCAGGGAAGTGCAGATTGACCCCACTCTGTCAATGTAATACACCCAAGGAAGTGCAGACTGACCCCACTCTGTCAATGCACCACATCCAGGGTAGTGCAGACTGACCCCACTCTGAAAAAGTAACACACCAAAGGAAGAGCAGACTGACCCCACTCTGTCAGTGTATCCCACCAAGTGAAGAGCAGACTGACCCCACTCTGTCAATGGAAACCAACCAGGGAAGAGCAGACTGACGCCACTCTGTCACTGTAACACACCCAGGGAAGATCAGACTGAAACCACTCTGTCAATGTAACACTCCCAGGGAATAGCAGACTGACCCCACTCTGTCAATGTAACACACCCACGGAAGAGCAGACTGACCCCACTCTGTCAATGCAACACACCCAGGGAAGAGCAGACTGAACCCACTCTGTCAATGTAACCCACCCTGGGAAGAGCAGACAAACCCCACTCTGTCAGTGTATCCCACCCAGTGAAGAGTAGACTGACCCCACTCTGTCAATGTAACACACCGAGGGAAGAGCAGACTGACTCTACTCTGTGAAAGTAACACACCCAGGGAAGATCATTCTGACCCCACTCTGTCAATGTAACACTCCCAGGGAAGAGCAGTCTGACCCCACTCTGTCAATGTAAAACACTCTGGGAAAGCAGTCTGACCCCACTCTGTCAATGTAACACACCCAGGGAAGAGCAGACTGACCCCATTCTGTCAATGTAACACACCCAGGGAAGTGCATACTGACCCCACTCTGTCAATGCAACACACCCAGGGAAGTGTAGACTGACCCCATTCTGTCAATGTAACATACCCAGGGAAGATCATTCTGACCCCACTCTGTCAATGTTACACACCCAGGGAAGATCATTCTGACCCCACTCTGTCAATGTAACACTCCCAGGGAAGAGCAGTCTGACCCCACTCTGTCAATGTAAAACACCCTGGGAAGAGCAGACTGACCCCACTCTGTCAATGTAACACACCCATGGAAGTGCAGCCTGACCCCATTCTGTCAATGTAACACACCCAGGGAAGTGCATACTGACCCCACTCTGTCAATGAAACACACCCAGGGAAGTGCAGACTGACCCCACTCTGTCAATGTAACACACCCAGGGAAGTGCATACTGACCCCACTCTGTCAATGCAACACACCCAGGGAAGTGTAGACTGACTCCACTCTGTCAATGTTACACACCCAGGGAAGATCATTCTGACCCCACTCTGTCAATGTTACACACACAGGGAAGATCATTCTGACCCCACTCTGTCAATGTTACACACCCAGGGAAGATCAGACCGACCCCACTCTGTCAATGTAACACACCCAGGGAAGAGCAGACTGACACCACTCTGTCAATGTAATACACCCAGGGAAGGTCAGATTGACCCCACTCTGTCAATGTAACGCACCCAGGGAAGAGCAGACTGACACCACTCTATGAATGTAACACACCCAGGGAAATCTGATTGACCCCACTCTGTTAATGTAAACCACCCAGGGAAGAGCAGACTGTCCCAACTCTGTCAATGTAACACACCCAGAGAAGAGCAGACTGACCCCACTCTGTCAATGTGACACACCCAGGGAAGAGCAGACTGTGTCTACTCTGTCAATGTAACACACCCAGAGAAGAGCAGACTGACTCTATTCTGTCAATGTAACCCACCCAGGGAAGAGCAGACTCACCCCACTCTGTCAATGTAACACACCCAGGCAAGAGCAGACTGACGCACACTCTGCAAAATAACTCACACAGTCAAACGCAGATAGATCCCACTCTGATAATTTAATACACACATGCAAGTGCAGACTGACCCCACTCTGTCAATGTAACACACCCAGGGAAGAGCAGACTGACCTCATTCTGCGAAATAACTCACACAAGCAAGAGCAGACTGACCACAATCTCTCAAGGTAAAATAGACAAGGAAGTGCAGACTGACCCCACTCTGTCAATGTAACACACCAAAGGAAGAGTAGTCTGACCCCACTCTGTCAGTGTATCCCACCCAGTGTAGAGCAGACTAACCCCACTCTGTCAATGTAAACCAACCAGGGAAGAGCAGACTAACGCCACTCTGTCACTGTAACACACTCAGGGAAGAGCAGACTGAACCCACTCTGTCAATGTAACACACCCAGGGAAGAGCATACTGACCCCACTCTGTCAATGTAACACACCCGGGGATGAGCACACTGACGCCACTGTGTCAATGTAACATACCCAGGGAAGAGCAGACTGACACCACTCTGCCAATTTAACACACTCAGGGAAGAGCAGACTGAACCCACTCTGTCAAGGTAACACACCCAGGGAAGAGCAGACTGACCCCAATCTGTCAATGTAACTCGCCCAGGGAAGAGCAGACTGACCCCATTCTGTCAATGTAACCCACCCAGGGACGAGCAGAATGATCTCACTCTGTCAATGTAACCCACCCAGGGAAGAGCAGAATGATCTCACTCTGTCAATGTAACACACCCAGGGAGGAGCAGACTGACCCCACTCTGTCAATGTAACACACCCTAACCAGAGCAGCTGACACGTACTCTGCAAAATAACTCACACAGTCAAACGCAGATAGACACCACACTGTCAAATTAATACACATAGGCAAGTGCAGACTGACCCCACGCTGTCAATGTAACACACCCAGGGAAGAGCAGACTGACCCCACTCTGTCAATGTAACACAGCCAGGGAAGAGCAGACTTACATCACTCTGTCAATGTTACACACCCAAGCAAGAGCAGACTGACCCCAGTCTCTCAAGGTAACACACCCAGGGAAGTACAGACTGACCCACCCTGTCAATGTAATACACCCAGGAAGATCAAACTGACCCCACTCTGTCAATGTAACACACCCAGGGAAGAGCAGACTGACCCCACTCTGTCAATGTAACACACCCAGGGAAGAGCAGACTGACCCCACTCTGTCAACTTTACCTACCCTGGGAAGAGCAGACAAACTCCACTCTGTCAGTGTAACACACCAAGGGAAGAGGAGACTGACTCTACTCTGTCAATGTAACACACCCAGGGAAGAGCAGACTGACCCCACTCTGTCAATGTAACACACCGACGGAAGAGCAGACTGGCTCTACTCTGTCAATGTAACAAACCCAGGGAAGACAGACTGACCCCACTCTGTGAATGTAACACACCCAGGGAAGAGCAGACTGACCCCACTCTGTCAATGTAACACACCCAGGGAAGAGCAGACTGACCCCACTCTGTCAATGGAACACACCCAGGCAAGAGCAGACTGACGCATACTCTGCAAAATACCTCACACAGTCAAACGCAGATAGACCCCAATCTGTCAATTTAATACACACAGGCAAGTGCAGACTGACCCCATTCTGTCAATGTAACACACCCAGGGAAGAGTAGACTGACCTCATTCTGCAAAATTACTCACACAAGCAACAGCAGACTGACCCCACTCTGTCAGTGTATCCCACCCAGTGAAGCGCAGACTGACCCCACTCTGTCAATGTAACACACCGAGGGAAGAGGAGACTGACTCTACTCTGTCAATGTAACACACCGAGGGAAGAGCAGACTGACTCTACTCTGTCAATGTAACACACCGAGTGTAGAACAGCCTGACTCTACTCTGTCAAAGTAACACACCAAAGGAAGAGCAGACTGACCCCACTCTGTCAGTGTATCCCACCAAGTGAAGAGCAGACTGACCCCACTCTGTCAATGGAAACCAACCAGGGAAGAGCAGACTGACGCCACTCTGTCACTGTAACACACCCAGGGAAGATCAGACTGAAACCACTCTGTCAATGTAACACTCCCAGGGAATAGCAGACTGACCCCACTCTGTCAATGTAACACACCCACGGAAGAGCAGACTGAGCCCACTCTGTCAATGCAACACACCCAGGGAAGAGCAGACTGAACCCACTCTGTCAATGTAACCCACCCTGGGAAGAGCAGACAAACCCCCCTCTGTCAGTGTATCCCACCCAGTGAAGAGTAGACTGACCCCACTCTGTCAATGTAACACACCGAGGGAAGAGCAGACTGACTCTACTCTGTCAAAGTAACACACCCAGGGAAGTGAAGACTGACCCCACTCTGTCAATGTAACACTCCCAGGGAAGAGCAGTCTGACCCCACTCTGTCAATGTAAAACACTCTGGGAAAGCAGTCTGACCCCACTCTGTCAATGTAACACACCCAGGGAAGTGCAGACTGACCCCATTCTGTCAATGTAACACACCCAGGGAAGTGCATACTGACCCCACTCTGTCAATGCAACACACCCAGGGAAGTGTAGACTGACCCCATTTTGTCAATGTAACATACCCAGGGAAGATCATTCTGACCCCACTCTGTCAATGTAACACTCCCAGGGAAGAGCAGTCTGAAACCACTCTGTCAATGTAAAACACCCTGGGAAGAGCAGACTGACCCCACTCTGTCAATGTAACACACCCATGGAAGTGCAGCCTGACCCCATTCTGTCAATGTAACACACCCAGGGAAGTGCATACTGACCCCACTCTGTCAATGCAACACACCCAGGGAAGTGCAGACTGACCCCACTCTATCAATGTAACACACCCAGGGAAGACCATTCTGACCCCACTCTGTCAATGATACACACCCAGGGAAGATCATTCTGACCCCACTCTGTCAATGTTACACACCCAGGGAAGGTCAGACTGACCCCACTCTGTTAATGTAACGTACCCAGGGAAGAGCAGACTGACACCACTCTATGAATGTAACACACCCAGGGAAATCTGATTGACCCCACTCTGTTAATGTAATCCACCGAGGGAAGAGCAGACTGTCCCAACACTGTCAATGTAACACACACACAGAGAAGAGCAGACTGACCCCACTCTGTCAATGTGACACACCCAGGGAAGAGCAGACTGTGTCTACTCTGTCAATGTAACACACTCAGGGAAGAGCAGACTGACCCCACTCTGTCAATCTAACCCACCTAGGGAAGAGCAGACTCACCCCACTCTGTCAATGTAACACACCCAGGCAAGAGCAGACTGACGCACACTCTGCAAAATAACTCACACAGTCAAACGCAGATAGATCCCACTCTGATAATTTAATACACACATGCAAGTGCAGACTGACCCCACTCTGTCAATGTAACACACCCAGGGAAGAGCAGTCTGACCCCACTCTGTCAATGTAAAACACCCTGGGAAGAGCAGACTGACCCCACTCTGTCAATGTAACACACCCAGGGAAGTGCAGACTGACTCCATTCTGTCAATGTAACACACCCAGGGAAGTGCATACTGACCCCACTCTGTCAATGCAACACACCCAGGGAAGTGCAGACTGACCTCACTCTGTCAATGTAACACACCCAGGGAAGATCATTCTGACCCCACTCTGTCAATGTTACACACCCAGGGAGGATCATTCTGACCCCACTCTGTCAATGTAACACTCCCAGGGAAGAGCAGTCTGACCCCACTCTGTCAAAGTAAAACACCCTGGGAAGAGCAGACTGACCCCACTCTGTCAATGTAACACACCTAGGGAAGTGCAGACTGACCCCATTCTGTCAATGTAACACACCCAGGGAAGTGCATACTGACCCCACTCTGTCAATGCAACACACCCAGGGAAGTGCAGACTGACCCCACTCTGTCAATGTTACACACCCAGGGAAGATCATTCTGACCCCACTCTGTCAATGTCACACACCCAGGGAAGATCATTCTGACCCCACTCTGTCAATGTTACACACCCAGGGAAGATCAGACCGAACCCACTCTGTCAATGTAACACACCCAGGGAAGAGCAGACTGAAACCACTCTGTCAATGTAATACACCCAGGGAAGGTCAGATTGACCCCACTCTGTCAATGTAACGCACCCAGGGAAGAGCAGACTGGCACCACTCTATGAATGTAACACACCCAGGGAAATCTGATTGACCCCACTCTGTTAATGTAAACCACCCAGGGAAGAGCAGACTGTCCCAACTCTGTCAATGTAACACACCCAGAGAAGAGCAGACTGACCCCACTCTGCCAATGTGACACACCCAGGGAAGAGCAGACTGTGTCTACTCTGTCAATGTAACACACTCAGGGAAGAGCAGACTGACCCCACTCTGTCAATCTAACCCACCCAGGGAAGAGCAGACTCACCCCACTCTGTCAATGTAACACACCCAGGCAAGAGCAGACTGACGCATACTCTGCAAAATAACTCACACAGTCAAACGCAGATAGATCCCACTCTGATAATTTAATACACACATGCAAGTGCAGACTGACCCCACTCTGTAAATGTAACACACCCAGGGAAGAGCAGACTGACCTCATTCTGCGAAATAACTCACACAAGCAAGAGCAGACTGACCACAATCTCTCAAGGTAAAATAGACAAGGAAGTGCAGACTGACCCCACTCTGTCAATGTAACACACCAAAGGAAGAGTAGTCTGACCCCACTCTGTCAGTGTATCCCACCCAGTGTAGAGCAGACTAACCCCACTCTGTCAATGTAAACCAACCAGGGAAGAGCAGACTAACGCCACTCTGTCACTGTAACACACTCAGGGAAGAGCAGACTGAACCCACTCTGTCAATGTAACACACCCAGGGAAGAGCATACTGACCCCACTCTGTCAATGTAACACACCCGGGGATGAGCACACTGACGCCACTGTGTCAATGTAACATACCCAGGGAAGAGCAGACTGACACCACTCTGCCAATTTAACACACTCAGGGAAGAGCAGACTGAACCCACTCTGTCAAGGTAACACACCCAGGGAAGAGCAGACTGACCCCAATCTGTCAATGTAACTCGCCCAGGGAAGAGCAGACTGACCCCATTCTGTCAATGTAACCCACCCAGGGACGAGCAGAATGATCTCACTCTGTCAATGTAACCCACCCAGGGAAGAGCAGAATGATCTCACTCTGTCAATGTAACACACCCAGGGAGGAGCAGACTGACCCCACTCTGTCAATGTAACACACCCTAACCAGAGCAGCTGACACGTACTCTGCAAAATAACTCACACAGTCAAACGCAGATAGACACCACACTGTCAAATTAATACACATAGGCAAGTGCAGACTGACCCCACGCTGTCAATGTAACACACCCAGGGAAGAGCAGACTGACCCCACTCTGTCAATGTAACACAGCCAGGGAAGAGCAGACTTACATCACTCTGTCAATGTTACACACCCAAGCAAGAGCAGACTGACCCCAGTCTCTCAAGGTAACACACCCAGGGAAGTACAGACTGACCCACCCTGTCAATGTAATACACCCAGGAAGATCAAACTGACCCCACTCTGTCAATGTAACACACCCAGGGAAGAGCAGACTGACCCCACTCTGTCAATGTAACACACCCAGGGAAGAGCAGACTGACCCCACTCTGTCAACTTTACCTACCCTGGGAAGAGCAGACAAACTCCACTCTGTCAGTGTAACACACCAAGGGAAGAGGAGACTGACTCTACTCTGTCAATGTAACACACCCAGGGAAGAGCAGACTGACCCCACTCTGTCAATGTAACACACCGACGGAAGAGCAGACTGGCTCTACTCTGTCAATGTAACAAACCCAGGGAAGAGCAGACTGACCCCACTCTGTGAATGTAACACACCCAGGGAAGAGCAGACTGACACCACTCTGTCAATGTAACACACCCAGGGAAGAGCAGACTGACCCCACTCTGTCAATGGAACACACCCAGGCAAGAGCAGACTGACGCATACTCTGCAAAATACCTCACACAGTCAAACGCAGATAGACCCCAATCTGTCAATTTAATACACACAGGCAAGTGCAGACTGACCCCATTCTGTCAATGTAACACACCCAGGGAAGAGTAGACTGACCTCATTCTGCAAAATTACTCACACAAGCAACAGCAGACTGACCCCACTCTGTCAGTGTATCCCACCCAGTGAAGCGCAGACTGACCCCACTCTGTCAATGTAACACACCGAGGGAAGAGGAGACTGACTCTACTCTGTCAATGTAACACACCGAGGGAAGAGCAGACTGACTCTACTCTGTCAATGTAACACACCGAGTGTAGAACAGCCTGACTCTACTCTGTCAAAGTAACACACCAAAGGAAGAGCAGACTGACCCCACTCTGTCAGTGTATCCCACCAAGTGAAGAGCAGACTGACCCCACTCTGTCAATGGAAACCAACCAGGGAAGAGCAGACTGACGCCACTCTGTCACTGTAACACACCCAGGGAAGATCAGACTGAAACCACTCTGTCAATGTAACACTCCCAGGGAATAGCAGACTGACCCCACTCTGTCAATGTAACACACCCACGGAAGAGCAGACTGAGCCCACTCTGTCAATGCAACACACCCAGGGAAGAGCAGACTGAACCCACTCTATCAATGTAACCCACCCTGGGAAGAGCAGACAAACCCCCCTCTGTCAGTGTATCCCACCCAGTGAAGAGTAGACTGACCCCACTCTGTCAATGTAACACACCGAGGGAAGAGCAGACTGACTCTACTCTGTCAAAGTAACACACCCAGGGAAGTGAAGACTGACCCCACTCTGTCAATGTAACACTCCCAGGGAAGAGCAGTCTGACCCCACTCTGTCAATGTAAAACACTCTGGGAAAGCAGTCTGACCCCACTCTGTCAATGTAACACACCCAGGGAAGTGCAGACTGACCCCATTCTGTCAATGTAACACACCCAGGGAAGTGCATACTGACCCCACTCTGTCAATGCAACACACCCAGGGAAGTGTAGACTGACCCCATTTTGTCAATGTAACATACCCAGGGAAGATCATTCTGACCCCACTCTGTCAATGTAACACTCCCAGGGAAGAGCAGTCTGAAACCACTCTGTCAATGTAAAACACCCTGGGAAGAGCAGACTGACCCCACTCTGTCAATGTAACACACCCATGGAAGTGCAGCCTGACCCCATTCTGTCAATGTAACACACCCAGGGAAGTGCATACTGACCCCACTCTGTCAATGCAACACACCCAGGGAAGTGCAGACTGACCCCACTCTGTCAATGTAACACACCCAGGGAAGATCATTCTGACCCCACTCTGTCAATGATACACACCCAGGGAAGATCATTCTGACCCCACTCTGTCAATGTTACACACCCAGGGAAGGTCAGACTGACCCCACTCTGTCAATGTAACGTACCCAGGGAAGAGCAGACTGACACCACTCTATGAATGTAACACACCCAGGGAAATCTGATTGACCCCACTCTGTTAATGTAATCCACCGAGGGAAGAGCAGACTGTCCCAACACTGTCAATGTAACACACACAGAGAAGAGCAGACTGACCCCACTCTGTCAATGTGACACACCCAGGGAAGAGCAGACTGTGTCTACTCTGTCAATGTGACACACTCAGGGAAGAGCAGACTGACCCCACTCTGTCAATCTAACCCACCTAGGGAAGAGCAGACTCACCCCACTCTGTCAATGTAACACACCCAGGCAAGAGCAGACTGACGCACACTCTGCAAAATAACTCACACAGTCAAACGCAGATAGATCCCACTCTGATAATTTAATACACACATGCAAGTGCAGACTGACCCCACTCTGTCAATGTAACACACCCAGGGAAGAGCAGTCTGACCCCACTCTGTCAATGTAAAACACCCTGGGAAGAGCAGACTGACCCCACTCTGTCAATGTAACACACCCAGGGAAGTGCAGACTGACTCCATTCTGTCAATGTAACACACCCAGGGAAGTGCATACTGACCCCACTCTGTCAATGCAACACACCCAGGGAAGTGCAGACTGACCTCACTCTGTCAATGTAACACACCCAGGGAAGATCATTCTGACCCCACTCTGTCAATGTTACACACCCAGGGAGGATCATTCTGACCCCACTCTGTCAATGTAACACTCCCAGGGAAGAGCAGTCTGACCCCACTCTGTCAAAGTAAAACACCCTGGGAAGAGCAGACTGACCCCACTCTGTCAATGTAACACACCTAGGGAAGTGCAGACTGACCCCATTCTGTCAATGTAACACACCCAGGGAAGTGCATACTGACCCCACTCTGTCAATGCAACACACCCAGGGAAGTGCAGACTGACCCCACTCTGTCAATGTTACACACCCAGGGAAGATCATTCTGACCCCACTCTGTCAATGTCACACACCCAGGGAAGATCATTCTGACCCCACTCTGTCAATGTTACACACCCAGGGAAGATCAGACCGAACCCACTCTGTCAATGTAACACACCCAGGGAAGAGCAGACTGAAACCACTCTGTCAATGTAATACACCCAGGGAAGGTCAGATTGACCCCACTCTGTCAATGTAACGCACCCAGGGAAGAGCAGACTGGCACCACTCTATGAATGTAACACACCCAGGGAAATCTGATTGACCCCACTCTGTTAATGTAAACCACCCAGGGAAGAGCAGACTGTCCCAACTCTGTCAATGTAACACACCCAGAGAAGAGCAGACTGACCCCACTCTGCCAATGTGACACACCCAGGGAAGAGCAGACTGTGTCTACTCTGTCAATGTAACACACTCAGGGAAGAGCAGACTGACCCCACTCTGTCAATCTAACCCACCCAGGGAAGAGCAGACTCACCCCACTCTGTCAATGTAACACACCCAGGCAAGAGCAGACTGACGCATACTCTGCAAAATAACTCACACAGTCAAACGCAGATAGATCCCACTCTGATAATTTAATACACACATGCAAGTGCAGACTGACCCCACTCTGTAAATGTAACACACCCAGGGAAGAGCAGACTGACCTCATTCTGCGAAATAACTCACACAAGCAAGAGCAGACAGACCCCCATCTCTCAAGGTAAAATACACAAGGAAGTGCAGACTGACCCCACTCTGTCAATGTAACACACCCAGGGAAGAGCAGACTGACCTCACTCTGTCAAAGCAACACACCCGGGGAAGAGCAGACTGACCCCACTCTGTCAATATAACACACACAGGGAAGAGCAGACTGACCTCATTCTGTCAATGTAACACACCCAGGGAAGAGCAGACTGAGCCCACTCTGTCAATGTAACAGACCCAGGCAAGAGCAGACTGACGCGTATTCTGCAAAATAACTCACACAGTCAAACGCAGATAGACCCCACTCTGTCAATTTAATACACACTGGCAAGTGCAGACTGACCACACTCTGTCAATGTAACTCACCATGGGAAGGGCAGACTGACCTCACTCTGCAAAATAACTCACACAAGCAACAGCAGACTGACCCCAATCTCTCAAGGTAAAATACACAAGGAAGTGCAGACTGACCGCACTCTGTCAAAGTAACACACCCAGGGAAGAGCAGACTGACCTCACTCTGTCAATGTAACACACCCGGGGAAGAGCAGACCGACCCCACTCTGTCAAGGTAACACACCCAGGGAAGAGCAGACTGACCCCACTCTGTCAATGTAATACACCCAGGGAAGTGCAGACTGACCCCACTCTGTCAATGCACCACATCCAGGGTAGTGCAGACTGACCCCACTCTGTCAATGTAACACACCCAGGGAAGAGCAGACTGACCCCACTCTGTCAATGTAACACAGCCAGGGAAGAGCAGACTTACATCACTCTGTCAATGTGACACACCCAGGCAAGAGCAGACTGACCCCAGTCTCTCAAGGTAACACACCCAGAGAAGTACAGACTGACCCACCCTGTCAATGTAATACACCCAGGAAGATCAAACTGACCCCACTCTGTCAATGTAACACACCCAGGGAAGAGCAGACTGACCCCACTCTGTCAACTTTACCTACCCTGGGAAGAGCAGACAAACTCCACTCTGCCAGTGTAACACACCGAGGGAAGAGGAGACTGACTCTACTCTGTCAATGTAACACACCGAGGGAAGAGCAGACTGGCTCTACTCTGTCAATGTAACAAACCCAGGGAAGAGCAGACTGACCCCACTCTGTGAATGTAACACACCCAGGGAAGAGCAGACTGACCCCACTCTGTCAATGTAACACACCCAGGGAAGAGCAGACTGACCCCACTCTGTCAATGGAACACACCCAGGCAAGAGCAGACTGACGCATACTCTGCAAAATACCTCACACAGTCAAACGCAGATAGACCCCAATCTGTCAATTTAATACACACAGGCAAGTGCAGACTGACCCCATTCTGTCAATGTAACACACCCAGGGAAGAGTAGACTGACCTCATTCTGCAAAATTACTCACACAAGCAACAGCAGACTGACCCCACTCTGTCAGTGTATCCCACCCAGTGAAGCGCAGACTGACCCCACTCTGTCAATGTAACACACCGAGGGAAGAGGAGACTGACTCTACTCTGTCAATGTAACACACCGAGGGAAGAGCAGACTGACTCTACTCTGTCAATGTAACACACCGAGTGTAGAACAGCCTGACTCTACTCTGTCAAAGTAACACACCCAGGGAAGTGAAGACTGACCCCACTCTGTCAATGTAACACTCCCAGGGAAGAGCAGTCTGACCCCATTCTGTCAATGTAAAACACCCTGGGAAGAGCAGACTGACCCCACTCTGTCAATGTAACACACCCAGGGAAGTGCAGACTGACCCCATTCTGTCAATGTAACACACCCAGGGAAGTGCATACTGACCCCACTCTGTCAATGCAACACACCCAGGGAAGTGCAGACTGACCCCACTCTGTCAATGTTACACACCCAGGGAAGATCATTCTGACCCCACTCTGTCAATGTTACACACCCAGGGAAGATCATTCTGACCCCACTCTGTCAATGTAACACTCCCAGGGAAGAGCAGTCTGACCCCACTCTGTCAATGTAAAACACCCTGGGAAGAGCAGACTGACCCCACTCTGTCAATGTAACACACCCAGGGAAGTGCAGACTGACCCCATTCTGTCAATGTAACACACCCAGGGAAGTGCATACTGACCCCACTCTGTCAATGCAACACACCCAGGGAAGTGCAGACTGACCCCACTCTGTCAATGTAACACACCCAGGGAAGATCATTCTGACCCCACTCTGTCAATGTTACACACCCAGGGAAGATCAGACCGACCCCACTCTGTCAATGTAACACACCCAGGGAAGAGCAGACTGACACCACTCTGTCAATGTAATACACCCAGGGAAGGTCAGATTGACCCCACTCTGTCAATGTAACGCACCCAGGGAAGAGCAGACTGACACCACTCTATGAATGTAACACACCCAGGGAAATCTGATTGACCCCACTCTGTTAATGTAATCCACCGAGGGAAGAGCAGACTGTCCCAACTCTGTCAATGTAACACATCCAGAGAAGAGCAGACTGACCCCACTCTGTCAATGTGACACACCCAGGGAAGAGCAGACTGTGTCTACTCTGTCAATGTAACACACTCAGGGAAGAGCAGACTGACCCCACTCTGTCAATCTAACCCACCCAGGGAAGAGCAGACTCACCCCACTCTGTCAATGTAACACACCCAGGCAAGAGCAGACTGACGCTTACTCTGCAAAATAACTCACACAGTCAAACGCAGATAGATCCCACTCTGATAATTTAATACACACATGCAAGTGCAGACTGACCCCACTCTGTAAATGTAACACACCCAGGGAAGAGCAGACTGACCTCATTCTGCGAAATAACTCACACAAGCAAGAGCAGACTGACCCCCATCTCTCAAGGTAAAATACACAAGGAAGTGCAGACTGACCCCACTCTGTCAATGTAACACACCCAGGGAAGAGCAGACTGACCTCACTCTGTCAAAGCAACACACCCGGGGAAGAGCAGACTGACCCCACTCTGTCAATATAACACACACAGGGAAGAGCAGACTGAGCCCACTCTGTCAATATAACACACCCAGGGAAGAGCAGACTGAGCCCACTCTGTCAATGTAACAGACCCAGGCAAGAGCAGACTGACGCGTATTCTGCAAAATAACTCACACAGTCAAACGCAGATAGACCCCACTCTGTCAATTTAATACACACTGGCAAGTGCAGACTGACCACACTCTGTCAATGTAACTCACCAAGGGAAGGGCAGACTGACCTCACTCTGCAAAATAACTCACACAAGCAACAGCAGACTGACCCCAATCTCTCAAGGTAAAATACACAAGGAAGTGCAGACTGACCGTACTCTGTCAAAGTAACACACCCAGGGAAGAGCAGACTGACCTCACTCTGTCAATGTAACACACCCGGGGAAGAGCAGACCGACCCCACTCTGTCAAGGTAACACACCCAGGGAAGAGCAGACTGACCCCACACTGTCAATGTAACAAACCCAGGGAAGTGCAGATTGACCCCACTCTGTCAATGTAATACACCCAGGGAAGAGCAGACTGACCCCACTCTGTCAATGTAACACACCCAGGGAAGAGCAGACTGACCCCACTCTGTCAATGGAACACACACAGGCAAGAGCAGACTGACGCATACTCTGCAAAATACCTCACACAGTCAAATGCAGATAGACCCCAATCTGTCAATTTAAAACACACATGCAAGTGCAGACAGACCCCATTCTGTCAATGTAACACACCCAGGGAAGAGTAGACTGACCTCATTCTGCAAAATTACTCACACAAGCAACAGCAGACTGACCCCACTCTGTCAGTGTATCCCACCCAGTGAAGCGCAGACTGACCCCACTCTGTCAATGTAACACACCGAGGGAAGAGGAGACTGACTCTACTCTGTCAATGTAACACACCGAGGGAAGAGCAGACTGACTCTACTCTGTCAATGTAACACACCGAGTGTAGAACAGCCTGACTCAACTCTGTCAAAGTAACACACCCAGGGAAGTGAAGACTGACCCCACTCTGTCAATGTAACACTCCCAGGGAGGAGCAGTCTGACCCCACTCTGTCAATGTAAAACACCGAGGGAAGAGCAGACTGACTCTACTCTGTCAATGTTACACACCCAGGGAAGAGCAGACTAACCCCACTCTCTCAATGTAACACACCCAGGGAAGAGCAGACTGACTCTACTCTGTCAATGTAACACACCGAGGGAAGAGCAGACTGACTCTACTCTGTCAATGTAACACACCCAGGGAAGATCATTCTGACCCCACTCTGTCAATGTTACAAACCCAGGGAAGATCATTCTGACCCCACTCTGTCAATGTAACACTCCCAGGGAAGAGCAGTCTGACCCCACTCTGTCAATGTAACACACCCAGGGAAGTGCAGACTGACCCCATTCTGTCAATGTAACACACCCAGGGAAGTGCATACTGACCCCACTCTGTCAATGCAACACACCCAGGGAAGTGCAGACTGACCCCACTCTGTCAATGTAACACACCCAGGGAAGATCATTCTGACCCCACTCTGTCAATGTTACACACCCAGGGAAGATCAATCTGACCGCACTCTGTCAATGTTACACACCCAGGGAAGATCAGACCGACCCCACTCTGTCAATGTAACACACCCAGGGAAGAGCAGACTGACACCACTCTGTCAATGTAATACACCCAGGGAAGGTCAGATTGACCCCACTCTGTCAATGTAACGCACCCAGGGAAGAGCAGACTGACACCACTCTATGAATGTAACACACCCAGGGAAATCTGATTGACCCCACTCTGTTAATGTAATCCACCGAGGGAAGAGCAGACTGTCCCAACTCTGTCAATGTAACACATCCAGAGAAGAGCAGACTGACCCCACTCTGTCAATGTGACACACCCAGGGAAGAGCAGACTGTGTCTACTCTGTCAATGTAACACACTCAGGGAAGAGCAGACTGACCCCACTCTGTCAATCTAACCCACCCAGGGAAGAGCAGACTCACCCCACTCTGTCAATGTAACACACCCAGGCAAGAGCAGACTGACGCTTACTCTGCAAAATAACTCACACAGTCAAACGCAGATAGATCCCACTCTGATAATTTAATACACACATGCAAGTGCAGACTGACCCCACTCTGTAAATGTAACACACCCAGGGAAGAGCAGACTGACCTCATTCTGCGAAATAACTCACACAAGCAAGAGCAGACTGACCCCCATCTCTCAAGGTAAAATACACAAGGAAGTGCAGACTGACCCCACTCTGTCAATGTAACACACCCAGGGAAGAGCAGACTGACCTCACTCTGTCAAAGCAACACACCCGGGGAAGAGCAGACTGACCCCACTCTGTCAATATAACACACACAGGGAAGAGCAGACTGACCTCATTCTGTCAATGTAACACACCCAGGGAAGAGCAGACTGAGCCCACTCTGTCAATGTAACAGACCCAGGCAAGAGCAGACTGACGCGTATTCTGCAAAATAACTCACACAGTCAAACGCAGATAGACCCCACTCTGTCAATTTAATACACACTGGCAAGTGCAGACTGACCACACTCTGTCAATGTAACTCACCAAGGGAAGGGCAGACTGACCTCACTCTGCAAAATAACTCACACAAGCAACAGCAGACTGACCCCAATCTCTCAAGGTAAAATACACAAGGAAGTGCAGACTGACCGCACTCTGTCAAAGTAACACACCCAGGGAAAAGCAGACTGACCTCACTCTGTCAATGTAACACACCCGGGGAAGAGCAGACCGACCCCACTCTGTCAAGGTAACACACCCAGGGAAGAGCAGACTGACCCCACAATGTCAATGTAACAAACCCAGGGAAGTGTAGATTGACCCCACTCTGTCATTGTAATACACCCAGGGAAGAGCAGACTGACCCCACTCTGTCAATGTAACACACCCAGGGAAGAGCAGACTGACCCCACTCTGTCAATGGAACACACCCAGGCAAGAGCAGACTGACGCATACTCTGCAAAATACCTCACACAGTCAAACGCAGATAGACCCCAATCTGTCAATTTAAAACACACAGGCAAGTGCAGACTGACCCCATTCTGTCAATGTAACACACCCAGGGAAGAGTAGACTGACCTCATTCTGCAAAATTACTCACACAAGCAACAGCAGACTGACCCCACTCTCTCAATGTAACACACCCAGGGAAGAGCAGACTGACTCTACTCTGTCAATGTAACACACCGAGGGAAGAGCAGACTGACTCTACTCTGTCAATGTAACACACCCAGGGAAGATCATTCTGACCCCACTCTGTCAATGTTACACACCCAGGGAAGATCATTCTGACCCCACTCTGTCAATGTAACACACCCAGGGAAGATCATTCTGACCCCACTCTGTCAATGTTACACACCCAGGGAAGATCATTCTGACCCCACTCTGTCAATGTTACACACCCAGGGAAGATCAGACCGACCCCACTCTGTCAATGCAACACACCCAGGGAAGAGCAGACTGACACCACTCTGTCAATGTAATACACCCAGGGAAGGACAGATTGACCCTACTCTGTCAATGTAACGCACCCAGGGAAGAGCAGACTGACACCACTCTATGAATGTAACACACCCAGGGAAATCTGATTGACCCCACTCTGTTAATGTAATCCACCCAGGGAAGAGCAGACTGTCCCAACTCTGTGAATGTAACACACCCAGAGAAGAGCAGACTGACCCCACTCTGTCAATGTGACACACCCAGGGAAGAGCAGACTGTGTCTACTCTGTCAATGTAACACACTCAGGGAAGAGCAGACTGACCCCACTCTGTCAATCTAACCCACCCAGGGAAGAGTAGACTGACCTCACTCTGCAAAATTACTCACACAAGCAACAGCAGACTGACCCCACTCTGTCAGTGTATCCCACCCAGTGAAGCGCAGACTGACCCCACTCTGTCAATGTAACACACCGAGGGAAGAGGAGACTGACTCTACTCTGTCAATGTAACACACCGAGGGAAGAGCAGACTGACTCTACTCTGTCAATGTAACACACCGAGTGTAGAACAGCCTGACTCTACTCTGTCAAAGTAACACACCCAGGGAAGAGCAGTCTGACCCCACTCTGTCAATGTAAAACACCCAGGGAAGAGCAGACTGACCCCACTCTGTCAATGTAACACACCCAGGGAAGTGCAGACTGACCCCATTCTGTCAATGTAACACACCCAGGGAAGTGCATACTGACCCCACTCTGTCAATGCAACACACCCAAGGAAGTGCAGACTGACCCCACTCTGTCAATGTAACACACCCAGGGAAGATCATTCTGACCCCACTCTGTCAATGTTACACACCCAGGGAAGATCATTCTGACCCCACTCTGTCAATGTAACACTCCCAGGGAAGAGCAGTCTGACCCCACTCTGTCAATGTAAAACACCCTGGGAAGAGCAGACTGACCCCACTCTGTCAATGTAACACACCCAGGGAAGTGCAGACTGACCCCATTCTGTCAATGTAACACACCCAGGGAAGTGCATACTGACCCCACTCTGTCAATGCAACACACCCAGGGAAGTGCAGACTGACCCCACTCTGTCAATGTAACACACCCAGGGAAGATCATTCTGACCCCACTCTGTCAATGTTACACACCCAGGGAAGATCAATCTGACCGCACTCTGTCAATGTTACACACCCAGGGAAGATCAGACCGACCCCACTCTGTCAATGTAACACACCCAGGGAAGAGCAGACTGACACCACTCTGTCAATGTAATACACCCAGGGAAGGTCAGATTGACCCCACTCTGTCAATGTAACGCACCCAGGGAAGAGCAGACTGACACCACTCTATGAATGTAACACACCCAGGGAAATCTGATTGACCCCACTCTGTTAATGTAATCCACCGAGGGAAGAGCAGACTGTCCCAACTCTGTCAATGTAACACATCCAGAGAAGAGCAGACTGACCCCACTCTGTCAATGTGACACACCCAGGGAAGAGCAGACTGTGTCTACTCTGTCAATGTAACACACTCAGGGAAGAGCAGACTGACCCCACTCTGTCAATCTAACCCACCCAGGGAAGAGCAGACTCACCCCACTCTGTCAATGTAACACACCCAGGCAAGAGCAGACTGACGCTTACTCTGCAAAATAACTCACACAGTCAAACGCAGATAGATCCCACTCTGATAATTTAATACACACTTGCAAGTGCAGACTGACCCCACTCTGTAAATGTAACACACCCAGGGAAGAGCAGACTGACCTCATTCTGCGAAATAACTCACACAAGCAAGAGCAGACTGACCCCCATCTCTCAAGGTAAAATACACAAGGAAGTGCAGACTGACCCCACTCTGTCAATGTAACACACCCAGGGAAGAGCAGACTGACCTCACTCTGTCAAAGCAACACACCCGGGGAAGAGCAGACTGACCCCACTCTGTCAATATAACACACACAGGGAAGAGCAGACTGACCTCATTCTGTCAAAGCAACACACCCGGGGAAGAGCAGACTGACCCCACTCTGTCAATATAACACACCCAGGGAAGAGCAGACTGAGCCCACTCTGTCAATGTAACAGACCCAGGCAAGAGCAGACTGACGCGTATTCTGCAAAATAACTCACACAGTCAAACGCAGATAGACCCCACTCTGACAATTTAATACACACTGGCAAGTGCAGACTGACCACACTCTGTCAATGTAACTCACCAAGGGAAGGGCAGACTGACCTCATTCTGCAAAATAACTCACACAAGCAACAGCAGACTGACCCCAATCTCTCAAGGTAAAATACACAAGGAAGTGCAGACTGACCGCACTCTGTCAAAGTAACACACCCAGGGAAGAGCAGACTGACCTCACTCTGTCAATGTAACACACCCGGGGAAGAGCAGACCGACCCCACTCTGTCAAGGTAACACACCCAGGGAAGAGCAGACTGACCCCACACTGTCAATGTAACAAACCCAGGGAAGTGCAGATTGACCCCACTCTGTCAATGTAATACACCCAGGGAAGAGCAGACTGACCCCACTCTGTCAATGTAACACACCCAGGGAAGAGCAGACTGACCCCACTCTGTCAATGGAACACACCCAGGCAAGAGCAGACTGACGCATACTCTGCAAAATACCTCACACAGTCAAACGCAGATAGACCCCAATCTGTCAATTTAATACACACAGGCAAGTGCAGACTGACCCCATTCTGTCAATGTAACACACCCAGGGAAGAGTAGACTGACCTCATTCTGCAAAATTACTCACACAAGCAACAGCAGACTGACCCCACTCTGTCAGTGTATCCCACCCAGTGAAGCGCAGACTGACCCCACTCTGTCAATGTAACACACCGAGGGAAGAGGAGACTGACTCTACTCTGTCAATGTAACACACCGAGGGAAGAGCAGACTGACTCTACTCTGTCAATGTAACACACCGAGTGTAGAACAGCCTGACTCTACTCTGTCAAAGTAACACACCCAGGGAAGTAAAGACTGACCCCACTCTGTCAATGTAACACTCCCAGGGAAGAGCAGTCTGACCCCACTCTGTCAATGTAAAACACCGAGGGAAGAGCAGACTGACTCTACTCTGTCAATGTTACACACCCAGGGAAGAGCAGACTAACCCCACTCTCTCAATGTAACACACCCAGGGAAGAGCAGACTGACTCTACTCTGTCAATGTAACACACCGAGGGAAGAGCAGACTGACTCTACTCTGTCAATGTAACACACCGAGTGTAGAACAGCCTGACTCTACTCTGTCAAAGTAACACACCCAGGGAAGTGAAGACTGACCCCACTCTGTCAATGTAACACTCCCAGGGAAGAGCAGTCTGACCCCACTCTGTCAATGTAAAACACCCTGGGAAGAGCAGACTGACCCCACTCTGTCAATGTAACACACCCAGGGAAGAGCAGACTGACTCTACTCTGTCAATGTAACACACCGAGGGAAGAGCAGACTGACTCTACTCTGTCAATGTAACACACCGAGTGTAGAACAGCCTGACTCTACTCTGTCAAAGTAACACACCCAGGGAAGTGAAGACTGACCCCACTCTGTCAATGTAACACACCGAGGGAAGAGCAGACTGACTCTACTCTGTCAATGTAACACACCGAGTGTAGAACAGCCTGACTCTACTCTGTCAAAGTAACACACCCAGGGAAGTGAAGACTGACCCCACTCTGTCAATGTAACACTCCCAGGGAAGAGCAGTCTGACCCCACTCTGTCAATGTAAAACACCCTGGGAAGAGCAGACTGACCCCATTCTGTCAATGTAACACACCCAGGGAAGTGCATACTGACCCCACTCTGTCAATGCAACACACCCAAGGAAGTGCAGACTGACCCCACTCTGTCAATGTAACACACCCAGGGAAGATCATTCTGACCCCACTCTGTCAATGTTACACACCCAGGGAAGATCATTCTGACCCCACTCTGTCAATGTAACACACCCAGGGAAGATCATTCTGACCCCACCCTGTCAATGTTACACACCCAGGGAAGATCATTCTGACCCCACTCTGTCAATGTTACACACCCAGGGAAGATCAGACCGACCCCACTCTGTCAATGCAACACACCCAGGGAAGAGCAGACTGACACCACTCTGTCAATGTAATACACCCAGGGAAGGACAGATTGACCCTACTCTGTCAATGTAACGCACCCAGGGAAGAGCAGACTGACACCACTCTATGAATGTAACACACCCAGGGAAATCTGATTGACCCCACTCTGTTAATGTAATCCACCCAGGGAAGAGCAGACTGTCCCAACTCTGTGAATGTAACACACCCAGAGAAGAGCAGACTGACCCCACTCTGTCAATGTGACACACCCAGGGAAGAGCAGACTGTGTCTACTCTGTCAATGTAACACACTCAGGGAAGAGCAGACTGACCCCACTCTGTCAATCTAACCCACCCAGGGAAGAGTAGACTGACCTCACTCTGCAAAATTACTCACACAAGCAACAGCAGACTGACCCCACTCTGTCAGTGTATCCCACCCAGTGAAGCGCAGACTGACCCCACTCTGTCAATGTAACACACCGAGGGAAGAGGAGACTGACTCTACTCTGTCAATGTAACACACCGAGGGAAGAGCAGACTGACTCTACTCTGTCAATGTAACACACCGAGGGAAGAGCAGACTGACTCTACTCTGTCAATGTAACACACCGAGTGTAGAACAGCCTGACTCAACTCTGTCAAAGTAACACACCCAGGGAAGAGCAGTCTGACCCCACTCTGTCAATGTAACACACCCAGGGAAGAGCAGACTGACCCCACTCTGTCAATGTAACACACCCAGGGAAGTGCAGACTGACCCCATTCTGTCAATGTAACACACCCAGGGAAGTGCATACTGACCCCACTCTGTCAATGCAACACACCCAAGGAAGTGCAGACTGACCCCACTCTGTCAATGTAACACACCCAGGGAAGATCATTCTGACCCCACTCTGTCAATGTTACACACCCAGGGAAGATCATTCTGACCCCACTCTGTCAATGTAACACTCCCAGGGAAGAGCAGTCTGACCCCACTCTGTCAATGTAAAACACCCTGGGAAGAGCAGACTGACCCCACTCTGTCAATGTAACACACCCAGGGAAGTGCAGACTGACCCCATTCTGTCAATGTAACACACCCAGGGAAGTGCATACTGACCCCACTCTGTCAATGCAACACACCCAGGGAAGTGCAGACTGACCCCACTCTGTCAATGTAACACACCCAGGGAAGATCATTCTGACCCCACTCTGTCAATGTTACACACCCAGGGAAGATCAATCTGACCGCACTCTGTCAATGTTACACACCCAGGGAAGATCAGACCGACCCCACTCTGTCAATGTAACACACCCAGGGAAGAGCAGACTGACACCACTCTGTCAATGTAATACACCCAGGGAAGGTCAGATTGACCCCACTCTGTCAATGTAACGCACCCAGGGAAGAGCAGACTGACACCACTCTATGAATGTAACACACCCAGGGAAATCTGATTGACCCCACTCTGTTAATGTAATCCACCGAGGGAAGAGCAGACTGTCCCAACTCTGTCAATGTAACACATCCAGAGAAGAGCAGACTGACCCCACTCTGTCAATGTGACACACCCAGGGAATAGCAGACTGTGTCTACTCTGTCAATGTAACACACTCAGGGAAGAGCAGACTGACCCCACTCTGTCAATCTAACCCACCCAGGGAAGAGCAGACTCACCCCACTCTGTCAATGTAACACACCCAGGCAAGAGCAGATGACGCTTACTCTGCAAAATAACTCACACAGTCAAACGCAGATAGATCCCACTCTGATAATTTAATACACACATGCAAGTGCAGACTGACCCCACTCTGTAAATGTAACACACCCAGGGAAGAGCAGACTGACCTCATTCTGCGAAATAACTCACACAAGCAAGAGCAGACTGACCCCCATCTCTCAAGGTAAAATACACAAGGAAGTGCAGACTGACCCCACTCTGTCAATGTAACACACCCAGGGAAGAGCAGACTGACCTCACTCTGTCAAAGCAACACACCCGGGGAAGAGCAGACTGACCCCACTCTGTCAATATAACACACACAGGGAAGAGCAGACTGACCTCATTCTGTCAAAGCAACACACCCGGGGAAGAGCAGACTGACCCCACTCTGTCAATATAACACACCCAGGGAAGAGCAGACTGAGCCCACTCTGTCAATGTAACAGACCCAGGCAAGAGCAGACTGACGCGTATTCTGCAAAATAACTCACACAGTCAAACGCAGATAGACCCCACTCTGACAATTTAATACACACTGGCAAGTGCAGACTGACCACACTCTGTCAATGTAACTCACCAAGGGAAGGGCAGACTGACCTCATTCTGCAAAATAACTCACACAAGCAACAGCAGACTGACCCCAATCTCTCAAGGTAAAATACACAAGGAAGTGCAGACTGACCGCACTCTGTCAAAGTAACACACCCAGGGAAGAGCAGACTGACCTCACTCTGTCAATGTAACACACCCGGGGAAGAGCAGACCGACCCCACTCTGTCAAGGTAACACACCCAGGGAAGAGCAGACTGACCCCACACTGTCAATGTAACAAACCCAGGGAAGTGCAGATTGACCCCACTCTGTCAATGTAATACACCCAGGGAAGAGCAGACTGACCCCACTCTGTCAATGTAACACACCCAGGGAAGAGCAGACTGACCCCACTCTGTCAATGGAACACACCCAGGCAAGAGCAGACTGACGCATACTCTGCAAAATACCTCACACAGTCAAACGCAGATAGACCCCAATCTGTCAATTTAATACACACAGGCAAGTGCAGACTGACCCCATTCTGTCAATGTAACACACCCAGGGAAGAGTAGACTGACCTCATTCTGCAAAATTACTCACACAAGCAACAGCAGACTGACCCCACTCTGTCAGTGTATCCCACCCAGTGAAGCGCAGACTGACCCCACTCTGTCAATGTAACACACCGAGGGAAGAGGAGACTGACTCTACTCTGTCAATGTAACACACCGAGGGAAGAGCAGACTGACTCTACTCTGTCAATGTAACACACCGAGTGTAGAACAGCCTGACTCTACTCTGTCAAAGTAACACACCCAGGGAAGTAAAGACTGACCCCACTCTGTCAATGTAAAACACCGAGGGAAGAGCAGACTGACTCTACTCTGTCAATGTTACACACCCAGGGAAGAGCAGACTAACCCCACTCTCTCAATGTAACACACCCAGGGAAGAGCAGACTGACTCTACTCTGTCAATGTAACACACCGAGGGAAGAGCAGACTGACTCTACTCTGTCAATGTAACACACCGAGTGTAGAACAGCCTGACTCTACTCTGTCAAAGTAACACACCCAGGGAAGTGAAGACTGACCCCACTCTGTCAATGTAACACTCCCAGGGAAGAGCAGTCTGACCCCACTCTGTCAATGTAAAACACCCTGGGAAGAGCAGACTGACCCCACTCTGTCAATGTAACACACCCAGGGAAGTGCAGACTGACCCCATTCTGTCAATGTAACACACCCAGGGAAGTGCATACTGACCCCACTCTGTCAATGCAACACACCCAAGGAAGTGCAGACTGACCCCACTCTGTCAATGTAACACACCCAGGGAAGATCATTCTGACCCCACTCTGTCAATGTTACACACCCAGGGAAGATCATTCTGACCCCACTCTGTCAATGTAACACTCCCAGGGAAGAGCAGTCTGACCCCACTCTGTCAATGTAAAACACCCTGGGAAGAGCAGACTGACCCCACTCTGTCAATGTAACACACCCAGGGAAGTGCAGACTGACCCCATTCTGTCAATGTAACACACCCAGGGAAGTGCATACTGACCCCACTCTGTCAATGCAACACACCCAGGGAAGTGCAGACTGACCCCACTCTGTCAATGTAACACACCCAGGGAAGATCATTCTGACCCCACTCTGTCAATGTTACACACCCAGGGAAGATCAATCTGACCGCACTCTGTCAATGTTACACACCCAGGGAAGATCAGACCGACCCCACTCTGTCAATGTAACACACCCAGGGAAGAGCAGACTGACACCACTCTGTCAATGTAATACACCCAGGGAAGGTCAGATTGACCCCACTCTGTCAATGTAACGCACCCAGGGAAGAGCAGACTGACACCACTCTATGAATGTAACACACCCAGGGAAATCTGATTGACCCCACTCTGTTAATGTAATCCACCGAGGGAAGAGCAGACTGTCCCAACTCTGTCAATGTAACACATCCAGAGAAGAGCAGACTGACCCCACTCTGTCAATGTGACACACCCAGGGAAGAGCAGACTGTGTCTACTCTGTCAATGTAACACACTCAGGGAAGAGCAGACTGACCCCACTCTGTCAATCTAACCCACCCAGGGAAGAGCAGACTCACCCCACTCTGTTAATGTAACACACCCAGGGAAGAACAGACTGACCTCACTCTGTTAATGTAACACAACCAGTGAAGAGCATACTGACCCCACTCTGTCAATTTAACACACCCAGGCAAGAGCTGACTGACGCGTAATCATGCAAAATAACTCACACATTCAAACACAGAGAGACACCACTCTGTCAATTTACTACACACAGGCAATTGCAGACTGACCCCACTCTGTCAATGTAACACACCGAGGAAAGTGCAGACTGACCCCACTCTGTCAATGTAACACTCCCAGGGAAGAGCAGACTGACCCCACTCTGTCAATGTAACACACCCAGGGAAGTGCAGACTGACCCCACTCTGTCAATAAAACCCACCCAGGGAAGAGCAGACTGACCCCACACTGTCAATGTAACACACCCAGGGAAGGGCAGTGACCTCTCTCTGTCAATGTAACACACCCAGGGAAGGGCAGACTGACCCCACTCTGTCAATGTAACACACGCCAGGCAAGATTAGACTGACTCCATCCTGTCATTGTAACACACCCGGGGAAGAGCTGACTGACCCCACTCTGTCAATGGAATAAACCCAGGGAAGAGCAGACTGACCTCACTCTGTTAATTTAACACACCCAGGGAAGAACAGACTGACCTCACTCTGTTAATGTAACACAACCAGTGAAGAGCATACTGACCCCACTCTGTCAATTTAACACACCCAGGCAACAGCTGACTGACGCGTAATCATGCAAAATAACTCACACATTCAAACACAGAGAGACACCACTCTGTCAATTTACTACACACAGGCAATTGCAGACTGACCCCACTCTGTCAATGTAACACACCGAGGAAAGTGCAGACTGACCCCACTCTGTCAATGTAACACTCCCAGGGAAGAGCAGACTGACCCCACTCTGTCAATGTCACACACCCAGGGAAGTGCAGACTGACCCCACTCTGTCAATAAAACCCACCCAGGCAAGAGCAGACTGACCCCACTCTGTCAATGTAACAGACCCAGGGAAGAGCAGACTGACCCCAATCTGTAAATGTAATAAACCCAGGAAGATCAAACTGACCCCACTCTGTCAATGTAACACACCCAGGGAAGAGCAGACTGACCTCACTCTGTCAATGTAACACTCCCAGGGAAGAGCAGACTGAACTTACACTGTTAATGTAACACACCCAGGGAAGAGAAGACTGAACCCACTCTGTCAATGTAACACTCCCATGGAAGAGCAGACTGAACCCACTCTGTCAATGTAACACACACAGGGAAGATCAGACTGACCCCACTCTGTCAATGTAACCCACCCAGGGAAGAGCAGACTGTCCACACTCTGTCAATGTAACACACCCAGTGAAGAGCAGACTCACACCACTCTGTCAATGTGACACACCCAGGGAAGGGCAGACTGACTCCACTCTGTCAATGTAACACACCGAGTGAAGAGCAGACTGACACCACTCTGTCAATGTAACACACCCAGGGAAGAGCAGACTGACACCACTCTGTCAATTTAAAACACCCAGGGAAGAGCAGACTGACCCCACTCTGTCAATGTAACACACCCAGTGAAGAGCAGACTGACCCCACTCTGTCAATTTAACACACTCAAGGAAGAGCAGACTGACCCTACTCTGTCAATGTAAGATACGCAGGGAAGATCAGCCTGACCTCACTCTGTCAATGTAACACACCCAGGGAAGATCAGACTGACCCCACTCTGTCAATGTAACACACCCAGGGAAGATCAGACTGACCCCACTCTGTCAATGTAACACAACCAGGGAAGAGCAGACTGACCTCACTCTGTCAATGTAACAGACACAGGGAAGAACAGACTGACCTCACTCTGTCAATGTAATACACCGAGGGAAGAGCAGACTGCCTCCACTCTGTCAATGTAACACACCCAGGGAAGAGCAGACTGACCCCACTCTACCACTGTAATCCACCCAGGGAAGAGCAGGCTGACCACACTCTGTCAATGTAACACACCCAGGCAAGAGCAGACTGACCCCACTCTGTCAATGTAACCCACTCAGGGAAGAGCAGACTGACCCCAATCTCTCAAGGTAAAATACACAAGGAAGTGCAGACAGACCCCAATCTCTCAATCTAACACACCCAGGCAAGATTAGACTGACACCATCCTGTCAATGGAACATACCCAGGGAAGAGCAGACTGACACCACTCTGTCAATGTAACACACCCAGGGAAGAACAGACTGACCTCACTCTGTTAATGTAACACAACCAGTGAAGAGCATACTGACCCCACTCTGTCAATGTAACCCACCCAGGGAAGATCAGACTGACCCCAATCTGTCAATGTAACACACCCAGGGAAGAGCAGGCTGACACCAGACTGTCAATTTAACACACTCAGGGAAGAGCATACTGACCCCACTCTGTCAATGTAACAGACCCAGGGAAGAGCAGACTGACCTCATTCTGTCAATGTAACACACCCAGTGAAGAGCAGACTGACACAACTCTGTCAATGTAACACACCCAGGGAAGAGCAGACTGACCCCACTCTGTCATTGTAACGCACCCAGGGAAGAGCAGACTGACCCCACTCTGTCAATGTAACACACCCAGGGAAGAGCAGACTGACCCCACACTGTCAATGTAACACACCCAGGGAAGGGCAGTGACCTCACTCTGTCAATGTAACACACCCAGGCAAGAGCAGACTGACCCCACTCTGTCAATGTAACACACCCAGGAAGATCAAATTGACCCCACTCTGTCAATGTAACACACCCAGGGAAGAGCAGACTGACCTCACTCTGTCAATGTAACAGACACAGGGAAGAACAGACTGACCTCACTCTGTCAATGTAACACACCGAGGGAAGAGCAGACTGCCTCTACTCTGTCAATGTAACAAACCGAGGCAAGAGCAGTCTCATCCCACTCTGTCAATGGAACAGACACAGGGAAGAACAGACTGACCTCACTCTGCCAATGTAACACACCCAGGGAAGATCAGACTGACCCCACTCTGTCAATGTAACACACCGAGGCAAGAGCAGACTCATCCCACTCTGTCAATGTAACCCACTCAGGGAAGAGCAGACTGACCCCACTCTGTCATTGTAACACACCCAGGCAAGAGCTGACTGGCGCGTATTCTGCAAAATAACTCACACATTCAACCACAGAGAGACACCACTCTGTCAATTTACTACACACAGGCAATTGCAGACTGACCCCACTCTGTCAATGTAACACACCGAGGAACGTGCAGACTGACCCCACTCTGTCAATGTGACACTCCCAGGGAAGAGCAGACTGACCCCACTCTGTCAATGTCACACACCCAGGGAAGTGCAGACTGACCCCACTCTGTCAATGTTACACACCCAGGGAAGAACAGACTGACCTCACTATGTCAATGTAACAGACATAGGGAAGAACAGACTGACCTCACTCTGTCAATGTAACAGACACAGGGAAGAACAGACTGACCTCACTCTGTCAATGCAACACACCGAGGGAAGAGCAGACTGCCTCTACTCTGTCAATGTAACACACCGAGGCAAGAGCAGACTCATCCCACTCTGTCAATGTAACCCACTCAGGGAAGAGCAGACTGACCCCACTCTGTCATTGTAACACACCCAGGCAAGAGCTGACTGGCGCGTATTCTGCAAAATAACTCACACATTCAAACACAGAGAGACACCACTCTGTCAATTTACTACACACAGGCAATTGCAGACTGACCCCACTCTGTCAATGTAACACACCGAGGAACGTGCAGACTGACCCCACTCTGTCAATGTGACACTCCCAGGGAAGAGCAGACTGACCCCACTCTGTCAATGTCACACACCCAGGGAAGTGCAGACTGACCCCACTCTGTCAATAAAACCCACCCAGGCAAGAGCAGACTGACCCCACTCTGTCAATGTAACAGACCCAGGGAAGAGCAGACTGACACCACTCTGTCAATATAACACACCCAGGGAAGAGCAGACTGACCCCAATCTGTCAATGTAACACACCGAGGAAAGTGCAGACTGACCCCACTCTGTCAATAAAACCCACCCAGGCAAGAGCAGACTGACCCCACTCTGTCAATGTAACACTCCCAGGGAAGAGCAGACTGACACCACTCTGTCAATACAACACACCCAGGGAAGAGCAGACTGACCCCAATCTGTCAATGTAACACTCCCATGGAAGAGCAGACTGAACCCACTCTGTCAATGTAACACACCCAGGAAAGATCAGACTGACCCCACTCTGTCAATGCAACACACCGAGGGAAGAGCAGACTGCCTCTACTCTGTCAATGTAACACACCGAGGCAAGAGCAGACTCATCCCACTCTGTCAATGTAACCCACTCAGGGAAGAGCAGACTGACCCCACTCTGTCAATGTAACATACCCAGTGAGGAGCAGACTGACCTCATTCTGTCAATGTAACACACCCAGGGAAGAGCAGACTGACCCCACTCTGTCAATGTAACACACCCAGGGAAGAACAGACTGACCCCACTCTGTCATTGTAACACACCCAGTGAAGAGCAGACTGACCCCACTTTGTCAATGTAACACACCCGGGGAAGAGCAGACTGACCCCACTCTGTCAATGTAACACACCCAGTGAAGAGCAGACTCACCCCACTCTGTCAATGTAACACACCCAGGGAAGAGCAGACTGACCTCACTCTGTCAATGTAACAGACCCAGGGAAGAACAGACTGACCTCGCTCTGTCAATGTAACACACCCAGGGAAGAACAGACTGATCTCCGTCTGTCAATGCTACACACCCAGGGAAGAGCAGACTGACCCCACTCTGTCAATGTAACATATCCACTGGAGAGCAGACTGACCCCACTCTGTCAATGTAACACACCCAGGGAAGAGCAGACTGACCCCAATCTCTCAAGGTAAAATACACAAGGAAGTGCAGACTGACCCCACTCTGTCAATGTAACACACCCAGGCAAGATTAGACTGACACCATCCTGTCATTGTAACACACCCGGGGAAGAGCTGACTGACCCCACTCTGTCAATGTAATAAACCCAGGGAAGAGCAGACTGACCTCACTCTGTTAATGTAACACACCCAGGGAAGAACAGACTGACCTCACTCTGTTAATGTAACACAACCAGTGAAGAGCATACTGACCCCACTCTGTCAATGTAACACACCCAGGCAAGAGCTGACTGGCGCGTATTCTGCAAAATAACTCACACATTCAAACACAGAGAGACACCACTCTGTCAATTTACTACACACAGGCAATTGCAGACTGACCCCACTCTGTCAATGTAACACACCGAGGAACGTGCAGACTGACCCCACTCTGTCAATGTGACACTCCCAGGGAAGAGCAGACTGACCCCACTCTGTCAATGTCACACACCCAGGGAAGTGCAGACTGACCCCACTCTGTCAATAAAACCCACCCAGGCAAGAGCAGACTGACCCCACTCTGTCAATGTAACAGACCCAGGGAAGAGCAGACTGACACCACTCTGTCAATATAACACACCCAGGGAAGAGCAGACTGACCCCAATCTGTCAATGTAACACACCGAGGAAAGTGCAGACTGACCCCACTCTGTCAATAAAACCCACCCAGGCAAGAGCAGACTGACCCCACTCTGTCAATGTAACACTCCCAGGGAAGAGCAGACTGACACCACTCTGTCAATACAACACACCCAGGGAAGAGCAGACTGACCCCAATCTGTCAATGTAACACTCCCATGGAAGAGCAGACTGAACCCACTCTGTCAATGTAACACACCCAGGGAAGAGCAGACTGACCTCACTCTGTCAATGTAACCCACCCAGGGAAGAGCAGACTGTCCACAGTCTGTCAATGTGACACACCCATGGAAGGGCAGACTGATTCCACTCTGTCAATGTAACACACCGAGTGAAGAGCGGACTGACACCACTCTGTCAATGTAACACACCCAGGGAAGAGCAGACTGACCCCACTCTGTCAATTTAACACACTCAAGGAAGAGCAGACTGACCCCACTCTGTCAATGTAAGATACCCAGGGAAGATCAGCCTGACCTCACTCTGTCAATGTAACACACCCAGGGAAGAGCCGACTGACCTCACTCTGTCAATGTAACACACCCAGGGAAGAGCAGACTGACACCACTCTGTCAATTTAAAACACCCAGGGAAGAGCAGACTGACCCCACTCTGTCAATGTAACCCAACCAGTGAAGAGCAGACTGACCCCACTCTGTCAATGTAACCCACCCAGGGAAGAGCAGACTGTCCACACTCTGTCAATGTAACACACCCAGGGAAGAGCACACTGACCTCACTCTGTCAATGTAACACACCCAGTGAAGAGCAGACTGACACCACTCTGTCAATTTAACAAACTCAGGGAAGAGCAGACTGACCCCACTCTGTCATTGTAACGCACCCAGGGAAGAGCAGACTGACCCCACTCTGTCAATGTCACAGACCCAGGGAAGAGCAGACTGACCTCACTCTGTCAATGTAACAGACCCAGGGAAGAGCTGACTGACCTCACTCTGTCAATGTAACACACCCAGGGAAGAGCAGACTGACCCCACTCTGTCAATGCAACACACCCAGGGAAGAGCAGACTGACCCCACTCTGTCAATGTAACACACCCAGGGAAGAGCAGACTGACCCCAATCTCTCAAGGTAAATTACACAAGGAAGTGCAGACTGACCCCACTCTGTTAATGTTACACACCCAGGGAAGAGCAGACTGCCTATTCTCTGTCAATGTAACACACCGAGGCAAGAGCAGACTCATCCCACTCTGTCAATGGAACAGACACAGGGAAGAACAGACTGACCTCACTCTGTCAATGTAACACACCCAGGGAAGATCACACTGACCCCACTCTGTCAATGTCACACACCCAGGGAAAATCAGACTGACCCCACTCTGTCAATATAACACACCCAGGTAAGAGCAGACTGACCTCACTCTGTCAATGTAACAGACACAGGGAAGAACAGACTGACCTCACTCTGTCAATGTAACACACCGAGGGAAGAGCAGACTGCCTCTTCTCTGTCAATGTAACACACCGAGGCAAGAGCAGACTCATCCCACTCTGTCAATGTAACCCACTCAGGGAAGAGCAGACTGACCCCACTCTGTCAATGTAACACACCCAGGGAAAAGCAGACTGACCTCACTCTGCAAAATAACTCACACAAGCAAGAGCAGACTGACCCCAATCTCTCAAGGTAAAATACACAAGGAAGTGCAGACTGACCCCACTCTGTCAATGTAACACACCCAGGGAATAACAGACTGACCCCACTCTGTCAATGTAACACACTCAGGGAAGAGCAGACTGACTCTATTCTGTCAATGTAACACACCCAGATAAGAGCAGACTGACCCCACTCTGTCAATGTAACGCACCCAGGGAAGAGCAGTCTGACCCCAACCTATCAATGTAAAATATACAAATAAGTGCAGACTTACCCACTCTGTCAATGTAACATACCCAGGGAAATGCAGACTGACCCCACTCTGTCAATGTTACACACCCTGGGAAGAACAGACTGACCCCACTCTGTCAATGTAAAACACCCAGGCAAGAGCAGACTGAATCCACTCTGTCAATGTAACACAACCAGCGAAGAGCAGACTGACCTCACTCCGCAAAATAACTCACACAAGCAAGAGCAGACTGACCCCAATCTCTCAAGGTAAATTACACAAGGAAGTGCAGACTGACCCCACTCTGTCAATGGAACACACCCAGGGAAGAGCAGAATGACCCCCAATCTGTCAATGTAAAATACACAAGGAGGTGCAGACCTATCTCACGCTGCAAAATAACTCAGGCAGTCAAGCGCAGATTGAGCCCACTCTGTCAAATTAACGCACCCAGGCAAGATTAGACTGACCCCATTCTGTCAATGTAACACACCCAAGGAAGAGCAGACTGACCCCACTCTGTCAATGTAACACACACAGGAAAGTGCAGACTGACCCACTCTGTCAATGTAACACACAGAGGAAAGTGCAGACTGACCCCACTCTGTCAGTGTAATGCACCCAGGGAAGAGCAGACTGACCCCAACCTATCAATGTAAAATATACAAGTAAGTGCGGACTTACCCATTCTGTCAATGTAACACACCCAGGGAAGAGCAGACTGACCCCACTCTGTCAATGTTACACACCCCGGGAAGAACAGACTGACCCCACTCTGTCAATGAAACACACCCAGGGAAGAGCAGACTGACCCCCAATCTCTCAATGTTAAATACACAAGGAGGTGCAGACTTATCTCACCCTGCAAAATAACTCTCGCAGTCAAGCGCAGATTAGGCCCACTCTGTCAAATTAACGCACCCAGGCAAGATAAGACTGACCCCATCCTGTCAAGGTAACTCACCCAGGGAAGAGCCGACTGATCCGTACTCTGCAAAATAACTCACACAGTCAAACGCAGATAGACCCCACTCTGTCAATGTAATTCACACAGGCAAGTGCAGACTGACCCCACTCTGTCAATGTAACACACCCAGGGAAGAGCAGACTGACCTCACTCTGCAAAATAACTCACACAAGCAAGAGCAGACTGACCCCAATCTCTCAATGTAAAATACACGAGTAAGTGCAGACTGCCCCCACTCTGTAAATGTAACACACACAGGGAAGAGCAGACTGACCCCACTCTGTCAATGTAACATACCCAGGGAAATGCAGACTGACCCCACTCTGTCAATGTAACACACCCTGGGAAGAACAGACTGACCCCACTCTGTCAATGTAAAACACCCAGGCAAGAGCAGACTGAATCCACTCTGTCAATGTAACACAACCAGCGAAGAGCAGACTGACCTCACTCCGCAAAATAACTCACACAAGCAAGAGCAGACTGACCCCAATCTCTCAAGGTAAATTACACAAGGAAGTGCAGACTGACCCCACTCTGTCAATGGAACACACCCAGGGAAGAGCAGAATGACCCCCAATCTGTCAATGTAAAATACACAAGGAGGTGCAGACCTATCTCACGCTGCAAAATAACTCAGGCAGTCAAGCGCAGATTGAGCCCACTCTGTCAAATTAACGCACCCAGGCAAGATTAGACTGACCCCATCCTGTCAATGTAACACACCCAGGGAAGAGCAGACTGACCCCACTCTGTCAATGTAACACACACAGGAAAGTGCAGACTGACCCACTCTGTCAATGTAACACACAGAGGAAAGTGCAGACTGACCCCACTCTGTCAGTGTAATGCACCCAGGGAAGAGCAGACTGACCCCAACCTATCAATGTAAAATATACAAGTAAGTGCGGACTTACCCATTCTGTCAATGTAACACACCCAGGGAAGAGCAGACTGACCCCACTCTGTCAATGTTACACACCCCGGGAAGAACAGACTGACCCCACTCTGTCAATGAAACACACCCAGGGAAGAGCAGACTGACCCCCAATCTCTCAATGTTAAATACACAAGGAGGTGCAGACTTATCTCACCCTGCAAAATAACTCTCGCAGTCAAGCGCAGATTAGGCCCACTCTGTCAAATTAACGCACCCAGGCAAGATAAGACTGACCCCATCCTGTCAAGGTAACTCACTCAGGGAAGAGCCGACTGATCCGTACTCTGCAAAATAACTCACACAGTCAAACGCAGATAGACCCCACTCTGTCAATGTAATTCACACAGGCAAGTGCAGACTGACCCCACTCTGTCAATGTAACACACCCAGGGAAGAGCAGACTGACCTCACTCTGCAAAATAACTCACACAAGCAAGAGCAGACTGACCCCAATCTCTCAATGTAAAATACACGAGTAAGTGCAGACTGCCCCCACTCTGTAAATGTAACACACACAGGGAAGAGCAGACTGACCCCACTCTGTCAATGTAACACACCCTGGGAAGAACAGACTGACCCCACTCTGTCAATGTAAAACACCCAGGCAAGAGCAGACTGAATCCACTCTGTCAATGTAACACAACCAGCGAAGAGCAGACTGACCTCACTCCGCAAAATAACTCACACAAGCAAGAGCAGACTGACCCCAATCTCTCAAGGTAAATTACACAAGGAAGTGCAGACTGACCCCACTCTGTCAATGGAACACACCCAGGGAAGAGCAGAATGACCCCCAATCTGTCAATGTAAAATACACAAGGAGGTGCAGACCTATCTCACGCTGCAAAATAACTCAGGCAGTCAAGCGCAGATTGAGCCCACTCTGTCAAATTAACGCACCCAGGCAAGATTAGACTGACCCCATCCTGTCAATGTAACACACCCAGGGAAGAGCAGACTGACCCCACTCTGTCAATGTAACACACACAGGAAAGTGCAGACTGACCCACTCTGTCAATGTAACACACAGAGGAAAGTGCAGACTGACCCCACTCTGTCAGTGTAATGCACCCAGGGAAGAGCAGACTGACCCCAACCTATCAATGTAAAATATACAAGTAAGTGCGGACTTACCCATTCTGTCAATGTAACACACCCAGGGAAGAGCAGACTGACCCCACTCTGTCAATGTTACACACCCCGGGAAGAACAGACTGACCCCACTCTGTCAATGAAACACACCCAGGGAAGAGCAGACTGACCCCCAATCTCTCAATGTTAAATACACAAGGAGGTGCAGACTTATCTCACCCTGCAAAATAACTCTCGCAGTCAAGCGCAGATTAGGCCCACTCTGTCAAATTAACGCACCCAGGCAAGATAAGACTGACCCCATCCTGTCAAGGTAACTCACTCAGGGAAGAGCCGACTGATCCGTACTCTGCAAAATAACTCACACAGTCAAACGCAGATAGACCCCACTCTGTCAATGTAATTCACACAGGCAAGTGCAGACTGACCCCACTCTGTCAATGTAACACACCCAGGGAAGAGCAGACTGACCTCACTCTGCAAAATAACTCACACAAGCAAGAGCAGACTGACCCCAATCTCTCAATGTAAAATACACGAGTAAGTGCAGACTGCCCCCACTCTGTAAATGTAACACACACAGGGAAGAGCAGACTGACCCCACTCTGTCAATGTAACACACACAGGAAAGTGCAGACTGACCCCACTCTTGTCAATGTAACGCACCCAGGGAAGAGCAGACTGACCCCAATCTATAAATGTAAAATATACAAGTAAGTGCAGACTTACCCACTCTGTCAATGTAACACACCCAGGGAAGTGCAGACTGACCCCACTCTGTCAATGTAACACACCCAGCGAAGAGCAGACTGACCTCACTCTGCAAAATAACTTACACAAGCAAGAGCAGACTGACCCCAATCTCTCAAGGTAATTTACACAAGGTAGTGCAGACTGACCCCACTCTGTCAATGGAACACACCCAGGGAAGTGCAGACTGACCCCACTCTGTCAATGTAACACACCCAGCGAAGAGCAGACTGACCTCACTCTGCAAAATAACTTACACAAGCAAGAGCAGACTGACCCCAATCTCTCAAGGTAATTTACACAAGGTAGTGCAGACTGACCCCACTCTGTCAATGGAACACACCCAGGGAAGAGCAGACTGACCCCCAATCTCTCAATGTAAAATTCACAAGGAGGTGCAGACTTATCTCACCCTGCAAAATAACTCACACAGTCAAGCGCAGATTGAGCCCACTCTGTCAAAGTAACGCACCCAGGCAAGATTAGACTGACCCCATCCTGTCAATGTAACACACCCAGGAAAGAGCAGACTGACCTCACTCTGTCAATGGAACACACCCAGGGAAGAGCAGACTGACCCCCAATCTCTCAATGTAAAATACACAAGGAAGTGCAGACTAACCCGCACTCTGCAAAATTATTCACACAGTCAAACGCAGATCGACCCCATTCTGTCAATGTTATTCACACAGGCAAGTGCAGACTGACCCCACTCTGTCAATGTAACACACCTAGGGAAGAGCAGACAGACCCCACTCTGTTAATGTAACACACTCAGGGAAGAGCAGACTGACCCCACTCTGTCAATGTAACATACCCAGGGGAGAGCAGACTGACCCCACTCTGTCAATGTAACACACCCAGGGAAGAGCAGACAGACCCCACTCTGTCAATGTAACACACCCAGGGAAGAGCAAACAGACCCCACTCTGTCAATGTAACACACCCAGGGAAGAACACACTGGCAGCACTCTGACAAACTAATTCACACAGGCTCGAGGAGATGATCCAAGAGATGAACCGATGGCCGGGTCAATCCAAACGTTAGGGTCTGGAACACAGTGTCAGAGAGTTTGGGGTGGCCGGGTCAATCCAGTGTTTGGGGTCTGGAATACATTGCCTGAGTTTATGGGGTAGACCGGTTTAATCCAGGGGTTCGGGTCTGGAACACAGTGTGTGAGTATGGGATAGGCCGGAATATTCCAGGCGTTAGGGTCTGGAACGCAGTGCTTGAGAGAGTGGGATAGGTCAGATTAATCCAAGGGTTAGAGTCTGGAATACAGCGCCTGAGAGTGTGGGATAGCCCGGATTAATCCAGAGGTTCGGGTCTGGAATTCAGTGTCTGAGAGTGTGAGGACACCAGGTCTATCCAGGGGTTCGGGTCTGGAACACAGTGTCTTAGCGTGAGGGATAGGCCGGATTACTCCAGGTGTTAAGGTCTGGGACACAGCGTTTAAGAGTGTGGGATAGGCTGGATTAATGCAGGAGTTAGGGTCTGGAACACAGTGTCTGAGAATGTGGGATAGGCCGGATTAATCCAGCGGTTTGGGTCTGGAATACAGTGTCTGCGGGAGTAGGATAGGCCGGATTAGTCCAGGGGTTAGGGTCTGGTACAAAGTGCTGGAAAGTGTGGGGAAGGCCGATTCAATCCTGGGGTTAGAGACTGGAATAAAGTATCTGGGAGTGTGGGATAGGCCGGATTAAACCAGGCATTAGGGTCTGGAACACAGTTCTGGGAGTGTGGGATAGGCCGGATTAATCCAGGGGTTAGCGTCTGGAACAAAGTGCATGAGAGTGTGGGATAGACTGAATTAATCCAGGGGTTAGGGTCTGGCCCAAAGTGCTGGTACGTGTGGGATAGGCCGGATTAGTCCAGGGGTTAGGGTCTGGAACAAAGTGCCTGAGAGTGTGGTATAGGCCGGATTCATCCAGGGGTTAGAGTCTGGCCCAAAGTGCTGGTAAGTGTGGGATAGGCCGGATTAATCCAGGGGTTAAGGTCTGGAACAAAGTGCCTGAGAGTGTGGGGAGGCAGGAATAACCCAGGATTTAGGGTCTGGAACACAGTGTCTGAGAGTGTGGGATAGGCCGGATTAATCCAGGGGTTAGTGGCTGGAACACAGTGGCTGAGGGTGTGGAATAGGCCGGGTCAATCCAATGGTTAGTGGCTGGAACACAGTGGCTGAGGGTGTGGAGTAGGACGGAATAGTCCAGGGGATAGGGTCTAACACAGTGTCTGAGAGTGTGGGATAGGCCGGAATAATCCAGGAGTTAGGGTCTGGAACACAGTATCTGAGAGTGTGGGGTAGGCCGGAATATTCCAGGGTTAGGGTCTGGAACACAGTGTCTGAGAGTGTGGGATAGGCCAGGTAAATCCAGTGGTTAGGGTCTGGAACAAAGAGCCTGAGAGTGTGGGAGAGGCCGGAATAATCCAGGGGTTAGTGTCTGGAACACAGTGGCTGAGGGTGTGGAGTAGGCCGGAATAGTCCAGGGGTTAGGGTCTAACACAGTGTCTGAGAGTGTGGGATAGGCCGGAATAATCCAGGGGTTAGGGTCTGGAACACAGTATCTGAGAGTGTGGGGTAGGCCGGAATATTCCAGGGTTAGGGTCTGGAACACAGTGTCTGAGAGTGTGGGATAGGCCGGGTAAATCCAGTGGTTAGGGTCTGGAACACAGTGTCTGAGAGTGTGGGATACGACGGATTAATCCAGCGGTTAGGGTCTGGAACATAGTGTCTGAGACTGTGGGATAGGCCGCATTAATCCCGGGGTTAGGGTCTGAAACACAGTGTGTGAGTGTGGGATAGGCTGGAATATTCCAGGAGTTAGGGTCTGGAACGCAGTGCTTGAGCGAGTGGGATAGGTCAGATTAATCCAGGGGTTAGTGTCTGGAACACAGTGCCTGAGAGTGTGTATTGGCTGAATTAATCCATGGGTTAGGGTCTGGAACACAGTGTCAGAGAGTTTGGGGAGGCTGGGTCAATCCAGGGGTAAGGGTCTGGAATACATTGTCTGAGTTTATGGGATAGACCAGATTAATCCAGGGGTTAGGGTCTGGAACACAGTGTGTGAGTGTGGGATAGGCCGGAATATTCCAGGAGCTAGGGTCTGGAATGCAGTGCTTGAGAGAGTGGGATAGGTCGGATTAATCCAGGGGTTAGAGTCTGGAATACAGTGCCTGAGAGTGTGGGATAGCCCGGATTAATCCAGAGGTTCGGGTCTGGAATTCAGTGTCTGAGAGTGTGAGGACACCGGGTCTATCCAGGGGTTCGGGTCTGGAACACAGTGTCTTAGCGTGAGGGATAGGCCGGATTACTCCAGGTGTTAAGGTCTGGGACACAGCGTTTAAGAGTGTGGGATAGGCTGGATTAATGCAGGAGTTAGGGTCTGGAACACAGTGTCTGAGAATGTGGGATAGGCCGGATTAATCCAGCGGTTTGGGTCTGGAATACAGTGTCTGCGGGAGTAGGATAGGCCGGATTAGTCCAGGGGTTAGGGTCTGGTACAAAGTGCTGGAAAGTGTGGGGAAGGCCGATTCAATCCTGGGGTTAGAGACTGAAATAAAGTATCTGGGAGTGTGGGATAGGCCGGATTAAACCAGGCATTAGGGTCTGGAACACAGTTCTGGGAGTGTGGGATAGGCCGGATTAATCCAGGGGTTAGCGTCTGGAACAAAGTGCATGAGAGTGTGGGATAGACTGAATTAATCCAGGGGTTAGGGTCTGGCCCAAAGTGCTGGTACGTGTGGGATAGGCCGGATTAGTCCAGGGGTTAGGGTCTGGAACAAAGTGCCTGAGAGTGTGGTATAGGCCGGATTCATCCAGGGGTTAGAGTCTGGCCCAAAGTGCTGGTAAGTGTGGGATAGGCCGGATTAATCCAGGGGTTAAGGTCTGGAACAAAGTGCCTGAGAGTGTGGGGAGGCAGGAATAACCCAGGATTTAGGGTCTGGAACACAGTGTCTGAGAGTGTGGGATAGGCCGGATTAATCCAGGGGTTAGTGGCTGGAACTCAGTGGCTGAGGGTGTGGAATAGGCCGGGTCAATCCAATGGTTAGTGGCTGGAACACAGTGGCTGAGGGTGTGGAGTAGGACGGAATAGTCCAGGGGTTAGGGTCTAACACAGTGTCTGAGAGTGTGGGATAGGCCGGAATAATCCAGGAGTTAGGGTCTGGAACACAGTATCTGAGAGTGTGGGGTAGGCCGGAATATTCCAGGGTTAGGGTCTGGAACACAGTGTCTGAGAGTGTGGGATAGGCCGGGTAAATCCAGTGGTTAGGGTCTGGAACAAAGAGCCTGAGAGTGTGGGAGAGGCCGGAATAATCCATGGGTTAGGGTCTGGAACACAGTGTCAGAGAGTTTGGGGAGGCTGGGTCAATCCAGGGGTAAGGGTCTGGAATACATTGTCTGAGTTTATGGGATAGACCAGATTAATCCAGGGGTTAGGGTCTGGAACACAGTGTGTGAGTGTGGGAAAGGCCGGAATATTCCAGGAGCTAGGGTCTGGAATGCAGTGCTTGAGAGAGTGGGATAGGTCGGATTAATCCAGGGGTTAGTGTCTGAAACACAGTGCCTGAGAGTGTGTATTGGCTGGATTAATCCATGGGTTAGGGTCTGGAATTTAGTGTCTGAGCATGAGGGATAGGCCGGATTAATCCAGGTGTTAAGGTCTGGGACATAGCGTTTGAGAGTGTGGGATAGGCCAATTAATTCAGGAGTTAGGGTCTGGAACACAGTGTCTGAGAGAGTGGAGTAGGCCAGATTAATCCAGAGGTTACGGTCTGGAACACAGTGTCTGAGAGTGTAGGATAGGCCGGGTCAATCCAGGGGTTAGGGTCTGCAACACAGTGTCTGAGAGTGTGGGATAGGCCGGATTAATCCAGCGGTTTGGGTCTGGAATACAGTGCGGGAGTCGGATAGGCAGGATTAATCCAGGGGTTAGGGTCTGGTACAAAGTTCCGGAAAGTGTGGGGAAGGCCGATTCAATCCCGGGGTTAGAGTCGGGAACAAAGTACCTGGGAGTGTGGGATAGGCAGGATTAATCCAGGCATTAGGGTCTGGAACACAGTGCCTGAGAGAGTGGGATAGGCCGAATTAATCCAGTGGATAGGGTCTGGAACACAGTGCCTGAGAGAGTGGGATAGGCCGAATTAATCCAGTGGATAGGATCTGGAACACAGTGCCTGAGAGTGTGGGGGTGGCCGGAATAATCCAGGATTTAGGGTCTGGAACAGTGTCTGAGAGTGTGGGATAGACCGGGTCAATCCAATGGTTAGTGTCTGGAACACAGTCCCTGAGACTGTGGGATAGGCCAGATTAATCCCGGGGTTAGGGTCTGCATCACAGTGCCTCAGAGTGTGGAATGGGCCTGATTAATCCTGGGTTTAGGGTCTCGAACACAGTGTCTGAGTGTCTGGGGGAGGCCAGAAAATCCAGGGATTAAATCTGAAACACAGTGTCTAAGAGTGTGTTGGAGGCTGGGTCAATCCAGGGGTTAGGGTCTGGAACAGTGTCTGAGAGTGTGTGATAGGCCAGATTAATCGAGGGGTTAGGGTCTGGAAAACAGTGTCTGAGAGAGTGGGATAGGCCGGATTAATACAGGAAATAGGGTCTGGAACACTGTGCCTGAGAGTGTGGGATAGGCCAGATTAATCCAGTGGTTAGGGTCGGGAACACAGTGCCTGAGAGTGTGGGATAGGCCGGATTAATGCAGAGGTTAGGGTCTGGAACACAATGTCTTAGATTATGGGATAGGCCGGATTAATCCAGGGGTTTGTGTCTGGATTATAGTATTTGTGAGAGTGGGGTAGGTTGGAATAATCCAGGGATTAGTGTCTGGAAATGTGGGATAGGCCACATTTATCAAAGGTAAAAACAATGACTACAGATGCTGAAAACCAAATACTGGATTAGTGGTGCTGGAAGAGCACAGCAGTTCAGGCAGCATCCAACGAGCAGCGAAATCGACGTTTCGGGCAAAAGCCCTTCATCAGGAATAAAGGCAGTGAGCCTGCAGTCATTGTTTTTACCTTGTTGATTTTAACCCTACTGCGAATCCTCTTGCAAGGATGCCTGCCTTGAAGAAGTTTTCCTCCTCTCTCTACAAGAATCTCAGGGAGTCCCTCTCCCACTGCAACTCCCAGGTCATTTCCTCTGCTCTGAAGCTCTTCAAACTTCCAGCTCAGTTACTGTCTCCTTGACTTGTCCGACCTGCCTATCTTCTTTTCCACCTATCCACTCCACCCTCTCCTCCTTGACCTATCACCTTCATCTCCTCCCCCACTCACCCATTGTACTCTATGCTACTCTCTCCCCACCCCCACCCTCCTCTAACTTATCTCTCCATGCTTCAGGCTCACTGCCTTTATTCCTGATGAAGGGCTTTTGCACGAAACGTCGATTTCGCTGCTCGTTGGATGGTGCCTGAACTGCTGTGCTCTTCCAGCACCACTAATCCAGATTTATCAAAGGGCTAGGCTCTGGAACACAGTGCCTGAGAGTGTGTGATAGGTGGGATTAATCCAGACATTAGGGTCTGGAACACAGTGCCTGAGAGGGTGTATTGGCCGGATTAATCCAGGAGTTAAGGTCTGGAACACAGTGTCAGAGAGTTTGGGGTGGCCGGGTCAATCCAGGGGTTAGGGTCTGGAACACAGTGTCAGAGAGTTTGTGGAGGCCGGGTCAATCCAGGGGTTAGGGTCTGGAACACAGTGTCAGAGAGTTTGGGGAGGCCGGGTCAATCCAGGGGTTAGGGTCTGGAATACATTGTCTGAGTTTATGGGATAGACTGGATTAATCCAGGAGTTAGGGTCTGGAACACAGTGCCCGAGAGTGTGGGATAGGCAGGGTCAATCCAGGGGTTAGGGTCTGGAACGCAGTGCTTGAGAGAGTGGGATAGGTCGGATTAATCCAGGGGTTGGTGTCTGGAATACAGTGCCTGAGAGTGTGGGTTAGGCCGGATTAATCCAGGCCTTATGGTCTGGAACACAGTGTCTGAGAGTGTGGGACATGCCGGATTAATCCAGGGGTCAGGGTAGGGAATACAGTGTCTGAGAATATGGGGAGAGCGGGTCAATCCAGTGGTTAGGGTCTGGAACATAGTGCTGGAGATTGTGGGATAGGCCGGATTAATCCAGGGGTTAGTGTCTGGAATACATTGTCTGAGAGAGTGGGATAGGCCGGATTAATCCAGGGGTTAGGTTCTAGAACACAGTGTCTGAGAATGTGGGATAGGCTGGATTAATCCAGGGGATAGGGTCTGGAACAGTGTCTGAGAATGTGGTGTATGCCAGATTAATCCAGGGGTTAGTGTCTGGAATACAGTGCCTGAGAGTGTGGGATAGGCCCGGTCAATCCAGGGGTTACATTCTGGAACACAATGTCGGAGATTGTGGGATAGGCCGGGTTAATCCAGGGGTTAGCGTCTGGAACACAGTGAGTGAGTGTGGGATAGCTCGGAATATTCCAGGATTTAAGGTCTGGAACGCAGTGCTTGAGGGAGTGGGATAGGTCAGATTAATCCAGGGGTTGGTGTCTGGAATACAGTGTCTGAGAGTGTGAGGACACCAGGTCAATCCAGGAGTTAGGGTCTGGAACAGAATGTCTGAGCGTGAGGGATAGGCCGGATTAATCCTGGTGTTTAGGACTGAAACACAGCATTTGAGAGTGTGGGATAGGCTGAAGTAATGCATGAGTTAGGGTCTGGAACACAGTGTCTGAGAGTGTGAGATAGGCCAGGTCAATCCAGGGGTTAGTGTCTGGAATACAGTGCTTGAGAATGTGGGATAGACCGGATTACTCCAGGGGTTAGTGTGTGGAATACAGTGCCTGAGAGAGTGGAATAGGCCGGATTAATCCAGGGGTTAGTGTCTGGAAGAGAGTGTCTGAGGGTGTGGGGAGGCCGGATTAATCCAGGGGTTAGTGCCTGGAACAGAGTGCCTGAGAGTGTGGAATAGGCCGGGTTCATCCAGGAATTAGGGTCTGGAACACATTGTCTGACAGTGTGGGATAGGCCGGGTTAATCCAGGACGTAGGTTCTGGAATGCAGTGTCTGCGAGTGTGGGTGTGCCGGATTAATCCAATGGTTAAGGTTGAGAAGACAGTGCCTGAGAGAGTGGGATAGACCGGATTAATCCAGTGGTTAGGGTCTGGAACACAGTGCCTGAGAGTGTGGGGTAGGCTGGATTAATCCAGGGGTTATGGTCTGGAACACGGTTTCTGAGAGGGAGGGGAAGGCCAGATTACTCCAGGGGTTAGGGTCATGAACACAGTGCCTGAGAGAGTGGGATAGGCCGGATTAATCCAGGGGTTAGGGTTGAGAAGACAGTGCCTGAGAGAGTGGGATAGGCCGGATTAATCCAGGGTTTAGCGTCTGGAACACAGTGAGTGAGTGTGGGATAGTTCAGAATATTCCAGGAGTTAAGGTCTGGAACGCAGTGCTTGAGGGAGTGGGCTAGGTCAGATTAATCCAGGGGTTGGTGTCTGGAATACAGTGTCTGAGAGTATGAGGACACCAGCTCAATCCAGGGGTTAGGGTCTGGAACAGAATGTCTGAGCGTGAGGGATAGGCCGGATTAATCCAGGTGTTAAGGTCTGGAACACAGCATTTGAGAGTGTGGGATAGGCTGGAGTAATGCATGAGTTAGGGTCTGGAACACAATGTCTGAGAGTGTAGGGGGTGGATGGATTAATCCAGGGGTTAGGGTCTCAAACACAGTGTCTGAGAGTGTGAGATAGGCCGGGTCAATCCTGGGGTTAGTGTCTGGAATACAGTGCTTGAGAATGTGGGATAGACCGGATTACTCCAGGGGTTAGTGTGTGGAATACAGTGCCTGAGAGAGTGGAATAGGCCGGATTAATCCAGGGGTTAGTGTCTGGAAGAGAGTGTCTGAGGGTGTGGGGAGGCCGGATTAATCCAGGGGTTAGTGCCTGGAACAGAGTGCCTGAGAGTGTGGAATAGGCCGGGTTCATCCAGGAATTAGGGTCTGGAACACATCGTCTGACAGTGTGGGATAGGCTGGATTAATCCAGGACGTAGGTTCTGGAATGCAGTGTCTGCGAGTGTGGGTGTGCCGGATTAATCCAATGGTTAGGGTTGAGAAGACAGTGCCTGAGAGAGTGGGATAGGTTGGATTAATCCAGGGTTTAGTGTCGGAACACAGTGCCTGAGAGAGTGGGATAGGCCGGATTAATCCAGTGGTTAGGGTCTGGAACACAGTGCCTGAGAGAGTGGGATAGGCCAGATTAATCCAGTGATTATGGTCTGGAACACAGTGCCTGAGAGTGTGGGGGAGGCTGGATTAATCCAGGGGTTATGGTCTGGAACACAGTTTCTGAGAGGGAGGGCAAGGTCAGATTACTCCAGGGGTTAGGGTCTGGAACACAGTGCCTGAGAGTGTGGAATAGGCCGGATTAATCCAGGGGTTAGGGTCTGGAACACAGTGCCTGAGAGTGGGATTGGCCGGATTAATACAGGGGTTAGGCTCTAGTATACAATATCTGAGAGTATGGGGGAGGCCAGATTTTTCCAGGGGTTAGGGTTTGGAATACAGTGTCTGAGAGTGTAGGATCGGCCCGGTCTATCCACGGGTTACCTTCTGGAACACAATTTCTGAGAGTGTGGAATTGTTCGGATTAATCCAGGGGTTAGGGTCTAGAACACAGTGTCCGAGAATGTTTGGGATAGGCCGGATTAATCCAGGTGTTAGGATCTGGAACACAGTGTCTGAGAGTGTGGGATAGGCCAGCGTAATCCAGGGGTTAGTGTCTGGAATACAGTGTCTGTGAGTGTGGGGAGAGCGGGTCAATCCAGTGGTTAGGGTCTGGAACAAAGTGCCGGAGACTGTGGGATAGGCCGGATTAATCCAGGGGTAAGTGTTTGGAATACAGTGTCTGAGTGTGTGGGATAGGCCCGGTCAATCCAGGGGTTACATTCTGGAACACAATGTCTGAGATTGTGGGATAGGCTGGATTAATACAGGTTTTAGGGCCTGGAACACAGTGTCTGAGAGTGTCGGATAGGCCGGATTAATCCAGGGGCTAGGGTCTGGAACACAGTGCGTGAGAGTGTGGGATAGGCCGGATTAATCCAGGGGCTAGGGTCTGGAACACAGTGCGTGAGAGTGTGGGATAGGCCGGATTAATCCAGGGGTAAGGCTCTGGTATACAATATCTGAGAGTGTGGGGAGGCCAGATTTATCCAGGGTTTAGGGTTTGGAATACACTGTCTGAGAATGTGAGATAGGCGGGATTAATCCAGGGGTTACGGTCTGGAACACAGTGCCTGACATGTCGGATAGGCTGAATTAATCCAGGATTTCGAGTCTGGAACACAGTGCCTGAGAGAGAGGGACAGGAGGGATTAATCCAGGGGTTAGTGTCTGGAACACAGTGCCTGAGAGTGTGTGATAGGCTGGAATAATCCAGGGGTTAGGGTCTGGAACACAGTGCCTGAGAGTGTGGGATAGGCCAGATTAATCCAGGGGTAAAAGACTGGAACAAAGTGCCGGAGAGTGTGGGGAAGGCAGATTCAATCCAACGGTCAGGGTCTGGAACATAGTGTCTGCGAGTGTGGGATAGGCTGGATTAATCCAGGGGTTTAGGTCTGGAACACAGTGTCTGAGGGTGTGGGGAGGCCGGATTAATCCATGGGCTAGGGTCTGGAACACAGTGTCAGAGAGTTTGGGGTGGCCGGGTCAATCCAGGGGTTAGGGTCTGGAACACAGTGTCAGAGAGTTTGGGGTGGCCGGGTCAATCCAGGGGTTAGGGTCGGGAACACAGTGTCAGAGAGTTTGGGGTGGCCGGGTCAATCCAGTGGTTAGGGTCGGGAATGCATTGTCTGAGTTTATGGGATAGACCGGGTTAATCCAGGGGTTAGCGTCTGGAACACAGTGTGTCAGTGTGGGATAGACGGAATATTCCAGGAGTTAGTGTCTGGAACGCAGTGCCTGAGAGTGTGGGGTTGGCCGTATTAATCCAGTGGTTAGAGTGTGGAACTAAGTGCCTGAGAGTGTGGGATAGGCCAGATTAATCCAGGGGTAAAAGACTGGAACAAAGTGCCGGAGAGTGTGGGGAAGGCAGATTCAATCCAAGGGTTAGGGTCTGGAACATAGTGTCTGCGAGTGTGGGGTAGGCTGGATTAATCCAGGGGTTTAGGTCTGGAACACGGTTTCTGAGAGGGAGGGGAAGGCCAGATTACTCCAGGGTTAGGGTCATGAACACAGTGCCTGAGAGAGTGGGATAGGCCGGATTAATCCAGGGGTTAGTGTCTGGAACACAGTGCTTGAGAGTGTGGGATTGGCTGGATTAATCCAGGGGTTAGGCTCTGGTATACAATATCTGAGAGTATGGGGGAGGCCAGATTTATCCAGGGGTTAGTGTCTGGAACACAGTGCCTGAGAGAGTGGGACAGGAGGGATTAATCCAGGGGTTAGTGTCTGGAACACAGTGCCTGAGAGTGTGGGGTTGGCCGGATTAATCCAGTGGTTAGGGTGTGGAACTAAGTGTCTGAGTGTGTGGGATAGGCCAGATTAATCCAGGGGTAAGAGACTGGAACAAAGTGCCGGAGAGTGTGGGGAAGGCAGATTCAATCCAAGGGTTAGGGTCTGGAACATAGTGTTTGCGAGTGTGGGGTAGGCTGGATTAATCCAGGGGTTTAGGACTGGAACACAGTGTCTGAGGGTGTGGGGAGGCCGGATTAATCCATGGGTTTGGGTCTGGAACATAGTGTCAGAGAGTTAGGGGTGGCCGGGTCAATCCAGGGGTTAGGATCGGGAATGCATTGTCTGAGTTTATGGGATAGACCGGGTTAATCCAGGGATTAGCGTCTGGAACACAGTGTGTGAGTGTGGGATAGGCCGGAATATTCCAGGAGTTAGGGTCTGGAACGCAGTGCTTGAGAGAGTGGGATAGGTCGGATTAATCCAGGGGTTAGGGTCTGGAACATAGTGTTTGAGAGTTTGGGAGTGGTCGGATTAATCCAGGGGTTAGTGTCTGAAACAGAATGTCTGAGCGTGAGGGATAGGCCCGATTAATCCAGGTGTTAAGGTGTGGAACACAGCATTTGAGACTGTGAGATAGGCTGGATTAATGCATGAGTTAGGGTCTGGAACACAGTGTCTGAGAGTGTGAGATAGGCCAGGTCAATCCAGGGGTTAGTGTCTGGAATACAGTGCCTGAGAATGTGGGATAGACCGGATTAATCCAGGGGTTCGTGTCTGGAACAGAGTGCCTGAGAGTGTGGGATAGGCCGGGTTAATCCAGGAGTTCGGGTCTGGAACACATTGTCTGACAATGTGGGATAGGCCGGGTTAATCCAGGACGTAGGTTCTGGAATGCGGTGTCTGCGAGTGTCGGTGTGCTGGATTAATCCAATGGTTAGGGTTGAGAAGACAGTGCCTGAGAGAGTGGGATAGGTTGGATTAATCCAGGGTTTAGTGTCTGGAACACAGTGCCTTAGAGAGTGGGATAGGCTGGATTAATCCAGGGGTTAGGGACTGGAACACAGTGTCTGACATTGTCGGATAGGCCGGATTAATCCAGGGTTTAGTGTCTGCAACACAGTGCCTGAGAGAGTGGGATAGGCTGGATTAAGCCAGGGGTTAGGGTCTGGAACATAGTCCTTAAGAGTGTGGGGTTGGTCGGATTAATCCAGGGGTTCGGGTCTGGAACACAGTGTCTGAGAGTGTGGGATGGGCCGGATTAATCCAGGAGTTAGGGTCTGGAACACAGTGTCTGACATTGTCGGATAGGCCGGATTAATCCAGGGGTTAGGGTCTGGAACACAGTGTTTGAGAGTGTAGGATCGGCCCATTCTATCCACGAGTTATGTTCTGGAACACAATGTCTGAGAGTGTGGGATTGTTCGGATTAATCCAGGGGTTAGGGTCTGGAACACAGTGTCCGAGAATGTTTGGGATAGGCCGGATTAATCCAGGAGTTCGGGTCTGGAACACATTGTCTGACAGTGTGGGATAGGCCGGATCAATCCAGGACATAGGTTCTGGAATGCGGTGTCTGCGAGTGTGGGTGTGCCGGATTAATCCAATGGTTAGGGTTAAGAAGACAGTGCCTGAGAGAGTGGGATAGGTTGGATTAATCCAGGGTTTAGTATCTGGAACACAGTGCCTGAGAATGTGGGATAGGCTGGATTAATCCAGTGGTTAGGGTCTGGAACACAGTGCCTGAGAGTGTGGGGTTGGCCGGATTAATCCAGTGTTTAGGGTCTGGAACTATGAGAAACAAAGCTCACACACTTCAATAATTGCAGTCCGAGACAAAATCTGAATCAGTAGTGTCCTTTATTTTACTCTTGCAAGAGGGTTTGATGTCCAGTGTCTACAAGGCAAGGGACATACACACTCCAAATTCAATTAATACACAACATTTATATAATTTAGTTTCTTTTGTTTTTCATTGCTCCTCCCCTGTTTCCATCTTCCACTTCCCTAAGACTGGCCCCCATTACTCCTGTTTATCTCTTGCCTTATCCGGCCTTGTCTGTGACAAAATGCTTATTTCTGGCCTCACAAGGCCATTTGACCTCATCCCACTGTAGGTCATTGTTAGGCAAATTCTTTCTTCACCATTATCTACCTTCCCATTATCACCATCTGTACCTTCCCCTGATCCTTATGACCCTTTTAATTGGGGTTTGTTCCTGTGTTTCTGTAAAAGTGGGAAACAGATGTTTATACCTACTGTTTGTACAGGCGTATCTAGCTTAACTTCCTCCCCTCACAGTATCTTATCTATTCCCCCGTAATATCTACCATTGTTTTGCAGTCATGTTTCATTCTTGCATACAATTTTAGCTAATACAAAAACAATTATGTATTTCCTCCATATCGTTTCCATTCTTGTTGACTCAGTTCTTGGCTAAAACAATTACACACTGGTGTGAGGTCATTTACTTTGTACAGGTAAATGGAATTGCAAAAGTAACACTAGTTTTCCCACATCCCACAATTTCCCCATTTTCTTTAATTACCATTTGTTACCTTCTGCAATTTTTCTTTTAAGCATGCCCCCAAAATTCGCAAGCATCTTTCTGGATATTTCATCCATCTTGGTCTCACTCATCCCTCATTATTTAGTCGATAAAGTTCCTCTGCCTGATTCCCTTTTAGGGGCATCTGTTTCATTAAGGCTGTCTCAATCAGCCTTTGGGTGAGTCCTCGTATACAGGGTATGATACAACAGCTAGTGGCCACCAATACCCCGACTACTACTATCAGGGAAGTAAGGATGGAAACCACCACCCCCTTCCATTTTCCAAACCATGAGTCAAGCCATCCTGTGAGAGATGTGTCTACTCCTGAATTCTCAGCCTGTTCCTCTGCTAAGGTAGTCAATCCCCTTCAGGCCCGAGTAATTGAACCATCAGGTGCAGTGTTATTAGGAATAAAGGTACAACAGCTTCCTCCTAACATCACACACACACACCCTTTTCCCGCTAGAATCATATCAAGGGCCATTCTGTTTTCCCATGCCATCGTACTTGTCGCATCAAGCTGTTCTGATATTCCTTTAACCGCATCTCTTGTATAATTTATAAATCACTGTTGATTATAGAAAGTGTAATTTATCCAATCTATATTTTTATTAATTGTTACCCACCAGAAGAGAGCTGACTCAAAGCCTGCTGCAATCTGGGTATGAGCCTTGAACTCATCAGGTACCCCCCCGCCCCAGGGACTCCTACAGAATCGAGACAAATCCTGTCATCGAAAGAAGTGTCCAACAGTGGTCTCTTACCCCTTCCCTTTTTCCCTACTATCTTTTCCCTCTCAAATGCCAGGGTAAATGGAATTGCCAATTGTACACTTGCACATATCCCTCTCCAATCTGGGTCTCAGTATTTTGCCTCCACAGTCCCACCACAGATCTGCTCGGGGAACCTTCAGTGCTGAGTAGTTCCCTCCCTTCTCTGTTTCGGTAACATCCTTAATCTCTGTACATAGTTTCAGCTCCCCCCAAGTCTCCAGACCGATTTGTACCTCGTATATGCACACACAACGTGTGATTTCCGACTGCGGCTGGAAACGTGGGGGGGTGGGGCTTTTGCATCTTTCTTCTCCAAGGGAGGGAACATCAGAGATAGGGAGGTACAGTTCCTATCATTCCATGCAGTCTCATCCTGGTACAGGGCTATCATACATTTCATGCCCTTCCTGTCCCCCTTCCACCCGAGCGGAAAGGGAACCCCCTGGGCCACTGGCCGACCGGAGGCACATGCATAACAATTGGTCTTGTTCAGACTTTTTACAGGATACTTTACCCATTCAACCCAGGCATTTACATCCCCATACCCAGTTTCTATTTCGATGGTCTGTTTTAAGTCCTTTACCTCTATAATTCTTACTACTTTAGGGTCATCGGGAGGGGTGAAAGGTTGTATCTTATTATCCAGTAGTTCTACCCGTTTTCTCTGTCCTACGCTATTCAAAAACAACAGCCTGAGAAATCATTCCCGTTTGTTTTCATTTCTATCCCAAATGTTTCATTTAATCGGACCTGATAGGTGCTCCCCCCCAACCATCGCCAGAATTGCTTCGTGTCATGTGGTTTTCTTTATCATTAAGTATATTGTGTTACACTCTTTATCAGGACAATCGCGAGCTGGTCGGAAGGGGGCCCGGTGTACTGTGACGAGACCATTATACCAAGTACCATCCCCAAGGCCATCCCCATAGGACTTAAGATGTATCTCTGAGCTGCGGTACTGTCTCTGATTACCTACACCCCCACAATTTACTAAGCTACATGAATCAGGTCTATTACTTGTGGGTTATCAGACTCAGGGACCGTTAATAACACATATGAAAATGATATTTGACAAAATCCCAATACTAAAGGGCTAGCAGCATAGCTCTAAGCATTCCCAGTATTCTAAACATCATGCTGAAACACAAAAAGACCTAATATACCAATCCTACAGAAATAATCCTGTGCTCGCGTCGCCACTGTATAATCAGTTACTCAAAGTGTCTTTAGCCTGAGTTTCAGTGGGTCTTGCGTTGATTCAGCTGTCCAGACTTCTTCCTCAACTGCAGCTTCCACTGGCCCTTTGATCCGAGTGCAGTGAGTCCAGCCTTTCCCCACCATCCTTATTGCCGTTTCGGTCGTCAAAAGAGCCTGGTACGGCCCTTCCCAGTCCGGCTGCAATTTAGTCTCTGTCCATGATTTTACTAAGACCCAATCTCCCGGCCGGATGGGATGAACGGTGAATTCAAGGGGTGGAGTCTGTGCCAATAAACCCTGTTCCCTGAGGAAAGACAAAGAGGAGGACAAGCCCAGTATATACTTCTTTAAGAACAAGTCTTTAGTTTCGGGAATTGGCAATTCCCCATTCGTTCCCAGGTAAGGTAATCCAAATAAGATTTCATAGGGGGATAGTCCCAAATCTTTCCTTGGGGCTGTTCGTACTCACAAGAGAGCTATAGGTAAACATTTGGTCCAAGGGAGTCTGGTTCCTATTATCAATTTGGAGAGCTGTCGTTTGAGTGTTTGCTTCATTCTCTCAACCCTTCCCGATGATGGTGGGTGCCATGGAGTATGGAACTCCCAGGAAATTCCCAACCCTTTCGTTACCCCCTGTAACACTTTAGAGGTAAAATGAGTTCCTTGGTCAGAATCAACATGGTTCACTAACTCATATCGGGGAATTATGTACTCTAAAATTGTTTTAGACACCCCACTCGCAGTGGCAGTAGCTAGGGGGTATGCTTCAACCCAACCAGATAGATGATCTACCATGACCAGCATATATTTTAGTCTTCCTACTCTGGGTAGTTCAGTATAATCTACTTGTATACTCTGGAAGGGTCTCAATCCCGGGTCTCTTCCTCCCGGGGTCTGTTTTCTCAAGAGTTTCTTATTTACCTTTCTGCATATTATACATCCCTCACATATTTGTTTCGCAATTGTATATATTCCTTTACATCCATATTCCGTAAGAACTAAATCACACATTGTTGTACTCCCCAGTGGCTGCCTCGATGTAGGACAGGTATAATTTCTCACATCATCATTTTGTTTAACATTTCCCTTCCATCAGGTAACCTCCAATGCCCTTCTGCTGTTTTTACAGCCCCTAAATCTCTCAATTCTTTTTCCTCTCTTTCAGTAAATATTGTAGCTTCCCGAGGATCTAGGACAGTAGGTATTAGGGAATGGATCACCACTTCTTGTGGGTTCAGGGCTGCTTCCTTAGCCACTTCATCGGCTAATCTATTCCCCCTAACTTCTGGTTCATTTCCTTTCTGATGACCATTTACATGCACTACCGCTATTTCTCAGGGGAGTAATAGGGATTCCAAGACCTGTTTAATCAACTCTTCGTGTGCTAATTCCTTCCCCCGACTATTGATCAGCCCTCGTTCCTGCCATATCTTTCCGAACGTGCCAACACCAAATACATATTTAGAGTCAGTGTATACTGTTCCCTCTTTATTTTCTAATGCCCTAAGGGCTCTTTCCAATGCATAGAGTTCGCAGGTCTGAGCTGACCATCCATTTGGCAACCTTCCTGCCTCTACCACACTACCTTCCATCCCGTCTACAACTGCATACCCATTATGTCTTTTCCCTTCAGTCACCCAGGATGATCCATCTATAAAATGTGGGGCTCCTGCATGAAGCGGAACATCTCTCAGGTCCATGCGGACCTTAGTTTGGTTTTCTATAATGTCAAGACAGTCGTGCTGTGGATTCTGAGGAGAGTCTCCTTCCCCTTTCCAAAGAAAGGCAGCTGGATTTAAACAATTGTCAGTGACCAACACTAGATCATCCTTTTCTATTAATATTGCCTCATATGTTAGAATCCGCAAGTCTGTCAACCATCGCCCAGCTTTTTGGTTTAGGATCATTCTCACTTGGTGTGGAGTGCTTACTATTAGGTCTCCCCCAAATGTAAGCTTTCTGCTTTCCTCCACCAACAGTGCAGTGGCAACCACTGCCTGCACACACTCAGGCCACCCCCGGGATACTGGATCCAATAGCTTCAAAAGATATGCTACTGGTTGTCTCATTCCTCCCCACCTCTGGGTCAATACTCCCAAAGCCGCTCCCTTATCTACAGTAACAAAGAGGTGGAAAGGTTTATCTAGAGAAGGTAAGGCTGACACAGGGGCATGGATCAGATCTCTTTTGAGTTCCTCAACTAGTTCTTTTTCCTCATCATCCCAACTTAGACATTTTGGTTCCTCCTCTAATAGTTTGAGATATAATTTCTTAGTCTCCTGAGCATAGGAATCAATCCACAATCTGCAATATCCCATTAGACCCAAAACTTTACATAACTCCCGTTTAGTCCTGGACAGCGTCATCCCCACTATTCCCTCTATCCGTTCCGGGCTTATCTTTCGCTTTCCCTCACTAACTAAATGTCCCAGTATTTCACTTCTCACTCCACATATTGTAGTTTGTTTTTAGATACTCACAGTCCCTGCTGACCCAGGAAATTCAATAATTTGTTAGTGGCTTCTACTGCTTTTTCTCTTCTTTTTCCTGTTACTAAGAGGTCGTCTACATCCTGCAACAGGGTAGTTCCCTTGGGGCTGCTAAATTTCTCCAATATTTGTTCTAACATCTGTCTAAATAAATTTGGGGATTCCGTAAACCCCTGGGGAGCACAGCCCACCGGTATTGCTGTTTCCGTCCTGTCTTGGGATCTTCCCATTCAAAGGTAAACAAATTCCTACTTTCCTCTGCCAAGGGACAAGCCCAAAAGGCATCCTTTAAATCTATCACACTAAACCATTTGTGACTATTATCTTTCCACAATAATAGCATCCTGCCTGTGGAGCCTTCCATCTCTGCCCCTGTCACCCGAACCCTCTATCAAATGCTCCCCCTTGTCCTCTCCCTCTCCCTCTCTGTCCTACATCCTGCCACCCACCGCTCCGGTTGCTCAATATTGGTTCCATTCTTTTCTTAACTACCTCATCAACCGTAGCTACCATCATTTTCACCTTCTGTTTTTGTCTCTCATCATCTCTCTTTACAAACACTTTCTGTGCCTCTCTTAACAATTCATCTAATGGTTTTTCACTCCACCCTTCTATCTGCTGTATCTTTCTCTGTATGTCTGGCCATGCCTTTGTCACAAAATGTACTTTCAAAAGACCCTGTGCCACTGGGTCCTCAGGGTTCATTCCAGAATATCTACGCATTGAGTCTCGTAATCTTTGCGGGAAAGCTGAGGGAGTCTCATCTTTCTCCTGTCTAACTTCAAAGGCTTTAGTCAAATTCTGTGACTTCGGTACTGCCTCTCTTATTCCTTTTAGAATCAGGTCTTTCAATTCCCTCATTTCTTCTCTATGCTCCAGGTTTTGATTTTCCCACTGGGGGTCTCTGAGGGGAAACTTCACCTCTCCCTGTCCAGCATCCCATCCCCAATCGGGTGGTCCCTGTCCCATATTTTAATGGCTGCTCCTTGAATAAGTCCCCTTTCTTCCCCAGTAAATAGTATATTCAAAATAGACATTAACTCAGACCAGGTATACAGACTGGGCCCCAAAAATTGATCAATTTGTTCAGACAACCCTCCCGGATCCTCAACCAGGACCTTCATTTCCTTTTTAAATGTTCTGACCTCCCCACTGGTGAGGGGAGCACTTACAAACCCAATCTCTTTGTCCCCTATTGGTACCTCCCGAAGGGGATAATTCTTTACGTTCTTCCATTTTTTTTGTTATCCCCCCTTAGGCTTTGATTTAGATCCTCCGGAGGCCTCCTCTACATCTACTGTAGCTTTCCTTTCTTTTGCTGAGGATTGAGGGTCAGGAACAACAACATCCAAGTCCACCGGCCCTACGTCCTTCTCTTGTGGGTCATCTGTTCCCTGTCCCTGTCTGTCTGTCTCTCCTCCTCCCCCATTTTCACCTAACCTGATTTTATGGTACGGGGGGGTGGGGGGGGGGGGGGCAAACAGCCAAGAGGATCCCAGGGACTAGGTGGGGCAGAGGGGGAATCCTTTGTCTTTACTACCATCATTCCCAAACTGCCCTTCCAACAGGACACATAGTCCACCTCCTCTTGACTAAAAGGTTGTTTTTTATTCACATACAAATCTAAATACTGACAGACCCAATCCTCGTCCAAACCGTACTTTGTCCAGAAGACAGCCGGACGAAGGATTGGGTCTTTGGTCCATAATAAACAACAATATTTCATCATTTTCTTTTTATCCTTTGCCCTTGTACAAGTGTTACTTGTCCATTCCCGCAACATCCTCCCCAACGGACTTTCAGGAGGAATGTTACCAGGGACTTTTTCTTCTTCCTTTATTCCGTGACAGCTACTCTGCCTACCCCCCTATATCCCGGGGCCCTCGCCAGTCCCACAGCGATTAAATACCCCTTTTCCCGCCCACCAAGGCAATACTTAAAAGTCAGGTTTCTTACCTTGGTCTGTGCACAGATTTGCCTGGCCCCTTTTCACCGTATTTTCTATCGAGCTCCTATCACTGTCTGATTCAGATGTCTCTCTTGTGGGATCCGTACCAGTCGCCCAAGGGAGTGGACTAAACCGGGACACGAGACCGCTCCTCAATTGGGAACGGGATGCGTCTTCCCAGTGTCTAAGGCCAGCCACTCCCCTCAGCAATGGAAGAATATCCCGGACAGCCCCCAGTTGTGAGAAACAAAGCTCACACACTTCAATAATTGCAGTCCGAGACAAATTCTGAATCAGTAGTGTCCTTTATTTTACTCTTGCAAGAGGGTGTGATGTCCAGTGTCTACAAGGCAAGGGACATACACACTCCAAATTCAATTAATACACAATATTTATATAATTTAGTTTCTTTTTTTTTGTTCCTCCCCTGTTTACATCTTCCACTTCCCTAAGACCGGCCCCCATTACTCCTGTTTATCTCTTGCCTTATCTGGCCTTGTCTGTGACAAAATGCTTATTTCTGGCCTCACAAGGCCCTGTGACCTCATCCCGCTGTAGGTCATTGTTAGGCATATTCTTTCTTCACCATTATCTACTCCCTCCATCTGTACCTCCCCTGATTCTTATTACCCTCTTAATTGGGGTTTGTTCCTGTGTCTCTGTAAAAGTGGGAAACAGATGTTTATACCTACTGTTTGTACAGGCGTATCGAGCTTAACTTCCTCCCCTCACAGCATCTTATCTACTTGCCCGTAATGTCTACCATTGTTTTGCAGTCATGTTTCATTCTTGCATACGATTTTAGCTAATACAAAAACAATTATGTATTTCCTCCACAAAGTTTCCATTCTTGTTGACTCAGCTCTTGGCTAAAACAATTACACACTGGTGTGAGTTCATTTACTTTGTCTAAGTAATTAGAATTGCAGAAGTAACACTATTTTTGCGACATCCCACAAACCTGTGCCACGTAGCTTTGTACTCCCCTACTTTTGGAAAAAGATAATGGCTATTCACGATATCCATGCTCCTCATGATTTTCTATGAGGTCACCCCTCAGCCTGCAATGCTTCAGGGAGTAAAGCCCCAGTCTTTTCACCCACTCCCTATGGCTCAAACCCCCAGTCCTGGCAACATCCTTATAAAACTTTTCCGAACCCTTTAAAGTTGAATTACACTTTCCAACAGCAGGGAGATTTGAATTGATAACAGTATTCTAATAGTCACCCTATCATTGTCCTGTACAATGTGATGTCCTAACTCCTATACTCAATGCACTGACCAATAAAGACTAGTGTACCAAGTGCCTGAATCACCACCCTGTTGCCATGCAACTGCACTATCAAGGAACTATGCAGCTGTACCCCTGGGTCTCTTTGTTCAGCAACACTGCCCAAGACCCTACCATTAACTGTATAAGTTCAGTCCTGGTTCACCTCACCAGAATGCAACATCTCACATTTAGGAGACAGTGAGGTCTGCAGATGCTGGAGATCAGAGTTGAGAGTGTGTTGCTGGAAAAGCAGAGCAGGTCAGGCAGCATCCAAGGAGCAGGAAAATCGATGTTCGGGCAAAAGCCCTTCATCAGGAATGAAGCGAGGAGCTTCGGGCTGGAGAGATAAATGACTTTGATCTGATTATCAGACAGACTTGGTGAACGTGAACAAAAGGTTGGACATAAATACTCTACAATTTGCAGAGAGACAGGCAGAATGGGAATGCAGCAGGAAGGAACCTTTTAGTTAGGGATAACAAAAGTAAGACTGACAAATTATTTATCATCAGGTCATGAAATACAGTCGGTAGGAAAGCAATTTGGAAGGATGGTGCGCCAGGAATTGCAAAGGGAAGAACAGTTTAGCACCTGCCTAACAGCACTGCATCATTAGACACTGAATTAAATCACTGAATTAAAAAGAATCACTTATAGATTTGTGAAAAGACAAGGGAACAATTGTGGGGGACTTCAATCTTCATGTAGTCCGGGTCAATCACATTATCAAGAGTGATCCTGAAGCAGAGTTTGTAGAATGTTTTTGTCAGTGTTTGTTAGAAGAACAACATTGCTCACTGACTGGGGATGTACCTATTTCAGATCCAGCATTACATCATGAAGCTGAGTAAGTGAGTCATCTCACAGTAAGAGATCCTTCAGGAAATTGGGAAACAGATGGAATTCAGAGTGATGATGAAGTTTTAAAGTGATCCCCATAAAGGACAAACAATAACTGGGGACCAGAAGCAGAGTGTCATGAGTTGAATCTGAGAGGGAGCACTGCCCGAGATAAACAGGGAAACAGTGAAATGTCTGACTGCAACTGATCAGGGACAAACATGGCAAGGAACGGGCTCAAATATTCAACAAAAAGGCACATTCTTTAGCTCTGGGCCCACCCACCATCTGTTCCCCTCGGTCTACAACACATTTTCCAGCAGCTCCTTCCATTTCTGAACAAGAGGTAGATCAGATTCTAGACATTAATCTGACTACATTACCCATGCTGTCCTGAGAGATAGCGCCTGCGCAGTAAGAGCCGGTGAGCTCGGTGTCAGGGAGGATCGGTCGCGGAGCCTAATGGGAGTTGTAGTTCTTACAAGCGCGCACGCGATCCGCTGCAGTTGGTGGCCAACGGCGGGGAGTTCGAACGTGAGCGCGTGGAAGCCCCAGAGCGGAGGTCACGTGGTGAGGCTGGAATTGGGGGGAGGGGAGGGGCGGGGTTTATAGACCCAGAGACCTCCCTCAATCAACAGCCTCCCTCCAAACCTGGGGACATGGGAGAATAGGGAAATGGCACAGATATTACATCAACGTTTTCTCTCATTTCATAGTGGGATATAAAAAACATTTCGCAATTATAGGACACAAAGAGCCTGAGAACTATAGTAAAACCTAATATCTGTGGTGGGTGAGTCACTTGGTAGGATTGAGAGGGACAAGGTGGACATGCATTTGAAAAGACACGGTTTGATTAGGAACAGTCAGCATGGCTTTGTGGATGGGAGATCATGTCTCACAAATTTGTTATAGTTCTTTGTTGACAAGGGTAGAGTGACAGACATAGTCTGGATGGATGTAGTCTAAAGCCTTCCAGCCTTTGATAAGATTCCACATGGTAGGCTGCTCTGGAAGGTTAGCTCCCATGGAATCCAGGGCAAGCTGGCAAATTGGATACACAATTGGCTTGACAGTAGGAAGCAGAGGGTAATAGTTGAAGAATATTGGTCGGACTGCAGGCCTGTGACTGTCCCACAGGGGTTGGTGCTGGGCTCATTGCTGTTTATCTATATCAGTGATTTGGATGAGAGTGTACAAGGTATGAGTAGTCAGTTTGCTGATGACAAGAAAATAGTTGGTGTCGTGGACAGTGAGGAAGATTATCAGAAAATGCAGCAGGACCTTGATCAGCTGGGGAAGTGAGCAGAGAAATGACAAATTGAGTTTAACATACCGAAGTAAGTCCACAGGACCTGATTAGCTGTAACCGAGAACTCTATGGAAAGCTAGGGAGCTGATTGGTGGGCCCCTTGCTGAAATATTTGTATTAACGATAGTCATAGGTGAGGTGCCAGAAGACAAGTGTGAGAGGCGATTTCGGTTCAACCAATTAAGATGTGCATGACCCTAAAGACTAAGGGGAATAGAGCCATAGGGGTGGGGTAAAACATGCTTCTCTATAATAAAGGACAAGACATGCTTCTTTTGTAAGAACATTTTGTACACTCAAAAGTGCGATAATTTAAATTGTGCAAATGCTGACATTTTGTGAGTAGAGTAAAAAAACAAGTCCTTGATTGATGAGACCACTAACTCTGACAGAGAAGAATAAGTCCTTGACTGATAAGACTACAGGGTAGAAAAAAACAACTCGGGAGACATCTGCTGCAGACTTTGTTACATGGGTGCAGAATGGAAAAATACTGACGGTTTAGAATGTGAACCTCGTGACTCTTTAGAGCCAAAGAGGGGAGGGACTTGTGCTGTATATAATGAGAAACTTTGTAAGCCTCGGCGCGCCTTTCCTCAGAAGGGTGCCCAACTCTGCAGACTTGCTAATAAAACTTTGTTTTCCTGAATTTGTCTAGAGCGATTATTAAGAAGCGATTTTCGTTTCTAACAAACTTGGGGGCTCGTCCGATCGACACTCCGGCCGCGGGGGGGGGGGGGGGGGGGGGTGGGGGGGGCTGAGGAAGGACATCGGAGAAGGTGCACCCTGCCAAGTTCAGCAGTCCCTGATTCCTTGCTTGTCGCCCCGCGCGGCTTGAGCGAGTGATATCCGGAAGGCTCAGGAAAACAAAGGAGGCATGTGGCGAGGCAGTGGGGACGGTTAACGATCGAGTAATTCCGGTGCACCGAACCCAGGTAAGAAAAAACTTGCGGGGACCGTGTTTCCGGAGTACTGGGGACCTGCGGAGTGCCTGTAGATTTTTCTGCAGAGGCGTGGGACTCAGGAATCTAGAGACCGGGGCTCGTCTGTGAGAGATTTTGCAGAGACCGTGTTTGCGGAGGAACGTGGACCTACGGGGTGCCTGTGATCTGTTTCACAGAGACGTAGGACACAGGAATCCAAAGACCGGGGGTGCCTGCAAAGGGACCTGGGCGATCACGGGACTGAAGGTCCGGGAATTGGCTAAATAGTGATAGATTATCACGGGATAATACAAGAATCTCTGATTTTACAAAGTCCTCGGCAATGGGAAATAAGGGATCCAAGGCGAATAAGGGAAAGGTAGGCTTGAACGTAGACAATGAAAAATACCCCGGGGTACCTGACGATAGTCCGTTAGGAAAAATGTTAAATAATTGGGATCAGGGTAGGAGAAAAGGAAAATCTAGAAAAAAGATGGTGAAATACTGTCAAACGTGGTCCCAGAAACCTATTCAGGGAGACTCAGTGTGGTGGCCTAGATTCGGCACTGACGAAGACTGGGTCCGGCAAGGTCTCATTTTATATGTCAATTCCAAACTTAATGTTACTCGGGAGGAAAGTGATTACGCCCTTTGTTGGCTACCGGTCACAATATCTTGCAAAATGACGGTCACTAATGAAGACTCGAAAGGGCAGAAAGAATGGGAACCTTTAGATCACTTACCGCCGCCTTACGTGACCCCGTCTGCCCCACAAAATAATCCTTCGGGTGGCGACGATTCAGGGGAAGGGGAAGGAAACGGGGAGGAACCACCGGGAGCCTCAGGAGTACAGACTAGATCGCAAGCTGAAAAGAGTCACAGACAAAACTCTGCCCCGATTGCAAGAATGAATCCACTCCGGGAAGTGCCCATGGGAGGCACGGAAGGAGGGACGGGATATGTGAACGTCCCCTTAACGAGTACTGAAGTACGGAATTACAAGAGGGAGATGAACGGCCTACTGGAGGACCCCATGGGCCTGGCTGAACAATTAGATCAGTTCCTGGGGCCGAATACTTACACGTGGGATGAGATGTATTCCATCATGGGAACATTGTTCTCTAGCCAGGAGCGACAGATGATACGACAAGCTGCGCTCTTGGTCTGGGAGAGAGAGGGAAGAGCAGGAGGGGAGCAGAAATTTCCCCTCACCGACCCCGAGTGGGATAAGCAAACGGAAGAAGGACGGCGCAACATGAGGGACATGCGGGAATATTGGATAAGAGGAATAAGGCAGGCAGCCCCGAAGGGGCACAATTTTACCAAGGCCTTTGGGAATCATCAAAACCCGGAGGAAACCCCTACAGACTTCCTAGACAAGATTAGGAAGAACTTGCAGCAGTTCGCTGGGGTGGACCCTGAGACGGAAGTGGGACAACAACTCATACGGGTAGAGTTTGTATCAAAAGCCTGGCCGGACATACGAAAGAAGTTAGAGAAAATGGATGATTGGGATAATAAACCTCTAAGTGAACTACTAAGGGAGGCGCAAAAGGTGTTTGTGAGAAGGGACGATGAGAAGCAAAAGAAGGCGACAAAGATAATGATGCAGACGGTGCAACAAGTGACAGCTGGAAGGAAGGAAAAGGGAGAGCCGTGGCAGGAACAGGAAAGGGGAGAGTCGTGGCAAGAGCAGAGGAAAAGAGGACCGTGGCCGGAACAAAGGAAGAGTGGAGGAACTCGAGGCCGCGACAGGGAAACGAGGAGGATACTCAGATGTTACTACTGTAATGAAGAGGGACATTTTAAGCGAGAGTGCCCCCGCTACAAGCGGGAAGTGCGGTCGTACGCCCTGATGGAGGAAGATTAGGGAGGTCGGGGGTTCCTACCCTTGGGGCAAAAGGACTATCGACAGGAACCCCTGGTAAACTTGAAAGTAGGGCCCCAAGGGTCGGAGATCACATTTATGGTAGACTCGGGAGCCGAAAGATCAAGTATAATCCAAATAACCCCCGGCGCCCGAGCAGGAAGAACAGTTATGGGGGTATCTGGCATTGGAGGAAAGACATTGCAAGTCCCAGTAGTGGAGGACGTGGAAATTGGGTATGAAAACAGAACTACTAAACGAGACCTCCTTCTACTGCCATCGGCGGGGTTTAATTTGTTAGGAAGAGACTTGCAGGTCAAACTAGGGATCGGAACGTTACCAAGTAACGGGGAAATGGTGGTAAGGTTGTTCGCCCTCACCGAAGAAGATGATCAACAAATAGACCTGGAAGTATGGTACCGAGAGGGGAACAGAGGGGGTCTAAACATCAAACCTCTCCAAATCACCATGTTACCAGGAAGAGGCCCGGTAAGAAGGAAACAGTACCCGATTGCTATGGAAGGACGGGAAGGGTTACAACCTGTGATAGAAAGATTAATCACAGATGGACTACTGGAGGAATATATGTCCCCTTTCAATACTCCAATACTCCCTGTGAGGAAGCCGGATGGGACGTATAGGCTGGTGCAAGACTTGCGGGGGTTGATGAAGTAGTCCAGGCTAGATACCCGGTGGTACCCAATCCCTACACGTTAATGAGTAAAATTCCCCCCGAACATGAATGGTTCAGCGTAATAGATCTGAAGGATGCCTTCTGGAGTTGCCCCCTTGACGAAGAAAGTCGGAACCTCTTTGCATTTGAATGGGAGAATCCCTTCACAGGACGAAAGCGACAGTTAAGATGGACGGTCTTGCCGCAGGGATTCACGGAGTCACCCAACTTGTTTTGACAAATACTGGAGCAGGTCTTAGGAGGATTTCGTTGTAACGCGGAGAATCAATTGCTCCAATATGTCGATGATCTCTTACTCTCGGGACCAAGAGAAGAGGAGGTACGAGCAGACACCGTTGCCCTGCTGAACTTCCTGGGGAAACAGGGCCTACGCATCTCCAGGACAAAACTCCAGTTCGTGGAGCAAGAAGTAAGATATCTGGGCCATCGAGTCAGTAAGGGGCATCGCCGTATCACGCCGGAACGAATATCAGGGATTACGGGTATGCCAGTACCCAGGACGAAGAAGGAAATCAGACAATTCCTGGGGCTAGTAGGGTATTGCCGGATATGGATTGAAAGTTACACCACTCTCGTAAAATTTTTGTACGACAAACTGGGACAAGAAGGACAAAAGGTGGACTGGTCAGATGAGGAGGAGCAGCGATTTAATATTATTAAAAGTAAACTGATCCGAGCTCCGGTATTGGCTTTACCCACCCTGAAGGAACCGTTCCACTTATATGTCAATAGCGCCGGCGGAATTGCCCAGGGTGTGCTTACCCAGCTGCGTGCAGGGAAACGTCAGCCGGTTGCATTTTTGTCAAAAATGTTAGACCCTGTGTCATGTGGATGGCCGACCTGTATACAGGCAGTGGCAGCTACGGCAATGTTAGTAGAAGAGGCCCGGAAACTTACCTTTGGAGGAAGAATCACAGTATACTCCCCACATTCGGTTAGTACCATACTGGCTCAAAAGGCTCACCGCTGGTTAACAGACTCTCGCATCCTGAAGTATGAGACGATTTTGATGACCAGGAACAACCTCAATTTTGCAAAAGATCTCAGTTGCAACCCTGCCCAGTTTCTATACGGATGTCCTGCAGATGGGGAACAGGAGCATGATTGTGTGGAATTTGTAGACTTGCAGACCAAAAGCCGAGAGGACCTGCAAGAGGCCCCGCTGGGTGAAGGACAGGAACTGTACATCAACGGGTCCTCCCGGTGCATCAGTGGAGTACGGTACAGTGGCTATGCTGTCATAGATGGTGCAACGAAACGGACGATCGAGTCCGGACGACTGCCTGGGAAGTGGTCAGCCCAATCCTGTGAGTTGTACGCCCTCCAGAGGGCCCTGAAGTTGTTGGAAGGGAAAGTGGGGACCATATATACTGACTCAAAGTATGCATACGGAATCGTTCATACTTTCGGGAAAATCTGGAAAGAGCGAGGATTGATAACTTCCCTGGGAAAAGAATTAGCTCACGAACAAATAATCAGCCTAACGTTGGAAGCCCTGGCGTTACCTATGGAACTCGCAGTAGTCCATGTACCCGGTCACCAGAAGGGGTCGACACCGGAAGCGGTGGGAAACCGGCTGGCAGATGAGGAAGCCAAGCGGGCAGCGGTCGAAAAACCCGTCCAATTATTAACATTAATACCGTTGAGGGAAGGGCTCGCTAAACAACCCGTCTTCACCCAGGGGGAGATTGATAAAATGGATCAATTGGGTGCCCGGCTACAAACTAACGGGAAGTGGACGGTTCCTGATGGGAGACAAGTACTGAACAAACAGATCACCCGGGGTATTCTGCACCGATTACACCATCAGACCCACTGGGGGGTGCAAGCCATGTGTGACACGATCCTGAGAGACTATGTATGCAGTGGGATATACACGTTAGCCCAACAAGAAGTAGTCGGATGCCCCACTTGCCAGCGTATTAACAAGAAAGCCATGCGTTCTATGCCAGCTGGTGGTCAGCCCCTCGCAATTAGGCCATTCCAGAGGATCCAAATAGACTTTACAGAATTACCCCCAGTACAGTGATGGAAGTATCTGCTAGTAATAGTAGACCATTTCACTCACTGGGTAGAGGCTTTCCCAACTGCCAAAGCCGATGCACCAACCGTGGCCCGACTGTTGTTAGAGAATATAATCCCGAGATATGGCATAATGGAATCTATCGACTCCGACTGCGGGACACATTTTGTTTCTAAGCTACACCATTTGATCTGTACTGCCCTGGGTATCCAATGGAAATTCCATGCACCCTGGCATCCTCAGAGTTCGGGTCGGGTTGAGAGGATGAATGACCCAATTGACTAAGCTGATGTTAGAAACTAAGTTACCATGGCCAAAGTGCCTTCCCATTGCCCTATTGAGGATACGTACAGCACCTCACAGGGATATCGGGGTCTCCCCCTATGAGATGCTGTTCGGATTACCATATTGGAGTAAGGTTGATGGGTGTCCCACTCTACAAGGGGGAGATGTATTTGTCAGAAACTATTTACTGGCCTTATCCCGTTCTTTTGCAGAACTCCGGAGGAAAGGTCTGGCTCAGACTCTGCCGCTCGACTTCCTCTTGCATAAGGTGGAGCCCGGAGATTGGGTACTTGTAAAGACCTGGAAGGCCGAAAAGCTCCAGCCGCAGTGGGAAGGACCGTTCCTGGTCCTGTTAACAACTGAAGCCGCTGTTCGGACGAAAGAAAAAGGGTGGGCCCACGCATCGAGGATAAAGGGGCCTATTCCGCCAGAGAGATAGAGCACTTGGACATGCGGGCCAGGGGACAAGCCGTTGGTGGTAAACCTGAAAAGGCAGCGACAATGAACTCTACCTGGACTGTATTGGTGGGGATATTGATCAGTTTACTCCTGTATGTGGGGGAGGGCGAGGGGAGATGTGACAAATGTCGGACTACGGTGAGGCTTGGGAGTCAGATCTACTCGGGATCATTTGTGTCTCACTCCCGTGTGAACGATCGGTGTTACGATGTGAATGAACGGCAAGAATGTTGGGAGGGTGGAAAACCCTATTATCAAGTGTATAATAAAGGGTACGGTGGCAAAGTCCGTGGATGCCCTAAAAATGACCGCTGGGTGTGTGTTAACAAAGCTGGGCAGTGGGGCCTACCCTCCGTGTTGCTCAGAGAGCAGGTTGACAGAGTCAAGGAGACCAGAGTACGGAACACTGATCGGGAGTTGGAGAAAGAGCAGGACCGTCAGAGAACGGTCGTTGTCTCTAAAGTGCCATCTATATACAAAGAGGTAGAAGAGAAGATTGAGCTCCCTGATGTAACACAAAACCTGTTTATTGATCTCACCTCTAGGATTGCCACTGTTTTAAATGTTAGCAATTGCTGGGTTTGTGGGGGGCCGCATATGTCAGAATAATGGCCGTGGTCTGGTCAAAACTTAGACATATGGGAATTGCTTCAATACAATTGGACACATGTCAACGAAAGGAAAAGCCAGGGGTGGAGACTGACAAATAGCCCTGAGGGCCAGTTATGTGTTGAAGGCAAGGGGACCGTGGAGGTAGGAATTAGTCCCTGTCAGAGTGTATTGAATGCGACCACACAAGTATGGTGGCCTGTGGATATTACTTGGTACATTGCAAACCAAGATCATCAAAATTGCGTTCGGTTACGTACTGATTCCTCCTCTGACGAGCTAAGTGCTGACCCTTCCGATGGCATGAAGAGAGTCTGGACCGGTGGTTGTCAGGTAAATCAATGCTCGGACGCTCCTGTTAAGACTCTGCCAGATTCTGGTAAGAGAGTGTGGAGTGGTGGTTGTCAGCGGAATCAATGCTGGGATAATCCTGTCCAGACTCTGCCACAGGGCCAAGAATCCGAATACTGGAATTGCAGTGGTCCTGGTCCTTATGAGGGCATCCCTGGGGTAAAGGAGCTGTGGGATGACGTTGTGAGGCAGGGAGGGCCTGCTCCAGATGGCCTATTTTGGATATGCGGTAATCAGGCATACTCCAAACTGCCCATGGGATGGGCTGGAGTATGCTTCCTGGGTCTAATACGACCTGAATTCTTCCTATTACCCCGGGAGGAAGGCGATGATTTGGGAGTTAAACTCTTTGACTCCCTGCGTAGGTCGCCAAGGGATATCCAAGTCGGTGATTGGGGGGATGAGTGGCCACCGGCCCGGATTATTGAATACTACGGGCCTGCTACGTGGGCACAGGACGGATCATGGGGATACCGTACTCCTATCTATATGTTAAATCGAATTATCAGGCTCCAAGCAGTCGTAGAGGTCATTACTAACCAGACCGCCCTGGCCCTGGAGTTGCTGGCTAAGCAGCAGAATCAGATGAGGGCTGCTATATATCAAAACCGGCTTGCCTTGGATTATCCGTTGGCCTCGGAAGGGGGCGTGTGCGGGAAGTTTAACCTGACTAACTGCTGTCTGAAAATTGACGATAATGGTAAAGCGGTTTTGAAGATTTCCGATAAAATTCGGAAATTGGCCCATGTGCCGGTACAATCCTGGCGTCCTCTTGGTGGCATCGGATGGTGGGATGGTCTCCTAGGTGGTAGTTGGTGGCGCATGGCGTTACTGGTGGCTGGGGGGGGCGTAATGCTTCTACTCATATTACCCTGCCTGACCCCCTGTGTTCAGTCTTTAATTCAGAAAAATATTTCCCAACTCCAGGCAGTGGCGGTACCCCAACATGGAACGCAGGAACTTAAGGTGCTGTTGCTGCGAAAGACCAAGGATTTCCCGGGCCCTTGAAGATGGGAGGCTTATCTTTGTCATGCACATCTTAAAAAGAAAAAGGGTGGAATTGTGAGAGGCGATTTCGGTTCAAACAATTAAGATGTGCATGACCCTAAAGACTAAGGGGAATAGAGCCATAGGGATGGGGTAAAACATGCTTCTCTATAATAAACGACAAGACATGCTTCTTTTGTAAGAACATTTTGTACACTCAAAAGTGGGATAATTTAAATTGTGCAAATGCTGACATTTTGTGAGTAGAGTAAAAAAACAAGTCCTTGATTGATGAGACCACTAACTCTGACAGAGAAGAATAAGTCCTTGACTGATAAGACTACAGGGTAGCAAACCAACTCGAGAGACATCTGCTACAGATTGATAAGACCACTAACTCTGACAGAGAAGAATAAGTCCTTGACTGATAAGACTACAGGGTAGAAAAAAACAACTCGGGAGACATCTGCTGCAGACTTTGTTACATGGGTGCAGAATGGAAAAGTACTGACGGTTTAGAATGTGAACCTCGTGACTCTTTAGAGCCAAAGAGGGGAGGGACTTGTGCTGTATATAATGAGAAACTTTGTAAGCCTCGGCGCGCCTTTCCTCAGAAGGGTGCCCAACTCTGCAGACTTGCTAATAAAACTTTGTTTTCCTGAATTTTCTAGAGCGATTATTAAGAAGCGATTTTCGTTTCTAACATCAAGTGTTGGGTAACATTTAAGAAAGGTGGTAAGAACACGCCAGGGAACTATAGACTGGTGAACTTCACTTCAGTGGTAGGCACGTTGTTGGAGGGAATACTGAGGGACAGCATTTACACGTATTTGGAAAGGCAAGAACTGTTTAGGAATAGGTAACATGTCTTTGTGCATGGGAAATTATGTCTTACAAACTTGTTGAGTTTCTTGAAGAAGTCACAAAGAGGAATAACAAGGGCAGAGCAGTGCATATGATCTGTATGGACTTCAGTAAAGCGTTCGATAAGGTTCCCCATGGGACACTGGTTAGCAAGGTTAGATCTCATGGAATACATGGTGAACTAGCCATTTATGTACAAAACTGGCTTGAAGGTAGAAGACAGATAATGGTGATGGAGGGTTGTTTTTCACACTGGAGGCCTGTGACCATTGGAGTGCCATCAGGATTGGTGCTGGGTCCACTACTTTTTGTCATTTATATGAATAATTTGGATGTGAACATAGCATGTATAGTTAGTAAGTTTGCAGATGATACCAAAATTGGCAGTGTTGTGGACAGCGAAGAAAGTTTCCTCAGATTACAATGGGATCATAATCAGATGGGCCAATGGGCTGAGGAGTGGCAGATGGAGTTTAATTTAGATAAATGTGAAGTGTTTCATTTTGGGAAAACAAACCTTAGCAGGACTTATACACTTAATGGTAATGTCCAAGGAAGTGTTGCTGAACCTTGGAGTGCAGGTTCATCCCTCCTTGAAAGTAGAATCGCAGGTTTATAGGATAATGAAGAAGGCGTATGACAAGCTTTCCTTTATTGGTCAGAGTATTGAGTATCGGAGTTGGGAGGTCAATTTACCGATGTATGGGATGTTAGTCAGGCCACTGTTGGAATATTGCATGCAATTCTGGTCTCCTTCCTAACAGAAGGATATTGTGAAACTTGATTCAGAAAGAATTTACAAGAATGTTGCCAGGGTTGCAGGATTTGAGCTACAGGAAGAGGTTGAATAGGATGGGGCTGTTTCCCTGGAACTTTGAAGGCTGAAGGGTGACCTTATAGAGGTTTATAAAATCATGAGGAGCGTGGATATGGAAAAGAGACAAGGTCTTTTCCCTGAGGTGGGGGAGTCCAAAACTAGAGGGCATAGGTTTAGGTTGAGAGGAGAAAGATACGAGAGACCTAAGGGACAACTTTTTCACACAGAGGGTGGTACGTGTATGGAATGAGCTGCCAGAAGAAGTGGTAGAGGCTGTACAATTCCAATATTTAAAAGGCATCTGGATGAGTATATAAGTAGGAAGGATATGGAGGAATATGGGCCGTGTGCTGGCAAGTGGAACTAGATTGGATTGGGATATCTCGTCGGCACAGATGAGTTGGGTCTGTTTCCATGCTGTACATCTCTATGACTCAAAGGGTGAGGTCTTGGGTTTTAGAAAGTTAAATCAAGACAGGAGTTTCATGCCGAATGTTTGGGCTTTAAGGAGTGTACTGGAACAGAGGGACCTTGCATTTCAGGTGCATGATTCTCTGAAAGTGGAGTCTCAGGTAGACAGGGCAGTGAAGAAGACATTTGGCACACTGACCTTCATCAGTTTTAGCATTGAATATAGAAGTTGGGAAGTTGTGTTAACAGTTATACAGGACGTTGATGAGGCTGCACTTCGGAGTATTGCATTCAGTTTTGGTGCCTTTGCTACAGGAAGGATGTTACTAAACTGGAAAGAGTGCAGAAGAAATTTATGAGGATGTTGGTAGGACTCAACTGTCTGAGTTCTGAGGAGAGGTTGGATAAGTTTAGAAGTTTTTTTTTCTTCAGAGTGCAAGAAACTGAGGCTGGATCTTATAGAAGTGTACAAGATCATGAGAGGCATGGAAAGGGTGAATGCACTCAATCTTTATCCCAGGCATTGCGAATCGAGGACTAGAGGGCATCAGTTTAAAGTTAGTGGGGAAAGAACGAAATGGTAACTGAGGGGAAACACATTTGGAATGAGCTGCTTGTGGAAGTGATTGAAGCGGGCACATTAACAACATTTAAAACTCATTTGGACAAATACACGGAGAGGAAAGGTTTAGAAGGATATGGGCCAAGCTCAGGGAAATGGGGTTAATGTGGAGGACATGTTGGTCATCATGGATCAGTTTGGGCCCAAATGGGACATCTCTATGCTGGAGGACTCCATGACTATTGGGGAAATCGATGGAAATAAAACCTAATAAATCCCCAAAGCCTTATGCTCTCCATCTTTAAGGATGTCCTTAATGAAGTCACCCGAGAAATAGTGGATGCATTGTGATCATTTTCCAGCATTCTGTAGACTCTGGAAGAGCTCTAAAAGACTTGGCAGCATGGTGGCTCAGTTGTTAGCCCTGCTGTTTCACAGCATCTGGAACTTGGGTTCAATTCTAGCCTTAGGTGACTGTCTGTGTGGAGTTTGCACATTGTCCACGTGGGTTTCCCCTGGGTGCTCTGGTTTCCTCCCACAGTCTTGGGGGGGAATTGCAGGTTAGTTGAATTGGCAATACTAAAGTGTTCAGGGATGTGTGGGCTAGCTGCATTAGTCAGGAAAATGTAGAGTAATAAGGTAGGGGAATGGGTGTGGGTGGGATAGTCTTCAGAGGGTCAGTGTGGACTTGTTGGGCCAAATGGCTTATTTCTACACTGTCGTGATTCTATGACTGGAGGGGAGCTAATGTGACTGCACTATTTTTTTAAAAAAAGGATGGACAAAGAAAATGGGGAATGATAGGCTGGTTAGCCTGAAACCAATGGAAGGGAAAATGTTGGAGTAAATGTTAAGGACATAATAACTAAGCATTTGGAAAGCAGTGACACGATTGATCTTAATCAGCATGGATTCACGAAAGGAAATCATGCTTGACAAACCGTCTGGAATTTTTGAGGATGTGTCCAGTACACAAGGGTGAATCAGTTGGTGTTGAGACTTTGGGCTTTCAAAAGGCTTTTGACAAGGTTCCACATAACAGATTAGTAAGGAAAGTTATGGCTCATGGTATCGGAGGTTGTGATTTGATGTGGATAGAGAACAGGTTGGCAGACAGGAAGCAGAGAGTTGTAATAAACTGTTGCTTCTCAGAGTGGCAGGCAGTGATGGGTGGGGTACCATAGGGACCCAAGTTGTTCACAATACACGTTAATAGTTTGGATGAAGGAATTGAATGCAACATCTCCAAATGTGCAGACAGCTGAGTGGTAGTGTGTGTTGTGAGGAGGATGCTCAGAAGTTGCAGAGTGACTTGGATAGGCTGGCTGAAAGGGTAAATACTTACAAACGCAACATAATGGGGATAAACGAGAAGTTATCCACTTTGTGGAAAAAACAGGAAGGCAGATTATGATTTGAATAGTGGCAGGAAAAGGTGAAGTTGAATGAGACCTGGGTGTGATGGTGGAACGGTCACTGAACATTGGCATGCAGGTGTAGGAAATGGGGGAAAGCTCATGGCATGCTGGCCTTCAGAATGAGAGGATTTGATACAGGACAATGGATGTCTTCTTGAGTTGTACAGGGCCTTTGGGAGGCCACACCTTGAGTACTCCGTGCAGTACTGTGATCTCCTAATCTGAGGAAGGACATTCTTCCTATTGAGTGAATCTCACAAAGCTTCAACAGACTGATTCCAAGGATGGCTGGACTGACATATGAAGAAAGACTGGATCAATTGGGTTTGTACTCACTGGAATTTCGAAGAATGGGGACAGCCATTGAACCTATGGAATGTCTACCACAGAGAGCTGTTGGGACCAGGTCATTAGATGTATATTCAGGGAGCTGCAAATGGGTCTTCAGGCTAAAGGGATCAAGGGGGTATGGAGAGGAAGCAGGAGTGGATACTGAAATTGAATGATCAGCCATCATCTTCTTGAACGATGGTGCTGCCTCGAATGGCCAACATCTGCAGCTATTTTCTATGTTTCTGAGTGTGCAGCAAGTCAGTATCACTGAGCAGACTGGAAGGAGTATTCTGCAGGTCAGTATCACTGAAACAGATTGTGAGGATGTGGTACATGAGGATAGTGTTGATTTCGACTTAAAGCAGCTTGAGAGGAGAGCAGTAAATTTTGTAAGATTGTGCTGGTTAAGTGCATCTTTAAAAGCTCGAAGTTAAAAAGCATTTAGAGGAGGGTGGGGTGAGTACTCTGTGGTCTACTCCCTTAAACAAACGATGGTTGGAAGTTTGGACTGTAGTGGGAGTGCTTGGAGTGGGAAAAAAGCCTCTAGTGTCATTACGATTATTGAAGGGAGTATCTAACAAGTTTAATTTCAGGGGATGTCATAACCAGTCTTGCAACAATCATGTAACAAAATGTCAATTGTCACAATAGCACTGAGCCAGCTCATAGCCTCCCATGTCACCTAACCACAAGCAGCAGGGCATCATGGGGACAATTAAACCTCCCCATGAAAGCAGATTGATCTTCTCCACATTCCAGCTGACTCCATCTCCACTCCCACAAACATTTATTCCCTTGTAGATCCAAATTCTGTCAAACTCAACCTTGATTCTCGATAATGACTCAGCATCTGCTGCTCTCTGTGGAAGAGAATTACAAAGAGTTAGTTATGTTCAGTGAAGTTGAAGACTGTCCAACAGTTCATCAGTCTCTTTCACCCAGGGTGTCCGTAGCCCATGAATCAAAACTCATTTGTCCTACATCTATTATTCAGCTTCAGATGCCAAACTATAGTCCGATTTCCACATTGACAATTTCATCGGAGCAGTGCAGAGTCTGTTCAAATTGTCATCTTGTGTTTTAATTTAATCCTTAGATGGCCAGGTTCCCTCAGCAGAATCCCTTTCATTGTCCCTCCTGTGTTCTTGATACTTACATGGATCACCATGCGCAAGGTGATTTGTTTTTATTCACGGATATGGACATGACTGGCCAGGAATCCAGTGACCCAGGGAATGTTCTGGAAACTGGGTTCAGATCCTGACATGGCAGATGGTGGAATCGGAATTCAGTAAAATCCTGGAATGAAGAGTTTAATGATGACCATGAAACCATTATTACTCATTAGATAAAAAAAACACACATCAGTTTCACTGATATTCAGGGAAGGAAATTGTCATCCTTACCTCATCTAACCTGCATGTGATTTCAGACCCACAGCAATGTGGTTCACTCTTAATTGCCCTCTATGCAATTAGGGTTGAACAAAAATTCTAGCCTGGCCAGCCAACCCGACATCTGTTGCACCTGTGAATGAGTCAAGACAACAAATGTCAAACAAGCTCTGAATCCCTGAAAATAAAACAATGCTCCAGGAAAAGCCATCATCACCAGTGAAGGCTCAGTGAGCCTGCATCATTTTCAGAAACAAAACAAAAAATTGCTGGAAAGCTCAGCAGGTCTGGCAGCATTTGTTGATAGAAATCAGAGATAACATTTCGGGTAAAGTGATCCGTCATCAGAAGGGATTTCCCTCCACAGATGCTGCCAGACCTGCTGTGCTTTTCCAACAATTTCTATTTTATCTTTCTGATTTACAGCATCCACAGTTCTTTCAGTTTTTATTCTGTATTGTTGTCTGAGTGTCACTGGCATGCCGTCTTTTACACCAGTTCCACTATCAGAATCAGCACATGGCGTGACAGAGAAAGAAATGGGACAATCTTTCTACAGAATGTGTGATCAGAAGGTTTTGTTTTAATATTTGGTTCTCATACATGCTTCTATTCTGCCATTTCCAGTCACTATACTATCACTGATAGATTATTCTCTTCAAACGAAAAAGCAATACTGGAAATAATTCAATATAATGCAACACAGTGAGGAGATCATTCTAACAAAGTGTAGGAAAGTTCTGTCACTCGGTGAGAAATAGCTCCCAGCAGAGTCCTGCAACTTACTCCTGTGGACACATTGGTTTGTGCAGTTACCCAGGAACCCGAGGTTTTGTGCTCACTGTTCCATTCACAAGCTTGTCCTTTATTCCTCTCTCCCTGGAGCTGCTCGATTGTGGAGCTCGACTCCAGGAAAAGACAAACCCAGGAATATCCAAAACAGAGCTGTCACTGGGTGAATCCAGAGGGTGGATGTTATTGGCAGAGGATTCCCTCTCAGCTGAAAGGCACAGTCGCCTTACACTCCGACACAGATTCACCTTCCAGCAGGCTTACTGGGTACGGTAGTGAGCAGGAACCTGGAGTAACGTACTCCACAGGCCTACGAATATCGAGTGTAATTGTTAATGTTCCATTGCAGCCGAGACAGAGTCCCATTCTGGCTCCTTCATGCCTGTGCATGTCCCCAGCAGGAAACATTGAGGAAGAGATATCCTGTAGAAACCACACTGTGAGGCCATGTCTCTGAGTGTCTGGGTCTCTGACCTCACAATGAGAGATGACCCTCACTTAGCTCGAGTGGAGACTGGAAAATCTTCAATAAAATTTCAACCTTCAGCACAGACGGTTGAAAGAAGTCGGGGTGGGTGCAGAATCAGCAAAAACATTATGACAGCAGTGATACTTATAACTTCCAAGGTTCACACAGGCCCCCTCAGTCTGGATCGGAACGACTTCACGACTCTCTTCTTTCCCCATTTGGAGTGAATTCATTTCCCCACAATCAGAATCACATTGAAGATTAAACAGAAACTAAAAAGGTGGAAACACTGTGTAAATAACAGGCAGAGTGGGGTTAGTGTTCAATAATAAATATAGAAACAAATCTGTATTGTATTTCTAAAACTGAAGCACCTCACTTGATCCATTGCAGACGCTTCAGTTTGTACACGGTGGAGCACTGAGGGGACAGGATTGTTGGAGTTGTCCATCTCACTCAACCATCAGTGACTGGTTTGTACTGAGAGCGAGGGCAGGTTTCTCAGCAAAGTTCTGAGAAGGAAGCAGCACGTAGCCTGGGGGGGGGGGGGGGGGGGGTAGATAGAAAAAAACAAGAACCACAGTTTATTAATAACAGTATTTCTGACACAGATATAACCGTAAAATAAGGGACTTTCTGTTCCAGTAAACTGAACTGACGACAAGAAGCAGGTGGAATGTTCCCAGGCCCTGAATGACATAGATGACAATGAGAAGCCTCAGACCATCCCATCAGAACTCAAGCAGTGCCTTCCATGACATCAAGAGCAATAAATTACAATTCCCAATTGAGTTTGTCTCTGGTTTTTTCAGTCATGGGAATCGGGCATCGCTGGCTGGGCCAGCATTTATTGCTCATTCCTAGTTGCCAAATTCAAAAGGTGTGGATGAGCTTCTTGAACCACTGCAATCTAACTGTCCATTGTGGGTTAAGCCACGTAGAGGAAAAGATACCACTAGATTAGATTAGATTACTTACAGTGTGGAAACAGGCCCTTCGGCCCAACAAGTCCACACCGCCCCGCCGAAGCGCAACCCACCCATACCACTACATTTACCCTTTACCTAACACTACGGGCAATTTAGCATGGCCAATTCACCTGACCTGCACATCTTTTTGGACTGTGGGAGGAAACCGGAGCACCCGGAGGAAACTTCCGGGTTTAAACACTGCGCGTGTGCAGTTCACCTCCGCGCAGACTCAGTTCAACGGCGGCGCCTCAAGCCTTCAGGGCGGGAGTTAACACTCTCCCCGCCTCCGATTGGTCACTTAGATTGTCGATCGCCGTGGTGTCGGCCAATCGGGAGTCCGGACAGCAGAGAAGGGTGGGGCCAAAGGCAGGTGTGAGGAAGGATCAGGATGGCGCTGGAAACGCCCAGCAGCTCAGGCACCATCCGCGGATCACGGAAAGGAACATTTCGGGCAAAAGGCCACCCTCAGGATTTCCCAGCTCCTCGGAGGATGCTGCTGTGTGTTTACAGCTGTTTGGTGTTACCTCCCCCAGACTCTATAACTCAACATTAACAGTTTGTTGATCTTCACGCCGTCTCGGGAAAGATGTTGGTTTAAAACCAACCTCCTGAGTCCAGCGCAGCCGAAACCCCCGGAGAAGAGAAGACGAACCAACCGCCTTCCCGCGGCTCCCGGTTTGAAATGCTACGCATGCGCAAGCCCCTTCCCTTTCCTCGCGCAGTGTCGGTTCAACGGCACCGCCTCGAGACACCTCAGGGCGGGACACAGCTCAGCCCCCAGCTCCGATTGGGTAAGGGCTCTGTCGATCCAATGGTGCTGGCCAATAGGGATCGCTGCCCCGCTTGGGCACCGCCCCCAGGAGGTGGATCCCTGGAGAAACAGGGTCTTATGGGGATCGGGGAAGGAAAGTTGGGTTGAGAATGATCAGATCAGACATGGTCTGACTGAAAGGTGGAGCAGACTTTGGGAGGGAATCCCTTCATCATGATGTTCCATCTTATGGTGATCCCTGTTCCATTGGGACAAGAACCTTCCACACTCAGTCCCGTCAATGTGACCATTCACCTGTTTGGGTCTGACACCATTTCATGTGGTGTCTGGTGGATCAGAGTGTGAGGAGTCATTATAAATGTTGTTATCTGTAAAAATCACAAGGTTGAGTCATGAAAGAGGAAGGGGGGGGGGGGTGTAGGTTAATATTGTACAAACAGTTATAAGCATCTGTTTCCCACTTCTGCAAAAACATAAAAAAAACCACAATCAAGAGTTCATAAGGCTCAGTGTGGATAAAGAACGGGAGGAAATGTTACTTTAACAATGCAAGGAAGCAGATGGTAGTGGAAGAGGATACGCTAACAATGGACCACAGCAGGATGTGGTGAAATGGCCAAGCAAGACTTATACTTTGTTATGTACGAGGCCGGATAAGGCAAGAGATAAACAACAGTAATGGGCGCCGGGTTTAGAATAGTGGGAGGAGGGAAAGAGAATTGAATTGTATATAAGTTGTGTACTCATTAAGCTCGGTATGCATATCTTAGAGGCACCACGCTATAATAAACGATACTGCTGCTTCAGATCTTGTCTCGGACTGAAATTATTGAAGTGAGTGGGTTCTATTTCCCACAATTGGGGGCCTGTCCGGGATATTCTTCCATCGCCGGGGGAGTGGCTGGCCCTGGACACTGGGAAGATGCGTCCCGTTCCCGATTGAGGAGCGGTCTCGTGTCCCAGTTTGGTCCGCTCCCTTGGGTGTCTGGTACGAATCCCACAAGAGAGACATCTGAATCAGACAGTGAAAGGAGGTCGATAGAAAATACAGCAAAAAGGGGCCAGGCACCTCTGTGCACAGACCAAGGTAAGAAAACTGACTTTTAAGTATTGCCTTGGTGGCCAGGAAAAGGGGTATTTAATCGCTGAGGGACTGGCGAGGGTCCTGAGAAATGGGGGGTAGGCAGAGTAAGTCAAACTGTGACGAAGTAAAGGAAGAAAAGGTCCCTGGTAACATTCCTCAAGAAACTCCATTGGGGAGGATGTTGAGGAAATGGACAAGTAACACTTGTACAAGGGAAAAAGATAAAAAGAAAATGATGAAATATTGTTGTTTAGAATGGACCAAAGAAACAATCCTTCGTCCGGCTGTCTTCTGGCCAAAGTACAGCTCGGACGAGGATTGGGTCTGTCAGTATTTAGATCTGTATGTGAATGAAAAACAACCTTTTAGTCAAGAGGAGGCAGACTATGCGTCTTGTTGGAAGGGCAGTTTGGGAATGATGGTAGTAAAGACAAGGGATCCTCTTGGCTGCTTCACCCCCCCCCCCTCCCCGGACCAAATTAGGTGGAAGTGGAGGAGTAGGAGGAGAGACAGATAGATGGGGACAGGGAACAGATGACCCACAAGGGGAGGAAGAAGGGGCGGTTGACAGGGATGTTGTCCCAGACCCTCAATCCTCAACGAAAGAAAAGGAAGATAAAGTAGATGTTGAGGAGGCCTCCGGAGTATCTAAACCAAAGCCTAGGGGAGGAAAACAAAAAAAAGGGGAAGAACGTAAAGAGTTATCCCCTTCAGGAGGTACCAGTAGGGGACAAAGAGATTGGGTTTGTAAGTGCCCCCTCACCAGTGGGGAGGTCAGAACATTTAAAAAGGAGATGAAGGTCCTGGTTGAGGATCCGGTAGGGTTGTCTGAACAAATTGATCAATTCTTGGGGCCCAGTCTGTATACATGGACAGAGTTAATGCCTATTTTGAATATACTATTTGCTGGAGAAGAAAGGGGACTTATTCGAGGAGCATCCATTAAAATATGGGACAGGGAATATCCCATTGGGGATGGGGATGCTGGACAGGGAGAGACAAAGTTTCCCCTCAGAGACCCCCAGTGGGACAATCAAAACCCGGATCATAGAGAAACAATGAGGGAATTGAAAGACCTGATTCTAAAAGGAGTAAGAGAGGCAGTTCCAAAGTCGCAGAATTTGACTAAAGCCTTTGAAGTTAGACAGGAGAAAGATGAGACTCCCTCAGCTTTCTTGAAAAGATTAAGAGTCTCAATGCAAAAATACTCTGGAATGAACCCTGAGGAGAGAGAGAACGAGAACCTGCACAGTTACTGCCTTTGCTGTTTGAATTCATGTATCGCTGGACATCGGAATGCATCTGGGAAAATTAACAAACAGTAAAATTCACAACTAATCTTGGAGGAACTGTTGGGCGAAGTTCACAGCACAGAATCAGATAAGTTAATTGTTTTAAGTCTGTCCAAGAGAGAGGTTGCAGTAGTGAGTATAGTGGATTCTTTCTTGATTATATGTTTTTGGAGATAAGTCTCTTGATTAAACTTAAAATATAAGCCATAACTATTAATTTAACCTGGGGCAGTGTTTGTAGAGGAATAAGACGGTGTATTTTCAGGGTCTGTAGATTGTGAAGGAGCAAAAATGGCCTTTGCAGTGATATGTACTTCATGTCAGATGTGGGAGTTTAAAGAGATTTTAAAGGTTACTGTGGATTATATCTGCCATAAATGCTGTTGGATGCGAATCTTATCAGACTGTGTGGATCGGTTGGAGAGACAGATAGAAGCAATGAGGAATTTGCAACAGCAACAGTATGTGATGGATGACAGATATAGGAAGGGGGAAAGTCTCAGATACAGTCACATAGATGTGTTAACTCCAGGAAGGGTAAGAGAGGTAGGCAGCTAGTGCAGGAGTCTTTTGTGGATATACCCATTTCAAACAGGTATGCTGTTTTGGAAAATGGAGGGGGTGATGGATTCTCAGGGGAATGTAGCATGAACAGCCAAGTTTCTGGTATTGAGACTGGCTCTAATGCAACGAGGGGTACGTCGGCTTCCAAGAGATCAATTGTGTTAAGGGATTCTGTAGTCAGAGGTACAAACAGACGTTTCTGTGGCCAGCAGAGAAAAAGTAGAATGGTGTGCTGTTTCCCTGGTGCCAAGATCAAGGATGTCTCCGAGAGGGTGCAGAATGTTCTCAAGTGGGAGAGGGGCCAGCAGGAGGTCATTGTCCACATTGGAACCAATGATATAGGAAGGGAAAAGGTTGAGATTCTGAAGGGAGATTACAGAGAGTTAGGCAGAAATTTAAAAAGGAGGTCCTCAAGGGTAGTAATATCTGGATTACTCCCAGTGCTACGAGCTAGTGAGGGCAGGAATAGGAGGATAGAGCAGATGAATGCATGGCCCAGGAGCTTGTGTATGGGAGAAGGATTCACATTTTTGGATCATTGGAATCTCTTTTGGGGTAGAAGTGACCTGTACAAGAAGGACGGATTGCACCTAAATTGGAAGGCGACTAATATACTGGCAGGGAAATTTGCTAGAACTGCTCGGGAGGATTTAAACTAGTAAGGTGGGGGGTGGGACCCAGGGAGATAGTGAGGAAAGAGATCAATCTGAGATGGGTACAGCTGAGAACAGAAGTGAGTCAAACAATCAGGGCAGGCAGGGACAAGGTAGGACTAATAAATTAAACTGCATTTATTTCAATGCAAGGGGCCTAACAGGGAAGGCAGATGAACTCAGGATATGGTTAGGAACATGGGACTAGGATATCATAGCAATTACGGAAACATGGCTCAGGGATGGGCAGGACTGGCAGCTTAATGTTCCAGGATACAAATGCTTCAGGAAGGATACAAAGGGAGGCAAGAGAGGAGGGGAAATGGCATTTTTGATGAGGGATAGCATGACAGCTGTGCTGTGGGAAGATATTCCCAGAACTACACCCAGGGAAGTTATTTAGGTGGAACTGAGAAATAAGAAAGGGATGATCACCTATTGGGATTGTATTATTGATCCCCCAGTAGTCAGAGGGAAATTGAGAAACAAATTTGTTAGGAGATCTCAGCTATTTGTAAGAATAATAGGGTAGTTATGGTAGGGGATTTTAACTTTCCAAATATAGACTGGGACTGCCATAGTGTTAAAGGTTTAGATGGAGAGAAATCTGTTAAATGCGTACAAGACAATTTTCTGATTCGGTATGTAGGTGTACCAACTAGACAAGATGCAAAACTTGACCTACTCTTGGGAAATAAGGCAGGGCAGGTGACTGAGGTGTCAGTGGGAGAGCACTTTGGGGCCAGCGACCATAATTCTATTAGATTTAAAATAGTAATGAAAAAGGATAAACCAGATCTAAAAGTTGAAGTTCGAAATTGGAGAAAGGCCAATTTTGACGGTATTAGGCAGGAACTTTCAAAAGCTGATTGGAGGCAGATGTTCGCAGGTAAAGGAATGGCTGGAAAATGGGAAGCCTTCAGAAATGAGATAACAAGAATCCAGAGAAAATATATTCCTGTCAGGGTGAAAGGGAAGGCTGGTATACATAGGCAATGCTGGATGACTAAAAAAATTGAGGGTTTGGGAAAGAAAAAGAAGGAAGCATATGTCAGGAATAGACAGGATAAATCGAGTAAATCCTTAGAGAATAGAGGAGGTAGGAGTATACTTAAGAGGGAAATCAGGAGGGCAAAATGGGGACATGAGACAGCTTTGGCAAATAGAATTAAGAAGAATCCAAAGGGTTTTATTCAATTCATTAAGGACAAAAGGGTAATGAGGGAGAGAATAGGCCCCCTCAAAGATCAGCAAGCGGCCTTTATGTGGAGCCACAGAAAATGGGGGAGATACTAAATGAGTATTTTGCATCAGTATTTACTGTGGAAAAGGATATAGAAGATATAGACTGTAGGGAAATAGATGGTGACACCTTGCAAAATGTCCACATTACAGAGGGGGAAGTGCTGAATGTCTTGAAACGGTTAAAGGTGGATAAATTCCCAGGACCTGATCAGGTATACCCGAGAACTCTGTGGGAAGCTAGCGAAGTGAATGCTGGGCCTCTTGCTGAGATATTTGTATCATCGATAGTCACAGGTGAGATGCCGGAAGACTGGAGGTTGGCAAACGTGGTGCCACTGTTTAAGAAAAGGGGTAAGGACAAGCAAGGGAACTATAGACCGGTGAGCCTGACCTCGGTGGTGGGCAAGTTGTTGGAGGGAATCCTGAGGGACAGGATGTACATGTATTTGGAAAGGCAGGGACTGATTAGGGATAGTCAACATGGCTTTGTGCGTGGGGAATCATGTCTCACAAAACATGAGTGGGCGGCACGGTGGCACAGTGGTTAGCACTGCTGCCTCACAGCGCCTGAGACCCGGGTTCAATTCCCGCCTCAGGCGACTGACTGTGTGGAGTTTGCACGTTCTCCCTGTGTCTGCGTGGGTTTCCTCCGGGTGCTCCGGTTTCCTCCCACAGTCCAAAAATGTGCAGGCCAGGTGAATTGGCCATGCTCAATTGCCCATAGTGTTAGGTAAGGGGTAAATGTAGATGTAGGGGAATGGGTGGGTTACGCTTCGGCGGGGCGGTGTGGACTTGTTGGGCCGAAGGGCCTGTTTCCACACTGTAAGTAATCTAATCTAATCTAATCTAAAACTGATTGAGTTTTTTAAAGAAGTAACAAAGAGGATTGATGAGGGCAGAGTGGTAGATGTGATCGACATGGACTTCAGTGAGACATTCGACAAGGTTCCCTATGGGAGACTGATTAGCAAGGTTAGATCTCATGGAATACAGGGAGAAGTAGCCATTTGGATACAGAACTGGCTCAAAGGTAGAAGTCATAGGGTGATGATGGAGGGGTGTTTTTCAGACAGGAGGTCTGTGACCAGTGGAGTGCCACAAGGATCGGTTCTGGGTACACTACTTTTCATCATTTATATAAATGATTTGGATGTGAGCATAAGAGTTGTAGTTAGTAAGTTTGCAGCTGACACCAAAGTTGGAAGTGTAATGGACAGCGAAGAAGCTTACCTCAGATTACAACAGGATCTTGATCAGATGGGCCAATGCGCTGAGAAGTGGCAGATGGAGTTTAATTTGGATAAATGCGAGGTGCTTCATTTTGGGAAAGCAAATCTTAGCAGGACTTATACACTTAATGATAAGGTCCTGGGGAGTGTTGCTGAACAAAGAGACCTTGGAGTACAGGTTCATAGCTCCTTGAAAGTGGAGTCGCAATTAGGTAGAATAGTGAAGGTGGCATTTGGTATGCTTTCTTTTATTGGTCAGAATATTGAGTACAGGAGTTGGGAGGTCATGTTGCGGCTGTACAGGACACTGTTGGAATATTGCGTGCAATTCTGGTCTCAGAAAGATGTTGTGAAACTTGAAAAGGTTCGGAAAAGATTTACAAGGATATTGCCAGGGTTGGAGGATTTGCGCTATAGGGAGAGGTTGAATAGGCTGGGGCTGTTTTCCCTGGAGCATCGGAGGCTGAGGGGTGACTTTATAGAGGTTTACAAAATTATGAGGGGCATGGATAGGGTAAATAGACAAAGTCTTTTCCCTGGGGTCGTGGAGTCCAGAAATAGATAGGGTAAATAGACAAAGTCTTTACCCTGAGGTGGGGGAGTCCAGAATTGGAGGGCATCGGTTTAGGATGAGAGGGGAAAGATATAAGAGGGACCTAAGGGGCAATGTTTTCACACAGAGGGTGGTACGTTTATGGAATGAGCTGCCAGAGGATGTGGTGGAGGCTGGTACAATTGCAATAAAAATAAGGATGGCTGTTTTCTAAAATCTACACTCAGGCAGCAGTTCTCCACAATACAAACAGGGACTATTGTTTGCTACTAGATACACCGGGACTCCTTGTTCTCTGTATTATAGACAGGGACTGCTGTTCTCTGTATTACAGACAGGGACTGCTGTTCCCTGTATTATCGACAGGGACTGCTGTTCCCTGTATTATCGACAGGGACTGCTGTTCCCTGTATTATCGACAGGGACTGCTGTTCCCTGTATTATCGACGGGGACTGCTGTTCCCTGTATTATCGACGGGGACTGCTGTTCCCTGTATTATAGACGGGGACTGCTGTTCCCTGTATTATAGACGGGGACTGCTGTTCCCTGTATTATAGACAGGTACTGCTCATTCTCTACAATAGACAGCAGACATGTTCGGGTTCCTACAGTCCCACAAGATTTATCTTGTTGGCAACTTCATGAATGAAATGCTTGAGTGGGGGAGATGCCAGACCATGAGGTGACAGATTGTGTTGGAATACAACTCTGCTGCTGTTGCTGGCCCATAGCCCACTCTTGTGTTCCTGGGTCTGTTCGGAGTCTATTTAACACAGCGATAGTGCCACTCTACACAATGGAGGTTATTCCCAATGTGAAGGAATCTCAGTAGTGTATAACCAGAGATTCAATATCATTGCGATATCACTAAGAGGGCAGATGAGGAGAACTGTTTACTTATTTTGAGCTCCCAGCATCTAGGAATATTTGACAGAAAAAGGTAGTGGAACCTGGTTCCAGGAATAAATGGAAGAGAGTTGGAGAACTTGTTCAGGATAAGGAACTTCCAGGCTTCAATTGGAGATGGGGGACTCAACATGTCTGCTGTTTCAAAGCACAAAAGGCTGAGGGTCCTCCTCTGTACTTTTAAGTTCCCATAATGCTGCAGTAAAATAACTGAGAACATTATGGTTTTTAGGCAGCCAAAATTTTGTTCAACATAACATTTTCTTTTTATCATCATCTTTCGGTGTTTCTTAAAGGATGCCAAATGGTAGGGGAGCAAACAAAGCAGGCCAAGGGGCATCTGCATCCCAGCAACCAATCTGTGGTATCAGTGACCAGTTTCCAACAGGAACATGAACAATGTGCAAAGGAAAGAATGATATATCACATTGGATATGTATCAATCTCCAGCCACTCTCCGGATTGCCATCAACTGCACCTAATACAGTCACCTCAACGCCAACGAAGGCAAATTCTGAAACCTCTCTGAAAACTCAGCATGGAATTGGTTTGGATTTGGGGATGGGGGGAGGGACAGAGGCTGGGGGACACTGCGGAATGATCAGGCAGGAGAGTAGCAGGTGAAGTCTCTGACATGTTTAGATTTAGATTAGATTAGATTACAGTGTGGAAACAGGCCCTTCAGCCCAACAAGTCCACACCGATCCGCCGAAGCGCAACCCACCCATACCCCTACATTTACCCCTTACCTAACACTACGGGCAATTTAGCATGGCCAATTCACCTGACCTGGAAAATTTTGGACTGTGGGAGGAAACCGGAACACCTGGAGGAAACCCATGCAGACACGGAGAGTATGTGCAAACTCCACACAGTCAGTCGCCTGAGGCAGGAATTGAACCCAGGTCTCTGGCGCTGTGAGGCAGCAGTGCTAATCACTGTGCCACCGTGCTGCCCACCTCCACAAGATGCATTGCATTGTGTGAGGTCTGTGGACACTCTTCCTGCCCACCCCAAACTGAGATTCTTGGAAGATTAATGTTCAACTAACACCTTATTCACCCCCATCGGGCGTAGCCAGCAGTAGGTAGGCAGCATTCTACTTAGTGGAGAAAGACACTCATTGATTTACTGGATAGTAATGGGGGGAGATGGCTAGATTGAGCTGTTCCTCAAATGTTTGAGACACCTTCCTGCAAGAGGCTAGAGAAGAAATTGGAGGGGGCCCTGGCTGATAGATTTCCATCATCAGTTGCCATGGGTGAGATCCTGGAAGACTGGAGTGGCTCCCTCTAGCGGCCAGGAGGAGGAATGGCAGCCACTGTCTGAATGACTGAAACTGATTTTTTTTTAGAGAAATGTCCCACTGGGTCCTTTATTCTTCTTTCACCATCCAGTAACAAGGCAGCACACCCTCCCCCTGAAATACCAACATGAATTACTTCAATACTATAATACAGGACATGGGTAACTGTTAGGAACCACAGAAAGGCAGTGGAGGCCCAGTCTCTGGATTCTTTTAAGAAAGAATTGGATAGAGCTCTTAAAGATAGTGGAGTCAAGGGGTACGGAGATAAGGCTGGAACAGGATACTAATTAGGAATGATCAGCCATGATCATATTGAATGGCGGTGCAGGCTCGAAGGGCAGAATGGCCTACTCCTGCATCTATTGTCTATTGTCTATTGTCTAAAGATGAAAACGTTTCACATTATTACTTGGTCAGAAGTTAATTGAACTGGTCCTGTCATTTCCTGCTTTCTGCCTCCCTCCCTTTTTAAATAAAGGAGTTAGATTAGTTATTTCCCCTGTCTAAAGGAACCCTCCGCTAATCTAACCCACTTCAATTCATGCAGAAAATGACCAAAGAGGGAGATTGACAGTGATTGGGGTATCGCATTATAAGGGAACCAGGCAGATGTGTGTGTGAGGGTGGGGCTGTGACACCAGGTAGTACACTGCCTCCCTGGTTCCAGAGGCTGGGATGGCACTGAGGGGCTGAACGACAGTCCAAAGGGGATACCAGCCAATATAAAGTGAGAGGACAGAGGGAGCATTGAAAGTCGAATATAGGAAATTGTGAAATCAGTTGCAAACCAGGAAACAGAGGAACTGTGTTATTTTAAGACAAAGACTATCCTGCGTACCTTTGAAGGAACTATGAACCTGCACTCCCTTTGTTGGATCCCTCATGTCTTACATACTAGTTAGTGGAAATAGAATATCATTCTTTACCCTTTCAAAATTGTTTCATATTTTGAACTCCTCTATAAGGTCACCTCTTAATCTGTCTGCTCCAAGGAGAACAAACCCAGTCTCTCATTTTTCCTTGTATCTAAAATCCTTCATTCCTCATGTAAATGTCTTTTGAACTCTGTCCAGGGCTTTAACGCCCTTCCTTCAATGAGTTGCCCAGAACTGAACACAATATTCCAAATGTGATCTGACCAATGCTTTGTAGAGGTGACTAGTCTGATGATGTTAACTCGAAGACTAACTCAGCTGGTCCCAAGGAATCCAGAGACCCCCAGAGACAGGATGGGAGTGTCCTGGAGATGTTTCAGAGCTGACTCTGAGACAGACATGAGCTGTACAGCAGCAGATGGGAGTGGATCATTCTCTGTTCCCCACTCAACACTGGGCATCATCTGTATGAATGACTGAGATGATGGGACCCTCGGTTCCGTTTGCTGATAACACAAAGTGATGTGGGACAGGAAAATGCCAAGAGGACAGAGAGAGGCTGGGAAGGGGGTTGGACAGGTTCAGTGAGTGAGTAAGAAAAGTCTGTACAATATCCTGGTGTGAAATGGAAGGCTGTGTTCCTTCATTTTAGTCCTGAAAGTGTTTCAGAGTATTGTTAGGGTTTTCGAAGATGATCCTAATCCTAGCCCCAGAAGCAGCAAGCAGCTTTCCTCTCTACCTATTCCAGCTGTTGGATGTGACATGTTCTCCCTCTTTCTGGAATCTCCACCCAGTGGGAATCGTTGATCTTTGATCAAACCTGTCTTGTCCCATTCATATCCTGGAGACTGAGTCTGGGGTTAAAGTAACATGGCCTCCTCCATCGCCAGACCATGGTAACACGATGCCTGGAGGAAGAGCGCCTCATCTTCCGCCTAGGAACCCTCCAACCACAAGGGATGAACTCCGATTTCTCCAGCTTCTTCATTGCCCCTCCGCCCACCTTATCTCAGTCCCAACCCTCGAACTCAGTACCACCTTCCTAACCTGCAATCTTCTTCCTGACCTCTCCGCTCCTACCCCCTCTCTGGCCTATCACCCTCACCGTAACCTCCTTCCACCTATCGCATTCCCAACGCCCCTCCCCCAAGTCCCTCCTTCCTACCTTTTATCTTAGCCCACTTGGCACACCCTCGTCATTCCTGAAGAAGGGCTTATGCCCGAAATGTCGATTCTCCTTCTCCCTTGATACTGCCTGACCTGCTGCGCTTTTCCAGCAACACATTTTTAAACCCTGGGATTTGACACCAACACATCAATCCCCAGTGAGTGTCTGACAGACAGGACTCCCCCAAAGAGGAAATTAAAATTTTAAATGAGAAACTCTATCCAAAGACTTGTTGTAACATCAGAGTAATACTTCTTGTGGGATCTTGCTGTGTCTCAAACCACCTGCAGAGTGGCCTACATTGCAAGAAGGGTGCCCAAATGTGATAATCACATAAATAAGACCCAGGTTGGCCCAATCCCTGAGTATCTGGGAGGGGATCTCTCTGTCTGTCTGTATGTCTCTCTCTCTCTCCCTCTCTCTGTCCCCTCTCTCACACCCTCTCCAGCTTCTTTTGTTGATATTTTAAACAAATAAAACCGTCCCACACACAGCAATGTGACTCGTGGGTATTTGAAGTGGGGGAGATGGAAATATTTTACAGCACAAGGTGAATGTTTTGAGAAAAAGGGGTAAAAGAGCACAAGATCCACAGAGAGAGAGAGTGGGAAGGAGGGAGGGATAGAGGGATAAGATGTGTGTTTGTAGCTGGGCTGGGAAAGGGAGACAGGCTCTGGGAGAGTGGTGAGAGAACGGGGCTCTCCAATATCCCATCACCGCCCAGCTCCAATCACTTCCTTCTCGAAAGTACCATCCACAAAATTAAATCCTGGGATGGAGTTTTTTTTAAAAAAAAACAGGAGTCTCAAAGATATCCACAGTCTCTTGTTGGACAGAAAGTGGGATTGGAACACATTCTGGAGCAGGAAAGGAGTACCCTGTGGGATCTCCCTGTGCGTCAATGGCCCACAGCATTGCTGGCACAGAGACTGCTGGGAAACTGTTTATCAAAGGGAATATTGTCAAATATAAATGTTGCAATCTTTTAAAAGGTTAGATAAAGATTACCATGTACAAGGTTAAATCAGCGAAAGGGAAAAAGATGAGAGATGGAGAAGGGGAGGGTGGAGAGACTGAGAGAGAGAGAGAGAGAGAGCAAGCGAGTGCGTAGAGAAGAAAGAAAGTGGGAAGTGGTTTGAATTTGTCGAGCAGCAGGATCTTTGTCATCCTGAAGCCAGGATTGAACCCTTAACCAGCATCAGTGAAACACACAATCTGTCTGTGGTCCCACTGCTACTTGTGGGATCTTGCTGTGTCTGAAGGGACTGAAGGGTCAGTAACAGAATGAAGACACCATTGGCTCAGAGACAGGAGACAGGATAGAGGGTAATGAGGGTTTCAGACTGGAGGGAGCTACAGGCACATACAAGTTGGGAACTGTTTTCAGTAAAAGGCGATTGATCCCAGGTCACTGCAGAGTGTAAGAATCTGATGCTATTCCCTCACTATCCTCCTCCAATCCCTGGGAAGATCTGCTCCCACACCACGTTTCACTGTTGACTGTGTTAGATATTTTGATACGTTGGGGATGGGCGGGGGTGATTTTAAACCTGGGATTTTAAGCTTGCCTTCAAAATGATCTCACTCTCCCTTTCACATGATCTTTACTCTCTTTTATCCCAAGGAACTTTTGTTTGGAAATCTGCAACATGAAGATCCAAAAGGTTCAAGGCCAGGAAAGAACAACATCCAGAGGGGGAGCACGGGCCTGAGGCCTGAGGCCTGGTCGACAGGCTGCACACCGTGGGGGCCCACGTGAGTTGTGTGTTTATTTACCCCGAGGTTTAATCTCCTCTGGGGGACCCTGGGTTTTAGGGGCCTCTGGGTAACTGGTTCCTGTCAGATTGTGGCCCTGTCATTTTTAAAACAGACTTGAAGTCTGGGATTAAAGTAATTGGGGACTTGCGATTTAAGACAAATATACCAATCCCCAGAAAGTGTCTGACAGACCAGACTCCCCAAAGAGGGAATTAAAACCTTAAATGAGAAACTCCCTCCAAAGACTTGTTCTAATGTCAGAGTAATGTGGGATGTGTACAGGCCTGGGTGATCAAATGTGATAATCACATAAATAAGACACACATTGGTCAGTTCAATTCAATTCCCTGAGTATCAGGGAGGGGATCTCTCTGTCTGTCCGGATGTCTCTCTCTCTCTCTGTCCCCTCTCTCACACCCTCTCCAGCTTTCTTTAGTTGATATTTTAAACAAATAAAACTGTCCCACCACAGCAATGTGACTCATGGGTATTTGAAGAGGGAGAGATGAAAATATTTTGGAGCACAAGGTGATTTGTTTTGAGACAAACGGGTAAAAGAACACAAGGTACAGACAGAGAGAGAGTGTGGGAAGGAGGGAGGAATAGAGGGATAAGATGGAGAGTGGGGGAAGGGGGAGAAGAGAAAGGGGGGAAGGAGGGGAAGGAGGGAGGGTGGAAAGGAGGGGGAACGGGTGTAAGGAGAGGTGGGGAAGGAGAGGGGGGGAAGGAGAGAGGGTGTGAGGAGAGAGGAGGAAGGAAAGGGGGAAGGAGAGGGGATGAAAGTAGAGATGGGAAGGAGAGGGAGGGAAAGGGGGGATGGAGAGGGGGAAAGGAGGGTGGACAGAGAGAGTGTGAAAGTAGAGACGGGGTAAGGAAAGGGGGAAGGAGAGGGGGAGGGGGAAGGAGAGAGGGGGTAAGGAGAGGGGGGAGGAAGAGGGGGAAGGGGGCAAAGGTGAGTGGGGGAAAGGGGGGAAGTAGAGGGAGAAGGGGGGGGAAGGAGAGGGGCAAGGAGACGGAGTCAGAGAGTGGAGAGGAGAGATGTCAGAAGGAGTTGGGGGAAGGAGAGTGGGGAATGGAGTGGGAAAGGGGGGAGGGGATGTTGGGGGGGAAGGAAAGAGGGGGAAAGAGTGAGGGAAAGAGTGTGGGAAGGAGAGAGGGGAAGGGTGAAAGGAGAGGGGGTGAAGCAGTGGGGTGGAAGGAGAGGGGGGAAGGGGGGATGGACAGGGACTGAAAGAGAGGGGTAGGAGGGTTGTCAGAAGGAGATAGAGTGAAGGGGGGGCGAAAGAGAGGGCGCAACAAGGAAGAGAGTGGAGAGAGAGGAGAATCAGTGGGGGATAAGGAGAAATTGGAAAGAAGGGGAAAGGAAAGAGTGGAGAAGGAGAGGGGGGAAGGAAGGGGGGAGGAGAGAGCGGAGAAGGAGAGAGGGGGGAAGGAGAGAAGGGGAGAAGGAGAGAGGAGAAGGCAGGGGAAAGGAGAGAGGGGAGAAGGAGAAAGTGATGAAGGTGAGGGGGGAAGGAGAGGGGGGAAGGAGAGGGGGGAGAAGGAGACAGTGGTGAAGGAGAGGATGGAAGGAGAGGTGGGGAAGGAGAGAGGGGAAGGAGGGAGGGGAGAAGGAGAGAGGGGAAGGAAAGGGGAAGGAGAGAGGGGAGAAAGAGGTGGGGAAAGGAAGGAAGGGGGAAGGAGTCAGGGTAGAAGGGGAGAGTGGAAGCAAGGGGGAATGGGAGAGGGGGAAGGAGAGAGGGGCGAAGGAGAGAGTGCTGAAGGAGAGGGGAGAAGGAGAGGGGGAAGGAGAGAGGGGAGAAGAAGAGTGTGGTGAAGAAGAGGGGGAAGGAGAGAGTGGTGAAGGAGAGGGGGGAAGGAGAGAGTGGTGAAGGAGAGGGGGGAAGGAAAGAGGGGAAGGAGAGGGGAGAAGGAAGAGGGAAGGAGAGAGGGGAGAAGGAGAAAGGGGAAGGAAAGGGCAAGGAGAGGGAGAGAAGGAGAGAGGGGAAGGAAGGGGGAAGGATAGAGGGGAGAAAGAGGTGGGGAAAGGAGGGAAGGGGGAAGGAGTCAGGGTAGAAGGGGAGAGTGGAAGCAAGGGGGAATGAGAGAGGGGAAGGATAGGGGAGAAGGAGAGAGTGCTGAAGGAGAGGAGTGAAGGTGAGGGGTGAAGGAGAGGGAGAAGGAGAGAGGGGAGAAGGAGAGAGGGGAGAAGGAGAGAGTGGTGAAGGAGAGGGGGAAGGTGAAGGGGAAGGAGAAAGGGGAGAAGGAGAGAGTGGTGAAGGTGAGGGGGGAAGGAGAGGGGGAAGGAGAGAGTGGAGAAGGAGAGGGGGAAGGAAGAAATAAAGAGAGACGGGAAGGAAGGGGGAAGGAGAGAGGGGAGAAGAGGTAGGGAAAGGAAGGAGGGGGAAAGAGACAGGGTAGAAGAGGAGAGTGGAAGGAAGGGGAAAGGAGAGAGGGGAAGGAGAGGGGGAAGGAGAGAGGGGAGAAGGAGAGAGGGGAGAAGGAGAGAGTGGTGAAGGAGAGAGTGGTGACGGGGAGGGGGAAGGAGAGGGGGAAGGAGAGAGGGGAGTTGGAGAGAGTGGTGAAGGAGAGGAAGAAGGTGAAGGGGATGGAGAGAGGAGAGAAGGAAAGAGGGGAAGGAAGGGGGAAGGAGAGAGGGGAGAAGGAGGTAGGGAAAGGAAGGAGAGGGAAAGAGACAGGGTAGAAGAAGAGAGGGGAAGGAGAGAGGGGAGAAGGAGGTAGGGAAAGGAAGGAGAGGGAAAGAGACAGGGTAGAAGAGGAGAGTGGAAGGAAGGGGGAAGGAGAGAGGAGAAGGAGAGAGTGGTGAAGGAGAGGGGAGAAGGAGAGAGTGGTGAAGGGGAGGGGGAAGGAGAGGGGGAAGGCGAGAGTGGTGAAGGAGAGGGGGAAGGTGAAGGGGATGGAGAGAGGAGAGAAGGAAAGAGTGGAAGGAAGGCGGAAGGAGAGAGGTGAGAAGGAGAGGGGGAAGGAGAGGGGGGAAGGCGAGAGGGGGGAAGGAGAGAGGTGGGAAGGTGGGGAAGGAGAGAGGTGGGAAGGAAAGGGGAAGGAGAGATGGGAGGAGAGAGTGGGAAGGAAATGGGGTAGGAAGGAGAAAGGAGAGACGAGAAGGAAGGGGAAAGGAGAGAGAGGATAAGGAGGGGGAAAGGAATGGGGAAGGAGAGAGGGGAGAAGCAGAGAGAGGGGAAGGGGGAAGGAGAGAGAGGAAAAAAAAGGGGAAGGAGAGAGGGTGGAAGGAGAGAGGGTGGAAGGAGAGAGTGGGGGAAGGAGAGAGGGGAAGGAAGGGGGAAGGAGAGAGTGGTAAAATAGACGGGGGAAAGAGAGGGGGTGGAAGGAGAGAGGGGAAGGAAGGGGGAAGGAGAGAAGGGAGAAGGAGAGAGGCGGGAAGGAGAGATGGGGACGGAGAGAGGGAGTGGAAGGGGGAAGGAGAGTTGGAGAAGGAGAGAGGCAGGGGAGGGAAGAGGGTAAGGACAGGGGAAGGAGACGTGGAGATGGAGAGAGGGGAAGGAAGAGGGAAGGAGAGAAGGGAAGGAGAGAGTGGTGAAGGAAAGAGGGGAAGGAAGGGGCAAGGAGAGAGGGGAGAAGGAGACGGGGAAGGTGAGAGGGAAGAAGGAGGGGGGAAAGGAAGGGGGAAGGAGACAGGGGAGAAGGAGAAAGGGTAAGGAAGGGGGAAGGAGACAGGGGAGAAGGAGAAAGGGTAAGGAAGGGGGAAGGAGAGAGGGGAGAAGGAGAAAGGGTAAGGAAGGGGGAAGGAGCGAGGGGAGAAGGAGAGGGGAGAAGGAAGGGGGAAGGAGAGAGGAAGGAGAGAGGGGAGAAGGAGAGAGGGGAAAGAAGGGGGGAGGAGAGAGGGGAGAATGAGAGAGTAGTGAAGGAGAGGGGGGAAGGAGAGAGGGAAGGAGAGGTGGGGGATGGAGAGAGGGGAGAAGGAGAGAGTGGTGAAGGTGAGGGGGGAAGGAGAGGGAGAACAGAGACAGGGGAGAAGGAGAGAAGGGAGAAGGAGAGAGTGGTGAAGGACAGGGTGCAAAGAGAGGGGGAAGGAGGGGGAGAAGGAGAGAGGGGAAGGAAGAAGGAAGGAGAGAGGGGAGAAGGAGAGTGGGGAGAAGGAAGGGGGAAAGAGAGCGAGGAGAAGGAGAAGGGAGAAGGAAGGGGGAGGAAAGAGGGGAGAAGGATAGAGGGGAGAAGGAGAGAGGGGGAAGGGGAGAAGGAGAGAGGGGAGAAAGAGAGAGTGGTTAAGGTGAGGGGGAAGGGGGGAAGAAGAGAGGGAAGAAGGAGAGAGTGGTGAAGGTGAGGGGGGAAGGAGAGGGGGGGAAGGAGAGAGGGGTGAAAGAGAGGGGTGAAGGAGAGG